>NC_133161.1:6735000-7360000 GCF_040802235.1 Manis javanica | reverse complement strand
AGCAAAGGAAAAACTATATCCATATTTCTGTGAGTGGAAAATAATGGTTTAAGATTTTGACCTCTGAGTATATTACAGGGAGTAGAATACCTATGAATTTTCATAGAAAGCAGGTAGATGGTGAGGTACCACTGCTGTGTCCATGTAATCATCTGTATCTTCTTCAAGGAACTCGAATTTGCTTCTTCAGCAGATAGTGATTGAACGCCTGCAGTGCTGGGCACTCTTCTAGGCGCTGCAGATGCTCTCAGGAGTTGAAAGCAACTCTGGCCCTGTCCTAAGGGCACTTACAGTCTAGGGGAAGAAAGAGAGATTAATGAATAATCATGTTATTAAATATATACCACTACTTGGACAGTGGTATAAAATAAACTAGGGGCTAGTGCTGTGGGGTATAAAAGGGGAGTTTAAGCTCATGGGATTGCTAAATGGTGCAGTCGGTGGAGCCCACCAGAACGGGTGACCATTGAGCCGGGGCTGGCGGGTGGAGTAGGTGTTAAGGTAGTGAAGGGGGAAGGGGCACTCCAGCCAACAGAATACAGTGGAGGCCGTGAGGCAGAGGAGAGTGTGTGTGCTCAAGAGTCAAGCACACCCAACCCAAACTTGAGTGAGGCCAAGGGGCCAAGAGTTAGGTGAACACAGTGAGAAATGAGAGAGGTAGAAAGCGCTTTATTTTTAAAAGGACGGGAAACCATTGAAGTGTTTCCAGTACATATGTGGCATGATCCAGATTTTTTTATTAAAGTATCATTGATATACAATCTTATGAAGGTTTCACATGAACAACATTGTGGTTTCAACACTCACCACCCGTATTATCAAGTGTCGCCCCCGCCATTGCGGTCACTGTCAGCGTAGCGAGATGCTACCGAGTCATTACTTGTCTTCCCAATGCCACACTGCCTTCCCCGTGACCTACCTATACTGTGATTGCGCATGATCATATTTATATTTTAAAAAATTATGCTGACTGCTGTGTTGAGAACCAATTAAAGCCCATCTTGAGTGACTAGCAGACATTGCAGAAGTCCAGCTGAGAGACGGACGTGGCTTGCATTGCAGTGGTGATGATGGGTATTGATAGAAACCCTCACCTTTAATGAGTATCTAGAAGCTGAAATGGACAGGATATTGTGGACATAAGGATTAAGGATAAGGGAATGATCAGGGATGAGTCCTAGTTTCTTTTTTACGTCAGCGAGAGTAAATGCACTGTGAGAGGACCAGCTTTGTGAGGGAAGCCATGACCGTGTATTTGAATATGTGGCATTGGATGCGGCTGCGAGATGCCACAGTGTGGACAGCAAGGAGGCAACTGTGTGCTTCTGTCTGGAGCTAAGAAGCAGGTCTTGGTGAGAGATACACGCTCTGGGGTCGTCTGTGTGCTGTTGACACACGTGTGCATGTGTGTGAGTTGTCACCTTGGGAGGCCCTGACAGTGAGAAGAATGCCTGAAACTCATCTTTGAGACACTCCAGCCTTCGTTCCTCAGCAAAAGGGTGTATTTCAACAGACAGAGCAACACAGGGAAGCCCAGGAGGCTCCAGAGGGAGCAAAGCCCCCCGGGGAGCCAGTACCGCAGGAGGAGAGACCGGGCTGCCGGGAGGGTGTGTGAGGTGCGGGCTGCAGGCCCGGTGGGCTCGGTGGCGCGGAGCTCCCGGTTCCCCAGGACCCTTGTATAGGCGGAATAGTAGGAGAGGAAACTACAGCAGAGCAGGTTGGAGAGGGCCAGGGGGGCCCAGGGCGGGTAAAGCAGGCAGCTGGTAAGTGAACAACGACGCTGGGAACGGGGAGGCTACGACGAGAGTTGAGATGCTCCAATTCCAATTTTTGGAGACGGAGAAAAGGCCCTGACGGTGAGATTTGGGCAGGACATGAAGAGGTGAGGTAGATGGAGCAGCCGAAGCGGACAGGAAAGATAGTTGAAAACAAGGAGGGAATCGTTAGAAGCCATGATTCTAGATGAGCAGACTGCAGCCTCTAGGGGGGCCCTAACTAGGCGGAGAGGCAGGAGCCCACGAGGGGGAGGCGGGTTGGGTCAGGACAAACCAAGGACAAGGCAGGGAGGGGATCTGCCGGAAGGCGTGAGCACTGCTAGAGCAGGTTTTACGTGAGGGTCGAGGAGTAAGGGTGTGTGTGGTCAGGCCCCCAGCACAGCTGGGTGGCCCGGGAGGAAGAGAAGCAGCTGCACCTTTAGAAGGGTGCAGGGGAGGGCACAGAGCTCAGGGGAGATTGAGGGGCAGCTTTTAGGAAGGTTATGGATTTCAGAAGCACCGTGGAAGGACCTCAGGGGTTGGTGAGCAAGCAACTGGGCTCAGAGCAGAGAAGAACAGAGCAAATGCCAAGGACACGGGTGTGGTGGAGGGACGCCTGGGGCACGGGCTTTCACTTAACCTGTTCAATGATGAAAACAGGTTTGCAAGGCCCAAGGGCATCCGCTCTGGTGCTGTGCGTGGCTGGAGAATGTGTCTCACTCAGCTGGGCTGATAGTGGCCGCGGGGGCCGGGTGGCAGCTCAGGGGGTGGGGGTGATTCAGGACCCTCAGGTGCAGCCCACAGGAAGCATCCAAAGGAGCAACTGAAATTTCAGGCAGCTTTGCAGATACGATTTTGTATGTATAACTTTAATGGGAAAAAAGGGGGAAAGGGGTGGCCCACAGTCAAATATAAATATCAATTCTGTGCAGGGAAATTCCAAAATGCTTATTTTACCCCAAATGGTTAAAATAACTAATGCCTAGGATTATTTATTATTTTAGCTGTTTTTATATCATGTAGTTATAGCCTAAAGCTGTACTTCAACAAAAAGCTACAACATTTACCTATTTGAAGTAGCTATCAGAAATAGGGATATAAGATGGTAATTTTTAATGGTGCTTATAAAATAGCAGACGTCACACACACAAAATAAATAAATAAATAAAACCCTGAAGAGAAATCTGGTTATTAACATCCCATTAGTAAGACATTTTCTCATTTTATAATAAGTAATTAGCCAACCCACATTAGGCAATAATGAGGGCTAGCAATCACTTTTTTAATTAGAGAAATTAGACTGGACTCATTTTAAAACTCATTTAATGCATATGTTGTAATGAATATGCAAAAAGTCTAAGTTGCTTAAGAAAAAGGTGTGAGTTTTAGTAGACCTCCATCCAAAATGAAGGACTCAAGACACGCTGAAAGCTGAGTTACTTTTCTTAACCGGTGTAAGAACATTCTGTTTTTAATTCCTGAAGGATTGAGTTTATATTACAAGGCAGACTGAATTTTGTGTGCTTTGGGATGATATTCTGAACAGGATGCATTTCCTTTTCACAACGCTTTGCCACCAGGAATGTCTCTCTGGTTGGATATTCAGTATCTTGAGTCGCTTAAACTGTTGGTTGCATGGTAAGAAATCCACAACACAGTGCAGAGTTTCACTCATCTGCCTGAGTGTAGACTGCTTTCAGCTGAGCCACCCAATGAATCCTGAATGCCCTAGTCTCCTATTGCATTCTTCAGAACATCTTAAAGAGGTAACCTTTGGTAGGAAGTGAAATATCTGACGCTACCTCCCATGAAATTAGATGATTATACTATGGACCTTTTAGGCAGTGGAAGTCTTAGATGTTGGTACACTTACTTTCCAGATAAGCTAATAAATGCATAGAGAAATTCAGAGGCTTGACTAAGGGGCCATGCCCAGACCATGCTTCTTGTATGCTTGTGCTCTTTGCTGTTAAGAGAGTCGTGATATGAAGATCTGCCCTGTGAAATGCATTCACTTCCAGGACTTTAAATACCAACGACATGCTAATGCCCTCCAGACTTATATCTCTCACCCCAGCCTCTTCCCTGCCCTGGACACCTGGAGATTCGGCTTGCTCCTGGCACCTCCCTTCAGATGTCTCACACTCATCTCAGTACTGGCGTGACCCAGCTTGCCGCTCTCCAGCCCTGGCCAGTGAGCTTCTGCCCTCTAAGCCCTTACCAACAGAGCGGTAGAAGCCATGGCTAAAACGTGTTGGTTACAGCAGGAAACTGGTCCAGGATTAAAAATGTTTTGCGAATTACCCATAACGAGGAAAACCCTCATGTAGATAACCAACAATCGAATATACATAAAACGCAGATGACAAGAGACAAGCAAGCCCCTATGTGACAGCGCAGCTGGGCAAGGATTCACAGAGGCGCTGGAGGGGACGCACGGGGGGCTGGAGCCAAGATGGTTAGTCCGTAAAGCTTCGTGCTGATGCCCTCCTGCAGCACATTTCTTTCAACATCTTTAAAAATGTTCTTCATCCAGCTGCTTCATGGAACAATGTAGACTTTTATGACCTCTATTTTAGTTTCATTCTTTCTTTTACTACCATGAATGAAGAATGGATGTCAGACAACAGAATGTTCTGGTTATTTAATGATCAAAAGTATGGAGATATTTTTCAGTAATAAGATGTATTAAAGAATCCAGAGATACATTGAAATGTCTATTTCCAGGCTTATCTGCTTGCTGAGGGATGGTCCACTCAACTAGCCCCCACTTATTTCCACCCTGATGGCCTGGCTTACTTGCTGTTACATCATAAATCACATCTTCCTGTTTACAGCTCTAGTTGCAGGAGCATGAGTCTCCTGATTTCATCTCCATTCTTACTGATATAAGAAATTATCTCAATCAGACACTTGTATTTTGTCATGAGCATGTATTATATTAGTGGTTTTAGTCATTAGTCCTCCGTTGAAACAATTTCTTAATTCATCTTCCTGTTTTATGAAGATCTGTTCAGTTTACTGTTTTGCATTTCAGATGCCCTTAAAGCTGACCAAATATGTTCTTATTTAGCACCAATAAAGAAGATATTTGACACAGGTGATATCTGATTTAGTGCATGTACTCAGTCAACAATGTATTTGGGGGTCAGCCTTTCCATTTTCACACTGCTTGATAACAGCCATCCTATGACAGCAGTCCCTCAAAATATGATCAACAGAAGATCACTTCCATGGAATCTTAATAGATACTTTGTCAAAATAACTTTAGGAATCATTGACTAAAACAGAGTTAAACTGGTTTTTTTATTTTAGGACGTATCAGAGATCCATGGCTTAGGAATCTCCAGGAAAGGAATATGTATAATGCAGCCTCCTGACATTTTCCCATGAGCATCTAGGAAGACTAGTGTTCTGAGAAATACCCTTTGGGTGATATCCTAACATGAATTTATAAAAGTGAAGAGATAAATATTTGGGCTGGGACAACTAGGTCTCATTCATTACTTTTATTTCCAGATAGTACCAAAGCTCCTCATTAAAACATTGACATTAAAACAAATAGATTAAGAATTGCAATCCAATGTGAACGAATACAGCAGTAACACAAAGCAGTTATTTAAGTTTGGGCACCTGTAATTACCTTCTAATGACATTATGTCAGTACTATAACATAGTATAAACCCTGACAGTTGTTTTTTTTTAATTTTTTGTGATGCAGGTGCCTGACTTATGCTTTGATTACCAGGCCCTTGCCAGCCACGCAACTTGATAAGGAGCCAGGCCATCTCCCTCAGCTGAGGCTCCTTTGATTTAGCAATTTTGTTGATTTCAGTTAACTGACCATTTGGGCCACTTGTTGTTTCTCTCCCCTGCCCTTTAAATTTCTGCTCTTATGTTTTAAACTCACCAGTAAGGAGTGAGCCCTAGAAACCCTAGGCCCCCACCCTTGACCCCAATAAAAAGCAGAACCCCTGCCTGCACACTCTCTGCCCCTCTACCCGTGACTGCACTGTGTGTCCGCAGGTGTGCCGTGTAATTTCTAGGTCTTGTAAGCAAGAAGCCTTTACTTTTTCCAGGTTTCCTGACGTTATTGCTGAAGGGTGTATTACAATCATAATAACAACCACAAGGGCCAGTCCAACCACAGCACTGGTTAGTGATAACCTGAAATTGGCACAAACATCTATGTAAGTATTTTGGTGGAATTTCTGACATTATCCAAGAACTATAGCTGTAACTTCTCTTTCTCCATAGAAAACAAGTGTTAACCTAATTGTAAATAGGAGGACACACAGATCATCTATGGGTCTATTCCTTTAAAAAAAATACGAACCATACTCCTTCCTGCCAAGAAGAGTATTGTGAAAGTGCACAAAGCACTGAATTTCACAAGAGGTTTTACCAGCTTGGTCATATAAATTGGGTAGGTTTGGCAACAGGTGGGTGAACATTCCAGCAATGCAGTTATATAATTTTCCTTTATGGGTTCCAACCAACTGAGAAATAGATTCAGGGGTCAGACTTAAATGCAGTACCAACTTTATTACTGGGTCAGTTGGCATACTTTTCCCTACAATGAATAGAAATCACCAAGTAAAACTGGTTAAAAGGTGAGGTAATTTCTCATCTCCCATAACAGAAAGGTCATAGGAAGATCTGCCCCCAGGTCTCAGGGCTGCAACCCTACTCCCCAGTTATTCTGGTTTCTGACCCAAGTGTTGGTTTCATCTGCAGGCTGGACCAGAGGGCCGTGTTAGCCACAGGTGTGATACCTACACACAAGCACGTCCACAGGAAGAAAAGACCCCACTCTCACTAAGGAGTGAGCAATTTTCGTGCAGCCTACTGACTTGCCTCTCCTCTCATTGGCCAGATTTGGGTCACATGTCCATTCCTAAATCCTGGCAAGGATAATGGCATTACCGTGATTGGTTTAGACAAATCAGAATAGTGTGGAGCTGAGAATAGTCACCTTTTCTTCAGCTACTTGGAAGGAATAGGTTTTGGAGGAAGGAAAGGAAAAGCAGGAAATGAACCCTGAGTTATAATCAAGAGTATTTGCCCTGTTACCCAATACACAAGGTCCCTGGTAATGTCAAGCGGCATTTTCTGCTTGTTTCCCTCGATACGTAACTCTCCCACCTTAGTGGCAAAGAAAATAGAAGATGCTGAGCCCGTTGAGCTTGACTCTTTCTCATCTGCCTCCCACGTGCAGAAGCAGTCAAAGTGAAACTCCAGCTCTCTGTACAAATCTGTGTGCCAGGCAGCAGGAGAGAAAGGGGGGATCCAGAGTAATAAGAAGAGGAGCAGGAAGATAATTTAGCTCTTTTCTCACAAATTTTACATCCCGCTTCTCCTTAGGAAAGAGTAAGTAAAAGGATGGGAAGAGTAGTAGATACTTACTTCCCTGGATATGTTGGCAGTATTTCTTATTTAATTGGTGGAAATTCCAGAATAAAAGGCAAGAGTTTTCTTATGAATGAAGAATACAGGAGAGGAGGGGGAGGGCACATTTGTTCCAGGTACCATCGCCAATCTTACAGGCAGGCATTCATCCCGCAATCAGTACCTCCTAAACTGTACCATTCAGGGAGCTGGGCACTGGCTGAGCGCTGCGGGGAAGACAGGGTCCCAGCCCTGAAGGGACTCCATGCTCTCTGCCTCCACTATGAGATAACAAGTAAATATGCTGCAGGAGAGAGACAGTCTAGTAGTTTTATCTACAAAGTACTATAGATAAAACCAGACAAGAGACTTTTTGCTGCCCAGTAGGTCCAAGAAGACTTTACCAAATAAATTAAACTAGTTTAGAAATTGGGAGGATGCATAGGTTGTCATTAGACAGGCTATAGGAAGAAAAGAATCTCGGGCAAAGGGAAGACCCCACGTCAAGGCAGAGATGCATGGGGTCACAGGTTGTGGTCAGGAGGCTATGGGGGAACCTCTGTGGCTTGATGGTGCCCACAGTTGGATGGATCCTGAGGCAGAAAATCAGCTGAGAAGGGAGGTCAGAGTTGGGTTACGATGGGTTTTAACCTCTCAACGTTACAGTTGAGGCAGAATTCTGTTTTCCTGCCTCCACTCTGATCTTGCAGTGAAATCTTTCTGTGGAACTTACATACTGTGTGATATGTGCAGGGAGAGAAGATAATTCACAGGCCTTTGCTGTGGGAACTTAAGGATGGGTACGAAAGAAATAGAACTCCTGAATTCTTCACACAATGAATATACAGCATGTGGCAAAATTAAATTAGATAATAATACAAGACAATGAGGCAATAACGCCGTTGCTTGTGGCAATTTTTAAACTCCATTTTTGGAGCCAGTAGCACCTAATTCCGACTATCCTCCCAGTCGCCTAATTTAATCAAGCTGTCATCAAATATTTATTGTGCGCTGTGTGCTAGATAAAAAAATCTTTGTTGTTGAGCACAGACTTGATTTTGGGAACGCTCCCAAAGTCATTTGCATCAAAGTCAGCTGAATAAGGTGGCCAATCAGAATAAAAGAAAAGTCATTATAGATGAAAATTCTGGGGAAAGTATGAAATGAGATTTATTTTTTCCTTGTTTGCCTTTAAATTGGGAAACATAGAATAAGAACTGTAAACGTAAGGCACTTTAAAAGAGAATCACAAAAAAGCATTTTAAAGCCAAGGCAGGGGCACTGAAAACATCTCATCTCCTGTGCTAATACCCAATACTCTGGTGCAGAGCTCTCTCCACAGCAGTGAGACAAATCAGATTCATCCCCTGGCCTTAATTTCTTTGACTCATTTACATGTCAGTCTTTTTCAGTTTAAGTGAGAATATGAATTCTCCTCTGTGGTTCATGGCCTCTTCTGCTGTGCCTTTGACCACATAAGACAATATAAGGCAATAGGCTATAGCTTAAGGCAGCCTTTCTGAATTGTGGGGGTCCATGTCCAGCCAATTTTAGATGAATTCTGATCCAGTCACATTCCACACTGCATCTAGGTCCTTATAAACCCAGAAACACTTACTTGGAAATCTGCCAGATCTATAAAAGCATCCACTAGTATTTATCAGAAATTTTTTTGGATATAATAGTTTCTTTCTATAAATTAATAATTAACAGATTCTCTAATTGCCAAGCTGCCCTTGGTTTAAAAAAAAATGTTAGCCATGATAATTAGTGGTATTGTCTACTTCAGCAGGCGCATCCACTAAGTATTCCTCTCCCTGGTCTTTTTTGGGTCAGTGAAAGATAGCTCTACAGTTCAAAATCTTATCAGATTCAGCCCCTTCTAAAACTTTCCGAAGGCCTCATGTCACATGTAGGACAAAATGCAGAGGCCCTTCGCCTGACCTTCACCGAGGCACTTCCTCACTCCCCGCGCTCTCCACAGTTGCCTTCTCTCTGCCCTCCACAGTGAGCAGCACGTCTCATAAACTGGTTATTCTCTACAGCAGAACTGAAGTCCAGGACCTGGAGTTTCCTCTTGGCCCAGCCTCCTTTTATTCTTGTACTTCAACAGCTTAGGCCTCCAGAAGATTCCCTCAAACATAATGATACAGCTCAATGCCATTCTTGATCAATGAGTAGAAACTTAAAGAGAATGCATTTTAAGTCTCCACTGTGTTTTCAGAACACTTAGTCATTCTGTCCAACTGTGCATCTGTCCATCAACCAAGTGCTGTGTTCCAGAAAAGTAAGTTTTTATCTTGTACTCAATCATACGTTAGGGTGATTGTATGCCTTTAGTAAACATCCATTATGTACTGAGGATAAAAGATAGCGGTTTCTATGCAGAGGTTGTTCGGTTTAATTGATAAGACAGTCCAATAAGCAGATTAGAATATGATAGAGGAATATGTCAAGCTTTTTAGGAACGTAAGTGAGGGGCTCCTAACACAACCCAGTCGGTAGTGTGGGAGTCGGAACAGCCTCACCACATGCTGATTTGAGCTAAGTGTTAAATCATGAATAAGGAACGCTGTTTTGGTTTCCAAAGGAGCCTTAGCGCACTCTCACTGACGCCCCCTTAACACTTTGCCGGTCACATGGGAAGTGCTCAGAAAATGTTTGAGATTCATTCTTTAGTGATTCATTCATTTGTCCTTTGTAAAAAAAGAAAAAAAGCGGGGTATGGGTTTGAGACTTTAGTAAGTGGTTCTAAATAAATTTGGGTGGACATGTCTGGGACCTTGGTGCTGCATCTCTTGGAACACCTGTTTGCCTCCAAGTGGCCCCCCTTCCATGTGATGCCCCATTGTCCTGGGCCTCTCTCTGCAGGATATCCTGGACCTCCATACAGCTTGTCAACGGTAAGGTCCATGACGTCTGCGAGAGTGAAAACAGGAGCTGCCAGGGCTCTGAGCATCTGGGCCCCCGAAGGGCACAGTATCACTTCTGCAGCGTTGTCCTGGTGAAGTAAAGTCAAGAGCCCAGATTAAGGTTGGCAGAGGGAGGGGGGACACTTTGATTAGAAGGGGGAGAAGGGATTGCTGATGGCCAGCCTTGAGACTACCTACTGCATTCCCTTCTCCTCACATCACCTTATTCTTTCCAGCCTCCAAAGACTGTGATGCGTATGTTCGAACTTACATACATGTATGTGTGACATAAATGAGTCATCGTTAATGACTCCTGCTTGTGTCCAAGCCCCCCCCTTACCCTGTGATCTGCCCACATCCTAGAAGCAATCTCAGCTTCCAATAGCACTTCATTGTTTGGTGGTACAGTTTATTACCATGTACAAAGGCTCCCAGAGCTCAGTTTCTCTGTCAACAGAATTAACATGTTAATACGTAATTCTTTCTCATCTCTCAAGACTCCATTAAATCCAGCCTCTTCCATGAAGTCTTTGTTGATCATCCTGGAAAAGGTGGGATTTCTCTCTTTCTAAAATTCATAGCAGTGTATTTCTGGAACTTACAGTCTGGTTTCAACTATGGTTAGATATGAGCATATCTTACCTCTCTGATCATATAGACAATTCGGAGGCAGCTAGTAGGGTCTACTCAGTTTTTAACCCCCCAAAGCCACTTTATCATTTGTTTTTCTTCTTTATCTTACCTGGAACTTCAGTGAAGTTCCTCTTATCAATGATTGGCTCCTCAGCTAGCAATTTTATTTTTGCTCCATATTGTGTTCTGGTATGCCATGCTACAATTTGTATAGAGATTGAGAAGCAATATGCTTTTGCTAATGAGAAAATCTATGTTGTAGGGACACCCCTGGTTTTTTCTCAGTTCCTTGACAAGTGCAGGCATAGCCTTCCTGCCTAGGCTGGAATGCGGAACGCCTTCACTCCCTCCGGCTATGCTCTGGCTTGGTCACATTGTGATTTCCGAGTCAGGGCCTCAGCCTCCACAGCATGGAGATTTCCTGGGGAAACTTCCGGGTGGACATGTGTACCTGTACTGGAATAGTCCACGCATCTGAGGCTGCTCGGGGTTTATTCAATTCATGTGCATGCTTAAAAACAGTGAGTGTGGGTGTGGAAAATATTTTTTATAGTTCTGCTGTACATGGCGAATGTCAAGTACTAAATCTAATTCTTGAGTTCTTCATATCTTAAATAAACATTATTTAGTTTTAATTTTCAGAAAACCTTAAACTAGAACCTTATATTATTATATCTTTCAGCAAATTGAAAGCGAGTTATTCTGGAAGATCACACAGCTGTGGGTGGTCAGAGTAGAGGTATTGGACTCGGTCTTAAACGTTGTGTAATCTTAGGAAAGCAAATTCTCCCTCAGTTTTAATTTCCTGTGCTAAGAAAAGCTGTAATAACATGTACCTCATAGGCTTTATGTCAAGGACAAAAGAGCTTGCCACATAAACAGTCAAGGACAAAGAGCTTGCCACATAAACAGTAGGGTTTTTCATGTCATGGAAATATTCTCTTAGGATATCCCAGACGACCTCTTGCGTGTTGTACAATGCAATGTGTACTTGCTGATCTAATATGGACAGGAAAACCTAATTCAAAATTCATTTTTATTTTGGTGACATTCCAAACAGTTTGCCCTTTGTGTGAGTTGTAGATTTAAAAAAAATAGAGTATCTTAACTAAAAGTCTATATTAAAGACATTTATCTGAATAAAGGTTGGAAAGTATTTTGTAGGAATGTGACTGTAACCTGATGACATGTGCACGATGTTCTCCTAGTTATCTTTCATCCTCTCAAAATGAGGAAACATTAGGCACCATGCCTTCTTCCTAACTCTGTCACCTTTCCAACTTTAGAGTCAATCAATGAAAGAGATAACTATTGTAATCAAAGGTTTTCAAATGTTATTTTGATTGTTAACAATTTCAAATGCGATTTTATCTCCTTGCAAAGTTAAAACATCCAATTTTGTTTCTAACTTGTTTGAAAGGGATATGTGGCTGGTTGAATACCTAAATCAATCTCTTAACAAAGAATGGCAAAAGTTTCGATCTATTAATTAAAAGCAAGAACCAGTCCCACCACCACCAACCCCCTCTTTTGCGGCATCGTAGCTGCATGGACAAAGGCTGAATAAAAGAGTGACACCTTTGCTGGCGGTCTTGTTTGAGAGGCGCTAAATTGCAGCGTACAGGTTCAGAATTGATTGATAGAGGTTCAGGAAAGAATGTCTGAACTCTTAGCTGTTCTTGTTCTCCATTTAGTGATATAATGTGGACCACAGTGTTTTTTTAAGAAGAGCGGTTCAGTGTCATCAAACCTGGGCTTTCTGATTGCTTCCTATCTCAGCAATGTTTGGCCTGTGAAGACTCTCTGAGAGCAAGTACCGTCCAGGGAAGATTGCTGCATTGATAATAAATAACCATTGCTGTATTGAGGGTTAAATAAGTGTGTGATCATCAAATATGCCTAAGCCCTTCAGGAGAGGGGAGCATGCATTCACAGGCCCTCTCCTTAAATATGTCCATTACAACTCCTAAATGATTCACTGATGCACATGAATTTTTGTAGATCCAAAAAATTCTGATTACATTTGTATGCATCACAGTATCCTCAATGCAAAAAGATTTTTCTTGATTCCTTTTCTCATTCATTCAACAATATTTATAGAGTACTTCCCAAGTTTTGTATCAGTGAGCAGAGAAGGAGCCCCCCCTTGTGGGGACTGGTTCTAACAGGGAGAGACAGAATAGTAAATACTAAGCATAATAACAGAAAGTATGCATTGCGACAGTGACCAGAGAGAAGCACATGAGAAGGACAAAGCAAATAACAGCAGGGTAAGGGGGCCAAGGGGCTGGGCGCTGTGGACGGGGCTCCATTTTAAGTGGTTGGGGAGTCAGGCCCAGTGAGATGGTGAGATTTATCAGGAACCTGGAGAGGAATGGAAATTGGCCAGGTGACTTTTCGGGCGCAGAGCACCCCAGCGGGGAATCAGGCAGGGCAGAGTCTCAAGGCAAGGCCCAGGAACAGTAAGGAGGTCCGTGTTTCTGGAGCACATTTCATACCTTATTTTTTCTTTTCTCTTTTCCAATATTTTTTGTGCCTACAGGGGATTTATTTTACCACAAATATAAAGTGTTCAGTTTGCAAAAAAAACAACATCTCACCATAAAATGATCATTAACTTTGATATAGGCACTCATCTGTTCTCTTAGGAAGAAGCAAAGAGCCTGGGAATATTTAATTTGGAGAATTGTTATATTACATAGGAAAAGAAACTTGTAATAATGGAAAAAGACAAAGAACCAGTTAGCACAGGAACTGCCCCTTCCTCAAAAACCCGCGCAGCATGAGCTGCCCGCTTTCGGCTGCCCTGCAGCCTCTCCGCTCGGTGCCCTGCCTGCCCCCATCCATCTCGGCCACCAGGGACCAGGCCCTAGTGTTCCTCTCTCTGCTCAGGCTGATTCTCGGAGAGAGGCTCCTAGGCCATTAGCTTACGGGGTAGGTGACTGATAGGACCAAACAGTCCTCCCTAGAAGAGCGAGTGTCTAATGGGAGACTTTCAGCATCTATGGGAAATGGGAGGTTTAATGTTGACGTTGTTCTTTCTCACAAGCAAAGGAATATCTGTTCTCATTATGAACTGAGGTGCCCTGCTGGTATAACTAGCAAGTATATGAATATTGTGTGCTATATATATATATATATATACACACACATACATACATAGGAATTATACATATTAAGGAATGTACACATACTATATATTAAAGAACTTAGACTATAAGATAAAAAATTAAAGTACTTTACAGTCACCTGGGCCCTGCAGAGCGAGAGGAATTTAATTAAGTCACAGAATTTGAGGGAACATTTAATCCTCAGCTGTTGGAAAAAATTAGATGTCTACCATACTGATTTGAAATCAAGTGCAGGTGGAAAATGGACTCATGGCTTATCCTGTGTCATAATGCATCAGGAGGGGTTAGTTTGAGATTTTTACTAATAAATAATTTCACTACAACTTACCTTTAGAGGAGCTAGGGTCCAGGGAACGCCAGAAGCAGCCCTCTTTCCTTCACCAGGTAATTGATACGATCCCCTAACAAGTGGATGGGATGGGATGTGCCTGGAATCTCTAATACCATGAAAGCCTTTTAGAGTAAAAAAAAAAAAGTCATGTATCCTTAAATTTCCATGTGTATGTATATGGTACAGAAACTAACTGAAGAAGAAGGTAGCTAGAATTTTAAAACGTAATCATTAATAGCTTCACAGTTGTGTTGCTAGCATCCCAACAGGGTTACCTTCTGGGATGGAAACACAGATGATTCCCGCTCTTCTTGAAGAAAAAATGAGAGGGAAATAAATACGTGTTTGCAAGACCTCTTAGCAAAATGAATGCTCCCTATAAAAATAAAGTCCACTCCCAAGCTCACCCTTTAGCTTTCCAACGTCAGTCCTGTGAAATAGCAGTGCTATGGAATTACTCACTGAACTGATAAAATTAAATATTTATGTGCTGCACGGGCACACATAGAGGACAATCCCACTTCAGTTGTAACAGTTAAGAAGTCTGAAGTCATTTTCCCAGCTGGCATTTGACTATTCCGTGGAGATGGAAAGCGTCTGGTATATTAACGGTTCTTATGAATCCACCGCTCTTCATTTTAGAAGAAAAGTGTAATTTTTTTGTGATGGGTATCGTTTGGGCAATACGATGGTGCAGAGGCTTGTGACTAAAAAGGCAATGCACTAGAAGGACAAAATATTCCAGAACAATAGCTAACGTTTACTGTGTGGCACTTCTTCGTAAGATGTAAGTAAGATGATTTTCATTTCTGGCTCACTTTTCTTTTTGCCTTTCCCAAAGGGGACCTAAGTTAATTACTTTCCTAATGTGACTTTGATGTTTCTGTCCCCCCAAATCTTACAAGGAATGTGCAGCTGAAATGTCATTCAAGTTCTTTTATTTTCCTAGAAACTCAGATATTAAATATGAGTGTCACACTGGAAAATTCCACGAGAAGAAAAAGTTAAACAAGGCATAAAATTTACATTAGTAACATCCCATTAACCCATCATCTAGAAAGCTTTTGTTACATGATTTTCATCATTTATGAAATTATTTTGGTGTCTTTTCTAGTCTTTTGTGCCTGTAGGCCTGAACTTTGTTGTGCATTTATCTCCATCAAAATGTTGTAGCTGCATTTGGCATTATTCCTTCAACATTCTTCTCCTTTTTGCAAAAGGTTAAAATTAGCTTTGTTTAATAGTAGTCATTCCTGATTACTCTCTGTGGAAAACTGCTTGAGAGGCACATTACTTAATTAAAGAAAATACTCACGTTGCCCTTTAAAGCCATCATTATATATAACCTGTTGACTGTAAAATCAATTAGTCTCACATGTAAAAATTGTACTGCTTTTAGTGTAGCACTCTTACATGCCATCGGGCAGCCACCACTTAAAATGTGTGTAGTTCCTAACGTTCAAGCAGGGGATTTTCTAAAAGATCACTGGTGAGTCAATGTTTAAACCTGAAACAATATACTTTTTAGTAAAAATAGTCCTGTAAATGATGATTGGGTTCCTAAGGTAACATCAAAAGCAATGAGCAAAATGCAGCCTTTCTTAATACCATATAATATATCTCATCATCACCATCGTAATATAGTTAAGATAAAGAACAAAATAATATAGCCAAAAATGTAGCCCCTAGCTGTGTATTAGGACAAGCTCGAGAAGAAGAGGGTATGGAGGTCGAGTGGGCAGAAACGGAGCAGGGGTTCACCTAGAGTCGGGGGACACTGGAAACTCACTCCTGGGAGTGGCGAGCTCTTCTGTGATGTGATGGCGCAGACCCAATGGCAGGATGGATTTCATTTTCTGTTGCTGCCGCAACAAATGACCACAAGCTTAGTGGCTTGAAACAACCTGGATGTAGTATTGCACAGTTCTGTAGGTCAGACAAGTCTGAGTCGGCTTCAGCGGTTCCTCCATTCTGGGCCATAGGAAGCTGAAATCCAAGCGGTGACCAGGTGGACTCCTACCAGGAAAATCACTTTCAAGTGATGTTGGCAGGATCGGGATCTTTAGGCATGAGATTACATGCTCCCTGGAAATGTCCAGCAAAATAAAAGAACAAAGCGAATGTGGCAAACCTTGGTAATTATGGAATCTAAGTGGTGGGGATATGGGGGATTCATTATCCTATCTCCCTTTCTTGAGACATTTGATAGTTACAAATTTTTTCATTGAAATTTTTTAAATCACATATTCTCACTTAATTGTATACCTTAAATCTATTGATATGTGTTTTAGCAAAGAGGTATGTAGTTTTGTGTCATTGCTCTGTGGTGGTATGAGCAGTTCTCCCTATTTTATTATACATTGTCCTCATAAATTGCAGGACTTGTGTAATTTCCTTGAGGCTCTGTACCACAGGGCTTAGCTTAATTGATAAGGTGCCTTCATTTTTGAAATTTCTATTAATAGACAGTCTTTAATCAGAAACACGTTAGTTCTGCTAACATAATTTGTATGCAATTTTACCCTATTCCAAGATTTGCAGAAGCTAATCGTGTACTAACAAGAGAACAGGAACAATAATTGATCACATTTGCTTTGCCTTAGAGAGAAGGGCAGTGATCTGTCTTAGAAGACTGACTTAATGAATCCCAAGTGATGGATGCCCTGTGCAGGTACATTTGCTGTACCTTCATGGGCTGTACTGAAAGGGGGCACATAGTCTGTTGAGAGATGCAGGCGGCAGTATTATTTGGAAATATTAAGTGGAACCACTGTCAGAGGGAGATGATTTCTCCATTTCTGCAAAAACCGCGATTCTAGTTTCATCCCTTTTCCCCCAAAAAATTTAGTAGTGCTAAATTTAAGTATGTGTGTGTTTTTCCCAATAGTTAATTATAATCCTTTTCCTTTATTATGTTTCATTTTCCATTCTTAAAAATAAGCAATTAACAAGATGGCGTAAAGGCTACATGAGAGGATATCTCATTTTTTTAGGCAATTCTGTCATTTCTCTACTTGTAGTTATAATTCTGTTTCCAGAGAAAGAGCAGGAAGAAAAGGTAACTTGATACTCAAATACTGTCCTTCAGGATGCACACCACAAATGTCAAGCCTAGCAGAACTTCCCTTTTTTGTAGCATTCTAGAGACCCGGAATCCAGTTTCTTGATGTCCCTTTCTGCATTTCTCTGTTCTGTGGAGCAGTTTTGTTTACAGGTAATTGAAGCTTTGGATGAAGCTCTGGGTTAATTCAGTTTCTGGATAAAAGAAGGAGTAATTCAACTGAAAGGTCACCACAGCATTTTAATCATAGAGGTGAGAAGGCAAAGAAAGCCTCACACCTCATCAGTGATATAATGGGGCAAGTATTCTGCCTCCAATAAATGGCACGAGATCCTGAAGTTAAGCTGCAAGCGGTATCTGCACTAAGAAAAGGCAGGATTAGAAAAGCAGGACGTCAGCCTCTGTGCGCCCTCCTAACGTGCTTCTCCCTCAGCTCTGCAGAGACCCCACTGACGGGGCCCACCGGCCAGTGCCCCTCTTACCTTTATTGTCCCTTTTCCTTCCCTAACCAAAATTCTGTATCCCAGACCTTGGCCATCATTCTTAAAATTCATTCCCTTTCATTTAAATTTTGGTTATACTGTTACTACTTTACATTTTGAAGTATTTTTTATTTTATTTAGGTATAATTTTTATATAGGAAGATGCGAACTGAACATACAGTTTGATCAAGTAGTGACAGATGCATACGTTTGTGGGCTCCGTACCCCATCACAGCGGTGGAGCACGTCCGCCAGCCCGGGAAGTTCCCCCACGCCCCTTCCCAGTATGCCATTGCCTTGCAACCCACAGAAATCCACTGATCTCATTCGCTCAGCCTAGTTTGGTTTCACCTGTTACAGGATTTCATATAAATAGAATAACACAGAGCATTCTCTTTGAAGTTCTGGCTTTTTGCTTCATTGTAATATTTTTGAGTTCTGCCCATGCTGCTGAGTGACAATTCCATTAAAAAAGTACACCTCAGTTTGTTCATCTATTTTTAAGTTTATGGGCACTTGGGGTGTTTTTAGTCTTCTACTATTATGAATAAGGTTGAAATGAACATTCGTGTATAAATCTTTTGATAGAACTATTTTTCACAATTCCACCCAGGATTTGATTTACTGGGTCATAAGGTAGGTGGTATATGTTTAAACTTATGAGAAATCCCTGAGGAGTTTTCCAAAGTGGGTGGTACAAATTTATATACCCATCAGCAAAGGAATGTTGTTCTGGTCGATCCACTCTTACCAACATTTGGTGTGGTCTGTGTTTTAATTTTAATTTTATCCATTCTCGAGGTCATGTAGTGGTATGCCATTGTGTTTTCAATTTATATTTGTTTAATGACTCTTGGTACTTAGTATTTTTTGTGCTTACTCACTCTGATACATCTTTCTTTTTTATCATGCATTCAACACGTATTTATTGACTACCTATAATGTGACAGACACAATTGCAGACACTAGATATATATATGCTTATAGGTCCCACCTGATAACACATCTTATTTTCTGTTACTCATTTACAAAAACAAGCATTTTCTCACATCCTGTATACTTAGATATGAATGTCTTTAATGTAGGACAGGATCATCTATCTACTGAATTTAGGAGATGTAATATCTGATGGTTTTTTTTTCCATGTATTATTTTCCAAATTTTTTATATTGATGCACATACAATAACTGATCAAGATATCAAACGTTCTCACTAATTGTTTTTCCCTTTATCTGCTTCACCCACCCCTCCACCCACCTCCCTTCTAGCCCCACCAGTCTGTTCTCTGTTACGAGTCTATTTCACTTTGGTTTGTTTGTTCCATTTATTAGAATGCACATTTAAATGAAATTATATGGTATTTATCTTTCTCTGTCTTACTTCACTTGTGATTATACCTCTTTGTCCACCCATGTGGTCGCAAGTGGGAAGATTTCATTCTTTTTCATGGCTGAGAAATATTCCATTGTATATATGTACTTCTTTATTCATTCATCTGCCAATAGACATTTAACTAGTTTCCATAATTTTACTATTATAAATAATGCTGAAATAAACATAGGATTGTTTATTTCTTTTTGGATTAGTGATTTTGGGATGGTTTTTTTTTCAGGTAAATTCCCAGAAGTGGAATTTCTGAGTCATATAGTATTTCTATGTTTAGTTTTCTTAAGGAAACTCCATACTGCTTTCCATAGTGGCTGCACCAATTTATAATTTGCAGTCCAGCAGTGTATAAGAGTTCCCTTTTCTCTACATCCATGCCAACACTTGTTATTTCTGGTCTTTTGCGTAGTAGCCATTCTGATTGGTGTGATATCTCAGCGTGGTTTTGATTTGCATTTCCCTGATCAGTGATCTTGAGCATCTTTTCATTTGTCTGTTGGCCATCTGTACATCTGCTTCAGAAAAATGTCTGCTCAGATCCTCTGCCCATGTTTAATTGGGTTACTTGGTGTTGAGTTGTATGAGCTCTTTATACTTGGTATTATTCCCTTATCAGATATATCATTTGCCAATATATTTTCCCATACTTTCCCAAAAAGTAAGTTACCTTTCACTTTGTTGATGGTTTCCTTTGCTGGGCAGAAGTGGTTTAATTTGATGACTTGTTCATTTTTGCTTTTGTTTTCCTTGCCTGGGGAGGCATACCCAGGAAAAAAATAATGTTGATGTTTAAGAGATTTCTGCCTATTTTTTCTTCTAGCAGTTTTATGGTTTCATATCTTATATTTACATCTTTAATCTATTTCGAGTTTATTTTTGTGTCTGGTGTAAAACAATGATTCCGGTTTATTCTTTTACATTTAGCTGTCCAGTTTTCCCAACATCATTTATTAAAGAGACTGTCCTTTCCCCATTGTATATTCTTGCCTCTTTTATCATATCCTTCTTTGAATGTTCAAAGAATTTGCCTATAATTTTTTTCATTATTTTGAGTCATATAAGTACTTTAATTTCGATCTAAGTCCTTTGAGATACATATCATAAGTATATATATATACATATGCAAAATGTACCTATAAATGCATATGATATATATCTCAAATATATGTATATATATATATAACATATCTCAAATATATACATATGCACAAGCATGTTTTCTGTCAGTCTGTGCCTTCCTATTAATTTTCCTAGTGCTATATTTTATTAAGAAAAGTTTTTTTTTTGATGAAGTCCTAATTTAGCGTATCTTTCTTTTGTGACTACTGCTTTCTCTGTATTATCTAAAAATCTTTGCCTTCCCAAGGACACAATGATACTCTCCTATGTTTTCTTCCAGAAGTTTTATAATTTTAACTTTCAGATTTGGGTTACTGACTCACTTCAAATTAATTTTTGCATGTAGTCTGATCTATGGATCAAAATTCATTTTTTTCTATTGTTTTTCAGCTGTTTCGGAAACAGTTGTGGAAAAACTTAAAATTACTTTCCTCTCACTGCTGAATTCCTTGGCTACCTGTGGTGGAGATCAGTTGACCATATAGCTGTGGATTATTTCTGGGCTATACTGTCCCACTGATCTAGCTGTCTGTTCCTATAGCAATGTTGCACTTTCTTTATGTATAAGTAAACTCTTTATGTAGTAATGCGGAAGTATCTCCAGAAAAGACTGTTGAATAGAAAAATAGTGTGCACATAAATGTGTATAGCATGGTGACATTTTTCTGAAAACAATAGAAAGTCACATGTTCATGTATGTTTGAATGTGCATTTAAAACCCTAAAAGGATATACAAGATACTAATGGCACTACTAAGAGCAGTTCTGTGGGAGTGTGTGGTGACTGGGCAGATGCAGGACAATAGGAAGAAAAATTCTCACTATATTTTTAAACAATGTGACTGTATTCATTACTCAAAACTTTAATTAATTGTTAAGAAGAGTAAATGGCATGGAAAATATCTTCTCAGAATAGCTAACACTTTGAGGTGACAGTTCTTTGGAATAATATTTTTTAGGGCAAATTATTTTTTTTCAAGCCTTGAATTTTGTTTACTTGAGTCAAGAATTTTATTTATTCAACAAATATTTATTGAGTGCCTATTATATGTCAGACACTGTTTTAATCCCTAAGAATGTAGAAGTGAACAAAACTGACATGCTCCTTATGTTCACAGTATATACACTCCAGTAGAGGAGAAAGATAATACCTGATAAGTAAATAAAACGTATTTACCGAATGTGACAAGTGCTATGAACTAAATAAATACAAATGAGAGGCAAGGCAAGCATGCGATGAGGACTCTGGGGAAGGGGCTTCAGAGGAGACCAGTTAGGAGCTGAGACCCGCTTGCCAAGAATGAGCCAGAGGCAGGAACTGAGGAGGTGCCAGGGGGGTACCTCTCCAGGCAGAGTAACTGTGAAGGCCCTGAGGATGCAAAGAACCTCAGAGACCCAGGAGGGCCGGCCGGCAGGGGGCAGGGCACAGGGACACCGGCTCCGGTGGAGACTGGGCAGGGCCTCAATCAAGCAGAAGCTTGTAGCAAATGGGGAGGGATTCGGATTTTATTCTAGGTGCAATGGAAGGCTATTGATGGCGTGAAATGATCTGATATAACAACAACAAAAAAAAAAACATTCACTTTTCAGGGGAAAGAATAGATTAAGTAGGGTTGGCAGTGGGAAAGGAAGAAAATCAAGAATTATATCACCTAAACCAAGAAAGGAACGTGCTTGAAGAAGCAGAAAGTGTCCAGTTGTTCCAGCTGAGGACAGAGAGGTGCCCACTGGATTTCATCACATGGAAGCCCTCTGTGGTCTAATGTGGGCAGTTTCTGTGGAGTAGTGGACACAGAAAACAGACCAGAGTGCGGGAAGGTGAATAGATTTTTTTTTTATTTTATATCCCAACTCCCACCCCTGCACACACACATACACAGTGAATGAAAAGTAGAGAAGTTGAGTAGAAAAAGAAAATTTAGACAGTCCTTTCAAATGTTCTATAAAGGCATAAAAGCACAGAGATGTTGTATATATCCAGAAGGGCCTATCTGTGTGTTCACTTAGCACATTTGGTACATAGTAAAAATCCGTATAAGGAAAACTCCTTTGTAAGGTGCTCTGCGTGTTTTAGTGACTGAATGCCTGTGGATAAATTAAAGAAGAGTCTATTTTATATAATTCTACCATGTTGGAAGTAATATTATTTGAAGTTTCTACTGAAGTGGAAGTCAGAAGTTTTATCTGACTTCTGAGTGTATTTTTGGAGTGCTGTGTATTTCACCAGCCTCTCAAAATCATTCCAAAATGTCCGTATATAATGACAAAATATCTCATGCTCTTCATCCACCCTACTTACCCACATCAGCTGTATTAACTGTCCTTGGCTGATTAGCCTCACTGTTAATACAGTGTTAGTAATTCCTTAAGGAATTATACCCTGCTCCTTGACTGTCCTTCACTAAGCAGGCACCAACTGGGTGTTCAAAATGTGATGCTGACTGTAAGCGGGATTTATAGGGTATCACTCACACAACATTTTCAGCCAAATATATATGCCTGTCACTTTAGATACGAGGGGTTTTTTTTAGCTTCTTACCTATGAAAAATAATATACAAATATTTTACTATCCTTATTTGCTATTTGTCTCCTCTTTAAGAGACAATATTTGGTACATAAGATACTATTTTCATGGAAGGACACTTTGTCTTCCACAGTGAGTACCACCTTCTTAAGCTGATTGTGGATGTAAAGCTGCTTTTACAATAATCCGGGGCTTTCCAGACTGCAGATTGGACTCCCCCGGTCATACCATCTGCTAGAAGGCTCATTGTGTTTGGCTCTCATAGAGAAATATGGCTTCTTTTTCCCCAGTCTTAGACACTCCACTTTTTCTATGCTTCTGCCCTGAACTCATGTGTGTCCCCCACTTCCGTGCCTCTGATGGAGGCTTCAGTTCCTGTCCCCCTCTTTTGCTGCCACAGTTGCAGGAAACCAATTGTAATCAGCAAGCTGCCCTGCTGCTAAAAGCTATTAGTGCCAGTGTTGTTAATGACCAACCCGGTTGAACGTGGTGATTTAAGAGGTAGACTTACTCCTTGTCTCTCCCTAGGGCCTTGTTCTTAAATGAGATTCCCACGCTGTTTACTCCAACAGCATAAGGAGTATTAGCCACTTCCCACCACACTTCATATATCAGCACATTGAACTGAAATAATGGGAAGCTAAAAACATATCGCCCTCTCTCACATGTGAAGCTGCACACCCTGAAGAAACTCAACTCTCCTAATTGTAGCCTAAGGAAATTGGATAACCCCGCCATTTGCTCTGAAGTTATAAACATTATTTTTTTCTGGGGGCTAGAAGATGAGAGGGAGGGGTACAGCTAGATTTCTTTTAGGAGCTAAACACTTTAGAAGTAACCTGCAAAATCGATACCAATTACTTGCAAGCAAGGGCTAAAAAATCATTGACGCTATGGAGTGTGTGCACCAGGTGAAGGGCTGAAGACAAAGAAAATACTGGCATGGCTAAAAGCTCACAAATAGGAGCAAAGCAGAGTTCTCTCCACTTAAAACAAAGAAAATACTGGAATGGCTAAAAACTCTTACAAAACAGGAGCCAAGTAGCAAAGTTCTCTCCACTTACTTTGATATTTTGATAATTCATACACTCCAACAATTGTTACGCTTAAAAAGAAAAATAAATACGCAGCAAATAACTCAATATAAGAAGGATATTTAACTGACTCCCTGGCAACTGAGGTCTGTGTAGTCTTTCTAGTAAACATCAAGGCATTCAGAAGGTGTGTGGGGAGGCTTATCTACATAAACCAGCAAACCTTTCATCCAATACCCAGGCTTTCTGCATGCCAATATTATGTGCTTAGTGTCTCCAGATTCTGTATAGCATAAATTCACTTTGAAGGGCTTGGTGAAGCCTTTCGAGATTTAACTGCATAGTCTCTCCTTTGTTCAAAAGACTGGAATAATGCTTTTCAAATTCCTGGAATTCGTAAGCTGTGCCTCAAACTAAACAGAGAATAGAATTCCCTCCTTTCTCGTTGTCTTCAGTACTGCAGAGCGGGAGCACATGCCCATTAGGACTTGGACCCAGGAATCTAAGTCCCTAGCCTGGCCACGATAGGGAAGTCCTGAGAAACTACTAAGTAGCTGTAGCTTAGTCAAGTCCATGAGCAATTCTTGTATGACTGTGTGAGGGTGGCTGGAGGGAGATAATGTAGAATTTCCTCAGAGTGTACAGCCCTGCTTACCACACAAATGAGGCCACATGAACGCAATGCCTACATTAAATTATTTTAAAAGGGAAGAGTTTAGGTATGTCTATATCACCAGTATGAGTGCCAAAAAGCTAACTAGGAATCCCTAGGACACTTATTTTCCCGGACTGCACTTTTGCCATCTCTGGACAAGAATAGTATGATTCTTAATACTTGGAAGATTTGTCTCAAAACACAATACCACCAAAATAGGCCCCCTTCTTACTAGCTTCCTTCTTTTTTTCAACTGCAGAGCCACTAATTAATATTTAAGAAATAGGAGATGTAAATGGTGACCACACAATGCCTGGACATGAGAGCATTTGGTAATTGCTTGAGGGAGAAAAGAAACAGGGCAGTGGGTCCCACGATCCCATAATAGCTATTCAGCACTTTCCATAAAAGGATGCAGAAGAGGAAAAGGGAAGTTTGCTTCCAGTGAGTTCAGGAAGTGTCAGAATTAGGTTATGGGAAGTAAAGTAATTTTACAGTATGTATGAAGCACTAGTTAATTCACTTGCTGAACACTGTGCCGAAGGTGAAATGCTGCTTGAAAAGTAGTATTTTCTGCACCTAATGGTCACCTAACTTTTCATTTTTTTAAAAAAAGCACTAAAAATATTGGGATTCAATAGTTAATATCTACTTATATCCTCTGAAATAAAAACAATTCTCGCTTCAATTTCATATGTCCAGTTGTTAAAAGAAAATCGAAAGAGGCAAATGATACATACATGTGTGTCTCTGTGGGTTCGTGCAGTTCATACATACATTCAGCAGCACTTCTGAGGAGTGGTGTCAGGTGCGTGGGGCTGGGTGCTAAGGGAGTATTGACCCAACAATTGATTGAAACAGTGTTTCGACCTCCCTCAGGGGATGTGTTTCATGTTATAATTGCATCTAACACTTTACTTCACAACTTAAATTACTGGAGTTGGGTGGAACTTTAAGAAAGTTTTTAACAAAGCTATGAGTAGAATTTCTAATTATAGTAAAAGTTTATTTTAACACAAACTAGGATTATTGCTTCTCTGGGAAATTCTGAGATGTAATGATAATAATCTTTAATAAAGTTTAAAAATGAACATCGTAAAGAGCTAGAAGATGTTTGCTGAGACATAGAAAGCAATAGAAATTGTATACTTACTATGGGCAAACACAGGCATATAATCTTTCAAAAGGTGTTTTATTATCCAGCTAAAAAGAAAAAATATATATGCAGAAAATCAAAAAAAGAGATAGATGGCAACCACTAAACAAATGGTAGTGGGAAGGACTCTCAGAGCCTGTGGGCAGCAGAGAGCCCTCTAGACTGGAGAGGTTTTCTGGAGAGGTGACACTGACAGAGAGAGGTATCAAAGATGGGATGTAAATACGAGGGAAGGTCTACAAAAGGGTGCTTCTGCATGGGACCTCAAGGCAGCCATTTAGACTTCAGTTCCTTGGGTTTTTTGTAGAGGACTGGTACAAGAAGCTTTATACAAGATTGCCGGGTAGCAGTTCATCCCAGCCAAGGAGCTGTGGGCATTCTCCTATAAGCCAGGCAGTGGAAAGCCATCAACAGTTTATAAGGTGGGATATATTATGAATTCCATAGAGAACAATATGGCAGGCATGTGCAGAATGGATTTAAAGACTGAAACCAAGAAAACTAAGAAAATGTTCTGACAGTAATAGGAAAATTAATTAGACATTTTATCTGAGATTTCTAACAGCAATAGTGAAAGGAATACAAAAGAAAATAATAGTATCTAGTTCCATAAACATTTAAAATTTGGAAGTAAGGCTATAATTCTGTAACTTACCCAACTGTTAGCAATATATTAATTCTGATTGTATTAATTGGGACAATTATAGAATTCTGCATCCTATTTAACATTAGTTTAACGTAAATATTCTCTTAGGTCTCCACCAATCAGTGTTGTTATGATTGAGAATTTCCTCTTAACTTACAGTTGAATATTGGGCTGAGAGTGGAAACTAAAAAGCAATAGCCCAGACTCTACATTTGATCCAAAGACATATCAAATTTAAATTGGATGACTCTAAAACAAGCATTTGGTTTTTGTGCTCCAAATTTTTTTTTAATTAATTAATTTCTTTATTTTGTTGTCATTAATCTACAATTACATGAAGAACATTATGTTTATTAGGGTACCCCCCTCACCAAATCCCCCCCACAAACCCCATTACAATACCATCCATCAGCATCGTAAGATGCTGCAGAACGACTACTTGTCCTCTCCCTGTTACACAGCCCTCCCTGTGCCCCCCACATTTACATGCTAATCGTAATGTCCCCCTTCCCCGTCCCCACCCTTTCCCTCCCTTCCCACCCATCCTCCCCAGTCCCTTTCCCTTTGGTAACTGTTAGTCCATTCTTAGGTTCTATGATTCTGCTGCTGTTTTGTTCCTTCAGTCTTTCTTTGTTCCTATAGTCTTTGGGTTTGAGGTGAGTCTCTTGTAAGCAGCATATAGGTGGGTTTTGCTTTTTTATCCATTCTGTTATTCTGTATCTTTTGATTGGTGCATTCAGTCCATTTACATTTAGGGTGATTATTAAAAGATATGTACTTATTGCCATTGCAGGCTTTAGATTCGTGGTTGCCAAAGGTTCAAGGTTACCTTCTTTAGTATCTTACTGTCTAACTTAACTCACTTATTGAGCTATTTTAAACACTGTCTGGTCATTCTTTATTTTTCTCCCTTCTTATTCCTCCTCCTCTGTTCTTTATATGTTGGTTGTTCTATTCTATACTCTTTTGTGTTTCCTTTAACTGCTTTAGTAGGTAGTTGATTTTATTTTTTGCCTTTAGTTAGTATTTGGTTGGTCTGCTTTCTTTGCTGTGATTTTATTTTCTCTGGTGACATCTATTTAGTCTTAGGAGTGCTCCCATCTAGAGCAGTCCCTCTACAATGCCCTGTAGAGGTGGTTTGTGAGAGGCAAATTCCCTCAACTTTTACTTGTCTGGGAATTGTGTAATCCTTCCTTCATATTTAAATGATAATCGTGCTGAATACAGTATCCTTGGTTCAAGGCCCTTCTGTTTCATTGCATTAAATATATCCTGCCATTCTCTTCTGGCCTGTTAGGTTTCTGTTGAGAAGTCTGATGATAGTCGGATGGGTTTTCCTTTGTAGGTGACCTTTTTCCTCTCTCTAGCTGCCTTTAAAACTCTGTCCTTGTCCTTGATCTTTGCCATTTTAATTATTATGTGTCTTGGTGTTGTCCTCCTTGGGTCCTTTCTGTTGGGAGTTCTGTACACTTCTGTGGTCTGATCAATTATTTCCTCCCCTAGTTTGGGGAACTTTTTAGCAATTATTTCTTCAAATACACTTTCTATCCCTTTTTCTCTCTCTTCTTCTTCTGGTACCCCTATAATGTGGATATTGTTCCTTTTGGATTGGTCACACAGTTCTCTTAATATTGTTTCATTCCTGGAGATCCTTTTATCTCTCTCTGCATCAGCTTCTATGCATTCCTGTTCTCTGGTTTCTATTTCATCAATGGCCTCTTGCATCTTATCCATTCTGTTTATAAATCCTTCCAGAGATTGTTTCATTTCTGTAATGTACTTCCAGACATCATCCCTTAGCTCTTGCATATTTCTCTGCAGCTCCATCAGCATGGTTATGAGCTTTATTTTTTATTCTTTTTCAGGAAGACTGGTTAGGTCTATCTCCTTCTCAGGGTTTGTCTCTGTGATCTTGGTCTGTGTCAATTTCTTCTGCCTTTTCATGGCGATAGATATATTTGTGGGGAGCTGGCGTGTGTGTTGGGTAAGAGAAAGTCCCTTCTTGCCAGTTTACGGCCTTCCTCTCCTGGGAGAACAGCGGCTTGTGCTGGGCAGCTGCGTGCAGATGGGGCTTCTAATCTTTCCCGGCCGCTATGGAGTTTATTTAGCTCTGCAGTTGCTGTGGGCGTGACCTGCCTCAGGCTGCTGCTCCAATATGGTGGAGCCACATCGGAGGGGGAACAGGCGGGAGGCTGTTTATCACAGTGAGGGGCCTCTGAGCTGTGCTGCAGGTGTTTGGGTGCCCAGAGTTCCCCAGGATTCCCAGCTACTGGGCTAAGTGTCCCGGGGCACGTCCATCCAGCTGTGGGGTCCCTGTCCCTTTAAGACTTTCAAAAAGCACTCGCTTTTCTTTGTCCTGGGTGCGCCTGCTGCAGGGACCCACTCACAGGTCTTACTATCCTGTTTCCCTAGTTTCCAGCACCCCACCCATGCACTGTGTCTGTGCTCCGGTGAGGATAGCTGGGGCTGGGTGTTCAGCAGTCCTGGGCTCCCTGCCCCTCTCTGCTCCAACTCCTCTCCTCCCGCTGGGAGCTGGGGGGGAGGGGCACTCAGGTCCCGCCGGGCTGGGGCTTGTATCTTACCCCCTTCGCGAGGCTCTGGGTTCTCACAGGTGTGGATGTGGTCTGGCTATTGTCCTGTGTCTTCTGGTCTCTCTTTTAGGAAGAGTTGTATTTGTTGTACTTTCAAAAATATATATGGTTTTGGGAGGAGATTTCCACTGCTCTACTCACACCGCCATCTTGGTTCGCCTCCAAATTTTTCTTCTCATATTTTATCAGAGATACCAATGAGACTCCAAACTCAAATCACTGACAGGTGTAGCCAGCGATCTTCTGCCATAGATGGAAAACCAGGATGGATGAAAATTGCTTGGAATTCTTTCTACAATAAAAACAATGTGTAGGAAATGTATTTGCAATATCCACATGGCAAAGGTGGACATAATTCTCCAGTATAGTAAAATGTAATAAATCCAGTTGTTTTTTCCAACCAGCATTATAGTCTTATCAAGAAATAAGAATATCATTGACTGGATATGTCTGTTAAGTAAAAGCAGAATCAGTTTTAAGCACAGAAGTCCTCATCAGTAATAACCTCAGTTATGACCTAGTACTGATGAAACTGCCCTCGTTGCCAGTGTTTTCTTCATCTGCCCCTTCCTTGGCAGAGAAGTGGGCACAGCACGGGCTCCCGAATCAGCCTGTTCCCTGAGTACAGCCCAGCCATCTGTAACTGCCTGGCTTTGTCAATCCACTTAACGCCTAGGAAAAAACTGGATCCAGTGGTTGTATAAACTGTGCATAGTAAACGTAGAGTGCTTAGCACAGAGCCTGGCACAGAGTAGGCACCCAGATACTATTTGTTGAATAAACGAATGTTTTTACTCTAGAAAGAATGGGCCACTAGATTTACTGAAGAAACGAGATTGTAAAACTTCTCAAGTGCTAACCTCTGTGTATTTAGTGAAGGAAAGAGGACATTTGTAAAATGATTAAGTAGGTTACTAACACATGGGACATTTTTTCTCCCCAAGCTTTGGATCGGACTCTTAGATCAATAGGAAAAAGAAATAGATGGTTTCTGTCCTGCTGACTTCATCCTCACAGAGCCTGAGGGCTGAGAAGATGAGTAGGAAAGGTGGTGGGGGGTCCCGGGAAGGTCGCTGCCATGTCATGCCCCGCACAAGGTGAGAAGCCAAAGGCCTCCTTGGATTAAGCCCATCACATATTCAATAGAAGATAAAGCATATTTCTATTGCCGCAGAGTAAAGGGAGTAGAGAAGATTTCCTTAAGCCCCTGACCTACTGTTCTTACAGTTTCTGATCTGAACTGTGCTTTCAACACAGGCGACCTGCATGTTGGGGGGCCCGGAGGGGGAGGGGGATACATCGTTTCCTGACTGAGGTCGCTGACGAACGAGAAAGGAGGACGGAAAGCCATGCAGGGAGCGGGCAACGCCTTACGGGCCAAGCTCTGCAGGCCCAGCGCCGGGAGCACGGGGGCCACTGGGGCCCTGCCTGCCGCTGCCCTCGTCCGCGGGCCCAGGCACTGTGCGGCCAGCCTCGCTCTCCCGCCCCCACCCCCAGTCAGTGCAGGAGGCAGGAGGCGGAACAAACTGGGCTCAAGGCAAGTTTACTTGTTTCCCAGCTGGGCGGCTTTGTTTAATGTTTCTGAGCTTCCATTTCCTCCCTTAAGAGCACCGTAGAGCTGTTGTAAGGACTGATGGATGGCTGTATTCTTCCACCCTATGACCTGTGCACATTTCACATTTTAATTGGGCTGATTCTTGAAATCAATGCTGTGTTCATTTGGGAGGGAGAAAGAGGTACATAATGTGATGGGACATCATACAGTAAGAAGAATCTTAATTTGATGAAATACATGAAAATAATAAAGGCACAGTGTTTATCACAGCACCTCGGGTGTAATAAGCAAAAGGCAAATGGTTTGGGGGAGACATTCGATGTGCTGTAGCTGCAGTGGCCCCACCGCACAGAGAGCGCGACCCCCTCCTCAGAAAGGCCCACTCCAGCTCACATTAATGCCATCCAGAGCACATGTGAGAGTTATCAAAGTCTTAAGGGTCCCAGTTTCTCTAATCACCTAAACTATCATACATTTTCTAGTGCGAAAAAGTAGTCAGTCCGTGAGTACTGAGGATCAGTGGCATGCTTGACACTCCGCTAGGCACCAGTTTTTATTATTTTTTCTAATATGACTTTATATTATGATTTACTGTCACCATCACCAACAGCACCATTGGCAAGTTCCGTTTCCTCTAAAATCAATTACTGAGCCTTTACTGTATCCAAGTGACCAAAACCCTCTGCTAAACTTTTCTCAAGGTTTCTTCAGGACATCAGAAAATAACGGCTATTTTTTCAGGTGGCCCTCTACCAACTGGATATGAAATAGGATCAGCTGGAGGCAAGAACAGATGGGGTGGAGCAGCAGATGGAAGGATCCTGTTTAGGATATGCACAATCACTCTGGCAAAATCAATCATGCCACAGCAGTGAGTTTCAGTTTGGTTAAAGAAAATTAACCAAAGTGGACAATTGAATTTCTGGGCAATTAATATGGACTCACACTTTAGAAATGGTCTTGATTAAGTGTCAGTAAGTCCAGTAAACTAATGATGCCAAATCAGGATTCTTAAAATGTCATATTTGCCAGTGATAATAGCTCTATTTGGTGCTTACTTTGCCAGGCACTTTACATATATACCTCATTCAATTCTCACAATAACCCCGTGAAACAGGCATTTTTTCCATTTGAAATATGATGAAACTGAAGCATTTAGTAAATTGATCAAGGCCACGTGGCTCCAGGTAACAGCCAGGATTAGAACTTAACCTCTCTGACTCAAAAGGCCGCAGAAATCATAACCACTGTATTCTGCCACCTTCCAGTGTTAAATGCTGTGTGTCCAAGAAAAATTAGAAGAGCAGAGGGTCAGTTTGCAGGAATCCTGAGGTCCTTTCCTCAATAACAATAACAACAGACCTATGATGGTCTCAGTGGCCCCCTGGCACCAGGCCTGAACCCTGAAATACATAGCAGCTACAGTAGCATGTGGCCAAAGGGAAGTCAAGGCTCACAAGGGCCACACAGAGGTCCCTGGTGAATCCCAGGCCTGCCTGCAGGAGTCTCATAACCACTTCCCCTGAAATTCCCCCAGAATCTTGGAGCCATACTGACGAACTGGATCTGCAGAAGCCTTAGGCCAAGAGAGCCTCAGCTACCCATCCAAGTCAAAGCACACTACCTGGATCTTGCTTCCCCTCAAGGATTCAACAAATGTGTGAGTCTGCAGCTGTGGGTGACCCAGAGCAACCATTTCCTTCCAATCTGTTAAGCCATAAAGAAGAAAAATTCATTTCAGCCCAAATATTTGCCCTGCTCAAATTTGAAGCAAGACTGGGAAATAGAAGAGAATTATCATTAATTGATTGCCCACTATTGCCCACTGGGCAGACCAGATAATTGGCTGGAGGAAAGAAAAGATAAGGCTAAGCAATAGCTGGAGATACATCTGTGGGATGCCGAGCTCTTTATGTGTTATTTTATTTCATAAATGCCCTCTCGTATACCAAGTTCCTGTGGATGGCTAGGCTATGACTTCTGCTCAGGCACATGTTCAAGAAGCAGGTATTGGTTATCAATAAGCAGAACATAAGCTCATTTTCTGAGAAAAATAGCAGAGATGTCAAGTATCCCCTTCAGGAAGTACATTTCTTTCTCTGACTTAATTCACTCAAAACAAGATTTTCCATTTCCATTACCATAGCCTTGCTCTCCATACACATATACACAGAAATATTTGAGCCTTCCAGAAAGTAGAAGAATTCTTATTAAGTATAAATGAGTAATCTCTTCAGATGCAACTATGCCTGGTGGTACGAGAGCAGCATATGTCTATTGGGTAGAAACATGAATTAAAACTATAGCGGTTATGCAGTATATAGCCACTAAATTAATACTAAATCATCAGTAATCAACTGCTGTAAACCCTGGGCCTATGCTTGTACACAAGACATAAGTTTCAGATTAAGGAAAAATTGTATCTTAGCAACCTACCGTTAAGCTTATATTTGGAACACTAAAAATGATTATATGCCATGAACTGTACCTTGAAATGCATACATACTGAAGAAATAGAATTTAGTGCATTTTGTGACACAGTTTTTCATATTATAGTATCTCTAAATTTGGGATATGTCTTAGGTTCAGTGACATCTTACAGTCACTTTCAGACAGGTGGCGGTTGTAATGTAGGAAGCATTGCTTATATGCATGTGAACATCAACACCTGCAGAATGCTTGTCACCCTCTTGCAGGAAAACTCCGGCAACAATCATGGAGCTCTCTCATTAACCCCAGGAACGAGGTGTTTGGGGAAGGGATAGGTGGGACCGTGTGTTCGATGCATCTAAGAGTGTTTTGGAAGTAAGAGCAAAGAAAGAGGCGTCTAGCACTGTGTCATTGCAAAGTGGCTGAAGAGCCCAGCATCAAAGCATTTTAGTTGCTTTGCAAATTTGTTTAAGAAATCAGCTTATCGTTTGATGGCATAGATTTATATTTTACAACTTTTTATTATTATTATTATTATATATTTATTTATATTTTTATTATATATTTATATTTAATATTTATATTATTATTATTATTTATATTATATTATTTATAATATTATAAATAATATAAATATTATTTAATATTTATATTATTTATATTAATATTTATATTATTATTAAATTATATATTATTTAATATTTATATTATTATAATATTTATATATTATATTTATATTATTATATTATTATTTATATTATTTATATTATTATTATTATATTTATATTATATAAGATAATATATATTATTATATTATATTATTATATTTAATATTTATATTATTATATATATATAATATATATATATTTATATAATATATATTAAATATATTATTATATTTAATATTTATATTATATTAATTTATATTATATTATATAATATAATATATATAATATATTATATATTATATTATATAATATATAAATATATATTATATTTATAAATATATATTATAATATTTATATTATTATATTATTATAATATTATTATTATTATATAAGAAAGGACATGAGTTAAACTGTGATTCAAAGAATCAGACTCAAAATGAAGCAAGTTTTAGAAATATCTTAACAAATTTATTTTGCTTATATTTTCTTTTTTACGCATGTGTGATAAATGATTTTTAAAATCCACATAGAATCAAGTCAAAAAGAGTTCTTTCAATAGGTATAAATTTTTTTCAGTAAGTATATTTTTTCAAAGTGTTCAATAAGTATAAATAAGTTCTTCAATAACATAAAATTTTCAAGTGATAAAATATATTGGGTTAGTTTATTTGGTGGTGTTATTCTTAGTTTTTTCATAAAACAATTATAAAATTGCTGGCATCGTAGATACAATGAAATGCTGCATACAATAGGATGCAAGAACGTTAGGAAATGGATTATAAATCCAGAGAGCTATGATACAATAGAAATCTGTGCCAGCCTGGAAGTTCAGAGATAAGAATTCTTGGCTTGGTTCTATAATTAAGTGGCTGAGCAACCTTGAGCAAGTCACTTAGTCTCTGGACCTCATCTGTGAAACAAGGGGCTGCGTGAGGTGATTTCTGGGGACTGGAGAATCGACGTTAGGAGACAGCTGAGTCAGTCATGAAATAAAACCTACTCTAGATACTCCAAGAAGAAAAGAGACTTAATGTAGGGCATTCAGTGCTTACCAAAATGATAGAAAGGCTAAACTAACTGAGGTCAAGGACGACCATCGCTGTCCGGTTTTCCACTGGCCACCAAGGATTGAAACACTGCTTCTGCCCCCAGGTCAAGAATTGCAGGAAACGGCCACCACTGGTCATAGCTGCCTGCAGCATTTAGTAGAACCTCCAGAAGCTTTGATGAAGTCACATGTCTGCAGACCAGTGCCCACACATGTTCTTTGCTGCCCTCCCAAATCTTACACAGGGGCTTCTCACTGGTAGAATCTGAAACGGAACTCTGTTGGGGAGAGATCTGGGGAAACGTGTACCCACGCCGCCAGTGCTTGTGCTGCGGGGAGAGTAGGTAGAGGGGTAGAAACGGTGCTAAGCGCCACAGAAAAGTACGGGGCACGCCAGCTGGGGAACTAGGGCTGCGATGGCGATGCAGGTGAGCAAGGAATGAAGGGCCGCGTGAAGACGGCTCTGATGTCGTGAGAGGAAGGTCCGTTTCTGAAAGATGCTTCAAAGGAAAAACTGAAAGATTGGACATGAGTTATTTTCCCTTTCACGGTAGCAAATCAATATAATTTATACATCAAGTGTCTATCTCCTCTATTGGCCATCAGGTTCTTTTTCCTTGGCTTTTCTGTAACTGGAAACGATACACCTGGCCCCCTTTTAGTGCAAGAATAATGATTTGCTGGCAGAAGCTCCATGAATCAGCCTTTGCACCGAACATGTTATATTGTTTGGGAACCTGGCTAAATTTTTCCATAACTGCTTTAAAAGTGATTTCCATTTAGAGCTAGGTAGAATAAATTCCTGCTGCTGGCTAAATCTTCTTTTTTTCTTTTTCTATGAATAGAATCTCATAAAAAGGACAACTGCTCTTTTGTACTTTGCTGCAATGCATTTTGTGTTGGGGTACTAGGAAGCCATCTAAAAATACAGCGAGTGCCATAAAAATATCCTCAGAATTCAATGTTTAAATAGTTGTCTTTCTTCTCCCTTTGTATCTCTTTTTCAGTTATTTCTTTCCTTTTTGTACACTGCCAGATTAATGTTTCTGCAGTGACTGAGAGGACCCCTCTCTTACCTTTGAGATCCTCATTAAACACCAGCAAAATCTGATGACTATGAACTCAAACCAAGACACAAGGGGAGATTATCACTTTCCATGGAAAATCTAACATCACTGGTATTTGGAATTCTAACTACATTTTATGATAAATACATATAATAGGCATCTTTCATATCCTGTTTGGGGTCTGTGTAATGTCACACCAGACCTCAGCTAATGATGATGCTACTGTCAGGTTAGTAAGGGTGTTAGCTTATCTCAGCAACATCTTAGTGCTATTGAATTATGTTTATCTGAAATTCTACACAAGTGTTTGTTTTCATTTTAAGTCAGCTAAATCAGAAACTTTTCTCTCTGCTTGTTCACACTTTCTGCTAACCAGTTCCTGTTTCTTTAACTGCAAGTGTCCAACTAACTTCACCTGGGGACTGATCCCCTAATAAGGATGAGAGGAAACTTTCCCCCAGATACCATATATATATATATGCAAGGCTTTGGTGAGCCACAGGCTGGAGCTGACCAGCTGGGGCTTAGAGTAGGAATCCAGCTCCTAGGTCAAAGAGAACCCTGCCCCCTTCCCCACTGACCCAGAGAAGGATGCAGGTATTTGAAAGCAGGAGAACCTGAGACCGGAAAAGTCAGCATGGCCAAGAAAAAGTGAGCAGAGCCAGGAATACAGTCGTGAAGCCACGATGCTTGGAGGAAAGGTTTGCACGCATAATACATGTAGAGATCAAGTGTAACTCCTCATTTTAAGGGCGAAAAAGTGAGGCTTCCCAGAGTTCAGTGTCACACAGCATTTAGTGTCCCAACCAAGATGATACCTACATCTCATAGCCAGTCTAACACTTATCCCTGTCGTAGCTGTTCCATTTCGTGGTGGGGAATGGCTGAGGAGAATTGATGTGAATAAGAAATAATACAGCAAGTCTAGTATTCACAAGTCTAGTAAGTTATTTGGAATAACATTATTGTAGTGATTTGAATTTTGTTCCCCAAGAAGATATGCCCAAGTCTTAGAGCCCGGTACCTGTGAATGTGACCTTATCAGGAAATAAGGTCTTCGCGGGTGTAATGAAGTTAAGGATCCTGGGAGAGGTCATCCAAGATGTAGTCTGCTCTGCATCCAATGACTGGTGTCCTTGGCAGAGAAAGGAGAGGGAGATTTGACATACAGAGGCCGAGAGAATAGAAAAGGGCCGCGGGAAGACAGAGGCAGAGGTTGGAGTGACCGAGCCAAAGGATGCCAGGGCCGCCAGAAGCTGGAAGAGGCTCGGAACGTTTGTCCCCGAGAGCCTTAGAGGGAGGTCGGCCCTACCAGTGGCTGGATTTCTGACTTCTGGCCCCCAGAGCTGTGAGGGAACACATGTCTGTGGCTTTAAGCCACCAAGCTGCTGGATTCGCTACACAGCCCTCGGAATCTAACAGTTATGACAGGTTCCTACCTAAAAAGCCATCTGGGAAGAAGGTGTAGTTGTTCCAGTGCTTTTATTGTTTGTTAACAGTGTTCACAATGACATAATTCTGAACTTTTGTATTATGAATAACTATGCACGTAAGGGTTCCCCTAATTATTTGTAGCCTAAAGTCCTCACCATGGAGGAACATTCCCTGAAAGGCCCACCCGCCTTCCCAGCCCCATACCCTGCGTGCCTTCCCTTCCTCCAGGACCTCAGCCACATGGTCTTCTCCCAGGTCCTGGAACGTCCCCTCGGGCCCTGGTGTCTGCTCCTCTGCTGCTGCTGTGCCCCTTAGCCACCCTCCCCTCGTCCCCAGTCTGAAAGCAGCTCCCAAAGAGGTGCCGACTCTGAACTAGACCAGCCACGCCCTCCCCTGCCCTGGGTGAGGTCGCCGGACGCCCTGCCTGATGCCCTGCCTCCTCCCCATTGCAGTCATCGCTGTGATTCTACATTTGTGACATTGCTCCATTTTCTGTCTTTCCCCCCAGACGGCAGCTCTGTGAGGGCAGGCACAGGGCTGCTTGCCCATCACTGTTTCCCAGCGCCAGCATGGCACCTGGCACACAGCAGGCAGTCGTAAATATTTAGTAAATAAGTGAATAGTGATATTTAGCCTTGGAAGAAGCCATGGTCCATTATTTATACTTCAAGCTGTTCATGTTTCACACTTAACAGCTGTCCTGTTCCCAACAGATAAAATGGAAACGGGAAATCTGTACCTAGTCACACAACTCCAAAATTAATTTATTTTAGTAATGTTGTCATATTTCCTCTGTGAATTCCTAAATAAATGAGAGTTTCTGCTCCAACCCAAAGGCGCTTTAGAAATAAGTAAATGTAGCTGAAAGAGACTCAAACCTGGTACGACCATTCCACCTTCTCACTGATTTTTATGGATCGGCTGATTTACCCTAATTATCCTTATTCATTTATATAATCAATAAACATTTGTTGAGCACCTAATAGATTCCAAAGATTGCATTTTAAAGTATTCTTAAATCTGTAGGGGAGAAAAGACAGTACCAAGAGCAGTGACTCTGCTTTGCGTTGTGGCCGTGGGTCACAGCAGAGTAATTAAGGACCGAAGAGCCAAGTGATGTTAAAAGACTATTCCTAGGGCAGTCAGTACCTCTTGGACTGAGTCTTAAACGAACAGTAGGATCAAGTGGATAAAGGCATGTAGGTTGGCCTCATCCTTGGCACTTTGGACAGGATAATTCTTTGTTTTTAAAGGGCTGTGCCATGCATTTTAGGATGTTATTAACATCCCTGGCCTCTGCCCACGAAATGCCAGTGTGACAGCCAGAATGTCTCCTGACACTGCCAAATGTCCCCTAGAATGCAACATCCACCCCAGCCAAGAACCACTGGTCTGGGGCCCAGGAGGGAACGTAACTAAAGGTAGGGGGTATCTGAGTTACCACAGGCATTTCCACAGACTCTTGAGAAAAGGGCTTGGACAGCTAGTGGAGGGAGGTGGGGAGAGAGGGTAAGACATTGGTCTGACGCCAGGGTTTTGTGTGATGAGCTAAGGAATTTAGAACTTCATCCTGAAAGTTCATGTGAGGAATTGAAGGACTTTAAATAGAGGAGGAATATGGGCTAAGTTGTGTTAAAGAAAAATCACCCTGGTGACAGTGGAAAGGATAGATTGAATGGAAGGCAGATGCAGGCTGTAGTCTAGAAGAGAAGTGAGAGTAAGGGCACAAAGGAATGGGAGCTCGAAGCATTCAGATCAGATCTCCAGGACTTTGGCCAGAACAGCACCTGGATGATCAGAAGGTAACATCGTAAATGTTCTTCAATATCCAGTTGGAAATTAAGCCCCGTGACTTCATGAGAGAAACTAGCTGAGGCCTGAACTCAGAAAAATGACTTATAAAAAATTTTAAGTGTAATCTAGATGAACTCACCTATAATAAATAAAAATAGCACTACCTGAGGCTTCAAATTCAATTAGGCCCTCAGCAAAGATACCTTGAGGAAAAAAAAAATTGCTAGTTTTAAAAACAATCAGTTTAATAGAAAACCTCAGTAAATTTCCACTGCCCCCGTCACCACCAGCAATATCTTACATAAATGAGGCAAAGAGGCAAATTGAAGAATTAAAAGCAGTTTTTCCTGACTGATTATCCAGAAAATTGCCTCATTTCTTTGCTTTACTTCCTGAATCTAAATAATGAAAACAGAAAAAGTTGTAAGTTTGGATATTTTTAAATAGCTGGATCTTTGACAATACTGAGAGAAATAATTGTCAACAGTAATCCTCACATTTCACAGGACTTTTGTTTTCATTCAGCCGTTTGTCAGTATATAAGGCATGTCCTTCATATGAGAATTTACCAGATGAAATTTCATAAGCATCTACTTCAAGAGAAAGAACAGGACTGCTGTCTCAGTTATCGGGAGACTTCCCAGCTACCTAGTGCTGTACACGCAAAGGCTATTAGCAATTCAGGGCAAAGCGTGATAACCCTCACAGACTGTTCTGCGGAGAAGGTCCGTGCTCCCTTTTTCACAAAGCTATGAACACCCCTTGCTCCTTAACGTGAGGAACACAGGATATTCAAGTGCTGCTCAAGGATCTGAATGGCTGGCCCTAGAAAACGTGGGCAGTTCATGGCAGTTGCTTTAGCTGAAAACCATCATGCAACTGGAAAAAGTAAACTAATAACACTCCCTTTACTTTACTGAACCACATGGCATCACCCAGGAGATTGTTTGAGCAAGTCCCAAATGGGAATAATTCAAACTGAAGAAGGAATGTTTCACATCATTTGAAATGTTGAGGAATACCAAAAAGTATTCCTACATAATAAACACGAGGTATAAATGGAATTTTTATGTGTTAAGAAATTATGTATTTTTAAGTATTTGGCTTCAGTGACACACACAAAAAAATGCTTACTAATCCATAGATGATGTATACTCTCTTCTAAAAATCATCAACCTTAATAGCATTAAAGCATCATACATTCAACAGATTACTTTACATCATAAACTGTAATTCAGAAATTAAAAATTATAATACACAGCTCACAATGATCAAATTTACCATTAATTCTTTATTACTAAGAAGAATATTTATTTGCCAATTCCCAGCTACCACACACTGTGTTGGTGTTTTACATGCAGAGAGCTCATTTGCTCTCCACAGCCATGAAAGGTAGATATGTGATTATTCCCATTTTACCAAAAAGGAAGTTAACATCAAATGAAATAATTTACCAAAAGTCATAAAATTAGTAAGTGGCAATTTATCCTTGGGGGACGGGGGTGCAGAGCATTTTCTCTATAGTTGGTCACTTATGATAACATATAATATTGTATTTATTTGTACATATCTATATTAAAAATAGTGTTACCTTTGATATACTCAGCTCTGAGAACAAAGGGAATGAATAACTTTAGCAATTTTTTTAATATTTCTGTATTTAAGTATTTCAGTTCCATTTCAAACATATTTTTCTGCTCAAAAATTTGGCATGTCTGAATTCAGAAAGGCATTGGACTTCAACTTTATTTAATAGGAAGAAAACAGTTGAATATTTAATGTCCTGAAATGGTTCCAGATTACAGAAATATAGAGAAAGCTTAAGAACCATGGAACAAAAATTCATAGAATTTAAGGCTTCATGTTTCATATACAAAACACTAAACCTTTAAATGAATAACTACTGTTGTCAGTTTAGATGGAATTTTAATTTTGTTTATATTTCTAAAATAATGCAGAGTCAATTGAACATCTTTGTGTTAAAGACTGAATCACATCAGTCATGTCTGTCTGCAGCTAAATCTTCTGAAAGCGTATTAAATCAGGATGATAACTGTTCAGACAAATTTCTCCTCAAAGTATAGTAAATATGATTGATTTAATATTATCATTCAGATTCTACTGGAAAAATGACATAAAGCAGCAACATTCTGTTGCCATTTTATAACTTGCATTTTTGTAAAGTGACCATTAGCATAATATAGTCGTATCATTACGACAGTCTGCACAGATGAAAATATCTCAAAGCCAATGTTACATTTTCATCAAGTAAGTGACCATGTGTTTCAATAAACACAATTATGAATGTTAATATACCAACAGATTGAGTAATTTAATTTTTCAGCATCAGTGTTTATAGGGGAAAACAAATTAATCATCTTTGTAGTAACATTTAGGAATTGAAATTTTAAAGAATATAATCTACTTCACCCATCTATCCTTTGATAGCTGAATGGGAGCCAGGATGTGTTTCTTGCTGTCTGTCACCTTCTGAAATCACCTTGTCATCAAGTAAATGCCCTCCCAGCAGCATTACAATGTAGGGCCAGGGAATTGGGGTGAATCGTCTTTGTTGCAGTAAAGATCCACAGGACACTTCGTTTGCACAATAGAAACATCCAAGGAAATGGTTTCCCTTGCCTATTGTCTCAGCGTGGGTAACTTCTGATCAAGCTGCTCTCCCCCTGCACACGTGTATTCTTTGGAATAATAGATAATATTAGATCAAAGATAATATTGAAATTCTCATTTCTATCATAGGGTCATGTTCATTGTCAAGAATGCAAGTGTGATGTCTCCTGTCACCTTCACTTGAGTCCCTTTTAGCTACAGGCATGTGTTTGGTATTGGAAGGGACATGCAGGTGAAGTGGGCATAAACAAGAAATGGAAGGATCAACCAAAATAAGACTCTCAGAATCAAACCAACAGGCTGCGTCAGACAGCAGTAATAAGTTAATTATTAGATGTCATTGGGGAAGATAGTTTTCTGCAAAAAGGCAACATATTAAGACCATTCAAAATTAACCCTCACTTAAACACAAAGAAATGTTTTTATTTCCAGTCAATTTTTAACAAAAATCCTTCAAAAATAATAAAAATTCTCTTTTTAAGACAGTGTGTGGAGAAGAATTTACCTTTTCCTGAAAATGTATCTTCAGCATTAAAATGATCAGTCGCTGTATTTCTTGGTTGTAGCATAGCTGCAAATGTAGACAGTATGAGAACCACTCATCCTGGTATGGGGCCCAAAATATAGGGTCTTGAAAAAGCCCACATCATGACCTTAATTTTTCATCTTCTTTAGTCTTTTTGTCTTTTAGTCTTTTTAGTTAGCCTCTTTGTTAACTCCAAATGTGAAGAGATGTATGCACAAGCTCACGGCCTTCAGGTTGGTGTTGCACAAGTGAGCTTTCTGTGGCATTAATTGGTGAATCAATTAGTTAATTAATAGCACAGAGCAGAGCCCTCCACAGGTGTCTCTGTTTGCCCCCCAGTTCACTGAGTGAACTATGTCCCCATGACCTTAGCTGTTACCTGTCACACTAGTACTGGTATCTTCTTATCAGTGTCTCTCTCTCTTTGTTTATTTGCAAATGAAAATTATGGAGGAGGTGTGAGAAATTTTTTGTATCATTACAAAAATTGGTTTGGCTGTTTTGAAAAGTTATGACTTCTTAATCTATGAGTGATTTAGCAACATCATTAGATGGAACAAAACAGAACCACGCTTTTTTCTCTTAAATTCTTAATGTTAACTCAACAAAATTCAGACACATTAAAAATTAATTGCTAACACTCTACTGTTCAGATTGAGGAACCTATACAGTGGCTTTCTTATGGATCATTTTTTGTCTCTGCTGAGTCTTTCTATTTTTCATTGATTTCGGGCATGTTCATAATTACTCACTGAAGCATTTTCAGGATGGGTGCTTTAAAATCTTTACCAGATAACTCTCACATCTCTGTCATCTCAGTGTCGGCACCTGTCGATTTTCTTTTTCTCATCCCGTTTGAGATCTTGGTTCTGGGGATGATGAGTGATTTTTGATTGACATGCAGACATTTGAGGTATTATTGTTATGAGACCGTGGATTTGCTGCTACCATCTTCCTCTCTGCTTTTGTTTTTCTTTTCCTCTTCTACTTACCCCCACCCCTTTAACCTGAAGCTCAAGTAGGCCTAGGGAACAATAAAAAATTGGCTCACAGATGGAGCATTGTTACTTCATGTGTCACATTTAAATTCTCCAGGAAGAAAGGACTTGTCGTTAAAATGCCTTTATGAGTCACAGATGGTAGTAAGGCTGAGATACCTCCGCCTTTTCCTTCCATTCATAGTCTACTAATTTCACTTATTTTCTGAAGTACCTGAGCAGCCCCGCCACCCCCCAGGACTGTCTCTCTCCGTTTATATTCAGCCATAACTCACTAGTGAAGATTAATTGAGGAGAAGGCAAGTCTGGATTAGAATCACCGAAGTACTTTTTTTAAAGAAATGTGGGTTTATTGACTTCAGTTATAGGTTTAATTCAAATACATGGCTGGACTGTTACTGATAGAAATGTCTTAAAAGGCCTATTTTAAAGCATAGAGACAACCCCATTTGTACATTAGCAGAAAGCAGTGTGCTTTAAATCCTTAACAATAGCTTGTTTTCTTGAGTAGATTAATCACTGCTTTTAAAATCCTGTTAATTTCTTCTCTTAGAAAATCTCAAGTAAATTTCAACCCAACCCTTCTCTGGGTTTTCTCAAATTCTAAAGTAGTGGAACCCAAATCAGAAGCTTGGGTATATGTGCCATTTCCATTTAAAGAGCATTAATTAAGCTGCTGTGCACTGTGAGCTGTGGAATCTGGTTTGGCACATGATCTGAAATCTAACGTGGTTATTTTCTGGATGAATCATTTGCTATAAAATTGAATAAGTTATAACAGCTTTTGGTTTGAGTTGATGACCTATTAATACTAAGTCTAGCTCTTTGAATATTTTTCTTTTTTATGCTTAATTCGGGCTTTCATCGATTAAGCATCTAGTTGTACAAAGTGCTTTGTGCTACCAAAGACTCAAACGCTGTACCTGCACATTTGAACATAATATTATTGAACTGTTTATGCTTATGAGTGACTGAGAGTTGCGAAGTTTGACGTACAGTAATACTATTATAAAACTGTGGGGCTACTCTGAGAAAACCTGAGACAATCTCATAGAAGAACTGGCTCACTATTTTTGCAAATGGCATTTGAAATTCAGAGAACAATTCAAGCTTGGAACAAATGGAAAATCAAAGGCAGTTCAGATCAATTACACACACACTGTGCAAGATATTTATGTGTTGACAGCTTGTATCCCTACCCCTAAATCAATTTGTGTATTTTACCGGCTAATTCTTACATTTGTGATTCATGAAATACAAATATGCTTCTTCATACTGAGAGAAGGTGGAGTATGGGTGGAGAAGAGCTGTTTTTATTTCACCTTGAAGCATAACAGTATAAATTCCAAGTTCAATGAAATAGTAAATCTCTTGAAAATGAAGATTACTTGTTTCTTGAAAGCAGAAGCAGTAGTGCCTTTTTTTTTTTAACTTTGTAAGGATTGAGAGGTTGATGATTCATCATAACTCTTGGCTTTCTGAGTGCTGAACCAATTGAGAAAGAGACACAAAGGTCAGATAGAAATCAAAACATCACTTTAGATTGTATTTCTTCAGGAGAATGGCCCCTTAAAGTCCCACTTTTTAATAAGACACATGAAGTGATCACAGCACCAACTGCTTGCCCACAACATTTAGAAAATGTAAAAATCCCCAGCTTCTCCTGCAATGCTGTGTACATAGTACAATCAGGACTGAGTACACAGCACCCTCTAGGAAGGTGCTGTCCAATAGAGTTTTGTGCTTTTAGCCACAAGTAACTGTTGACTACTCAGAAAGTGGTGGTTGTCTCAGAGGAATTAGGTTTTTATTTTATTTTATTTTAATTAAATGTAAAAATCGAAACAGTTTACTACGGGAAAATTTTAAGTGTATTTGAAATAACATAGCTTTGTGAATGTACCTTTTGAACTGTTAAACCATGTGGGATCTATGTATTAATCAACTCATTTCCCATTACAACAAAGAGGACAAAATTTAGACATGATGTAAACATAAAATACAAGATTTCAAAGATACACTACAAAGGAAATAATGATAAATAGTTCATTAATAATTTTTTACATTGATTACATGTTGAAATCAGTATTTTGGATATATAAGTTGAATAAAAAATTAACTTCCTAAAAATTTACCTGTTTCTTTTTACTTTTGTTATGTGATGACTAAATTTTTAATTACATATGTGGCTCACACCATGTTTCCATTAGACACAGTCTATTAAATAGAGTGGGACGTGGACCCACACTCAGGTTGGCGGGTAGAATCCTGGCGGAGCCTTCATTGAGTCCAGGGGAAGGAGAGTAGGTTAAAAGCTGTGGGAGGAGAGAGTCTTGGTTTTCAGTTTCCGTGGAGGCCGACTGCTCTAGGCTGGTTTGTGCCCCTATGCGGTTTATGAACCTGCCCAGAAGTGGAAGAACTCGCCCATCAGGAGGTGACTCAGGCTGGCAGGTGGCTATTCCTTCCCAAACTGAGGCTTTTAAAGCTCTGATTGGCATCTTTGCCTGATACTTCCTCCCCCCAAAACTTGTTTTCTTAAAGCTTTTACTTTCTCTTGGCTTTAACATTAACTATTCAAACTGCAGTATAAAAATCCCCTTTTACCATAAATTTTCCTATTGCAGTATGACTTGGCTTTCCCTGGCAAGAAAAGTATAAAAAACGAAACACCCCCCAAAGCCCAGCGCTGCAGCCCTCTTACACTCACTGTCTAATGGGGATGCGTGGAAGTTTGGTCTGCAGTGTTTGAAAAGACGGTCTGCCTGTGTTGATTTGAACACGTTCCTTTTCTAACAAAGGCTTTGCGCTTTCCACCTGGACTAAGCTGCCCCCCAAGAAGTGAAATGGCCTCTCCAGTCTAAATTCCCCCAGAGAGGCTCTCCCAACCTAAATAAACAATTGCTTTGTCCAATATCCAAACTCCGCTGTGAGGTTGAGGTCCAGGAAGCCATCTTGATACCGAGATAAGGGCTGTTTCTTGCTCAGTCAAGCAGACACGACCTGGTAGGTCGCTCAGTTCTTCAGCTGGCCCCTTCTGCTGCCCCCTGTTCAGCCATGGTTCTTGACCTTGACTGCTTACTGGAATCACCTGAATACACTTAAAAAAAATAATAAAGCCCAGTGTTTAGGCCACACTAACTCTGCGAGCATCTCACCTGCTAAGGGGGACCTCAAAAGAGGTTGGCCAACCAGAGGCTCACCAAATGGTTTAGTATATATCCTTCTGCATCTTGGTTAATTTGCTTGAAGTCTGCAGCTCAAATATGTATTTTTGATATTAACTAAATTGAACAATGATTGTTCCAATATATGGGATTATTCCACTTGTTTCTGTGTAAGATCCACATTAATGTTATTGTTTTATTATGTTTAAAAAATGAGTCTTAAAATGGATTCTCTCATCTCCTTTAAAGTTAAAAGATTCAGGTATCTAAATATTACATTATTTAGACAGCACGGTACATTGCTATTTGCAAAAGATTTCAAATGGCATGCTCTTCATTTGACAAGTCTTTTGTGTTTTTACAATATTAAGCTGTGACTCAAAATTTGTACCAGTTATATTATCAAAAGGGACCCAATAGCTATTAAAACTAGATTATTTAGTAAAGCTGGCTTTGTAAGATCAGAATTTGTCAGACAGCAAATGGTCAAGAATGGGTTGTTATTGGAACAAGTTTTGCTTTCAGTTGAGAATTGGCATTAATTGATAGCAGGGATCCTAAGGGTAGACATGGATATTTACCTCTAAGAAGCAAAGCCTGCTCAGCACTTAGAAGGTAAAGTTCAGGAATAGAACTCTGACATAAGGCGATAAAGTTTCAATGGAGTAAAGCCAGAAAAGCACTAGAAAAATCAGTGAATCCCTAATATCAGTGCACACCTCTCATACAATTTACACTCAAGGAACAGTGATCCACCTCCGTGCAGACGGTCACGGACCTCTTGTTAGCGTCCAGGTCGAGTGAGACATGGCAGCAAGATGGATATGGACGACATTGAGTCCCTTCAGAGATCCTATTCTCAGAAATCTTTACCGTTCTAACTGCACAATGTGAAATTTTAAAACATCCATGTGTGCTTGTTTCTGACCCAGATATGTCAAACTGGAGGAGGTATGGCTTTCAAGGTCAAAGAATAGACATTAGTCAGAACAAAAATTCTTCCCCATGGAAAGGAGGGCTTTCCAGTGTGGACGCTTTTGCTTTCTTAAAGCAGAAGAGCTCCACTGTGAAGAAAACTGGACAGTATTAAAATGGTTGCTCACAAGTTCCTGGGTTCATAGGTCAAACTGCATCCCCCACAAAAGCTATGTTGAATTCCTTACCCTCATGACTTGATAGGGACAGTGCAGCTGTCAGTTGAGTTCATGCTAGTGTAGGTGGCCCCAACCCAGTGACTGGTGTCCTTATGAAAAGAGGGAATTTTGGACAGACCCTGAGGGGGAAGGCGTGTGGGGGACAAAGGCAGACACTGGAGTAAGTGGTGCATCTATGAGACAGGAGCCCCAAGGGTGGTACATGGCCCCCACAAGCTAAGAGGAGGCAAAGAAACCTTCTCCCCAGAGGCCCTGCCAGCACTTCAAATTCAGACTTCTAGCCTCCAAGACTGTGAGGGAACACACTTCTGCTGTTTTAAACCCCCAGCATGCGGGAATTTATCATGGCAGCCCCAGCAAACTGCTACCACACAGGGTTATAGCCAAACGCCTCTTAGCTCTTTAAAACACAAAGTTCCATCCTTAACAGACTATAAGAAAAATGTATATTCCCAAATTACTCAGAATGCCCACACACACACAGTTTTTAAAAGTAGTCCTGGGTTTATAAATGCTGTAAGACTATTTCTTAAACCATATGTTACCAAGAAGTAGGCAAGTTTCTGCATTAACAATACATAGCTTTGTAACAATTAGCCATCTGTTTATGATACTGTTAGGGATTGACAGCATCTCAATGGAAGCAGGGAAAACAACAGAAATATTATATCTGCCAAGTTCTAGTCACTCATTATCTTACACAGTAAGTTGGTGTCTCATGAGATGACTAAGGAGGGAAAGAACCGTGCCGTGCCACAAAATAAACTTTGTAAAGCAGGTAGTAGCTTAATAGCAAATTAATGATGCGCTGACGAGATCAAGAGATTATTTAAAAAGGGGGGGTGTTAAGTCAGTTTCAGCTGTGATCCCAACCATGCAAGCTTGGGAGGTTTCTTATAAAAAGGTAATACTTATTTTCTCCATGTAGGTATTTGAAAATCAGACAGCAAGATATTGTAGGATGACTTTGCTCAATGCCAATTTTTAAAAAATATTACTGGAGTTCGGCTATCATCTTGCTATCTTATTTAATATCATTCTTAAATTGGATTTCCATGTGGGAAGGTCTAAACTCTTTCTATCTCATTTCTCGGCTTGATGACCGGTTTCACTGTATTAGTAGAATATGTTCATAGAATGAGGCTTGTTAGCAAGAATAAAGGAACTAAATGAAAATCAGGTAAAGAAAAGAAAGTCGATGGCAAACATTGCCTATATTATTGGTTAAAATATAATTATCCATGATGAAATGAACTTTGTACATTAGATGGTAAGAGCCTTACTTGTGTCTCCTAACTATATATATAATATATACTAGAAACATCTATTTGTAATACACTAAATACTGATATATGTCAAAAATAAACATTTGTTATGTATATGTAACAAACTAGCTTTATTTTTAAATTACCATAAAATGGCTTTAATGTTTAAAAACCCTGCACAAAAATACAGGGTTTTTGCTCAGCCTGAATTAAAACCCTGTGTTTGTCCTGTGGAGTCAAACTGTCTTTAAGATGACAGAATTTTGGGGGACAACTTGGGATAAGAGATAGTATCCCATTGTTTTCTTTCTTGTGGATTCCTCTCAAGCAGAGAAAGTGGATCGCTCTTTTTACTACTGTTAATCTGAACTCTTCTGTAATGTCACCCCACGTGCTATCCTTCTGTGCCCCCTCCTGTGTCAGCCAGGCTTCTTTGGCTGTGATAAGTATTTGTACCTCATCTAATCAGTAAAATATTCTACTGCAAGAAAGAACTAAGCTTTTAATCCCAAAGGACAGATAGTTTCTGGCAGAACAGAGACAGCAGGTGTGGTCCCTTGGAACTTAGGCCAGAACAACGGTGATCAGCAAGTCGTTAGCCCATTCTTTGGGCCGAAACTGATGCATCTGAAATGTTATATTAGATGTTATAAAAGGATGCAGAAATAAATAAGATCCAGCCCATACCTATAAATGCTTCCTAGCATAAAAGGACAGAGAAATTGTACATAAACACATACAAAATAGGATTATAGATGAGTCCTCATGGTTGTTCATTTCCTTAGGCATTCAACAAAGCCACGTGCCAACTTTGTCCTGAAGGCTGATGTTACAGATTGAACAAGATTAGACAGCCAGCAGCCTAACATAGTTTGTGATCCATTTGGGAGAATATGACAGTTAAGCCAGCAACTACATTATAAAATCTAAAGTACCATGAGAGATGAATTCCCAAATACTATGGGAAGCCATATCTGGGACACCACGCCCAGTCAAAAAGGTCCAGAAGAAATTTCATAGAAATGGCATGTAAGTCAAGACATGGAGGATAGGGGTCAGCCAATGGGGAGTTTCACGGTAATGCGGATAGAACCTAATCTCCAGCGAGACTGTCTTTCAGCAAACCACTCCAAGGCAACTTGGGAAATTTGCACCAGGCTTCTGGCCTGCTCACCATCAGAAAGAATATCACCTGGCAAACCATGGGTGACAAACGCCTGATGTATAACTGTAATTATTACCACAAAAGTTTAAAATAGAATTAGGAAAACATGAAAATGAGTTTACCTGAGTCAATAAATTGGATGAATTTCATGAAATCAAAAGGAACTCTCAGTCAAGACTTCCCATAAAAAAAGGTAGTTACTTTTGGCATGACACATTCCCAACCTTGCCCTACCCTCCTCTCCAGAATTTTCAACATGAGCACCAATTCCAGTAATACAGATCGCTAGTCTTTTGTACCAGTTTCAACCATGCTTCCAGCATTCCCGTCTGTTTGGCTTGTACTGTTTCCAAGAGAACGTAATGGTGGCCATCTGAAAAACACATTTGCTGTGCCATGCATCTTGGTGTCCACAGTAATGCTCGCTGCCAATGCGTGGTTTGTTATAAACAGCTCTTTATTGAATCTGTATGACTGGAGAGGAGAGTTGAGAGTCTTAAATTAGAACTTCCTAGGGTCGGAGCACTTCAGCTTCAGATCTTTGTCACTGGGACTCGACGTCCTTCACATTAGAAATCAGCTGGGACCAGGGTCCAATAAAACATGGTTGATTAAGTACCTCTGGAATGGAAGAAAAAAATGTTTTATAATGCTTTACTATCATAATACTTGTCACTTACGATAAAGTAAATGAACTTTTAAGAGCTATACATACTGTCACTGTCATTTGGAGTATTCCTCAAACCATTGATTGTGTATAGTATGTATACCTCTAGGAATTCATGTTCAAGGCATCCCTAACCCTAAGTAGCCCAGTGATAGAAACTGATTTCCAAAAATGTCATCTGAGAAATTAGCAATTTACAAGAAGACCAGGTATCTTTCCCTTTCAATGCAGCCACTTCACCAGTTCGCTTAAAAGCTAAAAATTTATAGGAAAAAGAAATAAAACGTTTCAACAGCTCTTTCTACTACAGGGATCTTGGAGTAATTTACTGTGTGCATGGCATGGCACATCACTGCTTCACTGCTGCATCAGCATGTCATTTTCAAAATGAAAACAAAACTATTAAAGTGCATATCAAACATATAAGGATGAGAATGTATGATTTGATACTGAGGTCTTGCTTTCAGATTAGGTCCAAAAACAGCATAAATGTAGCAAAAAAATGGTTTGGGAATATGATCACAGAGAAAACTCTAGTTGACAACAGTGTTAAGAGAATGAGAATTTCAAAATGAGCTGTTGGAAACAGCTAAATGTATGCCGACAAAGCAAAACAGAAATGGATCAGCTCTGGGAGGAAGGACGTGAGCACATCACAGATAAGGCAAGTAAATAAGAGAATAAATGGATATTAATTGCAGCTTACAAAGAAGTGATAATTTCAAAATAATTAAGGAAGGGAAGTGAAAAAATCAACTTCAGGGTGAAGACCAACTTCTAATCCAGAGGGACATTCTAGCATTGCTGAATAATGGCTTTTGTTGTGGTTTTGCTTTCGTGGTCTCCTTGCCCAGGGACAGAGACCGCAGAGTGACGGAGAACATGAACGGAGTACGGCCCTGGGCCAAGAGTAAACTGGTCTGACCCGGTTTCACATCAGCTTACAATTTAGCCTAGTGCATTTTATTTCCCATCAGTTTACCTATTTATATAGATCATTGTGACCTTCTTTTACTTTTTATGTCATTCAGTAAATATTTATTCAGCATCTACCCTATGCCAAGTATTTTGCTAGTAGTGAGGGAAGCATAAAAAATAGTTTCCAAGAATCCTATGAGATGGGCATTCCTGTAACCCCTAGATAGCAGATGGAGGGACTGAGGCAGAAACAGGGTAGATGCCCGGGTTACACAGTTAATAAACCCAGAACTGGCGTCTTAGTTTGGTCCTCCAAGAACAGATGCCAGGACAGGATGAGACGGGAGATTTATGGCATCTGACCGGGGGCGAAAAGCGGGTGAAGGAGCTGGAGGAGCTGGGGAGAGCCCCAGCCCGTGAGGCGCACGTGGCCTCGGGGAGCATACAAGGAAGGAGGGCTGGGGAGGGAACTTCTGAGGCCGCAGTGCAGGTCCAGGACGTCACGGCACGTCGTACAGGCCCGGCCTGATGGTGCGCCTGCCACAGCCCGCGCGGGAAGGGAGGTGCGGGCGCTCCGGGGGAGGTGGGTTCATCAGCTGCAGCCCCCGCCTCAGGAGAGCTGAGGAGCCATCTCACGGGTGCCGCAGCTGGGACCCCCAACCCCAAAAATCTTGTGCCAGAAGGTACACGCTCAACTGTTCTGCCGCAGTGAACGTGGTACTCAACATACATCCAAAAATGCAAATCTTTGTACTAGGTAGCAACCTCTATTGTTCTCCATAATCTCTTCCCATTCTCCGACGCCACTTCTCTTTACATCCGAGCTGGGACATCCAGGGCAAGCATTCTGCTTCTCTTCCATGAAAATAGGTAGAAAGCACCAGACTGGAATATGGAATGCTGGGAGGGTGGGATTCCCCCCCATGGCTTCACACAGGACCCTCAGCCCCCTGGGAGAGTAAGAGGAGACAGACTCTGGCTCACCCACCTCCTCTAAGGATGGGGTCTCTTTAACAAGACCCCCCCCCCTTTGCATAGAGCTAACAGAATTTCCTCCTACCCCCCAACTTATTATTTGATCCCAGACAAGAAAGTAAGGAGGCTTGACAGCACAGCCGTACTCTTAGCTGAGCTTGCAAAGAGGATGTTTGGAGCAATTATGGCCTCTGGCCATGCAGGCACTCTGAGTAAGACTTGCGACATGAGCTGTTTGTGAACAGTTGTGATCATCTATTGTAAAGAAAATCACACTCATTTAAGAGGAAAAGAACATAAAAATGTTTTGGTTATCTGTTGAAAGAATTTCCTGGACATTTTAAATATGCTTTTCTTAAACTGAGATATAATTGGCATATAACATATTAGTTTCAGATGCACAACATGATTCAATATTTGTATATATTGTGAAATGGTCATCAGTGTCTAGCTGATGTCGGTCACCATACAGATTATTGTTGCTGTGATGAGAAAGTTTAAGATCTTATCTTAGCTACCTTCAAGTAGGCAATACAGAATTTTAACTACAGCCACCATGCCGTACATTACATCTCCAGGACTTATTTTGCATCTTTGACCCCCTTCACCATTTCTCCCCTCCCCTCACCCCCAACTCTGGCAGCTCCCAATGGTCTCTGTATCTAGGAACTTGTTTTTTCTTTTCTTTTTTTTTTTTTTTTAAGATCACAGCTATAAGTGAGATCGCATGTATTTGTCTTTCTCAGTGTTATTTCACTTAGTGACCCTCAAGGTCAATCCATGTCGTTGCAAATGGCAAGATTTCATTCTTTATATGGTTGAAAAATATGAATAATAGTCCCGTGCATATGCATATATATGTATTTTTTCTCTTTTATCTGTTCATCCATTGATGGACACTTAGGTTGTATCCATATCTTGGCTCTTGGAAATAACACTGTAATCAACATAGGAGTGAACATAGCTTTTTGTTTTAGTGTTTTTGGTTCCTTCTAATGAATGCGCAGAAATGGAATTTCTGGATCATAATGAAGTTCTACTTTTAATTTTTTTGAGGAAACTCCATCCTGTTTTCCCTGGTGGCTGCACCGACTTACATTCCCAGAGGTGCACAGGGGTTTCCTTTCTCCACAGCCTCACCAGCACTGGCTGTTTCTTGTCTTCTGATAACATCCATTCTAACAGGCCTGAGGTGGTATCTCCGTGGCTCCGATCAGCATTTCCTGATAATCAGTGATGTTGAGCATCTTTCGTGTACCTGTTGCCCACTTGTATGTCTTCTTTGGGAAAATGTCTATTCAGATCTCCTGCCCGTTTTATTTTTTAATCACGTTGATTTTTTCATTTGATTGTTTATCTGAGTTGTATGAATTCTTCATATATTGACTATCAACCCCTTTTCAGATATATGATTTGTAAATATTTTGTTCCATTTTAGGTTGATTTTTTTGTTTGTTATGGTTTCCTTGGCGATGCAGAGCTGTTTAGTTTAATGTAATCCCACTTATTTATTTTCACTTTTGTTCACTTTTCTTTTGGTGTCAAATCCAAACAAATCACCACCAAGACCAGGGGCAAGGAGTTTACTGCCTGTTTTATGGCTTCATATCTTATATTTAGATCTGTAATCAATTTTTGGGTTTATTTTTGTGTATGGTGCAAGGCAGTGATCTAGTTTTATTCTTTGCCTTGTTTTCCCAACACCATTTATTGAAGAGACTGTCCTTTCCCCACTGTATATTCTTGGCTCCTTTCTCCTAAGTGACTTGACCACCTATGCATGGGCTTATTTCTGGGCTCTTTATTATTTGTCCCAGTACCATATGTTTTGTTATGGTTTGATATAGCTGCCTCCAGTTTTGTCTTTTGGTTTTTTTTTTCAAGATTATTTTGGCTTTTCAGGGTCTTTGTGGTTTCATACAAATGCTAGGGTAGTTCTGTGAAAAATGCCTTTGGAAATTTTATAGAGATAGCACTGAATCTGTAGATTGGGTAGTATGGACATTTTAACAATATTAATTCTTTCAATCTATGAGCACAGAATATCTTCCCATTTATTTGTATCTATTTTAATTTCTTTTATAAATGTCTTACAGTTTTCACAATACAGGTCTTCACCTCCTTGGTTAAATTTATTCCTAGGTTATTTTGCTCATTTTGATATATCTGTAAATGGGATTGTTTTCTTATTTCTCTTTCTCATAGGTTGTTACTCACATATAAATATGCAGCAGATTTTTGTACATTCATTTTGTAGCCTGCAATTTTGCTGAATATATTAGTTCTAACAGTTTTTTTGCTGGTGTCTTTAGGGTTTGGTCTATAAAATATGTGTACTTTTTTTGTTTCTGTTATTTGCATTAAGGGAAGAATGTCAAAGAGATTCAGTGAATTAGTCTAAAGTCCTGCAAGCAAGGGCAGGTTTGAATCATGTGTCTGGCCCTAAGGCCATGGTCCTCCTCCTGCATGGTCCTGTACTTATTCCAGTAAGTTCACGGAGACTTACTGTGCTTGGGCTTTACAAGTGCTTTTTCATGTAGTCATTGCATTTGAACTGTAATATTAACTTCCATCCCACAGTGGAGCATTCTGGGACTTAAAGAACTTGAGTGACAGAAGGTCTGTCGGTTATTTCCTGCCCCGTCCCCTCCTGTCACACCTCTTCTGCTTCAGGCCCCCTCACAACCGAGGCCCTCTCAGCAGGTTCTCAGGGGCCCACTGCGGGATGCAGGCCCCCTTTCTCCAGGTGTTCTCCATTCCTGTGTGGCCCCTCTGCTCATCCTGTCGTCATGCCTGAACTCGTCCCTGTCGTGTCACTCCTCCAGGGCTCCCGTGTGTCCCTGTGACCATCCACGTGCCCTCACCCAGGGGACGTCGCAGCAGAGTATCTCTGGGAGCTGGGCAGCCAAGCCGCCACAGGCCGGCCGCTGTCTCACCTGCCCCGGCCACCTTTGCCTGTCCCCACCCTGTTCTGCAGTCCTCCTTCAGGGCTGGATTTCCTGCTCGGCCTGGGGAAACTGTCTTGACACGTCCCTGTGTGGTTGGGCTTTTTTTCCTGCATTTAAAAATTATTTTACTCACACAAGTGAAAGTGATTTTAATGTCACCACAAGTGGTGGAAAGCTGGTGGCAAAGCCGGGAAGAGAACCCACTCCTACTTTCCCCACCCTACACCCTTCCTATCACAAAGGCCCAAGAAATAGAGAAATCTCCCCATTCTGTGTGTCCCAACTTACTGGAATATTCTGTGAGACGTCACATCGGCTCCTCGGGGAGTTCTTTATTTCTGATGCTGTCATACCACAGCGTCTCTGGATTTTTTTCTCTTCTAAGTATTCATATATCAGATACAACTTTATAATTCTTAGTCTTAACAGCTGATTATATTTTTGAAGCCCACAAGCACCAATTGCAAGGCAAATATAGTCTGACATCATTTCATTATTAATCAGAAGACTACAGAAATGAATAGAAGAGTAAATGTTATTTAATGTATGCTTAAGATTTGATGTTCTTATTCTTGGTTAAATTGTGAAGCACATTTACCTTTATCTAGGAATCTAAAAATTCACCATCTACCTTCTAAGGGTGGAGGGCGGACTTTATGATGTGCTCTTCCAATGAGGAAATGTCGTAATAGATTCCTAGAAGTATTCGTATTTTTGGCTGTGACATTTCTAGTTCCAATTGCGCGTGCATTCATCTTCACAAAATTATGTAAAAAGAAGAAAAAAGTAAATCTTGATTTATCAGTTATACAATGAAAGCATTTATAAATTAGCAGAAAAAAGTAAATTTATCCAATAATCACTCTCTTCTTGGCATAGATCCCTTTCTCAATTTATTACAGAATCAGATTCAAGGATAGTTCTCTGTCTCCTCAGTATGTCTGTTAGGTATCCTTCTCATTTGGAATCCAGACTGTAAATACCAAACTACAAAAGAAAAAAGACAAAGTGAAAAAATAATTAAAATACAAATATGCACTATGTGTTAGCAGGTATTGTTTGCACAAAAAAAAAACATTTCCTATCTTTAGATTTATACACAAATAAGAGATAATAGCCAATATATGTGGTAGTCAAAGCCTAAACAGGACAATCAATAAAATAAAAATCTGAGTTTCACATTAGGTCACTAATACTGCTACTTGGTTATGCATACTGTCATACATAATAAACGATAACATCTTAAGTCTATCCCAATTGATAGGAATTCCTGTTCCAAAGTGAGATCTACATTAAAATTAGTGACACTGACTGGCCCTCATACAACTAAAGTACCCTACGCACAAACCTTTGTTAAAATGAAAGACTGTGGAGTATTCTTCCCATAGCTTAGGAACTGACTAAGAAGCATGTGAAGCAGGAAGGCGCCCCTTGCTGCAAAGGCTTCTCTTCTGGATGCTTCCGGTTAATAGACTCAGGGGAAGAACAAACCAAAGTAAGTAATCAAACAAAAATGCTGACGATAATCTCTGCTCCCGCAACTGGGGCAGCTTTACCTTCTCGGGGGTTGGCGGCATCCCTTTCCGGAAGGTGACCCGCCTTCAGAAGCACACTGAAGTGGTAACACAATTAAGAATAATTGCCAGTGAAAAAAAATGTGGAGTTTGGAGGGTCAGGAATGAAGCTCCAGGGTCCCAAGTGGGGCTAAGTTTCACCACAGTTACGTCACGGCGTATCACGTGGTCGTATCACTGCAGAACAGAGAATGATTCCACTTACTGTGTCCACACTAGACCTAACCAGACTCCATCTTGTAGGCGAGAATACAAGAAAATCCCAGCAACCTGGGAGAGCTTGCTCCGCCCTGTGTTCTCCATTCTGTTGCTGCGGCCGTCCCTTCCCACCTGCTCGCACGGCATTGCTTCTCTTTCTGTCACTTTCGTTTGGTGTCTGCTTTGTCTAATTGCTGCTGAAGCGTGTTGTGCTCTTTCCTTATTCTTTGTCTTCCTTCCTTTACTGCTTCTTTTGTCATTGCTGTTGTGCAGAGATTTATGCTTCTTTTCATTTCAAAAGCAGGTTAGAAGAACATTTGTATTTATGTCTCTCAAAGTCAAAATGATTTTACTTGTATGTGAACATCAGTTTACGTGTGTGTGTGTGTGTGTGTGTGTGTGTGTGTGTGTGTGTGTGTGTGTGTATCCCACCACAGAGGGGGCAAAAGCCATTTTCCCCGTAATAGAACAAGAAAGGAATTAAGCATTCTTACTTCAGTAACCATGCCAGGTAATGGATAAAGTTTCTAAACTTAGTTGTTACTTGCTTTATCAAATCTTGGAATGAAACTCTAAAATAAAATCTGGCATTCCATCCTTTGCCTCTATAATTGCAGTTTTTTAAAATAGCAGCTGTTGTTGCTGACATTCCCTGGCTTTGTTCTATTAAGTCATGAGGTAAAACCATACCTTCTCTAAAATGGAGAAGGTAGGGCACTTATTGCTCATATCAAGTTTAGCTGGTTGGTGCCCGCCAGCCTGAAATCGCCCGGAACACACCAGAGGAAGTTAGGCTTCTGAGCTGCTGCGGCCAAGGCCAGTCCACCCCATGAGGACCAGGGGGCAGCTCAGCAGGAGAAGGGGAAAGGGGCCACTGTAGGACTGGGGCTGGTGGGGGATGATTTGGGGCAGAGTTTACAGAAGTGAAGATGCGTTTGGATGGGCGCTTCTGGGAAGCGGACACAGTCTGATGGTTGAGTATCTGAATACCTTTTTCCTGAGAGGCAGAAGGAGCGCGCAGGGGGTTGCCTTCGTTGGGGAAGCAGCAGTAACCATGCTCATTAGCCAGAAGAGGGAGCTGTTTGGCCACTTTTGTGGGTCCGCAAGGTTCTTTGCCCTTCGTTGGTGAATCCTCACCTTTTTTGGTCCGATTTCCGCCAAGGTCATGGAGTGACCTGTTTGATTCTTGCTGGTGTTCTATGGAGGTTTGCTTTTTCCGCAGCCTCGCTGTCACTCGCAGGCTGCCAGCTGTCAGAGGCTATTTATTTTTCTTTCTTTCTCAGGTCCCAGAGTAAATGAAAAGTCATCAGTCAGTTCCATGTATAAGAGCCTGTGTGCTCAGTACTAAGCTAAATGTTAAGAACACCATATGGAGAAATGCTCATTAATAAAGCACCAAGAACAAAAAGTAATGTAAAAGCATAAAAGAACTAGAGAATACTTAACCAAGATTTGAAACCAAAGTGAATATTCCATCCCTCATCAATCTTTCGCTATAGAAAGTTCTAAGTAAAAAGTTTTGGTGAAAACTATTTTTTCATAGCTAGAAGAAATTACAGTCTAAAAATTTATTTTTATAAATAATACACTTAATTTTACCCTCTCCGACCTATGCACAAGAAGACATTTTGTTATTTGAACAGTTGACAAAGGTGCTTTTTTTTTTTTTACCTACTGACAAATTAAAGATATTAACTGGTATGTTGGGGTTTTTTTCTTGTGTTAACAGCTGAAAATTATAAGGTCTTTGATTTTGTATGTATAGTGCCTTTACTCATTAAAGATAGTAAATCATTAGAAGAATTTAAATGTGAGAAGAGAATTCTAAATTGCAGAATGATACGAGAGGCCCACCCCAGCATCTGGCGGCTGCCTAAATACTACCACTTTTCGCAGCACATCAGGAAATGCGAGGGCACAGCCCTAGTGAAAGCTGGGTTCAGAGGGAGCCTTGGTTTCCGCCTGCATTGTTCATTAACACTAAGCTTTCTTACACTAAGTCTTTTTCACGAGACTGAGGGTGGGCTCAGCAGTCTGTTGATGCCACTTGCAGCTTTGGCAGCAGCATTCCCTAGCCATCGTGTAGGTCTCTTTTTCGGTGGGAAGTTTAGGGTTTTTCTATTTTGTTTTAGTCGGTGACACTTGGTATTCTCTCTTTTTTTTAAAAAAAAGGATTTCTAACAAAGATATTTTGAGGAAAATGAACCACTTTTAGGTTTCAAAATCATAGCAAAAAAATAACGCAAATGCCCATCAATTGGTGAATAAATAAGCAAAGATGGTATGTCCATCTAAAGGAGTACACTCAGCCACACAAGGTGCACAGATCCGCACTGCAGTGCGGGGAACCTCGGGAACATTCCAAGTGAGAAACGCCACACACAAAATTGCTTATTTAATTCCGTCTGCATGAAATGTTCAAAAATGGCCGGTTTATAGAGACAGAAAGCAGACCAGTGGTTGCCTGAGGCCGAGCACATGGGCAGCAGGGATTGGCTGCAAATGGGCCCAATGAATTTAGGAGGTGATGGAAATGTTCAGAAACTGGACTGTGGTGATGGTTACACAGATCTATAAATGTACTGTGAATCATTGACCTGTACACTTAAAATGGGTTGATCTTAGGATCTATAAATTATATTTCATTAAATTATACTTAAATTTTTTTTTGAGTCATGGCATCTGAGTATATGCATGACATATTTTTGTGCTTCTGTTCTCTTTTTTATACTTTCTGCTTTTTACCAAAATATAAGATGTATATGTGCATACATACAAACATTATTTATGCATATACACAGTGCAGTTCATTGCATGATATACATTAATTTTAAGAGTAGAGCCCAATAAATTTTCTCATAGACATCCATATGTGCCAGCTACCCAGTTCAAGCTGTGAAACATCTCCAGCGTGCCACAGGATCCCTCATGCGCCTTCCCAGTCTGTACCCCAGAATTGACCACTATTCTGACTTCTGTTCTATGAATTAGTTTTGCCTGTTCTTAAAATGCACAAAAATGGAAACATGCTGTGTGTACCCCTTTGTGTCTGTCCCGTTTCACGAAGCGTAATATCTAACGAGGTCCATTCATGCATGAAGTGCTCTTTATTGATTTGTAGAATTTCATTTTATTAATGGGCCTCACCTTCTTATTGATGGACATTAAAATCATTCCTAGTTTAGGGCTACTATGAATGAAGTCACTATGAAAAATTTTTGTGCATATCTTTTGGGGACCTAGATATTCATTCTCCCTCAATATATACCTGAGTGGAATATTTGTACCCATAGGACTTTGGGTAGATACCACCAATAGTTTTCCCAAGTGGATGGATCCATTTGCACTCCTGTAAGCAATGGATGAGAATTTCAGTTCCTCTACATCCTCACCAACAGTCAGCATGGGTAGTATTTTTAATATTACGCATTCTAGTGGAAGTACAATGGTATATACCTGTGCTTATAGTTTGCACTTACCCAGTGAGTACTGAGGCTGAGTACATTTCCATGGGCTTCTTGGCCATGTACATATTATCTCTAGTGAGGTACCTGCTTGAACATTTGCCTGTTTTTTAATTGGGTTGTTTGTCTTTCTCTTAATGATCTATGGGAGTTTTTAATATATTCTAGAGAGTCCTATGCCAAATGCATATATTAGAGATAAGTTTTCATAGTCTGTGGCTTGCATTTTTCACTTGCTAAATGATGACTTTTGATAGAAATTCTTAATTTTGAGGAAATTTATCCATTTTTTTGTTTTTATTCTTAAAGGAAAATTTATGAATTAGTAAATTTATCGAGCTGTGTAACTATCACCATGATCTAGTTCTCTTTTAATGCTGCTTAGAAAATCTTTGTCCATCCCAAAAATTCTCATTGGAAATTTCTCATTGGAAAATTATCATTCTTGGTGTTTCTTCTTGACATGGTAAAAGCTTCTGCTTATCCCAGACATAAATTTTATGAATGCCTCTTTGTAACAACTATCACCTGACTGCTCTATCTGACTGTTCCAGTAGCTCTTATATGATGTTTGAGAGCCTAGACTTAGGAATCAGTCCAGTCCCTGCTGTGCCATTTCCTGAGCCTTTCTGGGCCTCAGTGACCTCATCTGTCAAATGGAGATAATAACATATAACTCCCAAGCTGTTTCTTAAAGATGCGTGAGATAATGTTTGTACAGCCCTTACAACAGAGCTGGAAGTAGTAAAGAGTCGATCAATATTCATTATCATTGTTATTTTATCTTCAAATCAAGTTCAATATCATGTTGATTCTTGTTATCTAGCACCTAACAGAGTAGTTCTTTCTCTCAAGCTACCCACAAGCCAGTTGCCCTTGTGTATAATTTGTTTTAATCATTTGGTAGTAATTTGATCTTTTAAAGATGTCTTTGTATTCCTTGAAAGGAAATTAATATTTGTTATTTGTCCAAATATATAGTGACTTTCAGTTTTTTCTGAAAAATTCTTAAGTTTATTTTTCATAAACTTTGTCTATCCAGCAAATACTTTAAGTTAGAGATAATTAATTCAAGTATAATGAGGTAAACTTAGCCCATTATTGTACATTCTAATATTTCTTTACTTCTTATGGGAAGATAAGACTATTTTAGATTTTTTAATCACTCTGATTTCAAACTGGAAAGAATAAGGTGGTGTAGGTTAAATTGTTGTGAGAATATACATATTAGATAGTTTTCCTTCAAGTCTGATGTTGACAGGCCATAATACTACTGAACAAATTCTTACCAACCTGACGTTGCTGGGCTCAGTTTCAATGTTCATTTAATGTTACTGCCAGCAGCTTTCTTCTGACAAGGCTCAATCAGGGTATTACCTAATATCCTTGCAAATTGCCTTCTGGATGGGCTTAGTACCCTTGGCATCCACTCTGGTTTTCACAGGATCACACACCTGTGTTGGATTGTTGCTAACTTTAGTTGTTATTGAAAATACCCTCTCTTTTGTCCACACTGATCTAGGAAGCAGTCATTTTACAGTCTTTAGAAATTCACCCTAATACAATGTCTGGTACAATTCTGAATCTGGTCAATTTTAGGTGCTTTCAACTTGCAAAATAGTAAATTGATATACTCAGGGTTTTCTAACAGCTTCTTTCCCAGAGTGAATGACACTCCTGGGACCTAGGTTCCAAGTGAGAAAACCAGGCCTCTGACATTGCCCAGAGGAACTGCCATCTGGACTCTGAGCTCTGACAAGGAAGGCGTCATCCACGCCGGGCTGGCGTGGACTCAGAGTCCCAGGGCAGCCCCTTCTCAGGGCAAAGGGAAGTCACCCAGAGAAGGTTTGCTGTGACTCTACCAGGTGCCACTCAGATATGACAAACTTGCCTTCCTATTTTTGTTATGGCTTACAAATTCTGGAGAAAGATGGAACGTTTTTTTAAATACGTGCTCATCCAAAGGTCAAAACAATTTTAAACAGGGCAGGCATGGTCCTGCAATAAAAATGCTGCAGTCTAGCTGGGCAGTAAGTCTGGGCAGGGGCTGAGAGAAGCGTTATGTTTACCTCTGTGGAAAGGGCACTTTAATCAAAAGGCTGATGGCAAGATGAGCTTTGAATTTGTTGTTCTATTTTTCCTGCATCTGCATGAAATTGTGTCTTTGAAACCGTATATTACTGAGATGAGTGATACCAGGAGATGTACCTGGTGCCCTAATGGCCCGCGTGCAGGCTGGGAAAGGCTTCCTAAAGCCTTTGATGATGAGCCAGGCTTTAACAGAACAGTGCTTCACCCCCTGCACGTGGGTTATGCCATCTGTCTCTGCCATGTCCTAGGAACCTGTCAAGGTATGGACTTTATCATCCACTACTCTAACCTGAAGAGATATGGAGAATGAAGGTCAGAGCCCGGGATGTCCTGTGTCCCCACAGGTGAATGAAAAGTTTAATAGAAAACTATTGATGTAACAAATATATGCAGTGACCCTTTTTGTGTTTAAACTAAGGTTTGCCTGCCTTTGTAAATATAACAGACTGCATTCAACTTTACATTTATTTCTTATTTTGGTAAAGTGGTCTATCTTCTGGTCATGATTCTGAACACTGATAATAACTGAACAGCATGATAGATGCAGCAGGTGTAGCGTTCTCAGCTGAACTGCTACAGACTGTTGGGTGTCCCAGGGTCTCCCAGAATATAGGGAATCTGGTGTGGCCTGGGACATGGGAGCCCCTTCTCTGCAGACCAGTTAGTCTCCCCCAGCCTGGTGAGTGGGCTCCCCACTCTGGCCCCACAGACACAGCCTATGACAAACTGTGGAAACAAGTCCCTGATTTACCATGTTTTGGTAAAAGTCAGAATATGACACAAGTCAATTATTAAGCTTCCTGAAAAGCTAGATTCAGAATTAACATTTGATTCTAGTGCCATGAAGAATAGAATAAGGATATGATACTAAGTCAATATATGATACAAGGTTTGCTAATGGACAAAGGCTGATGGACAAACACAGTTATGAATACCAGTATAGGCTGCAAATCCGTGCGAAGAGACAGGTACACATGTGGCATAATTGCTGTAACTTTTCAGGGAGAAATTGCAGTGTTTCTGGGATCACCTGAAGCCAGGAGAAACTATGGTTTATTAAATAAAATTGCCCGAGGTGAGATCAACTCTCAACTGATAGAGCATAGAATAGTGAAAGGAAAACCAAGCCAGTCACCCAAATCCAGAATATGTATATGATTTTTTATTTTTCCTCTTTTCTTTTTTTTTATTTGTTTAGATAGGAAAAATGGGAATAGAAATAAAAACTTACATGCATATACTTGGAGATATTTATTGAGCACCTACTGTGGACAAGTACTATTTATCAGTAAAAGAAACAAACACTGGGCCTTGATGGATCTTAAACTCCAGCATGTGGTCAGGGGCCGGAGAGAGCAGAAAGTTAACAGTGGACAAACTGTGTGTCGTGTATCTGGCAGTAATAAATGCTAAGAAGTCAAGAGTGCAGGACAGGGGATGGTAAAGGAAACTATGAAGCTGCATTAGGTAGCTTATTAAGAAAAAGCCACCCTAATGCATGACACTTGAGCAGCATCTGAGGATGGCAAGTGAGGTGGGAGAGTTAGGGGGAAAGGGTTCCAGGTGGAGCAGAGAGCACCCGCAGAGGCCCCGGGGGAAGCATGCTGGGTTTTTGAGGAACAGCGGGGCCAGAGTGTCTGGAACAAGGGGAAAGGGGGAGCAGGGGGGAGCACGTGAAATTAGAGGGGGGAGTAGATAGGCAGGGGTGCAAATCGCAGGGGACACAATAAGGACTCCACTTTTGTTCATAGTGGGGCAGGCAGCCAGCACAGGGTGAGCAAAGGCTTGGCACCCTCTGACTACCCCAGTCATTCCACTCTAGAGGTACCGAGCTGGCACAAGGGAACCATGCATTCAGTCATACTGGCTCAGCCATTGGTCATTTGGCCCCAGCAGCTGTGCAGCTGTCCATTCAGAGTCTTGGAGCATCCCCAAGATGAACCAGTTTGAGGGAAATGCAGAGACATGACAGCCACAGCCCAGACTGGAAGACACATGCTCGAACAAGGAAAAGAGCCACTGACAAGTGACATGGAAGGGGGAAGCAGTGGCTGCATGGGGACCCTTCAGAAGCGGTCCCTCACAGCAGAGCCCTCTGTGATAGAATCATCCATGCAGTCTACCCCAGCCCAAACAGGGCTGTGAGCAGCTAAGAACATAGTGCTCATTTCAGTATGTCACTGTATGTCCCCTGCACCTAGCACATAATAGGTCATCAACAAATTTTTTGTGTGTCTTGAAATATAGTTCACATCACTTAGTATGGTTTCGGTGGGGGGGACAGAATAGAGCAGGTGCTGGAAAGATTTCCAGAGAAGGTGACCCTGATCTTGAGATGCCCATAGAGACATGGCTGTGGGGTCAGTGAGCCCAGACGTGGGAACATGGGGACAGGTGGAGAACTCAGGGAACTGGAACCACTTCTATGTGTCAGGAAATCAGGATGCATAGCAGCAGGAGTTAAGGCTCCACCAGGAAGCAGAAACCTCATTATACAGGGTATGGGGTGAGATTTGATATTGAGACAGCAAAGAGCCACTGAATAACCCTCATTAGTTTTGTGAAAACCCCCTGGCATAGTGAGATCATGTGTTCAAGGAGGCACATCTGGAGGAAGGAGACAAAGAAGGATGGTCCACCTTAAAGGGAAGAAAGAGGCCAGGAGATGTGCTGTCATGGGGAGGAAGCTGAACCAGAGCAACAGGCAGGGGCCCAGGAGATGCCGAGGAGGAGGAGGGATGGAGTGAGTGAGTGAGGAGGGGAAACGTGTAGTGACCTGATTTCCATCGAAAGATGCGGAGTAATGAATGGGAAGCAGGGCTGGAGAAAAGCCCTGTGTTCTGCTTGGGCATATGGTGTCGACTTAGATTGAACACTCAGCCGTAGATGCATACCCCCTTCGGAGCTTTATGTAATATCAACAGGCAAAAATAGTTGCCGTGTGTAAGTTCAGCAAATACTGCTTCAAACTAAGAGCAGGGGATATAGCCGTCACGAGATGACATTGCCATTTCTCTCACAGAGCTTACATTGAATCCGAGGAGGCAAACAGTAAACCAGTGAGGAAATGACTTAATTACAGACAGTGATAAATAGTATCATTAAATGAAACAGGGTGTTCTTTAAATTTTGGACATCATCTCCGAGGAAGTGACACTTACACTGAAGCCTGAGGAAGACCAAGCCTGACCAGGGAGAGGTGACCAGCTCCAGCTGAAGGCAGCAGCAAGGACCCAAGCCCTGAAATGAGTCAGAGGTTAGCAGCACGGGAGGCGTGTATTCTTAACAAAAAGGGGTCCAATGTATTGAGGCAGGTTAAAAAGGAAATTAACAGTTAAAGCCGGAGAGGCAGGCAGCTTCCTTCAGTTTTGGAGTTTACTTGCTAATAGGCATCTTAATAAAAGTGTTTATACAGAGCTCCAAGGCAACAGTAACCAAAAAGTGTACCTGAATATTGTATAATTTGTTACATTCATTGTAATCAAGCTGATATCCGTGGCTTTGCCGGAAAAAAAAGTGACTAATTGACATAATATGAAGGTCTTTGAAGAACATCATTTAATATCAACAGGTTAATCAGCAGGCGAATAAACTCGGTTTTGGTTAAATACTTACAAGGAAAAATATTCTGTGCTTTGGTGTTCAATTCTTTTGTTGTCAGGGGGAAAAGCATAAGGGCCACTTTTAGAGGTTTCATTGTTTAAATAAGTATCCCTTTTATCCACTTGAAAAATCTGACACTTATTATTATTGAATTTCTTGTCATCTCAACTGCTCTTCTGTGAGATTGGAGGACTCTGAATTTGTGCCACTTTAATTAACCGTTTTGCCATCTAGAAAGGCTTCCTCAATCTTAGTTCCCTGGGACAAGCGCCAGGTGATGGAGAGAAAATGTGTGACTCTGCTGGTTTGGTGTCCCATGAGTAAGGGGGTTCCGCCTGCACTGTACAGCAGGCCTGGTCACATGCTACATAAGCAGGTCTTGCTCTGCTATTACAGGATAGCCGTATCTCTTGGATATGGATAAAGGATAGACATACAACTGTCTTGAGAGTAGTAAATATGATAGGGTTAAAGGTCAAGGAAAATTATTTTAATGTCTTTTTTTCGTCTTTCTTAACTTTTTAAATGGTAGAGAAGACGGGATTCATTCAAAGAGTCTTGGCATTAAGGTTTATCCTTCCCTCTTGTCCTTTTCATGACTCCCCTGGTAATGTCTCCAGCAGAGGGGCTTGGAAGTCACAGACTCAGCCTGAGATGGTCCCCAGGGCAGTGTTTATGTGGGACTGACTCCGGGTCCAGCATGCTGGGAAGTAGTAGTAAGAGTCATAATAGCAGTTGTAGTTATTGATCCGTATCAGTTCAATCATCACAGCTTTCATCTTTTCCTCTTTGTTAATTTCTTTCATTTTTTTTCCACAAATGTGTTCAAGACCCCACTGTCTCATAGAATCTGCACTTTCTCCCTGGCCGTGCTCTCAGCTGCTCTGTCTTTCTCCTCACAGAGCCTTTCCTATTTTGATGGTTCATATTATGTCCTCGTTGCCTTGACCTCTTGAAGGCTGGAGCTCGATCACCTGAGACATGCAACTCCCTTCAGGTGCATCAGCAGCCTCCTAATGCTCAAATCCGCTGATGCTAGCCGAGCTGCACCCTCACCTTTCTGGAACATCTGGTACTTACTTACCTGCGGTGTGCCTAGGACTGTGCTAGAAGCGGGAGGTACAGAATCAGCGTCCAGATGGGGCTTCCTGTCTGTAGGGTGGACGAGCACGTGAAACAATCGCTGCATAGTGTGATGAGTGCAGCGAACTGAGGGCTGCCTGCCCTGAACACAGAGCGGGGAGGACCGTGAGTCACCCTGGGAATGAGACTGAGAGCAGCCTTTCTTCAAAGCACGTTGCTTTGACTCTCTTTCTGCTTTGCAGCCGCCTTTCCTTTTCAGACTTTCCTCATCGCCTGGGTTGTGGGCACACGGGGAGACGAGGACTCCGCGGGGCGCTCACCCCGTTCTGTGGCTGGTGCTGCTCCAAGGTTCCACCAGCACTGTGCGTGACACAGGGCTCCCGTCTCTCTCTCCTGATGTCTGTCTTCTCCTGTGTATCCTCATCTCAATGGCTCTCTCAGCAGGCTTCTCTGCCAGGATGCTGTCTGCATTTAGGGTGGGAGATTTGCCTATTGTATAAGACTACTACACACGTTTCAGGACACTCAACATTCCTGGAGCTGATGCACTAAATGCTTGACAAATGTTTCTAAATCATACCTGAAGGGGTAGAACCAGCCTCTTTGGAGACCCGTTATTGCCTTAAATTCACCTCAAAATCAACTGAACATCTTTCCCCCAACCAACACTTTCCTCTGAAATAGAAATTTCTTTTAACGTTTTCTTATTTGTTTAATGCTAAAAAGTTACTGCCAGTCACTCCATCTGGTCCCCATATCCCATCGATTTCCTCTTACAGTGTATTTAGCTCTGCTTCTTCTGTGTGACATGCCATGTTCATGATACTCCAAGTCTTTATCACCTCATTGCTATGATTTCCAGTCTCCTTTCCCTTATTGCACAAGCTAGAACATCACCTTGGCCATGCCTCTCACTTGCATTAAAATGCACAGTAAGACTTCTAGTAATTGGATTCAGGACAATTAGACAAAATGAAAGCCCTCTCCCCCAAAAATAGCTTTTAAATCCTTTAAATTGCTCATCTTGCATGAAAGGTAAGAGCTTTAGAGGCCTCAAAAGAAGCAAAACCATGGACCAATCACATGAATGACTGCTAATTCCAAAGCTGGCCTAAGGGCTTCTGCCAGTTCCTTGAACCTGGAGCTTCAGTTTCTGTGACTGTATGGGGAAAAAGGGGTCATGCCAAGTGATAAGTTGTATCAAATATCCCTTTATAGAAGACAAAATCCAAGGATCTAGACTCAATGGAAAAAGAACAGCTAAAACTAAAAACCCTGCAAAAGGAGATAGCATAAGAATTTTGACTGTCTAAACCTTGGCTAGGGGTAAAAAGAAAATGAAAGAGATTATGCCTTGAAGTTTTGTAACAAAAAGCCAGTTCTGATGCATATTTACAGGTCAACTTCACACAATTTTCATGGTTGCAAAAAAATTCAAGCTGGAAATATATTCTAAAGAGGTCCCAGCTTGGTAAATACCCCAGGCATCTGATAAAAGCAAATGTAAATTATCTGAGAGAAACACAATTTCAACTGGACCTCAAAGAATTCCCACAGACATATTTTCCAAGGAACATGATCTCAAAGGAAAATACAATCATGTACTATGTTGGAAAACAAAATAGAATAATTGTGAGTGACCAGAAATAACTAATAGCATTTTCAAAATTGCAAAATCTTAAAATACTGAAATTATTGGATCAGGTTATCTTAAGAGGAAATCGATGATATGATTAAGGAAGACACTAGCTGAAATAATGAGTAGCATTTGGAAAAAAAACAAATAAAAATATAACAGATAAAATTAATAGCTTAGTGGTGGAGTTAAACAGCAGTTTCCACCCAGCTGAAGTGAGAAGAGTGAAGTAGAAAATAGATCCTAAAGAAATTTCCCAGAAATCTACCCAGTGAGACAAAGAGTTGTTAAATATGAAAGAGAGAAAAAGAGCAAGGAAATTAGATCAATAGCAGCTAATGGGAGTTCTGGAGAAGACCTATGTTAAGGCACATTAGCTACCAGAACTGAAGAAAACATGCAGATTCTGAGTCAAGAATCACAGTGGATCCAAACAAGTGTGAGCAAAATCCCCAGCTAAAACAGAAAGAAAATACAGATCACCTACAAAAAGAATGGATATTAAACTAACAGTTGACTTCTTGACAATAGAAACCTAAAAACATTGAAATATTTTCAAACTGTTGTGAGAAAATAACCATTGACCTTGAATACACCACCCAAAAAAACTGTCTATTATAGAAAGAGCCAAAATAAGACATTTTCAGACAAACAAAAACAGTATTTGTAGATCAGGAAGATTGAAAAATCATTAAGTATATAGTGCAACTCTAGCCAAAGGAACTTACCACGGGGACGAGAATGTTTGCGGCCACTATGCAGCTGCCAACACACATGGCTGGGACACTGAGGAGCTACATTTGATTTAACTTTAATTAATTTAAATTTAAATAGTTGTATATGGCTATTGGCTACCTATTGGGCAACACAGATAGGATTAAATAGCAAAATTGACAAATGTGAGTTAATGAACGTATGTAGAGCAATTAGAGAAGAAAACATTTTTTTCCAAATATATGGAAAACATTTTCTAATATTAACCACAAACTCGGCTCTTTAAAACAGATCTCAACAAATTTTGAGTCAATGGTATCATGTAGATTCTCTTCTCTGACAATAATCCTATTAAGTTTTTTAAATTGGCTGAAAGGACACTGTTAAAAAAAATCTTAAGGCAAAAATTACAATGAGAAATTTTGAAAGGCACTTCTAAACTGAGTCATGGAAGAATTAATAATCAAAACTAGATAGTACATTTTACCAAATGAAAATGACAACAATACAGTTCAAAACATGAGAGATATTCCTAGAGTGATATTTTTTATATAACTTAGAGCCTTAAATGCATCTTTTAAAAAATGAAGCTGAAAATCAGGCTAAGCATCCATCTGAGCAAATTAGACAAAAGACTAGAATATGTCCAAAGAAAGAAGAATAGATAGATGAAAAAGCAGGAGGTAATGAATGAGTCACAAATTAAACAAACCCAAAGATCAACTAGACTGATTCTTTGAAAAGACGAATCGATAAACTTCTGATGAGTTTAGTCAGAAAAAAAAACACTAGTAAAAATGAAAAGTGGATAAAAATACAACTTCTACCAGTGTATTTAAATGTGTAGATATAATAGACAAATCCATTGAAAAAATAACATAAATGGATATAATAGATATGCAAGATTATAAACTTCTATAAATGGATATGATCTTATCACAATTAAAGATTATAAATAGCAAAACTCCCAAAGAGCAAAGTGAATCCAACAATGTATATAAATATTTATCACAACAAAGTAGATTTTTTTTACAAGTATTGTCATTTTAAAAATCCACAAATGCAATACACATTTAACAGTTAACAGGGGAAGAACATTATCATTTCTTTAGGTGCAGACAAAGCACTAAATAAAATTAAATATCAATTCATGTTTAAAAAAAATCTTCGTAATAAATGGAAGAGAACACCCTCAAGCAAAAGATGAAATATTTTTAAAAAGCAACAGTAATATCACACATAATGGTTAAACATTAGAAGAACTTTCCTTAAAATCAGTAAACACATAAAGAAGACCTTCAATTAGCTTAATATTGAACAGGAGGTCAATATAACCATTGCATTAAGACAGAAAAGAAGATTTAAAGGGATACAGACTGGAAAGGAAGAAATAAACTAGTATTATTCATAAATCACACTGTATGGTTAGGGAAATTAAAAGTATCAATGGATTATTTGAACTTGGTTTAACATATTTTCTGGATACAGTAGTAACATAAAAATTTCAACTGTGTCTCTTTTTGTGCCAGCACAAACTATTAGAGTAATGTAATGTTTAAAAACATACCATTCATGAATAAACCTAACAAATATTTGAAAGACCTTAAGACAGTTATCAAGTTGAGAGATGTTTAAAAGCATCTAAACGGACAGACTTATTACAACAGTAAATAGGATAAGTAGATATCATCAGCATGTGAATTTTCCACCAATTTATTTACTGATTCAAAGTGATTCAAAGACTTGGCTGGATTTTTTTTCTCTTTTTCTTTTTCAATGAGGTGAAATTCATTAAAATAACAGTTAGTGAAAATTTCTCTGGTGTTCAGTGCATTCACAATGTTGTACAACCACTACATCTATCTAGTTTCAAAACCCTGTCATCGTCCCAAAAGGAACCCCACAAAGATTAAGCAGTTGCTACCCATTCCTCCCCATCCCCTGCCATCGGTGACCAGCCGTCTGTATTTTATCCCTTCAGATTTGCCTCCTCTGAATGCAAAGCTGTGAAAAAAGATCAAATTGGATTCCTACATTATAGCATTAACAAGAACTAATTCCAGGAAATTTAAAGAACAAAATGGAAGTGGTAAAGCTTTAAAATCTTTTATAAAAAAGTAGAAAAAAATATCTTTATGATTTCAGGTCAATAAACCATGAAGAAAATGTTAACAAATTCAACTAAAATATAAATTAAGAACGTGTCCTTATTCAAAACCACCATAAAAGTGAAATTTGCATTATTATAATTAAAGGATCATTTTCCTAAGCACTGTCTACACATCAACAAAAAACTTTATTTTCAACTTATTTTTTCATCCATTAAGAAAATAGGCAAAAACATGAACAGAGTTTTTAAAAATAAGGAACTATAAATGAAGAACCAACATGGAAAGGAAACAATCTTTTAAGCCATCAGTGAAGTATATCTAAAACCAAAAAAGCGATACCGCTTGTCATTCACCAGTTGTCAGAAGGTAAGAGCGTAATACCAAGTGTTGTCAAAGATTTTGGTCAACCTGCAATTGTACACGTAGCTTGTAGGACTCTACATTTGTGCAATGGCTTTAGAAAGACAATTTGAAAATGCACAAGCCATATGACCTAACAATTCCACTATAGGATTATTCTCAAAACTCTTACACATTTTTGCAGAGATTGCAAAAGCTGAGACACAGTCCAATATTCATTAATCTTAAAATTAATCAAGTGTGATATACTCAAAAAGCAACATATACCCTATAACAATGATAATGGTTCAAGGCTATTTATTATTCTTTATACATTATATAAACTTACCCATGTATAAATATTGTACATCTCATAAATATTTTAACACTTAAAATTTTTTTAATTTTTAAATATTTTAAAAATTTAACATTTAGAAGATTGTAAATTTGACTCACTATTACTTGAAAACTAAAGTGCAAGTACCATGGAAGTATCCATAACCATTTCTCGAACCATAAATTGTGCTTCTCTACACAGTCCCCACCAGCTAAATGATTAGCCCATAGTTCCCGAAATAAGTCTTATGTTTCCTGGCTTCACGCCATGGCCCAGCCATTCAGGAGATTCTGAAATGCTCATCATCTTCATTCAGGTTTTTCTGGCTCCTACCCTTCCATCAGAGCTGTGGTTAGATCTGACTCCTCATGGGTTATTTCCTCGCTCCTGTCAATCACACCCTTCTCCAAACTACTGCAGGACCTATTGCCTAAACTATTATGACATCCAGTGTGTATTTTTTTTTTCATATTGTGTGTACATCCTATGAGACTTCAAGGCATAAAGCTTTCAAATTGTAAATTACTAAGCAGAAACATCTCTATGATTCAGAAGCTTTAGAAGAGCACAAAAAAGAAGTTTGCACTCCTATCTCCCAAATTGTCTCTCTAGTGCTAAGAAGGTACTTAATTGATATTGTAGCCTGCCATTTCAGTTGCAAAGCAATACTTTGTTCTAATTTGAAGTTATAGTTATTTTTTAATAATAAAACAAGCTGAGATGCATCCATTATCAATCAATAAAAGTCAAGGCACAAAATATTGAGGCATTCACTGTGATAGGCTGGAGTAAGGTATGATTTTATCAAATAAGTATAGTTTTTAATGGAAAATAAAGGGAGCAGCCAGTACTCACACAAGTCATCATCCCCCAGTTAATTCCCTCTTTATTTGTTCTGTAAAGAAGAAAAGAAATATTTAAAATAACTGTCCAGGGTTTACCCAGTGAAAAAGACTAGAAAAATGCATTATTACACTCTACAAACAGCATGTGGTTCCATATAACCACTTTGGTATTATGAATCACATTTGTTCCCTGGGGCCATAGTACAAAGGCATTAACCAGAGGTACTGAGGTCCTAAATGCCAGAAACCTCAACAGACTGAAGCCAAGTTAACTGAAAGTGAGTTGGTATATTCTGTTATCTTTAGTACTGCTCAGAATTATGAACTCCCATCTAATCTGTCACTTCAATTCCATTCAAATTAATAAAATCTAATTCATTTGAGTAGGATTCAAAGTGATTTGGTTCAGCTCAATCAAATTCTGCTTGGAATCAGTCCTTGATTAAAATCTATTGAGTTCAATTCAATAAAATAAATTTAAATATTATGTAGTGAAATTAATTTTTAATTAACATTTCAGTTCAAGTCCATTTTGATCTGAACTTCAATTCTCCATTTCTAAATTTGGTCCCTATTCAAATTAATGAAAGATGGTAAAATCCAGTGTAATTCTGAAAGATGTTCTGTGGGGCTAATCAACTGCATTCATTCTCTTCAGCCCTCAACAAATGATTTAGTGACATTCAATCACAGAGAGAGAAAATGCTCACCTGTAACTACCAAACTGAATGTTTATATTATAACTTCATTCTGCCCATCACTGTTTGCAGAATGAGCTCCACAGAACTGTTCTGGATTCATTCTTTGTTTGGTCTTTACACCGACATAGAACAACATAGAATGAGATGGTTGGGAAACAAAAGAGAGTATTGTTATTCAGTCTAATAAGCTGATTGCACAAAAATGACAGCTTGAGATGATAGGTTTTTCTATGAGAATGACATCCTGTATGATTTTTTAATTTTATTTTTAAAGTTCTTCATCTAAATAGTAAAATACAGGCTTTTGGACTCAGGATCATAGTTATGAAATTGCAAAACAAAAAGTGTTATAATAACTAAATTATTCTGGAAAAAATAATTGGGAATTTTCAATGGAGTTGTTACTGTAGTGAACACCATTACTACTTCTTCCAGAAGACAGAGCCCTGGTCTGGCATCCAGGGGGCCCCCTGCACCATGCCTCTCAGTATTCCATGAACTAAGCCTGCACTGTTATCTCCCACCGTCAGCACCTGGCAGACCTGTCTAATGATAAGGATCACCAGGTCTCAAGATCTTCCTCTTAGATCCTTATGCTATAGATTTCATACTGTACATCAGGGAGTCTGTGTGGTTCACTAGAACCTCAGGTAAATCTTGCCCCAGGTTAGTTGGAAACCGTTCTCTGTACTGACCACCCACCAGAGGGAAAGAACACAGAAGCAGTCACTCCATGACTTCACCTCCCAGCCTTCATCTTCCTGGGGTAATCCTGAGACAAGCGGCCATGGTCCAGTTCTTGGAACTGATTACAGAGGGACACACTGCACATGTCAGAGAAGAGAGGCTGCCTTGGTCAAGTCAGGAACTCTGGACCTGTTCTCCTTTCCAATACCTGGAGACAGTGGCAGCTGTCTGCGTTAGCTTTAGGGCTCTGCAATCCTTGGACTGTGCACATCTCATACTGAAGGGAAAGAGGATTCTGGCCTCTTGATCTTCCACATTATAGGTGGCGGGTATCTGGGGGGCTCTCTAGGAGCTACAGCACCTCCATATTTCCTCTCTGTTGCAGCCCAATCTGGAGCTTACCATAATGTTCACCTTCTTTCTTCTCAAGGCCATTTGCATTGGAAGGGAAGGCTTTCATGGGTCCTGGAATGCTTTACACATTCTGCCTAGATTCCCCCAATTACAGATGTCTTTATTTAGTAAGTATACGATCACCACTGGTACCCTGGCATAGAGTATTGTAATCAGATCAGAGTGGCTGGCGGATATTGATTGAAGAAGTGGAGGAAGAGGGAGCTGGTGGTGCTGGGGTGAGGGTGGGAGGGAGGAGGAAGTGGGGGATTTTCAGAACAGGAGTCACTTCTTTAGAAAGAGGATCCTGCCCTGTAGGGGGCCTCACACAGCCTGACCAAGCAGGACAGCAGAGCAGGGGCCTGGGGAGGGTGGATGGGGGGCTGCCAGCAGGGGGCACCATGCAGAGCCCTGAAGGCAGTTTTCTGCTCCAGTCAGACCTGTTTTTCTTCACTAAAAAGCCCCCTGTGATTCTTTAAGAGAATTTTTAGGTAAGTAGATAGCAGTAGACGTAATAAAACCATGTTTCATCATGCTAAAAATATGCTTTTAAATTTTCATTTTGGAGACTGTGAACCTTTGTGGTATTGTTAATATCCTGTAGAAATGGGTGGAATGGAACTAATTAAATGTCCCAGTGACCATACTGGGTCTTACCTTCTAGTATGCCAGGACATTTATTTAAATATATTATTAAGTTACTTTGTGTAGCCCAGAAATCCCAAAGAGCTTATTTTGAAAATCACAGTTATGTACCACATTTTCATCGAGGTCTCCAGGCATTTGCCCTTGCATTTCTGAAACAGCTTGTTATTGGATAAAATAGCGGAGGCCTATTGGTTCCCCTAAGTCTTGGGAAGCACGTGACTTCTTTCTTCCTTTTCCTGTTTATTCACCTAAACCATAACGAAATCTTCAGCATAATAAAACCTGAGCTTAAGTGAGAACAAACAATGTAGTGATTATATTTAATTAAGTCCATACTGGGCTGTTTTACGACAGTACACCTTACTTTGATACTTTAGCTTCTAGTTAACGTAGAATAGGGTTCATCATCCCCTGATCTTGTTGCAATGATCCCACCGACGCAATATAGTTAACAAGAATCTTATTCCGAGGTTAGAGAAGTTCTTGAACTCTTGGCACTGTGTAATTAAATTACCTCTTTTTCACCACTTCTAATTCTTTTAAAGTCTTTCCATTTTTATTACCTTTAACTGCTTTTCCCCAAAGCCAATTAACAGGTAAACAACAATTTGTGAAACAGAGGTAGCGCTTCATTAGTAGACACTAGAACAAGACAGTTCTTTGCTCAGTGAAAACCGAACCTTTCTCTCCTTACTGAATATAAAATATATGCCAAATTAATAATTTTTTGTTATACTGCTTTGATTTAATCAAATAAGCCAATGCTAATGACAAAGGGTACAATTTGCTTTTCCTGTGGAATATGTTTTTCTTATTGGCACTCTGCTCATAACAGATGTGGAAACAGTGAAGCTAAACATTTTATACTGAACCTAACTTATTTTCCTAGGAAGGAGAACTAAACAGCATCAATTGTCCATCATCCTAACCGAGAACGTTATCTGCGTAAGACTGTCTGGCTTAAAAAACGGGGGTGGGAGGATTGGGAAATCGGGCTGCCCTACCTAGTCGCTAATGTGTCATCTCCACGCACTGAACAAACGCAGTGTCATTGCAGATCATCCCCCAGGCCCCGCCCTGGCGTCTCTGAGGGTCCCTCCCTGCAGGAGCTGAGGGTCTGCCTCGTGAGATTAGCTCAGAGGCTGGATTGCGCGCAGAGTTTAGGCCTCCGACGGGAACGCCCAGGGCCGAAACAGCCGGACAGTGAGGCCGCCTGTCCTCAGTTTCTCATGGTCCCTGCAGAAACAATGACAGTAGCCAAAATTGCTTTTGAGAGAAATAACTGAGCATTAGGCCAAGTTGAAAAAGATACAGTGTGATAAATAGGTATGATAAACAGTCTAGGTCATGTCTGTACATTTTTGGGATCAGCTTGTGGTCTAGAAGGACCCCAGGCTCTTCACCATGGCCCCGTCCCCCTGCGACCTCTTCCTGTGACACGGCCAGAGATGGAATCAACAGACCTGAGGCAGTTTGCTGGCCTGGTTCAGATTATTCTATAGTTTACATAAACTGGATTTTTTGCCTTATTTTTTAAAATTCTTGAATGCATCAAAAGAAAACAAGAGTTTAGTACTGGTCACAGTCCCAACGCTGGGAAGCAGCAAAAGTTGGACACTTTACGGTCTTCCCTGCTGGGAAGAGAAGGCAGAAGCAAACAGCTTGGATGTAAAAAGCAAACTCTGCCCCCTAGAGGCTGGGACGGGGCCACCTAGGCAGAAGGCGGGGTTCGAGAGCGGGTTCTTTCTCCCGGAGAGCTGGTTCTGAAATCTCCCTCTCTACTATTTACCAAAAACAGTCAAATATATGTTTTAAAATTCAAGTGCTGTAAATGATCTTGCAAAGGGAAAACCAGTAACTTTTCCAAATTAAGTCAACACAACTAGGAAATCTAGAAATTTGTAAAGTAGAAAAATACCTGAATAACTGCTCTCAAGTTCATCATTTGCTGATTCATTACATCAAGCCGGAACCTCCCAGTACAATTTCATGACCTCCAAATGCCCACCTTAAAAAAAGCCAGAAAACTAAACTGGGTCATCCTCTTTGACGTTCCCAGGAGCCTCACCTTCCTACCCCGTCACTTACCTTGTGAAGCGTATCGCCATCTCCTCCGTCACCGGAGCGGAAACCTGGGCCAATCCTCCCCACCTCCTGGACCTTCTTCCCACACTGACCCCAACATTCCACCCCAGTTACCCGCCTTCCTGTCTTCCTATTTCCTCTTCCTCTGCATTTCCACCACTATTTAATTATTTCTCTCCTGTATTAACCCCAGAGTGTCACATCTGGCCTTCCTGACTTCATCTCCCAGAAATCTTTCATCTTACTGTAAATCTTTTAAAACACAAATTTGATCATGATAAATCCCTGCTTAAAATCCCTTACTGGTTTTCCATTACTTACAGGATGACGTTCAACCTTCTTAAATTGGGAGGAAATAAACATGGAAAAGCAAGGATAAACCAGTGCAAAAGTCACTTCTTATTTGAACAGAGATTTTCGGTGGCTTGGCCCTCATCTGCGGTCACCACTATTTGCCCGTCCCAGTCACATCTCACCAGCCCTGTTCTTCCGTAGATGCATGTGCGCCTACATGTGTTTTCCATAGAAGCCGCACCTCTGTCTTGCTCCGTTCCACTCCCTCTGCCTGCGAGCCCTTACGTCTCTGCATCCTATCCACCCGGGTGATGCCAGTCCACCTTCCAGACACAGCTCCCTTGTGACTGCCTTTCTCACCCACCTGCCTGTGTGGTCATATTACTTACTCACTGAATTCTCACTCTGTATCTTTTTCTTCCCTTATCTGCTGAGTTTCTTATAATGTTTGTCACATATGGAAACTTAATGAATGTTTGATGATTGGGCAGATGAACAAATACACAAGTGCATATTCAGCCAAATCATAAAGCAAAGTATTTCATATAAAAAGCACCATCTCGGGAGATGCAGAATCAGATTTCTGGTTTGGGAACTAATACGCTGTGTGATTGAAAGGACATCTGAGCCTTTCTAGACCTGAGTTTCCTTACCTGTAAAATCAGGAGGTCACAGTAAGACCACGTTCAGTTCCAATGTGCTATGCTCCCCATGACCATCATTTCAGAAAAAGCATGACTGGCTGTGAACTTAGTTGCATGTTACAGAATCAGTGGGTGGCCTGCGTGCCCTCATTGTGAACGTGCCCCATTGGTGCAGCCAATTTAGAGAAAAGACCCCTAAATTACTGAGCTTGAATGTAAAAGTTTCCTCCATGGAAAGAGGTGTATAACCTGGTGGGAAAACATGACCTTACCATTCACTGTGATATTTTTGATTAAATAGTCCTATTATTGAAGTGCATTTTGTTTGGTCTGTCTGGGAGCCACACTGCCTCTGGAAAAGAGGCCATAAGCATGACTTTGTGGTGACCAGTCCTGTTCCTACCTGAGTGTGCCTTTCCCTTTCTCCTAGATGGAAACCCTTACACCTGGTGGGTTGGCAAAGCCAACGAGAAGCACTACTACTGGGGAGGCTCCGGGCCCGGGATTCAGAAATGCGCCTGTGGCATCGAGCGCAACTGCACGGACCCCAAGTATTACTGCAACTGCGACGCGGATTACAAGCAGTGGTGAGTGCCCAGGTGCACCCCCGGGTGCCTGTAGAGCAAGCCAGTTAGAAAGGGGAGAATGTTTGAGAAGTGCTGAATAATGAGATAATAGCTTGTAAAGGTTTGGAACTAACTCAGTTGACAAATGTCAGGAAATCACTGAAAAATATAAAAGCAAAAAGGGGTCAGTGCTACAAGGGCGTGCATTTGGACGTAGGTGGACACATAATTGGTGTGCTCCTCTGTTATTCAGAGAGGAAAGTATGAGCCACATATTAGTGATTTGCATTCTAATTTTCCCTGTAACAATAGCGTGTGGACCACCCACCTAGAGCGGTCCTGTGTGGGTGCCTCCCCACCTGCGTGTTCACTTTGAGTTGCCAGATGAGAAAAAAAGAGAGAGGGAGGGAAAAGGAGAGGATTGTTCTTCATGTTTGTCTTCAGTGGCAGGCCTTGGCGGTCCGCGTTTCTTCCCTGCCGTGAACTCTGTATGACTCGGATGCACATCAGTTCAGGAGAGATCCACCTGGGGTTTCTTTCCTCCTCCTCCTGACTTTTGTCCTGCTTCCCAGTGAATGGCTGGGTCTGTATCAGCAATAGATAAAGAGGAAGTCAACGGTCATTCCGTATAAAAACAGGCCCCGAAGTTTAGATGGAAGAACGCAAACCCAATACGGTTCTTCCCAGAAACACATGCAGCTCCTGCTTCCCTGAGTATCCAAAGCATGGTGAGGCCTCGGATACCTGTAAGCAGCTACCATTATTATGTAATTGTGGTTTATTATACAGAGAAAATTATGATACTCGATTTATTTATTTTGTTTGTTTGAAAGATGTGTCTACATGCACACACACATTCACACGTTATCCCAAAACTGGAAATCAAGAGAATGGGATCCAAAGAGCACTGGGCTCTGAAGTTAACTGTTATTAATTCAGTCAGTCAGTCAGTCATTTATTCAGCAGATACTGATCGAACTCATCTGTGTCAGGGACTTTTCTAGGTACTGGGGTAAAACAGTAAAGGCACGAGCAAGAATCCTTACCCTGATTATGTTGTTGTTTTCAATTTTTACTAGTTGTGTATCCTTAAGCAAGTTCCATTGACCCTCTCAGACTCATGGTCTGCTCACCTTTGACTCACAGCCCCTTTGAGAAGCTGACTTTGGGGACAGCCCCCACACCTGCCTGGGAGACATGGAAGTGCGGCCCCAGATAGGTCCTAGACCAGGCAACCCAGCGTGTTCGGTTCTTTATGTCCTACTACAGAGGAGAGTTGACATATTTGGGAGAAAGAAAATCTAGTGTATAAATCCAAGTGACATTCGCTTTTGTCAAACATCCTGCTAAGTACTAGGGAAATGATGATGTACAGGACTGGTACTTTGTCCTCAAGGAGCTCAAAAACTAGTTGGCAAGAACCCTGCAGAAATAGATAACATAATACAGGCACTGCTGTGATGAAAGCATGGCAGGATACAAGAAATCCAGTGAAAGAAGATTTAAGTCTAACTGAGGTCATGGAAGGAAGAGTTAGGAAAATCCTCGCAGAGAGGAATGCTTAAAAGAGAAGTAAGAATTTGCCGGGCACACTCCCCCTCGCAGGACCGTCTTGGAGGAGCAGTGTGTATAAGCCCGGCCCATCCGGGGAAGCCTCAGTACAGTAGACCCAGAACACGATACAGAGAAGAACGGAGAGGCGCAGTGAGGAGCGCTGATGTGGAGGCAGTATGGCGCCAGAGCTCCCATTCTCTTCACAAGTGGTAGGGTTTGGGTTCATCATCAATGAGCCCTTTGGAGGTGGGCTTAATGGGGGGATGAGAAGGGAGGAAAAGGATGTAGTGATAGTGCTTGAAAGGCACCAAGGGCTTGGGGTGAGTGATGGCACAGCCATGGAGCGGGGAGACTATTTAAAGATACTTGCAGCGGGATCTACAGGGCTTCACAGTTTGACTCTGCAAGAAGTGAAGGGGAAGTCTGGGTCAGCCCCCCAGTGGATACGTAGCAGCAGAGGGGCAGCAAGGCTATCCTTCAGGCTAAGGAAGAAAGCACTGACCAAGTAGATGATGGGCTGTTTGGCAGAGGTTAACTTTGAGGTGCCCATGTGACATCATGTCTAAAACCAGAGGGGCACCATTGGTGGGACTACTGATAAGAAGTATAGAAGTTAGAGAAATACATTTCATCTGAAATGATTTCCCAGGACATACCTGAACCCAGATCACAAATGAGAAACTTACTGCAGGCAGACCTGTTCAGCCTGACTGGCAGACACATTCCCTGGCAGGATTTGATTGGATCATAGCTCTTCATTTCCTTGGGGACTTGGGTATGTTGATGTCTTGTTCTCTTCCGGCTGAGTAGCAGCTAAGACATCTTCACCCCTTTCCTTCTGGAGAATCTGCCCAATATCTCATAAAAGAGTCACTGTATTTTGAGCAAACTGAAAAGTATAATGAATATGTTTAACATAAATAGCTATTAAAATGATCTTCCTTATTTAGTACAAGGTAAAAGGCTTTCAGTGATGTCGTATTGGTCTTTGAATTCACCAGCACAAAAAAGAGGATCTGTTATGTAGATGCTTTAAAAATTATCTAGATTTACCACTTTTGAGAGAGGCTTTTAACCATTCTGAAATCAGATTTCTTGTCTGTATAAATAAAATAAATCTTGATTGGCAGACTTTGTGAGAATTAAATGGAATATAGAACATAACATTCTGCAAATTGTACAGCATGGGATACACGGCTATTTGCTCTTCTTAATTATGTAATTCTCAGTACAATTTTTATGACTCCAAATGAATCTTAATAAATGAAAAGAGGACTGTGCAAAGAAGGTCCCCTTCATGCTCTCGATCTGCTATGTAAGAGGTCTGAGGTCGAATTCTGCTACGCCACATGGGGGGGATACAGAATGGGCTTTATCAGAGAAATGTCCAAGTCAGGGATCAAGACAAGAGAAGAGAAGCTACAAATCCCTCAGCCACCTCCAACCTCAGAGAGAGAGATGCTGAATCCATCCAGGGCATTTGTTCCAAGGAACCCCTTGCTTCTCTCGATTCCCATATAGTACGAAGAGAAGCGACATCGTCAGTGGGGGAGCCAGACGCTCAGGGCACGATGCGGGTGGGGCATGGGTGCCAGCTGTCCACAGGCCTTGTGTGGGAGTCCCGCCACAGCCCCAGTAGGAAGCTGGCTTCGGTTACGGCACCCCAACTCGGAGCTGGCAGGACACTGTCCTCACTGGCTCACTGTCCAGGCAACCCAAGTTCCTCTGATCCCTGGGATCTAATTGTTCTTGTCCTTCCACAGAAGAGGGCTGAGACGTGCAGGAAAAGGAAGCCCTCGTGCACAAATCCAAGTGAAATCCACATGTGTGAAACCAATTTGTTACGAAATGGAAGTAAAAATAAAAGTTCTACTGAATTCCATGCTTCCCGACTGTCCAGCTAAGAAAGTCACTTCTTCCAATAACCTGGCCTCAGTCACAGAGCATCATCTTATTAAAGTGGACTGAGACCAAAACGGGTGCAGAGTTCTCCCGCGCCCCTTCCTCTGTATGTGACCTAAGTCAGGCCAGTTGACTTCTCTAAGTTTTCATACCAGCAAAATATTCATAGATAGTACTTCCCAATCCCTGTAAAGATTTGGTAAAGCACTCTCATAAATGAATATTATCAATTACAGTATGTAATTTAAGGTGTATTATTTTTATTATTTGAATTTTGAATCAAACCCAAGCTAAAATCATTAAAAATTTCTTAAGTTACACATGCATAAATTGAAGTTCAAGAAAATTTACTTTCCAAAAATTACATTGGAAATTGGAAGCAGAGAGAAGACTGTGACCCAGATCCCCAAACCTCCAGTCTAGCATTATTCTCTAATACCTTGATCAAGGAAAAACACTCACATTTTCATCTTTTTAATGATTTATAAATTCATTATTTTTAACTAGGAATCTCTGTAAGTTTTAAATGTAAAGCTTAAACAGTAGACCACATGTTATGTGTTCTTTTCTTAAAGGACTCTCAAACTTAGCTTAAGCATTTATTCTTATTTACTAGAGTAAAATACACAAAAAATGGAGGCTGGATAAATGAGACTGTAGCTCAGAGCGTGATTGGGTCTCAGAGCAAAGCAGTAATGGCCCGCGAGAACTATAACCATCTCAATAATTGCCTGATTATCTGTGCTGTGAGAAGTTTTGCACAGTTATTTCTGAGATTGAGTGTAATTTAACATTTATGATTTACTATCCACAGCAATAGTAAATATTCCCACCTACAGTGCCAGAATCCTAATTAAGCGAGCCTTGATCTCAGCTAAGTGCCCACCACTGGGTAATTCCGAGTCTCTTGCAGCCTGATTCAATGAGCTAAATCATCACATCTGAAATTAGAAACTCCAAAATGGAATTAGCAGTGAAGGCATGCCGTTCGCTGCTTGATTGCCCTTCTCTCATTGTAGAATTCCTGGGTAGTTGTGTCCTGGCGAAGATGAGCGCAGGCGTGGGGGGCTAACCAGTGAGGCGGAAAGACGCCAGCACAGTCTTTGTGTTACAATTAGTGAGCAGTTCCCGCCTCAGTGTTAGAAAGACCACACAGATACCAACCACTGGGCCCTACGCCACTGACCCTGAATGGAGCTGCCTTGTCTACACGTCGGGCTTTCCTTCCTAGGCCAGAAATAATCCATGACCGATGTTCACAGACAGCAGAGCCTCTTTAGGTGTTTCAGAGCCAGAAACTTATGTTTGACTGGGTCACTTTACGATCCAGCAACTAACTGCTGAACGTTTTGAAAACATGAAATCATGTTTTTCTCATGGTTTATAAGCAATTTCATATAATCTTAACATTTTCCATAAAATATGTTCACATTTACTCAAAGTGAAATATATATGCATTCTCATTCAAGATGTTCAAATAATAAGTGAACATTTGAGTGTTAATTATGTGCCAGACATGGTTCCATGTGATTAAATGGATCATGTCATTTAAACATTACACTGACCCTATGATGAAGGTACTATTTTATCCTCATTTTACCAAGGAGGAAATTACACCTCAGAGAGATTAAGGTACTTCCACAGGATCACACAGCTAACGAGTGGTGGGGCCAAGATTCAAACCCAAGGCAGGCAATTCTGGACTCAGATATTACGCAGCAGGACAGAAACTTTGTAAAATCTTTAACATATGTACTATATAGAATATTATTTCAATTTTTTAAATTTGTTTTATTGTGATAAAATGTACATAGCAAAACATTTACTATCTTACCCATTTTAAGTGTACAGCTCAGTGGTATTAAATATGTTCATTTTGCTGTGCAGCCATCACCACCATCAACTCTAGAGCTCTTCCCATCTTGCAAAACTAAAACTCTACCTAAACACTGATTCTTATTCCTCTCTCCTCTCAGCCCCTGGCAACCACTATTCTACTTCCTTTCTCTGTGAATTTGACTGTTTTAGTACCTCATTTAAGTAGAATCATACAGTATTTGTCTTTTTGTTATCTCCCTTAGCATAATGTCCTCAGGGTTCATCAAAGTGTTGGAATCTCCTTTTTGAAGGCCGAATAATGTTCCATTGCTTATATATACCACCGTTTGTTTATCCATTTGTCTATGGATGTACACTGGGGTTGCTTCCACATTTCAGCCATTGTGAATAATGCTACAAACCTAATGTGCAATTTCACTTATAATATCTACTTTAACACTCTTCTGTGGTGCACATGGTGTGATTGTATTTAAATGTCTCATTGTTTTCATTTTATAGAAGTATTCTTTATCATGAATATGTTCAAATTATTTTCTAAATATAACCAGACTTTAACCCCCAGCTCTGCTGTGTCCTAGCTCAGTGACCTTGAAAAGTTACAAAAGCTCTCTGTGGCTGTTTCCTTAGCCACAAAATTAAAATAGTAACAATGCCTACACCACATGATAAATGCGAAGCTCTATTTTCCTAATAAACACTCCACATACCCCCAGTACAATGTCCAGTAAGCCCACCTCAAACCCCACGCACCCTGGCACACAGAGCCCTCACCTGGCTTCCTGCAGGGTGGCCTACAGGGTTTAAGAACAACTTGCCTCGGCCCCTACGCTCCGGCCACTGAGCCTGAGTGCCCTGTTACCACCCCTACCGCTGATGCCAGCCCCGGTGACTTGTGTGGCTCCATCTGTGACTCACTGATGTGCATACAGTGGGGACAGGGTTCCCTAGTGGTCCCTAGCACAGCAGAAGCCACCTTGGGTCTTTCAGCCAAAGGCCTGGGCTTCCCACATGTGACACTGAGAGAAACACACGTGCCAGCCGCAGTAGCCCCAAGTCCCTGCCTTGCTCATAGCCACCTTCCCACGGACCCCAGCCCGCTGTCACTGATGATGGTCCACGGCAGCCCTGAGCAGACACCTAAGCTGCAGCCTCCTCCAAAACCAGAGGAAGGAAGTCCTTCCTCCCCACCCCAAGCCTACCTTAGTTCCCAGAGGAGGAACATTTGTTTCCAAGGCCGACTGGTAGTGCAAACGTGAAATCCCTTTAGGAGAAAATCCCCAGCTTAAGCCACACAGGGCTATGTCTGTCACATGGCCCAGACCGGCCATCACAGCAGTCTGTTCTGGGCACCTGGGGTTGTTGGGCACGTTTTCCCAAACTCAGGTTTCAGTCCTAGGAGACTACAGTCTGCCCCAGTGCGTGCAGGGCCCACCTGTCCAGTTTTATTTCATCATCTCTCCTTGTGAGCTCAGAGGACAAGTAAGCCACCCTTCTGTGGGTGATTAGGAAATGACTTTCAAAACTTAACCCTTCAGCATATGACATTTATTCTCTCAAATAAATATAAGTCCTGAGATTTTATGTTCAATTTTTTTGTAGCAGTCAAAACAAAGCAAACCCAAACAGAAATGTCTATTAATAGAGCTGTAGATAATCATGCTGTTATTTGGTTATTAAAGGAAGGAAGTAGACACACAAGCCCTTGCACAGAAAGATGGCCAAGATAAAAGTGCAAACAGGTTGAAGGATCATGTATGCTAAGAGTCTTGTTTTTAAAAAAATGCATACAGATGCATAACCCTTACACATGCACAGACACTTTCAGGAAACTATACAAAATGAACTACTAATAATAGTTAACACAGTGAACTAAGAATATGGGGGTCTTATGGAAGACTTTTCCTTATCCCATTTTACATCTTTTTTACCCTTTGAATTTTTTGCCATGATCATATTAAACTGTTCAATTAAATGTTTTAAAGTAGTTTAAAAAACTAAAATGAAAATACAAGAGCCCCCACAGGCATCCTGTCACATAACAAAACAATGTTAAACTGTTCTCTCAAGAAAAAGTAGATTGGAGAATAGTCTTCCACAACAACAGGAAAGCTTCCCCATTTTTGATTCTGCGAGCCCGATGCTAGAATGAGTTTCTAGGATGCCTCCCGTGTAATACAGTGAAACTGAGAACCCCCAGGCCATCAGCCTGTGACCACATGCAAATAATGTTTTTTCTCATTCATCTGAATTCTGTGAAACTCATGCTTGTGCTCTTAATTCTCCTACGACCCTGCTTAAGACAGCGATCCCTTTATACCCCAATACTCATTGGTTGATTCACACATATTGTAGGAATGTGATACTAGGAGAACTGATATCAGTTATTGGTAACCCTCTTCTCGTCGCTAAACTGACCAAAACAATAGGTGATGTTCAAACAAATGTGTGTGTAAAATAAAATATTAAAATGGATAGTTATTGATATAGTTCCTTTCGAGATACTGGAACTTTCTAGATTAATAGAGATGCCCTTTCAATCTAATGAAAGCCATCTTCATTTAGCTTTGTTTTTAAAAAAGAAGAAGGAAAAAGGAAACTTATTTTAATCCTGTTTTGCCCCATGGTGTATGTTGCAGAGCGGGAGTGGATTTCACAAGGGGCTGCGGCCCGGTCTGTTTTATCCCTTCTGCTCACTCCACTGAAGTTGACTGGTCGGATTTCCTCCCTGTGAAGTGCATCTAAATAAGACATTTCTCAGAAGTCTAGCCGCTAAGCTCGTTTAGAAGAGTAACTACTTTTCAACATGTGGGTCAGGGATAAGAGCCAAAGGCCAGGGCCTCAGCTCTTCCACTGGGGATTCACCTGGGGACGTGCCTGAGGAAGCACCCACAAGGCTTCTGTAGGGACGCCGGGTAGCTCAGGAGGCAAAGCAGCCCCATGAGCTAAAGGACTGTTGGCAATGCGGAGAGGAAAATGTCTCTCCTAGTTTCCAGAAGAAGCATAAAAATGATGTATTATATTCTGTCTCGGGGATATTTTGGTGCCAACTTTCTTGGCAAAGCATAGAATCTCCTGTCACCTCATGGATTGTATCATGACAGAAAGGTAATTGGGCACTGGAGAAGATGTCAGCAAAGTGTCAATATGGTTTGACCACTGCCCCTCAATAATACTGATGACAGGGAAGGGAGAGGGATTAATCGGGTGTGAACCTGTCAGATGTTCAGAGCCTGTGGCTTCCCGAAATAGCGGCAGCCTACCAACGGAATGCTAAATGGCCTTGAACAAAATAGATTATTTAGTGATCCTGAGAGAAGCCGAACTAAGATCTAGAGAGCTGCAGACAAGAAAACACAGCTCATTCACCGTCAGCAGTCCTCTTCCCAGCATACTTCAGAAAGAGGGAGTGCTATTATATTTCCCAGGGGAAAAAAACTGCATTCTTCCTAAAAATCAATCATGAAAAAAAAGGGTCAAATTAAAGGGCATGTTAGTAAGTGTGAAGCAGAAAGATGATGCAGCCGTTTTGTAACATGTTATAATTGTAGGTCGTGAGACATGCTACACATAATTCAGCCTATTTGTTTGTTCTGTATCCAGTGGGAAGACAAATCTGTTACACCTGAAACCCATTATCATACTTTCCTTACCATGCCAACCACCTCTCCTGGGCCTTTCACAGACACCTAACCCTCTGTCACTACAGCTTTTCTCTTAATTCTCAATCTAAGCTCTGAACGGCACCACCACAGCCTTCCATAGTGACTTCCAGCCAGAGAAGCCCCTCCCACTCTGTGACTTTATAACCGTGACATCGCCATGTAGCTTTGTAGAAATTAGAATCACCCAGGAGGTATGAAAAATTACTTATCATCCATCCCTGCTTCAGAGTAATTAAATCAAAATGTCTGGGGATTAGGTCTGCCCATCCTAGGTTTCAAACTGTCAAGGTTTCAAGTGCATAGCCAGAACCACTTATTTCAGGTTAGGCTGAACTGTGCTTAATATAGATAAATAAATAAATAAGGCTTAAACAAGATGAAAGCCTGTTTCTCTTTTGCATAAAAGAAGCCCATGCTCCTTCCAACAATCTGCTCTAGCATTCTTAGGGTTTGACCAGATCCTCAGGATACAACAAGGCTTCTGGAGCTCCAGCCATCACATTCACATTCCACATGGAAGGTAGAGAAGGGGACAAAGAAAGCATGTCTTCTGCCTCTGAAAATGACTTTACATATGACTTTCATTTCCATGTCATTAACTGGAACTTAGTTACATAATCACATTTAGCTACAAAGATGGCTGGGTTGTGTAGGCTTTACCTGGGCATGGGCCCCACTAAAAATGAGGGTTCTGAGGCCAAAGTTGAAGAAGAAACAAGCTCTAGGAGGCAACCAACGTTTCTGTCCCAACTGTTAATTCTTGGAAAGGGCCTTGCTAACATCCTCTTCACGTACCTCCAACAGCTCCCTGTTACCCTCATGATTCAATCCCACCTCCTGCAGTTACTATTCAGAGACTTCCAGAGTCTGTCCGCGTCTCTCCTTCTCAGCTCTCCTCACCCTACAGCGTGGCCATTCCCAGACTATCTTACTTCCTCATTGCTGGCCCTTTTCCCTGCACCTAAAACACCACATCCCACATCTGCCAGTTAGACATCACTCCCCACTGGAGATCTGCCTCAATGCTCCTTTCCAAAGGACATCTCCCCCACTTTGCCCACCGCCGCAAAATCTAGTAGAAGCCCATGAATTAAAAGCTTGCTTTCCCAGGCTCTCAGGGTGAATTTATTATAAAGTTATTTTGTGTCTTACCTGTCTTTACTCACCTATGCATCTAATCTTCTCTCTCAAATGTAAGCTTCATGAGGCCAAACCCCATGCCTCATTTGTATTTGTAAATCCTTTGTGCCCACCACTCAGCAGCTACTCAGTAACTATTTGCAATTTGATATAAATTTGTAGCATTTTGGAAATACGGACTTTTTTTTAGTATTTGTAAACGTTCTTTTTGTCATGAATCATACACACAGGTAAACATACTCACACTTTAGTCTTTGTAGATATTTTTGACTATGCACAGCAAAAATTGGATAATTAGCTTGTACTAAATTGTAAGGAAGTTTGGCCAAGATAGTTTTAAAAATGCTATTAATACATGTGCACTAATAGGTGTATCTATATACTCATACACATTTATACATGTATCCATAGATATTAAATATGCACACACTTTACTATATGTGATGTATAATGATTTCATGAAATTTTTTGAAAGCTAATTATGTTCGGCTAATTGAATGCCTGATATTAACACAAAACAGTTTACCCTATATGCAGGAAGATAAATGATTGAAATGGAAATATAGGATGTTAGGAAAATTCTAGGAAATAAGTACAGATAACAACTTGCCCACCTGTTGTCAGAACTGAGAAGGGTGTACGTTTACTGTGGGTTAGCATGGGAGGCAGGGTGGTGGTCCCCAATGATGTTCATGTTCTGATCCCCAAAACCTGTGCATGTGTTACCTATGCAGAAGGGACTTTACAGATGTGATTAAAGGTAAAAACCTTACAATGGGAGATCATCCTGAATTGTCTGGGTGGGTCCAACTTAATCATCTGAGAACCTTTACAAGCAGAGAACCTTTCCCTGCTGTGGTCAGAAAGAAATCTGATGACAGAGAAAAGATCAGAAAGAGTTTATATTGCTGTCTTTGAAGATGAAGGATTGGGTCCATGAGCCAAGAAATGTAGCATCTTCTAGAAGCTGGAAAAGGCAAAGAAATGGGTTCTTCCATAGCAGCTACAGAAATGAACTCAGCCCTGGCAGCACTGTGATTTTAATCCAGTCAGACTCGTGTTAGAATTTTAATCTACACAACTGTAAGATAATAACTCTGTGTTTTGTAAAGCCACTTAGCTGGTGGTAATTTACTATGGCAGTGGTAAGAAACTAATAAATAGACAACTACTTTCTCTAAGGTGATGTCATTGAAAAGATTGCAATACTTGTTTTCTCTCTCTCAAATTGGCATAGAGTCACAGCTGACTAGTAGAATAGCCTTGCAGGTAACTTTAAAAGGATGTCCGTAAAGGGAACCTTGTGTCCAACACCGCGTTCCCCTGCCCAGCCATCACTTGCTGATGCAAGAGCGCCAAGCCTGCGCAGAGGACAGGCAGGACCTTCCTTCAGTGTATGGCCCTTGTGACCAGTGAGGATTGGTTGTCTCTTCTTGCCTGTGGGTCAGACCTCCCTCAAGTGGACGTTCAGACCATTGAGAAGAGGAATTTGCAAGACTCAAGACAGATACATGGATCCAGCCAGTCACTTAGCCCAGGTCTAAGCCCCTGCTATGTATCAGGGCAGCGCCGACACCTTCCCAGGGGTCCTCGGAAACACAGGATGGGTGGGTAGTTTTAAGGCTTATGCCTCCTGCTAAAAGTCAGGTTCACGAAGACGGCTTGATCCCTTCAGCATCACAGCCCCACCAACATGCTCTGACCCCCATCTTCCTTTACTTTAATTGGCAGGCAGAGAGATGGTTAGATAATGAAGGCTTTATCCATTTGTTTATTTTCACAATAACTAATGAATTAAAAGAGGGATGTTATTGACTTTACGGTATTTCCAATTGTAACTGCCCTGTTTTATGGCACATGTCATTAGCCTGTATTGCAGGCCTTCCTTAATCTGGCTTCGAGCCTGTTAGACTCTCACGATCCAACAGAGAGCCCCAACTCTATAGGCAGTGAGGTTTCGTAGCTAGGACAAGCCTGAGGAGTAATGAGCACTATCATTTGCTATTATTATTATCTGGGGATATTCGGGTCAGCTTACCGCACTGCATGGAAGCCATCCTATTTCCTAGGGTCAATTATAAGATAGATTTTTCTAGAGTCATTTATTTCACTCACTCAGTTAACCAGTTACACAGCGAGTCCCCATTATGCACTCTGCTAGGACGAGGGACAATAAAAGACGATGCTGCCTGCCTCGCTCTTCGCCAGATGCTGTAGGCAAGTGACTGAACTTTTCTCACTCAGTTTCCTTGTCTGTGAAGTAGGAATAATGATATTATCTCCCCACAGAGTTTTGTGATGATTCGTCTTTTTACAGGATGTTTGGTATTATTTTCTTAGGCTTCTGAACTTCAGAAACTTACCAACCTAAAAAAGGGAGAGCAATGGGCCGAATAAATAGGAATGAGGGGGACTTATTCAACAAACATTTATTGAGGTTGAAAGTAAATATTCAACAAACATATATACAGAGGTAGAAAATAAATATGGGAGGGGAATTCATTGATGAGAGTGCAAAATAACCCAGGGTGGGAGTTTATAGAGTGCACGTTCAGCAAATCAAAGAGAACTTGCAAACCCTTCCAGAGAAAGAAAACCCTCCAGAGAAAATTGTTAAAAATGACCCTGTCAAGTCCCAATTAGCCACATGCACATTACCTCCATTGTTAGCTATCCATAGTATGTATTTCCAACAAAGAAAGCATTACAATAATCACATTTAATCCCCGTGGCATTTGAAATATGCATATTAATGCATATTACAAATACGGAAAAGAAAAGAGGAAAATGAATGAAGAAATGTGTCAGGGTAGGAAAAGCAATGATAAGAAACAGCCAGTCTTTCTTGTTGAGAACAGCCTCCTCATTTCTAAATGTGTGCATTGACTTTGTTGACTGTGCCCCAACCCTGCTTATAGTTCAGAGTCAACAGCAGGAGAAATCCATCATGGACACTAACTGGCAGCTTGGTCAAGCGTCAGGCGGGGACTCCTGGAGGACCACTGGCCAAGCCTCCCTTCCCCCTCCCTCTGAAGGGTTCAGATTGCCTCCTATTAAGAAACGGATCACTTTCCAGGAACTGAATACCAAATACGGATGGCTTTTCAGGCACACCGTGGAATGAAAACCTAAAGGGAATGTGACAACATGCAAATAACAGCTTGGATTTTTTTTCTGGCGGTGAATTATTGGTTTGCACAGGTGCTACCATGTCTGAGAGATGCTCCCGTATCTCTGAGATGAGAGAAGTAAACACAGCCATAGACTATCCTTCTGGGGGGCCCTGTGCAGAGTACCAGGACTGAGCTGTGGGCAAAAGCAACCAATAAGGATGGACAAAAGAGAGTTTTCAAAACAGCAAGTCAGGAAGAAACAGCTTACACACAGAAACTGGGACTGACGAGGGAGATCCGAAATGTTGCAAGAAAGAATAGGCAAAGTGACTAAAAATGAGCCGTTCGATTCAAAATTCTTATTAAACCAAGATACATAAAATAGTATCTATGTTCTATCATCAATGTGCCAACATTGCTATTTTAGTGAGTGTAAAAATACATATGCTGCTTCTGTTAGTTGCCTGTAATGCTTACGCTCCTGCCATCTTCTTTCCTGCAGCCCTAGTGGCGAGCACCTGTGTGCCTTCTAACCAGCCCCCCATCACCACCTGAGCTTCTTCCTCGGTCACCTGAGTTTTCCTGCACAAACCAGACATTGCAGTTTTTGTCTGGTTTTCCTCCCATGTCCTCATATGTCAGTGATCTTCCTGCCCAGTCCATTCTTTTTTGTCACCATCAAGAGCGTTCTTCCATTCCTGGGAGCCTGTCTTCCCTTCACAAGTCATGGCTCTCATGACTCCAAACCAAATCTCCTGAACTGGCCTTCTTCACCAGGTACGACCATCACCCGGCGTCCCTATGAAACTACCCGAGATGTTGCCCAAGCCTTCCATTGATTGTACAGATGCTCTTCCTCTCTAGATGTGATGCAGTCTTACTTGCCAGTCAGTGGAGCTGGAACAGAAGTATCAACGATGTATACTTCATAAAATACTATAAATAAGCTCATTTTCTTTTTTAACAGACCTTAATTTTTAAAGCAATTTTAAGTTCGCAGCCAAACTGAGTGGAAAGTGCAGAGTTCCTATTGACCATTTCCTCCGCCAACACACTCACAGCCTCCCCAGCTGTCAACGTCCCCCCCGAGAGTGTTACACATTGTTACAATCGATGAAGCTACATGCATTGTCACTCACTGTCCATTGTGCACATTAGGGTTCACTCTTGGTGGTGTACATGCTATGGATTTGGATAAATAGTATAACATGTATCTACCATTACAGTGTCATACAGAGCAATTTCTCCACCCTAAAAATCTTCTGTGCCCTGCCTATTCATCCCTCCTTCTCCCACAACTCCTGGTAGCCACTGATGTTTTTACTGCCTCTGTAGCTTTGCATTTTCCAGAATGACATATAGTTGGAATCATACAGTATACAGCCCTTTCAGATTGAGCCAATTTTATTTTAATGATAAAAAAAATGTTGAATAATAGATGGTATAATTTAGGGATGGTGACATTGTGAAAACAAATATATTTAATTATCCTCTTCTTGAAATTTAAATCAAATGCAATTGTCCTTTGACCTGGGGATAATTTGTCCAAATGAAATCTTGGTTGAAAGTTCAATATAAAAAGAGATTAAAATGGAGTATCTTGAGGAGATGGGAGGAGTAGTTAAGAGGCCCACCAAGTACACGCACCCCCACCTGTTACCCTCAACAATGGACGCAAAAGACCTTAATGAAACCTCTAGAGCTTCATGAAGCGCAGCATTAAAATTAAAAATTTAGTGAGTTCTTAACAGAATATAACAAAATGCCTATTTTTCTTCCATAACAAAATGTGCGAAGCAGTCCATAATATTGTCAGAGTTTCTGATCTGTTTAATTTATGCTTTTTAAACCCTCTGGCACATACTTCCTTGAGTGTGTTTAAGACACAATACTTGTAGACCAAATAGTCAAAATTCAAAGAAAATTAAAGTCAACTTTTAGCATATTGAGCACATCAAATCTCTATGATCTACACATATTTTCTCCTTTCCAAATTAAAATTAAAATGAAAGTTTGACTGGTATACAGATTATAGTCTATGAGAAGTTTCTATAATCTTTGTACCAGACTTTATCTTGTGAACATTTAGGATAAATGTCAAAAAAGAAAAAAAGTAGAAAGGGAAAAGAAAGATTTTGGAAAGGAAAACCAAGGACACAGGGGAAAGCTACATGAAGAAACGAGTGTTTTTAAAAACTATTTGTTCAAATTAATGTAACGAGATAATGGAGTGTTTGACTCTTAAGATGAGTTGGCATATTTAAAAGTAGTTTTGATGATATGGAGATTCTGAAGACTATTTCCTCTCCAGTTTGAATTATTTATCATCCCATAATTAATTACTCAGAGTAAAATTGAATTACTAATAAATGCCAGGAAAACCAATTTAAATTGACATTTATCTCCAAAGTTAGCTCCTATGTAATCACACTATATAATCATAGAAGATTTTTCAAGGTTTAATATTTAATAAAAGACAATAAAACAACTGTACATATTAGAAGGTACATATTAACTCCTTTAGAGATAATATAATATACACATATTTATCATATTTAGTTTTACATTGATAAAAAAGTTTTTTTAAAAGACTTCCACTTCCCAAGGATAACTTTTTTAAAGAAAATGAACAGTGTTCTGTCCCCCCCGAGTTATTGTCCTATCCACTGGACCTCTCTTTTAATCCCATCCAGCATGGGAGGGTGGCCGTAGTGACTTTTGTCATATTGAGAAAACCTCTGAAAGTCTGGTTAGAGTGGTTGAAATAGTATGGACATTGGTAACTCAGCAAAATCTAGGAAGTTCTATTTACTCCAAGGCTTAGAAAAGTGGAATAAGTATTATTTCAAACATTGTAGAAAAAGTCAAACCGCTTTTAGGGTCAAAGAATTGGCAGCATAGGCTAGCAAACTGGCCAATGTCATTTTCTCAGAAGAACTTTCTCAACCCAAGTCATTCCTTTGCACACATGCAATGTCCTCAGAATTTCACGGTAAAATACGCTATGTTTCAGCAGTAAACTTTGAATGTTAAACGGAATGGAGAAGAGCTCTTTTCTGATTCAGAAATCACCACTGACACTGCCCGGTGGATTCTGAGCTTTCTCAGCACACAGTGAGCAGACCCAGACCAGAGTCAAGCCCTCAGCCATTGCACAGTATTCCTCTTGGGAATTCCCCAAACCAGTCAAATCAGCGTTTTCCAGCCTGTGTGCCTTTTTTGTATAATCTGCATTTAGGCAAGAGTACATTGTTCTACATGGCTTAATTTACGGGTCTTCCTGTGAAGGAATTTAGGCACGTAGTTACAGAGTCCTGGATTTTGCCAGCTACCCATTATGTGGCCTGCAGGTGGTTTTGTGGTCTTTCAGAGCCTGTTTCCTCACCCGGCATAGTGGCACATAGTTAGAACTCAGTTATTCCTCCAAAGTATGAAGTTAATTGGTTTATTGCTTATTTCTGAGATTTTCCAAGATACCTGGCCTTGATTACCCAAAGTTAGACCAAGCTTTCAGTTTTCAAAATCACTGTACAATTGAAAGCCAGTTCTGTTATTCATTTACCAAAAACTGCTTTTCCCCCTCTGTTGCGTTTAAATTTGCAAGACCAATCCTGAGACATTTGGAATGACTTACACTATGTAATGAATTGTGGAGTTGATTTTGGCAGAACATTTCGATGTGTTTTTCTTTGGACATACAGTTTAGAAATTACATTGCCCAGTACTCGGATGCAAAGTCAGTCTTTCTGTTTAAAAGATTTGTATAAATCTTTCTTCAAAAAATACTCAGGCTGAATTCAGTCATCTGTATTTATTTACATTAGCTCAGAATTGGATTTTATACCATGTGTTGGACAATTGCGAGTTGAAATTGTGTAACTGAAATTGTTTACAAGATTATGTTAAGGATTGAGAGAGAATATATTTTGAAATATGATTCAAAGTTACCAAGTAATTTGTATCCTTCCATATATTTTTAGCTACTACTTTTTGAACTATTCCAAATATTCAGTGGTTTTTCCTTTTTTTTTGTATGCTCTTGCCCTTTTGTTCTAGTCATATAATTTATGATTAAAAGGAAAACTTCATTTTAGAATATTATTTTCATTTAATATGTTAGGAAAAACATCTCAGTAAACCTCTTCTGTTTCAGATTTTCAAAAACCATCTATACATTTGCCCTTTCTACTCATTATTTTTTCTTGGATGTAGATATGTTTATCTGGCAATCATGTGTGTGTTACATATAGCATGGGGGACATTAGACTATTAGATGACATGCAGCATAACACTTGTAATAAACTCTTATTTTCATTCCTTCATGAAACTCTTAACGCAAATCTAGTAAAAGCTCAATTGAAAGTGTGATTTTTTTGTAAAAGATAAGAAGAAAGTTCTCAAACAAATTAAATTACAAGCTCTTTCTTGTACTCTTTAAAACATATATTGATTTTTTTATAATTGCATCAAAACCGCTAAACATACAGACTTCTATCTTAACATATTAGGTCTCGATAATACATTTATTTAAAAAGCAAGTCTTTTTAGGGGAAGAAAATAAAACAAAAAAGATGTGATTTAGATCACTGATCTGGGCACACCAATCCAGTCTCTGTTCCAAGGTGGTATTTTTGTACATGGTATTTTTTTTTATACTTAACTATTGTGGACCAGTGGATCTTGAGGTGTCCCCGAGGGTCATTTGGTATTACTTGAAGCCTGGTCACTCAGGTTTGGCTTCATCTGAAGGCAGAGTGGGGCTGGTTGTAAAAGAGTGCCAGAGATTAGAAGGTGAGCTTTTTGTTTGCAGCATCCTGGGATATAAATGCAACAGAGAATAAGCAGTTCAACATGGAAAGATAAAGGGGACTTTTGAGAGGCTGTCCTGGAGTTGGTTTTGCTTCATTAGACTATGAAATGACTACATGTATTCATTTATCTTCTGTCCCCTCCCTCATTTCGAGAATATAATAAATATAAGTGTTCCTCCTTTTTCTCCTCTTTCTTCAAATCTGTCTTCCTGAAATAAACAACTAAAAACAACAGTGTGGCACCCCCATCCACCTGGATCATCAGCTGGGCCCGTTCACGTAGCACTCTTAACACACAAGCACTGATTTGAGGGACACAGTACTCAAAAGAGGAAACACTATGTTGGCTTCCTGTTCTTTCTGTCTCTGCCCTGGATCTCATAAATGGAGCTCTGCAGGTTTCTATGCTCCTTTGATACAGGAAACAAAACAAAAGAATGAATGAGTTAGAACAAGCTTTGGCAGCCCTGGATAATATCAAACCTATTAGTGTAGAGCTGGGGTGCAGGGTTGGTGGGAGCATCAAATTACTGAGCAAGATCTACCTCAATCCCTACCAGTATTTTCTGTGAGGTCAAGAGACACCCCTATCACCAACACCACAGTGATTCCCACCTACCTAATTTTGCTGCAGGACTTTATTCTCAGATCCCTCACTGCTTAATTTAAGAGAAGGAGGACTCGGCAGGCCAGTCAGTCTTGCCTGGATTGTGGGGAGAGTCAGAAGGGAGAAGCAGATTGGTTAGTTGGTTAATCCTGTCACCAGCTACTTTTAGAATTGTTTTGTTCCTATTCAAGTTTCCCTATCCTTAAGCAAATTTCTATGCCCTTCATGTTTCCCATAATGATCTTTAAATTGCCTCCACCAGCTTCCCACCCGCACACAGTCACTCGACAGAACCTTGCAAACTGCAGAGCTGCCTACCATTTGACCAACACTGAGCAATACATTGATCCCAAATAGTGGCCAATATATATGTGGGACACAAATAATATAATCAGTGAGCACAGCCAAAGGGTGAGTGTCCTAGGGTATGGTCATCTGGGCCCTCAGGCTGCCCCTTCTGGTACTGACTCCGTCTCATGGTGCTCGTCTCGCAGGCCTCCTCCACTCTTACTCTCTTTCCATGTTGCCATGAACATGCATGTCTCAGCAAGTAAACCTGACTTCCTGGAGCAGTCCTTCGGGTTGGAGATCATATCTTAGTCCACTGGATCAAAGCAGCAGCTCACGGTGTATAGCTTAGTTCCCACGGTGATACTGAAAAGCAGCATCTAATTCTCTTTTCCTAAATCCCATTGAGGCATATTCATGACTTCCTACATAGTTTTTCCACGACTTGGCAATTGATATTTCAGCCATAATCCTGAGATAAGAAGGATTTTGGATTAGATCATACTGTATAATAGTAATGATCATGACAATAGTAAAAGTAGTTTCCATTAACAAGCACCCAGTGCGGAGCACGTGCTTTGTATCTTGGTGGGTCCCCCGACAGTCCTCCGAACAGCACCGTTTGCCTCTTCTCAGGGGAGCCCGCTGAGTTTCCACAGGGGCAACTGTCTTTCTAGCCCGTTTACACCTTCAAATTAGCAGCTAGGTTTTGACCCCAGGTCTGACCCCAGATGCATTTTATTTCTAAAATACCAATTCTGGGTAGAGATGGAAACTGTGAGCTGTTATCATTGGTTTCTTCTCCTGCACCAGAAGGGCTTTTCTAAAATTACAGCTGACTTTCACCACGTAAAAATATGCATATAAAACAGGAGGAATGGAAGGAAGTTTCCACTACCAGATCCCAGCTAACCGTACACTAGGCTCCAGTATTTAAGCATGTGATGCTAGGACCGATGAGGCAAATCAATTACTAAACAAGGTAAAAAGTCTAGGAACTGATCCGTACATAAAAGAATGTCTTACATTAAGAAACATGAGGAATTAATGGGGAAGGGAAAATAAATGAATTAGATTTCAGTCTTTGAAAAATTAAAATAGATTCTCTCTTTTCAAACACCAAAAAAGAGTATTCAAGGAGATCATAGACCTCAAAGAAAAAGAAAAGGATATGTACGTATATGAAATATACATATTCAGATGTACGTATATTAAAATACAAAACTTTAAAAATATTAAAAATATCAGTAATACCCCTACAACATGTGGGTAGGAAAGGGCCAACCATTCAGGAAATATTAATAAACCAAACCTCATCAGAACTTTTTAAATTCATCTAAAAATCACCATAGTACACCTAACACATACATAACAAATCAGAAGATAATTATGTAACAAAAGATTAATATCCAGACTACTTTAACAAACAAATGACAAAATGGTGAGGCAGAACTCAAAATCTGAATTATAAATGGGTCGGAATGATTTGGTTTTAAATTCTTAAAGCAATGTTTTTATGTAATAGCCACCACATTTACACTCCCCCCCACCCAGCTGTTTCTAAGTAAATATCTTCCCGGTTTTTGTTTTCTTCCAGGCCTTGGGAGAGTAATTGCTAGAAAGTAAGATACTCAGTTTATCTGCACTGCATTCATATGGCAACAGCCACAAGTCCAGAGAAGCCCCACTGCTGGGACCAGGGGTGAGCACCGCTGTTTAGACAGAGGCTTCTAACAGAACAGACCCAGGGAGGGCGAATTTTAAAACAGACATTGACTTTAAATGGAGCCTGGGGCCATTATGTTTCTCTAGTTTTCCTGCCTAAAAAGAGACATGAGAGTACTGGCTGCCAGATACGTGGTCCTGGCGAGTCCCAAGCCCAACCCACTGGAGGTTAACGTCTGCTCTTCACAGTCCTTCTGGAGCCAAGATTAATACCTGACAATCCCAGTTTGGGTTCACATCTTTCATTCCACTTTTCACTGTAAGATTTCATCCATTCCCATCCCCATTTTCCCTAACTCATGGGCTCATTTATCTTGAATATTGATTGGTTGAATATAAGTACAATAACCCACTCTTTATCACATGCAACATGCAGATTTTGAAATCAATAAAAAAGACAGTAACATAAAATATAATCATATAATTAAATAGTACCAGGAACCAAAAAAGGGGAGAGGGGGAAGCAGATAATATTTCATTTGCATTTAACTAAAAATTCATACATTTTAAGTCTATGAGATAAAAACAACCATGAAGTCTACACAAACCCTCTAGCAGCTACTCATTCGAATTTAGTGGTTACATGCCTATAGTTAAGCAAACTCAACCCCTAAGAGGAGGTATTTAAATGCATTGAGATGAGTAATGAAGGAGCTTTCAAAATATCCTCATATTCTGATCAAAAGTAAAGGCAACTGTCCATTCCCAGTCACACACATACACACACAATGGATTTGCAAAGAAAAGCAAATACTCCATTCAAAAAGCTTTCTTTCTTTTCCCACTTGGATCTAAGAGTTATTTAGCTTAACCTGAGCCGCCCTTTGTGTCCTTCAAGCTATAAATTTTGCTTTTCCACACAATTGCTTCAAAACAAAGACGACCAGAGCCTTCAGAATGATTCTTGAAGCAATTTAACACCCCAATTTATCGATATATGTAGTGGTCCAGACTTTATTGCCTCTGATGGGGGAAAACAAAATGCACACTGAAGCTCACAGGGCAAGGGTGGGTGCAATATGCTCTTCAAAACCAAGTTCACTGAGCATGAGTGTCCAAACATAAGAGAAAATCTTTCAGAAAAATCCATGCAAGAGATAAATTATCATGCCATTTAACAGTAAATACCAATCACAGTCTTAGTTATAATGCTTGAAGCAACCAGTATAAAAAGAGAAACTTATAAGTGATCTTACATTTCTATTGCCAAAGAGTGATTTATCATTGCCAGAGTTGGTTTTGAGGTATTATAGCTAGAATTATCCCCAATAATTTTCTGGCAATAGACAATAGACTGCACATGCAGCCCCTTTTGTACACTCACGTGCGCCCTCGGCCTGACACTGAGACTGTACTAGCACACAAGGAACTGAAGCTGAAATAGATCCTCTGGACACACTAAATGTACCCAGCGACAGGGAGGAAAATATGAGGAAAGCTGTGTAGCGAGGCATCTCAAGAGGGGAAGACCGAGACCCCAGAAGGGATTCCAGGGGCCGTGGACTTACATGTAAACTAGGAGCTGCATGAGTAGAATTCACCAGGAAAACACAATGGTGGTAGATGGTAACCAATCTGCCTCACACCAGGATTCTCGGTAGCTTTCCTGGAAATAGCCCTCTCTTCTCTCCTGCCAGTGCTAAAATATTATTCTCAGCACATACCGCTTTCTAGACGAGACTCACAGAAAAAGTCATCATGGCCTAGGATGTCTCTCCCCAGAGAGCTAAGCAGAGAGAAAAGAGCTCTGTGTCTTTATAAAACAAATCCCTCGGGAAATGGCAGTGGGTATGCAGACATATCAGTTTTCAATCAGAGTTCTCACTGGCTCAATTGCCAGGTTTGCTTGTGTTTTCATTACAGAATTAAAATGTAATTAGAATGTTCTTAATGAGTCCAAATGTGACCCATTAAGATTCAGTAATTACTACAAAATGATGAGTTGTGACTGAATGTCCCCACCAACGAAGGACATTAAAAAGTAGGATCATTGATTGCCCACTTTTTGCTGCCTTTAAAACCATTGCTTTTCCCTGAGTGAATATCTAGTTCTAAGCATGTAAATGATGATGCTGGATTATTGCATCACAGTGGGAGCCTGCTGTCCTGACATATTCAAAGTCTCGGAGTTTTTTCCCAGTGGACCAGGTCTACCTGAGAACCCGATGACTTTCTGTTTTGGCCATGCTTTTCCAAATGTTGACTGTCCGGTCAGTAAACCTTTGTAATTTAAATGCTTTTAAGATAAAATTTGGTTCACATGGCATCGCTTTTTCTCCTCAATCTGATACAGGACCTCACGGTATTCCTGGGTACTGTCTGTCCGTGAGTCCCAGCAGGGCTTGGCACGGGTCTAGAAAACCAGTCCTAGAGATTCGAGATTGAATGCAGCAATGGCTGCACGGAATGACGCACTTGCCTCCTAACAGTTACCTGAGCGTCTAACCCACCTGTTTCCTGGGCTGAGTCAGCAACAGGTCAGGTGGCACCAACACTGGTGGATTTCCCAGTAACCCTGGGGAATGACATTGGAAGTTAAGTTCACTGCAGAATTAAGCCTTTCCTTCTACAGCAAATCAAAAACAACAACAAAAAAGTAGGTAAATGTTTTCTGATAACTCTTAAGACAGGTCGCCTAGGAGGAGAAATCAAGTCACAAAATCATATATAATTTGAGATCATCCTACCTGAATATCTTTGTAGGGAAACTGTCCATGACATTCCACCCAAATACTGCAGAAGCCTGCTTGGAAGTCTCAGGACCTCATCAGCAGCTCAAGCATTGGGCAGTGTGCTGGCGACTTCATAATTCCTCTGAGTCGCAACTGTCTTCCTAGAATTTAGATTCAGTATTCCTCTGCCCTGTGCAAGGAAAATGCAGAAAGCATGTCTGTGTTATTTTCCAGCCCTTCAAGTGTGTGAAGACTATTGTCATGTCTTCTTTGAGAAGCCTCCAGACTGAAAATCTCCAGTTCCCAGAATCATTCTGGAGTCTTACTTTCCCCTGTTACCAACACATTTGTCAATGCTCTTATAATTATGGCATCCAGAAATAAGTGGAGACATTCATGTAAGTTCTGCCTGGGGCTGAGTATGGTAATACTATATACATCTTGCTTTAGTCTGAACACCAGATCCTTCAATGCATGTCAATAGTAGGTTAAGTTTTTATACAACTTCATTTATTTCACTACTGGCACAGATGGCATTTTTGTGTAAAGCCTTCTAATCATTTTTACATGAAATGATGTCCAGTCATACATTTTTACTCTGTACTTTGAATTTAAATGAGAAATTTTTCCACTTCATCCTGTTGGATTCTATAATGTGACTTTATTTTTCCAGTCTACTTAGATCATATTCATCTTGCTCTGAAAGCTATATGAAAACATCTAAATTTGGCTCATGTTCAAAATTCATGAGTATGCTTTCTCTTCCAAGTTGGTGCTCATAATCTTAAGCAGAAAAAGGCCAAGAACAGACATGTGGCACTGACACCGACGGAAGTCTCTCCCAGCAGTTCTGTAAGGGGACAGTGTACCCAGCATCGGTGTCACTCAACCGTATCCCACCATGGATACAGAGACACGATGACCAGATCATCCACATGCTTTGCTGGAATGAATGAATATTCACTGTTCGACCTTCCCCGTCTGTCAGTTCCCGTGCATACTAACTTCCGGAAGTCCTACCTCTTATTTCTAAATGCTAATGGATCGTCTATTTAATGGAAGATCTAGCATACTGGCTTCTCATTTTTATTTTTTACTCTTTCTACCATTATGAAACTCAAAACGGCGTAATAACTTTATTCTTCAGAAACATTTAATATAAAAATGTAAAATTTTGCCCCTTGTATACAAGCTGCATGCACTCGTATTGAGTAACAGCATGTTTCAGAACCCAAGTAAGTAGTATGATTATTCTACATTGACTCCTGATTTTGCAAGATGTTCATGAGACATAAAGTAGGGATGTTATTATTTAAAAACAATTAAAAGGACATGAAAATACCAGCACATGAAAGAAACAGCATTTCATGTTTCTAACAAGGCCATCTGCCTGTGGGCAAAATCTTTTAAAAAATCCTAATTGAAAAGAAGAACAATGGTAAGAGACATATGCCCTTGTTTACAAGCTGAGAGAAAATGACAAGGGTCTGCATTTTGCCAGTACTTTCACAGACAACTGTGGCACATAATGGGGAAAATTAAAATCAGTAATTATGGTCTGGTCGGCCGCTGTTTTAAATGGGCTTGGTATTTCTTAAGTGTGCATTCCAAGTAATTACCTGTGATTGGCCAGAACATTCAAAGACTTATAGGACAGATACCCAGCTATTGCAAAGTGAAACACTTTGATGATAACAAATTCTTTTTCTCCTTGTTTCTCCCCAAAGTTGATGACATTGTGTTTATAGCTGAATTTGTAGATAATCCTTCAAGCTGCACTTTTTTTTTAGGCACAGCCATTATAAATGTCTTCTTCTGTTTGGCCTTGGCACTGCTTGGAACTTGAAATTGCTATTTGCTGCCTGCCAATTACAGAATAATTTAAGGTTTGATGTTTCCAGGCATCGTTCTTCAAATACACAAAAGGAATATGTGAAGGTGGACTGCATAATATTTCCTCTGCATTGCACAGCTTCAATAGACTGCATAGAATTATATCCAAATTACTAAACAAATCAATAGGGAAAATAATCTCTCCTCTAAGGAGGTATTTTGTAATGATTTTACTATTCTTTCTTTTGGTAGGAGCACCGCAAATATTTCCAAAAAGATTCATGTTATCTGCCACTGATTTGGGTCTGTGGAAACGTGCTGGGTGTAAATGTGGGTAATTTTAACATAAAATTCAAATTTCCAGGAAACGAGAGATGATTTTTTTTAATCAATTTGCAATAAATAAAGAAGGAAAGAAAAAGTAAAGTTTCCTGGATCTTTTCAATTCTAAAATGTAATAATTTTTCTTCTTTGTGTATTTGTTTCTAAATTATTCAGCATTTGTAGTACAAGGCAGGAAAGCTGTAAAGCAAAGTAAATTTGTGGCTTAAAAGGGTCAGGTATAATTTTGAGGACTCAAAAGCTTTTTGTTTGGGACAGTAGAAGGAAATGGACTGATTACTGTGAAATAAGAAAAAGAAAAATGAATTATTTATGTGAGCCTTCCATCATGCCCACAACATTTGGAAGGGCGTTCAGGCACAGGTCATTATTGCACACACACACACACATACACACACACACACACATACACATCTTCCTCACAGCCAATTACAAACACGTTCAGATTCCAAAAAGATGGTTAAAAATATTATTTCCTTACTCTTCCTACCCGGGGACCTTGGACATACTCCCGAGAGTCCCTTCTCGCATGTCCTGTATTTTTCTGACTCACCCTCCCAGAACACAACAGGAATGCACAGCAGTTGAGGTCTGCAGACTTTGTTCTCCTTAGGAAGGCCACTCTCTTTGGAATAGAGCGCCAGCGAGGTGCACGAGTCTAGCACCTCGTGTGAAAGCAGGGCGTGCGCAGGGAAGACGAACGCCCGTTTAACACTGCAGCCGCATTTGCCTTTGGTTTACTTAGTCATGGACAGAAAACCAAAGGTGTGATGAAAACTCAAAAGACAGTGACGTGAGGAGGTTGCAGACCAAAGAGAAACAGGAAGTACCAAGATACCCCCAAGTAAACCAAATATCTTGGTTGATGTGGAAGAAAATCAACCAGAGCACTATTAACATAAGCCAGGATGGAAGGCTCTCTGTGGGGCTTTCGCAGGGGACAGTCCAAAGTACAGCTAGTTTCAGGAATAGCGGGTGTAGGGAAGGAAAGCTAAAGATCCTTCTACCCTCCTGGGCCTGATAACAGGGTCTATGAAATAAACTGCCAACAGGCTCACTGGCAGGAGAAAGCTGTACACATTTGTGAACTTTTACTATTACAAGCCCACATCAAAAAAAAAGTGAATACCCCAAAAAGTAGTTGAGATTTATACTATATAAAATCATAATAGGGGAATCAGAGGACAGAGGCCTCTTCCCGGAGACATACGATTTTCAGGGAAGATGACTGTGGCCTTGGGAGACTAGACAGAAGGGGTGGTGGCTGGTGACAGGGTGGACCTAGTGTCACCTTCTTGTTTCTCCTGTGCTAAGAGTCCATCTCCTCTGCTTGATGAAACTCCTGGGGAGGCGGTTGATGACAACTGCGTCCCCTTTGGAGATGTCTTCAGGCAGATACGGAGAGGTCGAAGAAGGCCCCTGCCTGCATTCGCTCTTTTCAGTGGACTTCGGCTCAATATAATCAGTGTAACAAAGAGGTACATTTTGGGTGGGCATGTCCTGACCTCCTTCAGTGGCCGAGGTGATTCCTAAAGAGAGACAGGCTGTTCTTGTTGCACAGGCAATTGGGTTTTTATTGGAGAGAAACCAAAACTGAAGTCATGTGTAAGATGTAAGCGTGGATGGGGAGAAGTAGCTCTGAGAGGCCAGCACCCCAGAGCCGCAGTGGGATGACCTCGGTCCTTCCAGGTCTCTCATATTACAAAGAGCATGGCACCTGCACAGAACGCAAAATGAATGCCCCACACACGGTGAGCTCACTGAGTCTAAATGAGAAATGGATTTTTTTTTAAAATGACATTTATTTTTTCGATGCACGTGGATTTGTTTGATCTTTATAATGCCTGGAGATGATTAAGGGTTTCAAAGGAAACATGTTCTCTATTGGCCTAATGACCAATGACCAAATTAAATTCCATTTCTATACAAAGTTGTTTTTATTTGCCTAACAATCTAAGAAGAGAGGAGGGGGAAAGCAACATACCTTAAAAATTAACTCTTCTTCTCAAATTCCTGTTTATGTAGATTTGGTCATGGTTTGTTCAAAGTCTGTTATAAATTTTCTTTCATTCTATCTATCTTCCAAGATGTATTTAGAATTTCATTTCAGCCTTCCAGGAAAAAAAAAAAAAAAAAAGACAATTTGCAAACTGTTAGGGTCCAGAAATCCGGGGATTTCCCGAGAGAACAAAGCACACAGGCCCGGAGATGTAAGTACAAGCAAAGTCTTTATTCAGCCAGCAAGCTGGGGTCGACAGCACCTCCCCTGACACACAGGCCGGGTCAGAGCAGCCGACGACCAGGCAACTTTAAGTATGGATTATATAGGGTTTTCACAACCGTTGCACCGAAGCCGGGGATTTCTACAACCAATAATTTTAAAACACATTCTATATTGTAACCAATGGGAAACATTGTAACCTTTTAGGGAACCCGTCAGTTGCCTGACGGCTTCAATTGTTATCTCTTGCTTACCCAAGCATGTCTACGTGACTTATCATGGATCACATCCCCAGGCTGATGCCCACTTCTAGTTATCTAACTTAGGGCAGGCGCATTTCTAAACTTAGCCTCGGGTAGTTTATACAAACACTGGGTGGCTCTTGCCCTAGGGTCAGGTTAAGTGTTATTAGTTCTTTTTCCTGACTCTTGATGCCCTCTGCACTCCTTTACACAAACAAGATGATCAGAACCATGCAGAACAGTAAAAGTGTGTATCTGTGTGTGTGTGTCTGTGTGTGTGTGTGTGTGTGTGTGTGTGTGTGTGTGTGTGTGTGTGTGTGTTTAATCCTCCCTCTGGAGCTATGCATCATATGAGAGTAATTCTGTCTGGCTTAAGACATCCTTAAGAAGAAACATACCTAGAAACACACCGATGTGAATGAATTATAGCCCAGGGTAGCTGGTTGTTCTCCCAGAAAGAGGGAATTCAAAACAAACTTGGTTCTTAGCAAGAGATAGAACTAGGGAACTCAGTGAGATTCTAAAGGGTGGAAAGATCAGGGAAGTTTGGTGCAACTCTACCAGAAGCCAAAGACGCTGGTGGGGCCTCTTTGAAGCTAGACCGTGGGTTGCAAGTCAGGGAACCCAAGTAGGGTTCAAGGAACTGCTTCCGCCCAGGACCGAGGGTTGAGCAGAGGTCCAGTTGAAATGGATGATACGTGGTCATGGCCAGTAAGAAAAAAGAGCTGTGATTTGACTTGGCAGCACTAACCGAGAAGAAAACAATCATTTACTGTGGGTACAGGGTCAGCTAGCTTCTCTCAGAAACCAAATGAAAGTGACATTTCCTGTCAGGTCCCAATTCCCACCCAGCATTAGCTTGAAGAGAAAGGGAGTCAGTTGCAGGGGGCTTGCTCTGCAGTAGACACCCCTGCTCTATAGATTCCTGAGTGGTATTACAGACCAGAGCCCAGGAGGAGTGGTGGAAAGCTGCTGAACAGCAAGAGCAGCTATAAAAGCCTAACAGCTTACCAGAAACTAACTTTGCAAGCTGGAGACCGTTTTCAACCGTGGTGTGTCATTACGATTAATGCATCCATTCGGTTGGCTAGCACATCAGATAAGCAAGATGAACTATCCTCAGTCCCAGGAGAATTGCCTTTTAGTCGGAGCTTGAGCTGTTCACCTAGAAAGACTTTTAAAAAATGCCCTACGGTTTTGTTTATTGTGCTTATCACAAGTGCAAGGAAGCTCACATTTGCAATGCTAATAGTCCTCTTTCAAAGTTTGTTGACTTTTCAGCTGATCCTTAATGCGCTTTAATGTTATCACACCTTTGGGCAAAGTCAGTTTCCCACAGGAAGACAGGCAGCCTCCAGGTGCCCCTGTCGGAGCTACATGAACACAGGCCCTACCTGAGCTCACCAGACCGACACCGGGTGAGCTCTGCTCTGCCCAAATCACCATACTCCAAAGTCCAAAACATGAGCAATTAGGCCCTGTGAATAGGAAAGGGGAAAAAGATATTTATGATAGTAGGGAAAGTACAGAAAGGTAGATTTATAATCTGTTCTGCAGAGCGGTAAATCAGAGTATTTTTTCAGTAATAGGAAAGGAGAAAGAAGATTCATAACTGACCATCAATAAGCTTTCTAGTAGAGAGAGAATTGTCTAAACCTCTGTATAATAAAAGAAATATCTGCTTTTTAGAATATATGTCCTTGACTAAATTAGGAAAGGCTATGCTGGCGAGGAGCAGCTACTAAATCTGGGACCAACAAGGTGAAGAATGGTCAGGAATGAGCAGTTTTGGTTTGGGAATATATGTATAAGCAGCTGAATTCAAAATAAGAGCTGTAATGGAAAATGTTAAATCAAAGAGCAGTTCAAAGAGCAATATGTATCTTGAAAAGAAATGTCATTATAAGAACACATGTAGTATGCTCTCCATTTTAGACACTGAGTTTAATTCAGGGAGAAAGGTACGATTTGGATGAAGACCTACTATCTAATATTGATGTTGAGAGCTGGGAAACTTTTCCCTTCTTCTAAGTTCTTTGGCTAATGTAATAATTAAATGGACATACGACAGATTAACAGGAGGAAAGTGTCATCCAACCTCTGCCTCCAGTGTCACATGACTGTGTCTTCTGCATCCAAATGTCCCTCTTCTTGTACAAATACCAGTCATTGGGTTTGGGCCAACCCTACTCCAGTATGACCTCATCTTAACTTAAATACATCAACAAAGATCTTATTTCCAAGTAAGGTCACATTCATAAGTACGAGGGGTTGGAACTTGAAATATATTTTGGGGGGACAAAATTCTACCCACTACAGAAGCTAAACCAATTTACATGAGAAGGACTGAGTAAATGTAAAAGAGATGGAAAGGAAAATGGGATAAGAGGCAAATGGGTAGCAAGACAGGAAGGCAAGCAAATGAAATATGTTCTGGGGAGGAAAGTGGCAGAGAGTGACCAGTGAAATTTGAAGAGGCGTGTGAATGAAGATGACTGAGACATTGTGCTTTGCTCATGTAGCACAATTATTCTTGGCACTTCTTCCAGACACCTCTGTAAAGCCTTAAATTACCTTTCAAGACTTTGTTCAAGTCAGATTTAGGTTTACTTCAGATACTATAACAATGCCAGGGTTCTTGACTGGGGAGTTGAAGGATGAACTTAGCAAACACCCAAGGTAGGAGAGCCAGGGAGAGGCTGTTACTGAGAGATACAGTGAGAGGACAGAGCTCCTGGCTCATGCCAGGAGGGGACAGAAGAGCCCGGGGTGGGGCCCTGTCTAGGGGATTTACAGGCAGTTGAGAGACACAGCGCTAGGGATGCAGACCCACTAAATGGTCCCCAAGTGTTCATCTTTGAAGAGACACTACATTTTTTATCAGTCTTCTGGATTATTTTGCAGAGTTAACACAAGAAATGTACTGCTCTGATTCTTTCCCAGAATAGCAGCTTCTTTGTCTGGGAGCACATCAGTCAAGACTGCCTACCCTGCTCCCAAGGTGGGCTGGGATATTGTCTATTATGTTAAGAAACCTATTTTTTCTTTTTGGGTTTTAAAATATGATCTTATCTTTCAGACAGAAACTTTCTTGTTTTTACTATGCTGTTGGTGACTGGCTTGCTTGCTCTATTAATTGCCCAGGTTATCAGTACTTGATTAGGGGCTGAAAGAGGAAAGCAGCATCTGGGTAAAGTTAAAGAAGATAAATTGGGCCTTTTAGCAGGCTAAAGTAAATTTTACAGTAGCTTCATCTAATTCACACAGTGAAGACATGGGCCGTGCTGAGGTACTTTCTTATCTGGGGGATGTTCAAACATTCCAGACCAAGTTACTCCTGGCTTTTAAGATTTAACTAATCCCACTGAAGAATACTTACATTCCTAGTTTGAAATTTTACTTTGGAGAATTAATGTGACTCTGGCTTTGTTTAATTGTTTAATATGGAGTTTTGGTAGGGGTCTTTTTCTGTAGGCTGTCACCCTATTCTGACTACACCCACGGTCCCTGCATTTAACTTAGGGGTACAGATATTCTTTGAAATGATTTCATTACCTTTGTATTTATACCCAGAATTTGGATCACTGGATCATAATGCTAGTTCTGTTTTAAATTTCCAGAGGAACTTCCATACTATTTTCCACAGTGGCTGTACAAGCTTACTTTCTCACCGGCAGTGTACAAGGGTTACCTTTTCTCTTTATCCTCACCATAACTTACTATTCTTGTCTCTTCAACGATAGCCATCCTAAGAGTTGTGAGGTGATATTTCATAGTGGTTTTGATTCACATTTTCCCGACGATCAGTGATGTTGAGCACCTCGTCATGTGCCTGTTGGCCTTTTGTACGTCTCCTTTGGACAAATTTCTGTTCAGGCTTTGGTCCATCCTTTAATTGCATTCTTTGTTTTTTTTTGCTATGGAGTTTTATCAGTTCCTTGTATATTTTGGATATAATTCAGTGAATATATGGTTTACCAATATTTCTTCCCATTCCATTAGTTGTTTTCTCATTTTATTGGTTGTTTCCTTCACTAAGCAGAAGGTTTTTAGTTCAATAGAGTCCCATTTGTTTATTTTTGCTCCCGTTGCTTTGCGTCTTTGGTCAAATCCAAAAAACACTGCCAAGGGCAAAGTCAAGGAGCTTACCCTCTATGTTTTTTCTAATCTTTTTATAGTTTCAGGACTTACATTCAAGTCTTTAATCCATTCTGAGTTGATCTTTGTGTGTAGTATAAAATAGGGGTCCAGTTTTATTCTTTTGCATGTGGATATCCACATCTTTGGTGTTTTGAAAATTAACTGACCAAACTTAGTTCATTTCTGTGCTTTCTGTTCTGTTCCACTGATCTATATATTTGTTCTTATGCCAATACCATACAATTTTTTCATTACAATAGTTCTATAACATAGTTTGAAATCAGGACGTGTAATGCCTCCAGCTTTGTTCTTCCTTCTCAAGATTGCTTTGGCTATTTGGAGTCTTTTGTGGTTCTATATAAATTTTAAGATTTTTTTCTATTTCTGTGAAAAATGCTGTCAGAATTTTGGTAGGGATTGCATGGAATCTTTAGTTTGCTTTGGGAAGTGTGAACATTTTAACAATATTAATTGCTCCAATTCATGAACATGGATTATCTTTCCATTTATTTATTTCTTACTCAATTTCTTTCATCAGTGTTTTATAGTTTTCAGGGTACTTTATTGCTTTTACCACTATTTTATAGTGTTGGCATCTGTATTAAATTAAAGGAAGCTCTAAGTGAAATGTGTTTTATACACACACGCGTGCACGCGCACCAACCACACACACACACATGAAATCCTCTGGTCAATATTAAGATTATTAGATAATAAACAGACAAAGAAACTGAAAACAGTCCAGATAAAACCCATACACATATAATATTTAATTTATTGGCCTGACAAATCAATGAGAAACTGATGAAAAGTTAGGTCCTTCAAGTAAATTGTGGTGGGACATTCAGCTGTCCATAGGGGAAAAAATGAAATGACCCTCCACACACACCATACACGTAAATCAATTCCAGGTACATTAAAACTCAATGTTAAAGGGAAACATAAAAGCTTTTATGAACGAAAAGAGAAAAATATCTTTATGAATTTAGGAATAGTGATAGTTTTCTTAAACATATTAAAAAACTAATCTAAATTCCTCTTGTAACAAAAAAGCAACAATTAGTATATAGAACATTTCTATGTATTATTTGAAATTAGTAATGTGAAATACCTTTTTAATTATTCCTATTTTTACTCTCCCTATTAATCATATAATTTAGTTTACAATATGCAGTCTTAGAAGCTGTTTGTAGTTGTGAATAATGACATAACAAGCTCATTTCTAATTTTACTGCATAAAAGCAAGGAATTGATCATTTTCATTGCAGAGCTTTGGGAACGATTGTATTTTTAAACTGAACTTTACTTAATAAAAAAGTACATTTATTGTTCAAAAATAGGTAATCTCTATAGAAAGAGGATTGGATAGCTCATTCAGCACAGTGCAAACGGAATCTTGTGGGGGGAGTTAATACACAATAATGTGTCCTTTTGAAAACTTTTGTTGTAATTTTGTGTCCTTGTGCACAAGTAAACTGATCATCATATGAATAGATTAGGAGCCCCAGAGGTGCCCCAAGAGGAGCATCCTTGGGAGAGTGGGTGCGAGCTGCAAATCTAGGACTATGCAGCAATCAAAATCAACACTGGTTGGGGAGACCAAGAACAGGGTAGCCTGAGAAGTGCTTTTAACAAAAGACCTCCAGATCCTCAGCCTGAAAATTCTTCCATGGCTACATCAGAGGGAAAAGGTTAAAACCTAATGGCGGACCAGGAGGACTGATTTCCAGGGTGGAAGATGAGATCATTGCACACTACTGTTTTCTTCCAGTTTCCTCAGGCCCATCTTAAATCTGAACATTCGTGGCATCCTTCCCTTTGGACATGCATCACAAGAATAATAGATTTTATGTGCAATGCTTTGTACTTTTCATACCATTTCTTTTAATCCTAAGAAGCTCCTAGTAAAAGTAGACAGAACAAGTATAATTTTTTCTCATTTTTTTCAAGATTCTGCTACTAAATGATGAATGATGTAAAGTGGCCTAGTGTTACTACGTCATCTAAGGTATTGTTTTTCAAAGTATGGGCTGTGAAATCATTTTAATGGCCTGTAAAAACTACTTTTTAACATAGGAATAAGAATATACAATGCCAGGCAGCACCAGACACTGTGATAGTAAATATTTCGTAAAATACTGTTCCAGTTATGTGTGCATGCAGGGTCCCAATGAAACAGTGAACCTCTTTCTGTTGATCAGAATAAAAACTTTGAAAAAACTTAGCTAGGAAGACAAAAATTTCTCAGTTACTATTTGGTTCTTGGTTCCTGAAATCCTATTAAAATTTCCTTATTAGGTGAAGGCAGTAATTCCCAAGGTGTGTTATAGACAGTAGTTCTGGGAGATGTTAATAAATGAAGCAGGGGAAAAAAGACTTTTTAATTAAAAGTGTTAGAAAAAAGATGCATACCATAAACCACCCTTGAAAACTCACACAGGGGGACAGCATATCAAGTGATCTGCAAAATCCAGCAGTAACAGAACCTATTCTTCCAAATTATTTGAGCACAGAATATTTTGCATATTGGGGAAAGTTCAGAATAGGCTGAACTTTGCTAAACACTGCACTCTGCAAAAATCCAGCTCCCCAGGACAGCGGTTGTATGTTTCATTCATTCAGGTACTGAATGTGTGTTAGTATTTGGGAAGGTCTTGTGTGTTAGCCCTATGGAGTAAGTTCACTTACCAGCATCTTCACAGCAGGACCATTATCAGAAAATGAATAGGAACCCACACACCTAAAACTCAGAAGGAATGAGGGGCCGCGGGGGGCATGGCAGAAGAGAGCAGGGCAAGAGCAGTGGTGTGGACCTTCCTAGTTTAGATTCGCGTATTTCCCTTTATACCATTTTCCCCTTATTCGTGGGAGCATGGCTGGTCGTCTGATTTGTAGAGAGTTCTGCTAGAATCAGGAGAAAGTCTGCTTTTTCTCCCGATTGTATTGAGATGGAATCAACATACAGCAGTGTATAAGTTCAAGGTGTACAGCATAATGATTTGACTTACATATTTTGTGAAATGATGACCATTTCAAATGTAATCTTTGGTAATATTGATCATTGCATTTAGATACCAAAAAAAGAAGAGAGAGAAAAATGTGTTTTTTTTCTCGTGATGAGAACTCTAGAATCTACTTCATTAATGACTTTCAAATGTACCCTTCAGGAGTGTTAACTATAGTTATCATGTTACACATTACATCGCCAAGACATATTTATCTTAGAAGTGGAAGTTTATACCTTTTGACCATATTCATCCAGTTTCCCCATCCCCCACCCTCACCTCTGATAACCACAAATCTGATCTTTTGGGGTTTGTTCCTTTGGTTGTTTCTTTGTTTTTGTCTTCTTCTGACTTATTTCACTGACCATAATGCCCTCAAAGTCAATCTGTATTATTACAAATGGCAGAATTTCCTTTTTGTGGATGAATGATGTTCCATTATACGTATATATGCTACAACTTCTTTATCCATTCATCTGTCAATGGGCACTTAGATTGTTCCATGTTTTGGCTATTGTAAATAATGCTGCTGTGGACATGGGGGTGGGTGCATATATCTCTTCATTCAACTTAGTGTTTTCATTTCCTCTGCATATATAATCCAGAGGTGGAGCTGCTGCTTTTAGTGATACATTTTAGAGTGACATTGTGGGAAAACACGCCCGTTCCAGGAGAACTAGGCATAGAAGACTCTGAACTTTCTAGAAGATTGCTGGAGCTCCTCCACTCTGCGAATGTCTCACGCATCTCTTTCTCCTTTTCCTCCCACCCAGCCTCCAGGATCCCTATGAAACAGCTACGCCCACCTTACTGTTCTTGTTTGGTGGGTCCAAAGAGCATAACAGAGTTGGGCCACAGCTAATTCCCACCACTACTGAAATGGTAGAATGACTTAAAGTTTGATTTAGGGACCAAAAATGTCATTTGGCATTTCTTGCTTACTCAAGTATATGGGTTAAAATTAATTTCTCTGGAGCAATGGTTTTCAAACATTTTTATCTCAGGACCCTATTACAATCATAAAAATGGAGAAAAATCAAAAAAAGTGAAGGTTTTATTTATATAGGCTTTATGTATAACATTAACTGTATTAAAATTAAAATGGAAACATATAAAATTTTTATAAATTTGTTCTAAACTAACAGTAAAAAACATACTACTTGTTAATATGCACTCCATGAAAAGAAAAACCCTACATTTTTCCAAGACAAAAAAGATTAACAAGAACAGTGGCACTGTTCCCTGATTTTGCAGATCTCTCCAATGTCCCATTTAATAGAAGCAGCCGGGTTCTTGTATTCGGTCTGCTGTAACCACATGCCACGTAGCCTCTAGAAAATTTCACCTCACACCAGTAAGAGAATCGGCGTGAGAAAGGGAAATAATGTCTTCATATTATTGTGGCAATTGTTTAGTCTGGTAGCCCGCAGACCGGCCCCCAGAAAGGTCTTTGGCAGCCCCAGTTGTGCCCAGGCCACACTGAAAGAACTTCAGCCCTAGTACTTTCCATCACTCAGCAGAGGAAGTGGATTTGATGGTATGGAATCAGAAGACAGGGAGCAACTCACTGGCCTGCTCACCCCTCAGCCATTATGGGATGCACAGTCCCAGGCAGAGTGGGAGCATAAACCCCTGTTGTCCTAGGGAAAGAAATACATGGTGAATATTTATGTGTGTATTTCTCAATGATGTTTCCCAAAGGACTCTTGGAGAATTATCTCAAGAGGGTCATTTCTCTGGGCCCCACAAGTTGAAATGCAGGTAAAAGAGCACAGGGGCCATCATATTGGACGTATCTGTCTCCCAGCAAGTCCCAGAAGCATGACTGGTGGCCAGGGGAACACATGTGACCTATGAATCACTGATCAGAATCAAACCATGACTTAACAAAGAAGCCATTCATAGTGAAATATTCTCCTCCCAGAAAGAATTCCATTGCAAAATGAAATCATGATTTGCACATTGCAAATCCTGAAAACAGTTCAGGATTTATAGCCCACTTAGCCTATTTAGCTACTTGCTTTGCTCATATATACCAGTTCTTTCAACTACCATATAATAACTATATTTGAATAATTCAATAAACATGCATTATTAAATTTGAATTTTATGACATAGAATTTGGTTACTTTTCATGTTTTAAGAAGCACAGAAATACATGGTGAATATTTATGTGTATATTTCTCAATGATGTTTCCCAAAGGACTCTTGGAGAATTATCTCAAGAGGGTCATTTCTCTGGCAGGGGGAAAGAAAGAACGAGATTAGCAGAACACATTAGAGGATCCTTTTCTTTTGAGTTGTGTTTAAATAGGCTATGGCACAAAATAGAAATTCTAGAAATATCCAAAAGAAAAGTTTACATCTCCTATGGTTTCTCCCAAATCTGGATACAGTTGGCAGCAGAGACTCAAATGAAATCTTGCAATTAGTCTGAGAAGCTCATTAGGAAAGTCAGACGGTGCTCAGCCTCTGCCTTCCTGAAGGCTTACATGGCAAAATGGAAGCACCTGCAGACCCCTAACCCCAGGACCTCTGAATGTGACTGTACTTGGAGACAGTGTCTTTAAAGAGGTGACTAAGTTAAAACAGGGCTGTTAGGATGAGTCTTAATACAATCTGACTGTTGTCCCTGTAAGCAGAGGAGTGGGGTCACAAACATTCACATGCACGTGTGCACAGATGGCTACCAGGGAGTAGACAGCCTTCTGCAGCCATGGGAGACGCCTCAGAGGAAACCAAGTCTTCTGACACTTTGATCTGGGACTTCTAGCCTCCTGAATTGTAAGAAAATAGGTTTCTGTTGCTTAAGCCACCCAGTCTGTGTATTTTGCTACAGCAGACCTATGGAATTCATGCTTCCTCATACCCAGACCCTGAAACAACCATGGACCACATGGCTCTTAATGTGAGATTTTAGTTTATCTTCCATTTGTATGATCTTTGTCAAAAATCAGATTCATTTGTAAAAATAAGTAATATATTTGTTTGTTTCAAAAGCCAAAAATTATACAAACACATGTAATGAAAGCTTTACTCTCACCCCTAATCTCCATTTGTCCCATAATATGTTATTAGTTTATTTTGGCAAAGTCTTTTTATTATGATACATAAGACTTCCAGAAAAGTACATCAGATCAAACACACATAACTCAATGATTTATCCAAAAGCAGTTATTCATGATGTGATGACCACACAGATGAAAACACAAATGGAACATTACCCTCGTGTTCCCTCTGAATCACTGTCGCTTCCTGCTTTCCAGTCCACTATCATGACATCTAACAATACACATTTGGTTTGCAAGTTTCTTTATATAAATGCAATCCTGCCTGGATTTTGTATCTGGATTGCTTTTGTTCAATCTTGAATCTGTCAGACTTACCACATTGTATGAAGCTGTAGCTGATTTCATTGCTGTGGTGTGTATACATAAGCCACAGTTTAAACTGTTGATGGACACTTGGATTGTTTCCAATTTTGAGCTGGTCAAATAATGCCGTGAACACTCTTGTTCGTATCTCTAAGTGCTATGTGTTTGGCTAGACCTAGTCTAAAAGTGGAATTGCTAGATCAAAGACTATGTGAATCTTTGGTTTTAGTAGATAATGGCGAAGACTCTTTTAAATGGAAAGACAGCTTTACCAGTTCACATGACTGCAGGAGTGACTTAGTTTGTTGTTCTACCAACACTGCATCATGTCAATTTCTAAAAAATATTTTTAGCTGTTCTATTAGTTGTGTAGTGGCATCTCATCACGATTTTCATTTTCGTTTTCCTGATACTGATCAGATTGAGCATCTTTTCATAGGTTTATGGGTCTTCTGGATTTCCAAAAGTGACAGTCTCTTTCTCTTCTTTCCAATATTGTGTTAGTCTTTCTTTTCATTCGTCTGTAGGAATTGTTTGTGTATGTTAGGTATGTTCCCTTTTTCAGTTATTTGTATTACAAATTTTTTCTCTCACTTTATGGTTTGTCTTTCTACTCTTCTAAAGGCATCTTCTAATAGTATCTTGTAATACCTGAATTTATGAGAGCCCTTTGTTTTTTCATGGTAAAGTCCGCCTTAGTCTATTTGGGCTACTGTAACAGGATACCATAGATGAGGTGGTATAAACAGCAGAAATTAATTTCTCACAATTCTGGAGACTTTGAAGTCCAAAATCAAATCAAGGGATAGAGGCAAGGGAGTTTTATGGGGGTCAGTTTTATAAGGGCACCAAGCCCATTCCTGATGGCTCCACTTCATGCCCTAATCAATTCCTAGAGGGCCCCACCTTCTAACACCATCACATTGGAGGTTTGGATTTTTAACATATGCATTTGGAGGGCACACATTCAGCTATTGGAGTGTCTTTAGATTTACATACTAGCTTAGACATGTACTGGTTAAAAAAAAAGTCTCCTTTATGGGAAAATCATCCGGGGGTAACTCTCTGGCTCTAGTGTCTTGGAAATCTATGGTAGAATGTGAACTGTGTTTCTAGCCACGTTGCATATGCTAAAAATGACCCTAGTTGATAAGCTGTATCTGCTTTGGGAAGACTGGGAGTAAAATATATAGTCTGGGGGGGGGGTCTCTTGAGTCTGCATTGTTCTCATAACTGCATCCATTCCATGTCCAAACCCATGGGAGCTGTGCCCGTGGGATGGTTCTAAGGGATCATGTGCCTGCTAAGCCAGAGGGGCTCCGACACCCATCTGATGCTGCTTGAACTAACCTGGAGGACTGAGACTGTCGCCTAAACTCCTGGGAAGACAGCCCTCTTTATGCTCCACATACCGTCCCCTGCTAGTGTGCCCTATCTATACTTAATCCTAAATGCCTCTGAGTAAGCTGACACCAAGAAAGAGGCAGTGGCATTTTTCACAGAAGCAGAAAAAACAGGCCCAAAATTCATCTGAAACTACAAAAGACCCTGAAAAGCCAAATCAGTCCTGAGAAAGATGGTCAAAGAAATGTGAGGTTCCTAGGTCATCATCCAAAATTGCAAAGATTATTATGTATACAGTTTCAGTGAACTAAGAAACTAAGTATACTGCAACTCTAAAATTATCACTAGAGTTGGTGTACTGAAATCAAAGTTAAAAATGCCATGAACATTGGCTGCATGTCTATCAAACAAAAATTAAAATGGGTACATGAAAGAGGTATAAGGGAGAAACAGTAATAAATGTTATGGTCCTGAGCAAAGATTCTTTACCTTTCTAGGTCTTTATTTCCTCATCTGTATAATGAGTGGTTTTAATTAGATTACCTAGAATTGCATTCCTATGTCTGAATTGTGCTGTTTTAGTGTAATTCATTGATGGTAATGATCACCAAAAAAAATTGAATGCTTATGTAAATGCTAGACAGCAAATATTGCTTAATTTTTGAAGTACAAATTACTTTCTCTGTCGAGGCTCTTTTGGCTTTAATTCTGTATTTATTTGAAAGTTGGAAATGGAGGAGTCGTATCAGAATCATTCTAATCTGAAATTAGACATTTCAAATATCTCACACTGTGGGGAACGTTGGGGTTCCTTGGCCCGGATCCTCACTAAACCAAACCACTTGATGATGTAACTGGCCTGTTGCTAGGCTACTGCTTCCACACCCGTAGGCAATAAGCTATTATTGACTGAGTCACTATATAAAGAGCTTGGTCCAGAGCTCCGTCCAGGCAGAGGCGGAGACAAAGGAGGATTACAGACCTGCAGACCGCTGGATGCAGACCGAACTCTAGTGCTGGACCGACCGCCGGGAGAACAGGCCGGGTAATAAACTCTTTCGCCCCAAGAACGTTCTACTTTGATTCTGTGGTCACATTGAATCCATAGCAAACTTGCCGTAACTGAAACCCATTGGCAAGACCCACACCCCTTCAGAAATCTCTAGAATCTCAAGCTCCCTCAGGGTCCCTAGATGATTATGTCGCATTCATTTCCTTTTGATTGTAGTAACTGAGAGGAGGGTGGGTACATTGATTTCATAGCAGGTTCTTCTCTCTCCGTGGGAGTGGAATTCCTTCTATAGGTTAGTTCATGAACCGAGAGCCAAAAATCTTACTAGATTATTACAGCTATATAATATTGCCTCATTTTGTCAAAATATGATCATACGAATTCCAACATGTGAACTAAGTTATACTGTCATAACTGAAGCTCAGTTGCCTATGGGAGTCAGACATAAATTGTTTTGTCTGCTGGGCTAATGAATATCTAAGCTATCAGTTTGCCTACTGTCCCTGGTGTTGTGCATGTCCTATTGCGCCTGCAAATCTGCATTTCTAACAAGGTCCCAGACGATGCTGTCAACAGGCCTCAGTAATTCTACAGAAGATCCTCCTTTTTATTAAATTGGATTCTAAACAACCAGGTAGAAAATGGTATTTAAAAACCTGTCATTCCTCTCTTTGGCATTGGGGCTTTTATTTCTCCATGCCACGTCAGTTCGATAGTAATACAACAAGTTGCATTTCTCTGCTTCCATCTGAATTAGCAATCTTGGAAGCTTAAGCCACTTTCAGATTCTAGTCGGCTATCTGAGTTGACAGCAGTTGGCCCAGTGTGACTGCAAACACAGGTTTTTCACCTGCCTTGTAGCATCTGCCAGAGTCCTTGTCTCACGTTTCAGCTCCTGCTTGGATGTCCCTGGTACTTTCCCAGGATAGATGGTGGAGTGTGCAATGCTCAGGCCAGCGAATCAGTCCAGCTACCTACCATCACTTAAAGTGAAGAAAGTTATTATATAAGCTTTTATTGCAATCCTTTTTAGCAGCAACTTGCAACCACGTGACTGTCCTCTCATACTATTCAAAATCACTCATTTTCGCGAGCCTGGCCCACTGTCTGGGACTAAGCTTTAGCCTTTCAGTTCTCTTCTGCCTTTTGGCTCAGAAGACTGCTGACAACTTCATGCATGTACCTCCTTGACAAGACACCCAGTGGCCCACCATTCCCACAGCGAGCATGGCAGAACATGGGAATCACGGAGTGGTTATAGTTTGTGTGTAAGTTGTATAGTTATATGTAAGTTGGGAGCCTCACACTCTAACAGAGTGTTCCTGTGTGGGTTAGGGAAAATGATAACAAGGGTTACTGAGGGCTGGGAGAAGTGGGTGACTCATCTGGTGGAATGCCCAAGTCAGCATCTGTGATGAATGAGAAGGACATGTCAGGGTCATATGAAGGAGCTTTTATGCCACCAGTGGCAAAATCTGAAGCAGCCAAGGCCAAGAAACCCAAGGCATGGCAAGATGACCGACCAGTGAGCTGGGCCTGGCTCCCAGCCGTGGTGGGCTTGAAGGTCCAGCTGTATCCAGTTAAAACACGTCTAAATTTGGATTTGCCAGAAATTAGCCTACCAAATAAAAGGATATTCTGGACAGGCAAGAAAAAGGAGATTGTTTAATAGTGATGCTAATACACAGAGCTTACAGCATCAGCTGGCACAGTATTTCCTGTCCCGAGGAAATTAAAGAACAAGACAAGCCAACATCCTGAGGCCAGAAGCAACGAGGCAGTGGTGCGCTGGGTTCTCCCACTGCGGCACGCAGGGGCTCTCTGTCCGCCAAAGATGCTCTGCCACGTACCTTAGGCTCCCTCGCTCTTAGTTTTGAAGCCCTAGAAATAAGATTTTTCCCTCTTTTCTATAAATCATGGTAATTGTTGAGTGCAACAAAAAAACGTAGTTTTTGAGGTTAACAAAAGACACAAAATGTGTGTAGGGAGGTAATTGCCCAGAGATTTTAAGAAGTACAGTGTATCCCCTTTTTGTAAAAAGCCTTCTGAATCAAGTATCTTTTGATTCTATACACTTCTCTTTCTCAAACCTGACCTAATCGTATCAGAGATCTTCGACCCAGCTCCTTGAGGAGTCCGTATTTTCCTCCTAGCAATTAATTTATATTCCTTTTACTGAGTTTCTCTCCTGCCTACCTCAACATTTTGTCTCTTTTTATCCCTAGAATGTACTGAAATGAAAAGATCCATTTTTTTCTCTTTCTCATATGCCTCCTTCTGAATAGTGTGCTTTCTTTTGATCTATTTTACTTTCTAGAACAAGGATATTTGATACTTCCCAGAGAAATCAGAGAGATACCAAGTGTATGACCATCTGAAGTGGGCTAGTGTGGTCGTTTAACAGACACAAAAAGCATCAATGCACAAAGTGGTGAAAAGATACACATGAAGGAAGTTCTCCGTCTCACGTGGCTGGCTCACATTATAAACATTGGGATCTGTAAACTATAGCATTGCCCCCCCTTTCCAAAGGGTCATTTTGTCCAGGAATGGCATTATTGGTAATGTGTTCTACAGTCTTCTAATTAAAGACATCAAATTAAGGAGAAAACATTTCTCTCAGGTAATAGTAAAATATTTACTTTCACATGCACTTGCATTAACCAGCTTGAACCAATTAGTTATTCCCAGTAGATTACTCCCATTAGTAATTGCATAATCAAAGATTCTAGATATTCTGTATTTTAGTTACTGACATTATCATTTTTATTTCATAATCTCAATAATTGAATATTCATTAACTAATTATAATTAAAATGCATGATCCCTTAAGAATCCTTATAACTATTTAAATGAATATGGGCTAAATAAAAGGAATTAAAGTAAGAGATAAAAATTATCCAAAGGGAGTAAATTTTATTCTTTAAGAATTATAGAAAAGGAATACAAAGAAAGAAAAAAATCCAGGGAAGGCAACAGAAAATTAATGAAACAGTACAGATCCCTGAGTGCCATGTAAGAGAACTGATTTAATTCTTCAGTCATGAAAAAGATAAACAAGACTTTTTCTCCTTAAAGATGGGAGCTCTGACTGATTGCTTTTGCGTTAAGACCAGACCAATGGCAGAGTATGGAACCTAGTGGACTCTCAATTAATATTTAAGTGAGTAAGGAAGTAAATTCTTTCTGAAAGTTCTAACAAGTAAGTTCATGAGTCTTTTTTCAAGTCAGCTTCTAGAAACAATGTTTTAAAAAATTTTTATTTGGATTAGTTAGAAAATGTGTATTTGAGTTCAAAAGTTAGTTCATGTATTCTGGGCATGAAGTTAGACGTTGGGGAGGTTCTGCTGGAGGCCGCGGATCTCAGAGGGGGCCTGGAGATGGTTCCGTTGTCCCTGTCTGTCCTGACCTGCCATAGACTAGATCATCCCTCATTGTAGGAGCCCACCGCAGAATTGGTCTTCTATGTACGTGTGTTGAGTTTGTGTCTTAGTCATACGAAAAAGTCAAAGGTAAATGATTTGGGGCTATTTTCTGGACAATATTGTAAAGGGAAGTGATGATGACTTTTTGTAATAGTTAACATTACATGGAACCATATGAACTGCCATTTTTGTATATCAAATACAGTTGAGTAGTGGCAATTTCATATGGTTTGATCTAATATTTATTGAATTCTTACTTTATGCTAGCCACAGTGTTACATAATTTACAATCAGGTAACTCATTAAATTTCACTCCCCAAAAAAATATTGACACATGAGAAAATCAAGGCTTAGGTAACTTGCTCAACATGGAAGGACCAAGAAATTGAACACAGTTTGACACCAGACCCTCTTTTCCTAAAAAAAAAAATACCATCCTGCCCAGGAAAAAATATGGATGTTGTAAATGATGTTATCAAAATCTTGCCTTCTGATCACTTACTTCTGTGAACAGAAATGTGACAGTAATACACCGTGGTTAATTCACAATGCAAATTGTTTACTTTTAGAAAGGTGAAATTTACTTATAATACAGAGACGATTGTCACTGCAATACCAAGGGCAAATTCTGTGGCTACAAAAATGAGTAACACATAATCTTTATTCAAAGAAAGGAGATCATGTTGAAGGAGGATAGAGAATTATAAAACCTACTATATCATTAGAGTTACATTTTTGTGAGCCACATGTCCAATCCAAAAATGAGGACATATAGTGGGAACGTATTATGGAGACAAAGATATAAATACTTGAAGCCAGACAAGTCCCAGAAAATTCCTAATCTGTGTCAACCATTACTGTATTGTCCATATAAATAAATTTCTGTGGGATCCCAGAGGAAGACAGAATTAATTAATTTTGGTAGGATCAGGGAAAATTTCACAGAAGAGATGACAACTGGACCACACCTTAAGGATGAGTACAATAGGCATGGAAGATACAAAGGACATTCCAGAAAAGGGAACAGCACGTGCAGAGGAAAGCATGGAAATAAACAAGGTTGAATAAGGTTGAATAATGGTACGTAGCTCCGGTAGTAAGGAGGCAAGGAGTAGATACTATATGATTCTGTATGCCTGGAACCCCAGGGCACATGGAATTTTGGAAGGGTAACTTGGCCTCTCTCTCTGAAGAGACCACGGTTGGGAACTTAAAACTTTGTCCTGGAAAGCAATAATGAGCCACCAGTGGTTTTTCCCTCTTGAGACATAACTTTAATAGAGCGAAATGTAGAAATCTTTAACACACGGCCCAGTCATTTTTCATATTGGTACACCCATGAGCTCATTACCCAGGTCGTGATCTACAGCATGGCCAGCTCCCAGGTCCCTGGTCCCCCTTCCTGCACAGTCCCCCCAAAGCTAGCTACTATTCTGACTTCTATTACCTTAGGCTGTTTTTGCCTGCTCTTGACCATACAAGTGGAGTCAATCGGCATGTACATTTTTGTGTCTTTTTTCCTCAGTGTTCTATCTTTGCAGTTAACTGTGTTTTTGTGTGTAGCTATGGTTTATTTTATTGCATTGCTGCATCTTCTTTCATTATGTGAGTATATCATAATTTGTCATTCCTCTGTTGATGGACATCTGGGTGGAGTAGCTTCTCATTTTTTCCCCACGGAAGGAAAAATAATTTAATTGTCTTTATTTACAAGAGTCCAAGAGTTGTTCTATACTAGCTGATTAAGACACACATATCCCTGTGTGATGAGAACCAAGTATTCAACGGCAGACCTAGCATCAGTAATTCCAATGCTAAGTACTCACCAGTGTTGTCTACCTTTCTATCTCTAACTTCATCTCTTAAGCTCTGTAAGTGATTTACCATTAAAGCTGAATTTGAGAAGCCATAAAATTGCCAGGAACCATGCTTCACAGACTAGTACAACGCAGGACATGATCTCTCAGGACATTAATATGTGTGCTGGGAAAGAAGTTCCTTTTCCAGGATGCTAGGTTAAACAAAGTTAAATATGTTTTACTCAATGTAGAGACTGTCATAGTCTTTAGTGCATTAGTTGGTATTTTGCATCTCCAAAAGTGAAAAATACAGAATGTATATACATAGCATTTCCCAAACTTGGGAGACCAAATACCTTTTTCCCCAGAAAACTTACTACAATCTCTCAGAACTAACGTTTTCCAAAACCCAACCTAAAAAAATTACATACAACTATATGGACTTAATTGTGGATTATGTCACCTCCCCACAAAAATTCATATGTTAAAAGTCCTAAGCCCCCAGTATGACTCTATTTGGAGAGAAGGCCTTTATGGAGGTAATCAAGGTTAGATGAGGTTGTAAAGGTGGAGCTCCAGTCTGACAGGTTGGGTGTCCTCCTAAGAAGAGGAAGAGACCCCCGAGTTAACGCTCTATGTGCACATGGGAAAGGCCATGTGGGGACACAGAAGGGACACTTGCCAGCCGAGGAGAGGGCCCTCACCAGACAACCCTGCTGGTGCTTTGACCTTGGTCTTCCAGCCTCCAGAACTGTGAGAAAATAAATGCCTGTTGTTCAAGCCCCCCAGTCTGTGGGATCTTGTTGTGACAGCTCAAGCTGACTAACACAACACCTCTAAGTTAGACCCACTCAAGGAAATAAGTGACCAAATCCTCCCAGGCTTGTTTGCATCACTTCCCTTTTCCATTTTCAGCTTGTTTACAAACCAACTGCTTGGCCCTATCAATAGAATGTGGTGATTTCCCCTTTGGGATCCTCACAAGCATGAAATTAATTCATACCAACAAGACACTCCTATGGTTTGTTGTCTCCATAAAACTGCCACTAAACTGAGTTTTGCATCGTTCAAGATGTGTGTAACCCAGCAAGTGGAGGCCACTCACTCCTTTCTTGATGGTATTGGCTATCCCTCAATTAACAGTGATGGATATTTATTGCCTTTCTTTTAAGGGAAGGATTTATATGCCTCTTGATTTGTGTAAGTTGGACTGCATCATAAATGGTCCACGCTCTAAATTACCAAATAAGCTTGGCAACAGAAATGACCTTGTTTACTAAAATCTAATTAACTGAAGTTTTAGACAGTTCCCAAGAGGGTTACTGAATTTCTGGTCTTCTCCAAGTCCAATCAACCGCAAAAAACCTAGCTGGCTGAACTCAGACACAAAGCTCGAACGTCTGGTGGAATCAGCTAGTTAGCTCTTCTTTCAGTCATTTTGTCCAAGAGTGCAGTCCTGAGAATCTTTTCCCAAAATACACTGGCTATCATATTTTAGGAAGGCCAGGTGAATCTCACTTGATGGGTCATGATTGGAAGAAAGAGCCCCATGTGGTCTTTGCTCACTGGATCTGAATACAAGGATGCTGAACTTGTCACTCTCACTCCACAGCAATGGCCAGAATGTCCTAAACGTATCACTTTAGTCATTCTCTGGGCAAAGTTTTGTGCTATCCTTAGCTATTTATATCCATAAGGCATTCAAGAGTTTTGCTGCCACACTTGGACAGTTATATTGCAAATTGATTATGGACATATGTGATAAAACATAATTAACTGGTCCAGCTCCCAGACTATAAACAACATCTCCTAATGCAGGAGACTTCTCTGGTGCCTTTCCTGTCACTGCTTGCGTTTCTCTTTTCTCATTCCAACTTCAAAATAGGAATTTAGGGTTGATCTCTACTCTCTTATTTCTCACTTGGTTATCAGTCATTGAAATGTTTCTTCATTACTCTGCTGGAAGTCTCTGAGATGTGTCCGCCAGTGATCTCCATATTAATACACCTGATGTGCACTCTTTTCTTTAATACTGGACACTTTGGCAGTATTTCATATAATTGACCACTTTTTTCTCCCTGAAACTCTTTTTCCTTTCCTTCTATTACACACAATTATTGTGGCTCCCTCTCAAATTTTAGGTCATTTGTTTTCAATTTCCTTAGGTCACCCTTCTTGCTTCATGCGGAAGACTGATGGCAGTCTTAAGCTGCCTTCATGGCTGCCTTCTGCCCCGCAGAAAACGCAGTTCCTGAGAGATGTTTGGAGTTTTTTATTAGGGCCATCTCACTCTAAACAGTAAGTTCTTTTCCTTATTGTTGCTGAGGCCTTTGCCACATGTTTACAACCCACAGATATTGATAATATGAAAACAAATATTGATCATCTTAAGGGCCCTACAGAGTTGAGAGACAGGTAAAGAAAACCACTTCCACCTTCAAACCAGTCTTCGGTACCCACTAGGGGAATGAAATGACCTGCTGAGGGGAAGTGGAGATGACAAAGTATGTCAAAGGTAATGTGATGTTTGAAGAGAACAGACTGTAGTAGAATCAGTATAAGAATCAGTTCTATGGATATGTGTTACTTGGAGGGGCCTTTAAAAATGGCAATGGTAGGAAAAAGTAATGCTTCCTAGTTAAAAGAAGAATGCTTGTATCATTAAAAAATAGCACCTTCTAGGATGCCCAATTCCATAAAATAAAATTTAAGGCTTAGTGAACTTCCTTCTGTGGCCAAATTCATCAAAACAAATGTTCTCTTGAGCAGATCAATCTATTTAAGTGAAAATTTAGGAATGAGAGCATCTGACTATTGTCTCTCATGATTGGGAAGGTCTTTGGGAGCAGTGAAGGAGTACTTTACATAGTAAATCAGATAAAAACTTGATATTATAAAAATTGGCTAGATTTAGAAATGTTTTCATATCAAGGAAGGGATTATAAGTTAGGTTTCTTCTGTTGTCCTGGAGTCTCAGCACTGGCTACAGGGCCGTGAACCAGATTAAGAGGTCCAGTTTGCCCACATTCTAAAGCCAAGTGCATCTCTGGCAGAATTACCCAGTTAACAGGCAACATTGAGAAGCCTGCAAACTCCTGAAGATGTCTGAGACCAGTGGGAAAGACTTATTGGCAAAATTGTTAGCAAATTCTGTCTGTCCCTAACTATCTCCACCATAATGAGAGTTGGAAAGGGGAACCTCAAGTGAATGAACTGGGGAGCTTGATCCATGACTGCCGGGGTTAGAGATGATGGGGTCAGCTCACACCATCTGGAGTATCCCCACCTAGCTTCAGGGTGAAGCCACACAGGCACGTTTTCCCTGGCCACCCCTTTCAGAGTTCTGTGAGACAAGAATGCCTTGTGTGCGCTGTGGCCAGATGTAGAGCCTGTGGAGTGACCAGCAGTATGAAACCTTGAAAGGAACCCCCCCCAAGGACCTTTGAGCCAGGAGCAAGGTGAGGGTGGGCCATGCAGAAAATCCTAAGTGCTCAGATTCCAACTCTGCAGTTGTCAGTTGGTTAGGAATAAAATTTCAGGAGCACTGAGAGAAACCCTCCCCTAATTTTTAAAGCTATACAGGGCCAGTATAAGTGAAGGTTTTCCCACTGACTACCTCTGAGATACCAGGAGCTGGCCATTAATTCCCAGAGATGAGCCTACATGGAAATGTCATAGAAGCTGCATATCAAGTACTCCATCTGTCCTTGCCAGTAACATAATGTATGAAGCACAATTTTCAAAAACACAAGGAACACTTGCTTAGGGAAAATATGCTTAGGCAAATAAACTGTAAATAGTCCGAACTAGTCTTCAGTAGACAGTTTTCTTATATAATAAAAACATAACTTCATATCATTTATAGGAAAGCAACTGAAATTATTTTAGCAGAATTTGAGAAATGTAAACATGCTTCTTCGCTTCTTAAATTCTAGAGTAGTGGAGATTAGACTGCTTTTCCTAGTTGAACCATTAATTAGTTGAATGCCTAAAACCATGGCATAACTTTATTCCAAATCTGTTACTGAAAAATAAGGGAAGTAGCTAGATAATCTCCTAAAATGTATGCTGGATACTGTACTAATAGATTCTAGGCAAACTCCATAGAACCAGTAAATCCTATTCTCAAAGGGCTACCTACTGTTAGGCTGGAGGAAGGAAAAAACAAGGACATACAAACAGAACAGAGAGATACCATAAAAGGAGAACAGGCCAGACCCCAAGGTCCGTGCCTAATATGGAAAGGGGACAGCTCTTCCTGAATTCCATCCTTCTGATGTGCCAACTAAGACCCGGATGTCAGCCTCCTCCCTCTTGGAAGGAAAAAAGTTTCTGGTTGTCTATTATGTCACCTTTAGCCAATCATACCTCTCCATGCCCCCTAGGATAGCTTGCCCACTCCTCCCCCTCCTAACCCCTTATAAGCCCCCACCTCCCTGACCGTGTGTGACTTCCCCAGCCTGTGATAGCCAGACCAGGGAACATCACCCGGGAGTGGCACTCAAATAAACTACCTGGCCCTTGGTTGCCTCTCTTTGCCTGCTTATTTCGGCTAGAATTTATCTTACACCTACTAGTGACCCCACCCCATGAAAAACAGAACTAACCTTTATTATGTTTTATGCCACACATTTAAGTTTGCCACATTTGTTCAAATGATTGCTATTTGTTGTTCCAGCATTACAAAACGAATGTCAGTAGAGTCCAAGAACTACAGGAGAGGAAAGAAATATTTTCCTCCTCTCATCTTAGGTTCTCCAGTTGGGGTCCTCTACATTAGCCTGGCCAAAGACAGATTAGCAGGAGAAAAACAGAAGTTTAATAATATGTGTATCATTTGTGTACACATGGGACCCTCCAGTGATGAACAACCCAGAAGAATGGTTAAAATTTGGACCTACATACCATCTTAAGCCAAAGGACAAGGGGCATGGGGCTTCTGGGTAGGGAGGCAAATTATGTGAAGGGGACCAGGAGAGCTATGGTAAGCAAGAGTTGTTTTAGTAAGATTTGTTATTCAGGATTAAGTCATACCTTCTCATTGAAAAGACTTGTTAAGAGTCTTCCTTCTCTATAAATAAATACATAAATAATAAAATGAATACAATAAAATAAATTTTAAAAAAAGAAGTCTTCCTTCTCTTCCAGGTACAAGGGAGGGAGACATCTCTACAAATGGAAATTTCCTTTACAAAAGGAAAACTCATGCCCTCTGTTTTTTAGAGCTTTTCCTGTGTCTACCAATCTCAAAGGCCTTTATAGCTCAAAATAACCTATATGCCATAGAGGCATATTAGAACTGCATATTCTGATACTCTTCAGAACCCCAAATTATGTCATAACTTACCTATGTAAAGAAACAGTGGCCCAGATATATTTAGCAACTGCCTTTTACGTAGAGGAAGAGTTGAATTAGGACTCCAGTCTTTAAGATCTCATTCTTTCCACTTTATTAATTATATATAAGGCTTCTAATTGAATACTGCTTTATAAAGAAAAAATAAAACTTCAATTACAGAAAAGGAATAATAAAAGTGTTTCAAGAACATTCAAGGAACTCCAATTATAAGACAGGTTTTCTTTCTCATCTCTCACCATTGATGAAAGTACATACTGATTACTGTTTTAGGATTGTGCCTAGTTAACTTCTATGTTTATTCATTTATTTAGTCAATTATGAAACATATGGAGTGAGCTGCTCTTAGGTGCTTCCTACTATTTGTTTTATAAAGTTGCATGAGACAACATATATGGCCTCAGGGAACTTGCATTCCAGAAGGAAAATCAAAGAACATTTTGCATCATAGAATCCTGAAATGGTTACAAAGGCTTTCAAAGAGATTCTAAACTGAAGAGGTAATTGTCTTGCATTTATAAAAGGCCTAAGCTATTCCCACTGAAAAGGAGTAATTGAATCTGTAATTACTTTCATTTCATAGGGGACATAGACATAGATTCTAAAGATCTCATTGTGATGGTTGTTTTCTTAATTACTCTAATTGCTTTGCAGAGAACACTACCTTACATCCACTGAGGAAAGCGCAATAGTTAGTTGTGACTGAGGACACCACAAGAAGTATGTTAAAAGTTCTACTTTATTGTATAGAAGACACCCTTCCATTGTGTAGTTCAGCTTCTGATGATCCAGCCATGCCAAGGTACCCTCCATGTATACTGGGAACAAAGGCATTCATTTCTGATCATGATTCTTGTGAATGACCATAAAGGAACTGGCACACCTGCTCCTTGGTGACAGTAGAGCTGCCCTTTTAAGAGCACATAGTCACCTCCATATCATCATTTCAGTGATGCCAGAACATTCTTCCCTTTCTCCCATCCAACCTCCACCATTGTTAAAGATTTGGTTTCTAAGAGAGCCCTTTGTCTCGTTAAAGCATCATTTCTATTATAACTGGAGGGAGAAAATGGTTTATCATATTATTCTCTGTAAACATTCTTTAATAGGGGCCAGGAAAGAGGAAAAATGAGACCATTAATTTCTTGTTATGGGAAAGGCAGTGGGATGCAGCCCCAGACAGAGAGGATGTAGAGATGGATTTGGGAACCAAAAAAAAAAAAGGCACAGAAAGAATAAAAATTCCCACTTAATTAAAAAAAAAGTTTTAACTATAATTTTGACTTGAGTTTATAGGTTCCTCACCTTTTTTATGTACATTAGGTATAAACTAGTAAATAATTAGTAGTATTTGGTACTGTTAGGCTGGAGAAAGGAAAAACAAGGACATGCAAACAGAACAGAGAGATGCCATAGGGGGAGAACAGACCAGACCCCAAAGTCCGTGCCTAATATGGAAAGGGGGCAGCTCTCCCTGAATTCCATCCTCATGTGCCAACTAAGACCCGGATTTCAGCCTCCTCCCTCTTGGAAGGAAAAAAGTTTCTAGTTGTCTATTATGTCACCTTTAGCCAATCATGCCTCTCCCGCCCCCTAGGACAGCTTGCCCACTCCTCCCCCTCCTATTCCCTTATAAGCCCCCACCTCCCTGACCGGGCGTGACTGCCCTGGCCTCTGACAAGAAAGCCACAGAACCTCACCCGGGGGTATTTAAATAAATTACCTGGCCCTTGGTTGCCTCTCTTTGCCTGCTTATTTCGGCTAGAATTTATCTTACAGGTACTATACTGTGGGGTACATGGCAAAATTCTGGCCTTAGTCCATTTACACATCCATGGATGTTTACTGCTGCTGCGTCGGGTGGATCTGGGGCAAGGGGTGGAGAGAGAATGGCCATTCTCACCTCCCCTCCCCGCTGTTCCTGGTACGTCGTTGATCTGGCATCTGCCAGTCACCTAGAATGGCCCAAGGAGCTCCTCCCCTCCGAGCAGGCTTCACTAGCGAGGACCGGGAGTGAGAACTTGCGGAGCGTGCATGGCACAGCCATTGGGAACAGACAGGGCTATGCCTGGTTAGCAAACCTGAGCAAGCGGTGGGCAATAAAAACGGTTTCTCCCAACCAGCCCTTCCCCTTGTCTTACTTCGGTTTCACCAGATTCATAGGAGGATTTGTTACCGGGAGGAGAATCCCCTTCCCCCCTGAGCTATGATATCCCCTGAAGAAGCGTCTCATTCTTGGGTAGCTGTCTCACTTTGTGTAATGGATGCTTTCCTGAAGAACTATTTGGGAATCAACATTTGCAGGTTCAACTATATATTCCTGTTTCCTTGTAACTCTGAATCTGTGAGATCAAATGAGACCATCCATTGGAAAGCACTATGAGTATTATAAAACTGTGTAATTTTAAGCTATTGGTGTACTTTTTGATTTAAGAGATGTAAAGAATAAAAACAATGCACCGATCCTTTAATAAAAATAACTACTGATGAGTCTATTATCTTTAATGGAAGCTATCAGTAGAATAACAACTTCCCAGGAAAACTCTGGAAAATTCTTATAGGTTTTTTCCTTTTGACCTACTTTTTCTGGGTACCTGCCACAGGAAGAGTACATTGCATCTGTGGGTGGCTATTAGGAGGCAGAAAGGACGGAGAAAAAAGACAGAAAGATTTACAGATAACATGAACATACTGTTTGAGCCAAAAATCATGTAGAAGATTCCAAGAAACAGTCCTCGCAGGTGGTGGCAGTGAACAGAGTTTTACTGTCAGGCATGTCTAGGAAAACCAAGGGTGTTTGGTTTTCAGTGAACAAGATCCAGTTCTGATTTTAAAGATAACTGGGAAGGTGGCAGGTGTAGTAGGTTGGGGTAAAGGGTACAAATTCTGAATAAAGAATGAGAATGAGGCTGAATGTGGGTGAAATTGGTGGAAAGTTCTGGGCCATTTTAAAATCTTGATTCACATCTCAGAATGTTTATAGAAGCCAAGGGCGAGGAACAGAGACTGAAGGGGCTGGGAAGGATTTTTGAACTTCTACCCAAGAAGCAAGGTCAGTGGAATAAGAATATGTAAATATTAATAAAAACTTTGAAAGCAGGGTAAACCCTCTAAAAAAAAGAAATCAGTAAAGATTTTGTAGTCCCAAGTTCATAGTCACAAAGTAGAAGACTTCAAAGCCAGGAAAACACCACTGCATAATGCCATATACCAGCACTTCTGGTGAGGTGTGTGAGAAGGGGATGTCTTCTCCCATTGCCAGCTGGTATTTGCAACCACCTACAGTCCTTTTTTTTAAATGACTTTATTGAATATAATTTAAATAACATTCACCTATTTAAAGTGTATGAATCAAGGATTTGAGTAAATTCACCAGGTTGCACAGTACATCTCCACAACCCAGGTTTGGTAGATTTGCATTACCCCTATTAGGTATCTGTTTATCATCAACCCGTGTTCCCACCTCTAATCCCCTGTAACCACTAATCTGCTCTCTGTCTCTATAGATTTGCTTTTACTGGACATTTCATATGAATGGAATTAAGAATTTGTGGCCTTCTGTGTCTAACTTTTTACTTACATGATGTTTTTGAGGTTTATGTATTTTTAGCATGTATCCATATTTCATTTATTTTATCGCTAAATAATGTTCCATTGTATGGACATACTACACATTATTTATCCATTCACTAGCTGATGGGCATTTGAGCTTTCTCCATTTGGGGACTATTATAAATAAAGTTGCTATGAACATTTCCCTGAAAGTCTCTGTGGGGACATAGGTTTTCATTTCCTGTGGGTAGATAGATATCCAGTAATTGTTGGGCCATATGGTAAATCTGTGTTTAATTTTTAAGAAACTGCCAAACTGTTTTCAAAAGTGACAATCCCACCAGCAATGCCTGGATTCCAGTTTCTCCAAATCCTCAACAATGCCTGTTGTTACTCCTCTTTTTTATGACAACCATTCTGGTAGGAATAAAGTGGCATCTCACCATAGTTGTAATTGCACTTCTCTGGTGACTAAAAATATTAAGCATCTTCTCATATGTTTGTCTCCCATTTTTACTTCTTGTGAGACATCCTCTATAGCTAAAACTCTGACTTCCTGGTTCTTGCAGAAATTTCTAGCTCAGGTTGAGCTGTGATGGAAGGTGCTCACTGACTGTAATTCCGTTATTGCTTTTAAGTAACCAAGTCCTTCTAAAACTCCACAAGGCAGAGGTCACTCTTCTCTGCTAGAATTACAGGACAGACTTATAGTGTGTAACTTTTAAAATATCTGGAAGAAGAACAGACTCATAATTGGAGAATCTGGAGATGTTCATTTTTCTTTAGGGTTATTTTTTTCTCCTTTTCACTGAACTAAGGGCAAGACCCAACTGCCTAGAAGCTTGTTGACTTTCTCCACAGGATAAGAAAAGAAGTCAAGGGACACACAGAAAGTAAGACAACTCCTCAGGAAAATAGTACTAATGCAAAAAAATAACAGTAATGCCAAGTTAGAGAAGCAAAATCCATAGAATCAACTTTTACTTTAATAACAATGCTTAAGGAAATACTATGCAGGAGTCTGAGTTCAGGGTCTCTTTGAAATGGATGATAGAATTTTTCTAATGCACAAGCCCACTAACAGATGTAATTAGATTATGCTAACATGATAGTTACTATCTCCCTAAATAAGATTGACCTTGATCTGTAAAGATCATGACTTTCTGTGAAGGCTTGTATTGCTTATAATTTTCACACAGGTGTTACGATAGAAATCTTACAGGTGTTTAGAGGGTCCCTCTCCAGATCTGTTTATTTTCTTTTCACTTATCATTTTTTGTAAGTGGGTTGTGCTGTAGGATCACATCAGAAACCTTGTACTAGTCAAAGTTTGCTATCCAAAATTTGTTTCTACAATCAATATGTTTCCAGCAGAGTCCAGTCTTTGTGAGTTTCACACAGTTGTTTGTGACTGAAATCACTGGAGCCCTATTTAAATCTTTTACCAAAGTGATGGGGGAGGTAACTTCATCTTTTTTCTCAGCTGATAATTATTTTTTTCTGTTTTCTTGGTCTAGTAAGGAATATGTGAACATTGTTAACTATTATTGAACTGCAACCTTTTATAAATTTCAATGTACCATTAAAAACCATGGTTAACTTGGGGATGGGGTATTTTTTATGCCTCTTTTATTTAGGACATAAATGGAGTACATAAAACATTACAGATATCTCTGAACTTACTACTTGCAAAACACCTCAACATTTTAGGATGGCGAAATGTAACTAAAAAGGTAACCCTCACCTCATCCATACATGAGAATTTTAAACAAAAAAGACTTTTAGTTGCCGTAGTGGGTTTGGTTTTTGGTCTTCTAGTTTGTTTCTGTCCCTCTCCCCTTCTTTTTCAGTGGCAAATCCTAGTTTGATATCTAGGATGATCTCAATTTGAATTCAGACTCTATATTTATAAGATCACCAGATCTTAGTTGAGATAAACTCTCAGATTCTCATCAGTCAAGTGGGGATAATGATGCCTATAAGGAAGATTTGGTTCCATATTTAAAGTTATACACACAAAGCAAACCAGTATACAAAGGTACTCAATGACAGATGGCCTGTTATTATTGTTTTCCATGAATTAGAGCAATGTTCTTCCTATTTTGGGATCCTTACCCATCATTAAAAAATTTGAACTTAGGTTTACAAACAAGTATAAAAATAAGGTACAGGTTCTGATGAACCAATATTTCATATTCCATGTAAAGCAAGCCATTTAAAATGACAAAGTTTTAATTTTGTAATTAATGATCATTTCTTTAAAATATTAATAGAAATTAGTAATTTTTCTCAGATTTTTTTAACTGCAGCATAATTGAATATATATTATTATTTTATATAATCCTACTATTTGAAGATTTGCCTCTCTGCTCTGTTCATTTTGATACTTGACTTTATTGGCTATCAGATTGAAAAATGTTACCTAAGAGTATGTATGTCAAACTAGATAAAAGTACATTATTAATGCACCTAATGAATCATGATGCTAATTTTTCAGTTTTATTGACCAATAATACAAAGGTTTTGACAAAATGTGGCTTTCAAATTTCTACCATTTCTGATTTACTCAGTTTTGTTTGCAAAATTACCGAGTAATGACCCATCTCAGCATTAAAAAATAACTCTAAAACCAGAAGAACTCTATAACTTTAAGATTATTGCAACAATTTTAAAGTTATACTTGAAGTTATGGAAGTGTGTAGATGTGAAAATTTCATTAAGTTATACACATATCAATTTCAGCAATAAGATTACATAATGATGGGAATATTTACAAACATTTGTTTTCATATTCATATTGCTCTTACATTAGCACAAGTTTTGCTTTAAAGTGGTTTCTTTCTCACTCATCATACATGAACTGACAATACCAAGTGTCATAAAGGATATCAAGCATCCTAACACGATGGCTGCACAGTGCGGTCAATCAAAAAGTTAATCATTTATAATAAAGTGTAAGTTATTTCTCACTGTTAAATAAAGTTCCGTTTAACTGCGTCAGACATACCTCTTGCCCTTTCCCTAACCCCACGCTCAACGGAGATGAGCTGTTGCATGCAGCCCATCATGATAGTCAGAAGAGTATATGTTCGATAAATCCCCAAAGGAGTAATAGATGCTGATGACTGGAAATTTTTCCATAAAGGATCAGATAATACCTCTGCTAGGCTTTGAGGGCCACATGGTCTCTCTCACAACTCCTTAGTTCTGCCCTTGAAGTGTGGGAGCACTACGGGCAGTATGTTTAAAAAGAAAAAAGTGGCCGTATTTCAATAAAACTTTTATATTTTGGACACTGGCTTTGAGTTTCATATCATTTCCATATGACATAAAATATTATTCTGCTTTTGATTTTTCAACCATTTAAAATGTAAAAATCATTCTTAGCCCGTGGGCCATTGGAGAACAGGCAACAGGACGAATGGTTTCAGGACTTAGTTTGCAGACTTCTCATCAGTCACCTAATTCTAAGTGATCGTGAGCTTGTAGAGAATCTCAGCCCAAGGTTTCATAGTAGTACACATTTTCTCTGGTAGGCTATGAAATTACAGTATGTCTTGTTAAAGGGTACTTTTGTTTATTGTGTCTTTAAGAAACACTGCATACCAAGTTTAATAGCAAAGTCTTTGTTCCTTCTCTGACATAGACTTTTTAATAAAAGAAGTTGGGTTTGCAAAAGATTCCACTGAGATATTTGAGTCCAGGTCATCAGTAGCTACAATGTCAATAAGAATCAGTGTTTTTCTGCATGATCTACGTTCCCATTTGATTAACACATTTTTTAAAAGAACCCTTCATTTTGGAAACTCAAAGGCAATGAAATAACTAAGGCAGTGTGAAAAACACTTGTTTGAGACCCACTGTCTAAATTCTGTGACTCCTCCCGGGGTTTCTGTGGGTTTTGACACCTGAGGAAGTGTACGTTCTCTGGCATTCCTGAAGTTCAGGGGGATATGTAACTGCTATTAACAGCATAGCATTTTAAAGGCAGGCTTCCACCTGAGTTCCCCTCAATTTCCTGCATTATTTGCCAAGATGCAAATGGCAAAGCTTTAACCTGATTATTGAACTCTCTCCCTCATTCTTCTATCATTCAAAGTCAGTTTTCTTTTCTGTGACCTGTTGTATGTACACTTTTAAAATTGTTATTCATATTCAGGCTGAAAAGTACAAAAAATCATGTGAAATGTAGATTTATGGAATGACTTTATAGTGATGTGTGCCTTCCACCCACCTAGCCCCAAATAAGGGGATCCCCCAGCCACAGCAGTATGAAAATAGGATGAGGGGAAACCTGTGCTCCCCTTTAACTCACATGGGTCCATCCCCCAAAACATCCGGATTTCTAAGCTCCATCCTACAGGCAGTACTCTGCGACTCACTTTGTCCTCCTCATTTATTCAGAGTGGGTACAGGGAAGAGGTAGGACACCTGAAACAGGTGAGTATAAACAGGAGGAAGCCCCGAGGAGAAAACCCAAACCGGCCGTGAATATCCACTCCTCTCCTCAGTTACAGATGGAAATAGGCACTTTGTGAGCACCTGTTCTATTTGAAAACTTCACATAAATTCTTTCAGTTGTTTAACAAGAAAAGATGAAGAAACAGGGTATCCCTTATTTAGCTGATGCACTATAGGGAAGAAAGCCTCTGAAGCAACTGCTTCAAAGCAATTAAGGAAACAAGGATTTTTTTAAGTGAGTTTTGTTTCATATAACTTGCAAGAGCAGGTTGACTTTGCTGACCTTTTGGTGCCGTGACGACAGCAAGCTACATGCATGCTTAGCATTCGGTGAGTGTTCTTCAAGCAGCGTGATAGGCGACTCTCAGTCTAAAGTGATAGGCAGCATATTTATTGGCTGTGACTCTCTGGGAATCGCAGTGTCAGTTGTTTCCCAGAAGGCAAATATGTCACGGTTGCTCTTGAGCAGTGAGCTGTGAGGCCACCCAGTGGAAGAGAGAGAATAACTCTTTGTGGTTCTAGGAAGTGAACTTCTGAAATTTTACGGAATGTGATCAATTGTTAGACAACTTAAACAATTATCAGAAAGACCTGTTTCCAATTTAGCCTCCTCAGCCTCTTCTGTCTTTCTCTGTGATTCAGGAGGAAGGATGCTGGCTTCTTATCCTACAAAGATCACCTGCCAGTAAGCCAGGTGGTGGTTGGAGATACTGACCGTCAAGGCTCAGAAGCCAAACTGAGTGTGGGACCCCTGCGCTGCCAAGGAGACAGTAAGTTTGCCCAACCCCTGTGGCTTGGGCTTTCTTGTCACTTTTAAATGCTGTTTTCCAGTAAATCAGAGGATGACAGGAAACAGACTTGTTCTTCTGTAACTCTTAAAGAAACATCATGTGACATAAACAGAGCAAAATGGAGAGCTTGAAATACTCCAATACCTAGAGGAAAGTAACAATCATGAGGTCTCTGATACAGGATCCTAGATTTGGTCATTAAAGGTGGATATCCATCTTCCTTGTATATTCATTTATAACAAGTTTGACTACCTAAGTTTATGGTGATATGAATAGTAATGCTAATAGCATAAAAGTGGCACTCAATGGCTGTGACTCCACAGAGTGCTGCTGTTAATGCCATTAGCATGACTATTTATATCACTATAAACTGAGTTATGGTGATATAAATAGTAGCATTATAACTTAATGTTTCATGGTAAACTTGGATTATGGTCATATAAAGTCTGACATTACTGCCATCAAATTGCATCATCATCAGAGCTTGATCGTCTTTCGTAAGGCAAAGATTGTTTCTGTAACTACATCTTCCTTTAGGATTCGGCACCCCGAAGAGGAATTTGGGGCTGCTAGTATGGACCGTGGGAGGTCGGGGAGTTAAAGTGATGATCCCCTCTAATTAAGGGCGCCATTAGGATTTTATGTTGCTGGATACCCTTCGGTGTGCTTTATGTGCTGTTGAAAGGAAATGGCGATGGGTTGCTATGGGGATTCTGCAGCGAGCATCCCAGACGTCGTTTCCCCTTTTGTGGTCATGCACATGATTTGGGCAAACTCCCCTGGGAGTTGTCTGCCTTTGTGATTGTGTGGTAGGCATCAGGAGACCTAGATTCTGCTCCATGAATAACTGACTTGCTAGGGGGCCACAAGCAAACCCCTCTGTTCTCTCTGCTGTGGTAATGAGGCCACCACCAGCATCCCACCTCCTCCCGCGGAGGCCATAAACATTTTAGTGCCTAGATCCAGATTCCTCCTAGCAAAGCATTCTGTGAGATGGAATATTATTGCCATGTCCATAAATCAAGGAGAAGCAGACCTACTCGATGCAGTAAATTATTGCATCCATCAAAGAGGTGTCCTGAGGAATGTAATGGTGCATGCTTAACTGTTCACTACTTAGTAAATCGGGGCTGTCAGCAATTAAACAAGGCAATGTTCCTGATACAAAAGAGAGATGGAGTTTGTGCTTATTTTTCTCTTCTTACAGAAAGAAAATTAAAATTCTACCTTTAAAATTGAGGCTGGGCAAAAGAGCTTTATCATGCATTTATTGAACACCACCACCTCATTGTCTAGTCAGGCTTAGGAGAAATGTGCAGTAAGAAATTTCACTTCAACTGCTTAAGAAAAAGATATGACAAAATAATAACAAATACATTTTGAAATAAATATTTGAAGAGACAGATGTACTATAGTGTCACTCTCAAAATAGGCAGGTTCTTATATGCTATCTAATGAAAATCAGTTTCATATGTCATAATTATTAATATATAAAGGTAAAATATTTCTCACTTATCCATTCTAATTCTGAAGTTAGCTTTTATATGGAGGAAGGGTTGTCATCAAGTAATTGATTAACTCAATAGAGTTATAAAAATCCCACTTCTGCAAACTTTTGTTACCATTCCAGCTACATTAAATTGTCCATGTAGGCGTGTGTTAACAGTTTATAGCTAATATTCACTTGTTTTCTCTTAATCAATCAGTCCTCAGAAAGATTTTCTCATGTGTCTGTTGCTTGTCTAGCACTTCATTAGGTACTCTGGGGAACAAGAAAAAGAAGTTCAAGCTCATTGTGAAAAAATGCACATGAAAAAACATTGGAAAGCCCAAAAGTGTTTTATAATTTAATATTAGATTTTGCAAAATTAAGTTATTGTAGCTGATGCTCAAGAAAGGAGTGACAGGTTTCAGGCAGACTTTATAATTTTCAAAGAGAAAATGGGAAAAATATGGTGGTCGATGTTCATCTGCATTTCTTTTCCAAGGCTGCTGTCCTTAGAGACATTTTTAGGACCCAGTGATGAGCCAAAGAGCTATCTTGGTCCTTGACACCACATGGCCTCAGTATTCTTAGGGTGCTGCAGTTTCAGAGATTTTTTAATCCATACTGTACCCGATGCTTCATGAGAACAAAAGCACACCAATATTCAGTTGCAATTGTGTGGAATACTTTTGTGTCTGCACGAGAGAGAATTCTTCCTGCCTTGAGGCAACTGAGACTACTGTACCTCCTACCTGAATTCCCAGGCAGCAGTCAGCGGTTTTGATGCCTACCCTCCCTTTAAGAATGTTCTAACATGAACACAGTGAACTGTTCCACATCACAGCATATTCTAGTTTGTAAACAAGTATGATATCCTTGGAAACTCATGGCTCCCCTCTGAGGTAGGATAGGTAAATATTAGTCTTTCTGTTTTACAAATGAGCAAAATATTTCTTTTAAAATGTCATTTACACAACAAATTTCTGTGCACCCTTTCAGCCTCTGGGAGGCTCCAGCAGGGAAGACAGAGCAGAGAATGTGAACAGCCTGCTCCGCAAGAGGCCTTGGCTGTTTCCCTGCCTCCACTCTCTTCCCTGAGTCAATTGCTGACCGAATTAAAACATTTGAAAACAATGTCATTTGTGTGTCAGCCCGCCACTGTCCCCATCCACCCACATCCAGTTACGAATATAGCATGAATGTTGGGTGGGATTAAAATTCAATTTTTGTAACTTGAAAAGTGGTATAGTGCATTTATCCTGTTCCTTATAGAGATCAGTATGCTTTGTGTCATTTACTGAAGTCTGTGCAGAGCTCCAGTTTAAAAACCAAATCCGTTGTTGAAAAATGTCTTTCTCTAGTTGAGCTGTTGAGTGATAACAGCCCAGGAAAGGTGTCGTGCATTAGGCCCCACTTCTGTCCTCCAGCCTGAGAGAATGAAGCCAATTCTGTGGGACCCAAGTAACCATTTCAGCGGTTCCAATTGGTTTCATCATGCCTGAGTTTCATTTTTACTTTGATTCACCAGAACTCATAGACCCATGTCATCAAAATGCTAAAGAAACTCAGTGAGTCCCACTCAGGTCTGCTGCATTTCCCGTAGCACTGTAAAATGCTTAGGCCCTCATAGATTTTTTTTTTTTTTGCAAACACAGTCAAATGGAAACCTCGAATCTAAATGAAACTGAAGGTAGGACTGGTGATGGAAGGTCAGATATGATGAAAAGTGTGGTAACATCGCAATCCCGCTCTCATACCAGGTGTCCACAGGTAGAAGAAGAGCTTCTCGGATCATGACAATCACTCGTAGAATAGAAATTATTCTCAAATTTAAATATACAATCATTCTTGGAGGGGGTTGCTAAACTTTTATGGCATTAATTCAAAATATTCTGGGTTTTGCAGGTAAAAAAGTATTATCTGCACTATATATAGCAAATATGACTAATTAGAGAAATAAGTATTTGCTAGATAATTGCTTTATCTTAGCCATATGAGGTGAAGATTTCCCATATCTCCTCTAGGGATGCAGGAACTTTAACCTAATTGGAGAAAGTTTGCCACAAAAGCAAGCATTTTCAGACACCTGGGTAGAAGTGCTTCAGGAAAATGGGTTACTTGAGGACCTGGCTCTGGCTCTAAGCATAGGAAGTCAGAGCCCTCAATTCGTGCTGATCATTTAAGAGGTAAATTTAATTTCTTAGAGGTGAGTCCTAGAGGCCAAGAAGAAAAGGTAAGGCAGAGAACACATCCAGTTCAGGAACACGCAGAGGGCAGAGACAAAGCCCCAGGGGGAAACAGTAAGATGGTGATGCAGTTCTGTCCAGATGACACTGGACTTCTATTCCTTGGGAACGTGATCCTGTGTGCCTGAATACTGTAAGGCCAGGCTGTCTTTACTGCAAGACTTCTGCAAACCAGTACCTTAGCCAGCCATTCCCTCCCCAAGAAAGACAAGGCAATAACTGACTGTATGCATTTTTTTCCTCCACAAATAAGACATTTCCAATGGGGGTGTAAATACATGTCATTCTCCAGAGTGTACCCAGCAGCACATGTAGGCTGCACCACCTCTCGTGTGCATCTGTGTCAGACACACGCAGAGCAGTGAGTGAGGATCTGGCGAGGAGAGAGCAGCAGCTGCCCACCCAGGCTCAGGATGCAATTTTGACTATGGAGAGGAATCCTGGGCTCCAAGGAAGAGCAGAGCGTTTGCTTATCCCCTTTTACTTTGCCGCTTTGGGCTTGCAAGAGACTGAAAGGGAAGGGCCCGGCATGCGGGTTGTAAATGGTGCACTTCTGTTTGCTTTCTCTCTTGATTCTCCCAGCATCACATATGCGGTGACAGCCTTGACTCGAGCGTGCCCATGAGAAAAAAGAACCAGACTTACTAGTTGGTTTGCCAACAAGTTTCAGGCGGGGACCAAAGATCTGTACGGGTCATGAGCAGATCCTAGGACAGATAAAATCTAACCACTCTCAATAATGACTTCCTCAGAAGATGCTCCCAATTCTTTTCTTTTCTCCATTTCTTCCCACAAAATCCAGCTGTATATACTTGCCTTGAGTATAGCTAAAAGTGAGAACAAAGAATCCCAACATTCCGATGATGGAGGAAGAGTCTTAGAGATCAAACCATGCAGACAGATTTTCTTTCATTATACAGACGAAGGAACCTGGGGCTCTGGAGGTGAGGTGACTGGCCCAGGGCCTCCCGCCTGGGTGGTGGCAGAGCACACCGAGAGGCAGTTCGACAGAGCTTTCATGTTCAGTAATTCCCTGTGGGGAGGATGAATGTTGAGGTCCAGAGGGGGAGCTCTGACCTGGAACTCTGTCCCTCTCTCTCTGCCGAGCCACAGAGCAGGGCCGTGATGTGGCACCAGAGCTCTCAATCTTACCCTCTGCGAGATCAACCGTCTGGAAACCCACACCCATAGGGCTGAGGGGTCCGCAGCAGAAAGTTAGTAACTTCTGTGGGATTTGTTTTCATTTTTTTGTTGTTGTTTATTTCTAGTCCTAGGCAGTTTTTGGCTGATGGAAGAAGACAAGGGATAAAAAACCCTGCCGTGATGCATAGGAACCATTAACCTCTATTTTTCCTTCACGTCCCAGCTTCCACTGCTATTGCCAAGGGCTACTACCAACTAAGGAATGGGAGTAGCTCTGAGAATAAGCAGAAATAATGAAATTTTCAGGATCAAAGCCAAGGCCACTAGTAAAGGATTGAACCCTCGGGGCATAGCTCAGGGCAGTTCCAGACCCAAACGTAGGGGAAGTCGAGAAGGAAGCCCGGCTTGCCTTCGGGACTCCCGAGTGACTTTGAGCAGCTAGAAGTACACAGCTGCGCTGGGAGCTCAGCTCTTCACTGCTGTTTGGCCATTCAACTTGAGCTGCAAACCCACTGCAGAAATGGAGAGTAAAATTAGATACAGTTTGGGGAAGAAAAGCTATTTCTGTTTTAGATACAGTTTGGGGAAGATACGGTATTTGTGTGCATGTGAATGACTTTCCTACCTGTCCTTGCAAATACTGCTTATGTTCGGAAGAATCATCAGATCCCACAAAGGAGATCGGTCCAGCTGAGTGAGTCCTGCGTCCATTTTGTCCCTTCCCTGGGTACCTACCCTTTCCCTGAACTTGGCACTCTGAGGAAGTGACAGGATCCCAGACACAGGAAGGACTTCGTTCTATAAATTTAATCCCCATAGCTCTGTTGAACTTTCCAAGCGATCTGTCTGCACCACACAGGAATTAGGCTTGCTCTGGCTCTCTGAAAGGATCTGTGTGATCCTGACCCTCACTGCTCGGAGTCAGCATGGACTTCAGTCCCTAACAAAGCTGCCTTCACTTCGGACATGGACCGCAAGTTTGGAGGGTTCCCAAGCCATCTGCTCCTCTCACACATTTGGCATTTTCCAGTATCCCCTCAGGATCAATAACTCACTAGAATGACTAACAGAACTCAGGAAAGCACTATACTTAAGATTTATTATAAAGGTTGCAAAGACTATCTGAGTAAAAAGATGGACAGGGTGGAGTCTGAGAGGGAGAGGGGGGTCTCAAACATGGGGCTCCCATGTGCTCTCCACGTGGGTGAGATTACATTACCCTCCCTGCACATCAAAGTGTGCCATCCACCAGCCAACACCGAGCTCTGGGTGTCCTGACTTTTAGTGGGGTTTCACTTTGTAGGCATGATTGAAGAAATCATAAGCCACGTAATTGAATTCAGTTGCCAGCCTGTAGCTCCAGGCTGAAGCAGGTTTCATTTCCCAGCAAATTCACTCTGGATTCAGTGAGACAGAAAAATGACAGCGGAACATTGAGGGTAAAAAGGGGCTTATACCAGACTTTATTCTCTCCTGGTGGCAGGTCAAGCGCCAGAATGCCGTCTGCCTCCAGGGTAGTCTGCAAGTAGCGAGTCCTTCTGTCTCCGCCTTCACTCCAGACTCTGCTCTTCTCTGTCTTGGCACCAGGCAAAGCTCTTTTCCTAGCAACATAGGCAATAATAGCTTATCGCCAACAGGTATGCAAGCAGGCACCTGCGCAGTGGGCTAAGTATTACATCACTGCACATGCACAGTGGGCGAGTAATTAGGATCAGGTGAGGATCCTAGCCACGGAATGTCCATTTTCCCTACACAGCTTCTCTTCCTTCTTCTCCCTAGAGATGGGGCTGATAAGTTACAGTCAAAGCCCCAGTCCTCGACTGCCATGGCTGGTCTTCCTGGCATGTCCACCCCCATCTTGAAACTAAGTAAGTGAGTCACCTCATTAACATAAGCCATGAAACCTGCTGTGAATAACAAAGACACTTCTATCACTCAGGAAATTCCAAGGGTCAGGAAGCCCCAACCCAGGGACTTGAGACAAAGACCAGAGAAATTACTGTCACATAGCCACCTCTCTTTCCTCTGTTTGCACTGTTACTGCCCTCACCCCCAGCAGCAGATGGGAACTCAGGCAGAGATCTATGTCCTGGTGCCAAGGGCAGTGCCTGCCATATTAAGATGCTCAGATATACATTCTTTAAATGAATATAAATGGTTAAATAATTACAAAAGATTTAAATAAGCATTTCAGACTAACAATGGAGGCAATGCCATGAGACACTTCATGATAAATTGCAGAAAACTTATGCAGACAATAATTTCCATAGTGTCCAGGAGAGGAGCTATCGCTTGATTTATATGCACAACTATTTTCAACCTCAACAAGATTTTTGTACATTTAGCCATTTTAGTTAAATGAAAACTTTTATTCCTTTGTACCTTGAAAATCCCTTGAATCTGATGATTATCTTCAAATTAAGGATTAAAAAAACTTCTGCAAAGTTTTTATATTTTCTCTGGCGTTTCTAAATTAAGATGCACGTGAGGTATTAAATTTATAGAACTCATTGTTTAATCTAAATTAGATTAACCCCCTAGCCCTTCAGAGAGCCCAGCAGACTGTTCCACACTTTTGTTTATTCATGTCTCAAGGTTATTACTGACAAAATTACAATTAGTCAGTACTTCAGACCTATTGTTAGGCTGCTAAACTGTGAGCTATAAACTGCCTCACTCTAGCATAATTAAACCCATGTTCCAGTTCACCTATTTTATGATACCTACTTGGCTTTTCATAAAACTTCTTTCTACAATCCTAACTACATTCAGGCCTTGGAAACTCAGGAACTTTATTGAAGAAAACTTTTTAAATATTCTCTTGAAGTTTGTTGGCAGTTCTGTAGTAGCAATCTGAGTACAGCCATCAGCATAAAGCAAAAATTGTACTAAACTGTTGCAACATTATGTCAGATTTGTAGCACTATCTTTCAAGTAAATCCTAATTCAAAATTCAGCACATCTATGCAATGGGAAGCAGTGCAATTGAATTTGTATCTAACTCCTGGCATGCAAACTGCCTCTTGGAACTAGATGTACCTTCCCAAATTTAAAAGAAAAGGGGACACCTCCTGTCCCATCCATACGTTTTTATCTTTGAGCTAGTCCAAAATCCAATTGTTTAATGTAAATGAATACTTTCAAGTTGCCTGTAAGGGGGAAAACATCAGTTGCTAGAACACATTTAATCCTGAATCTCTCTCAGTCCTTCAGTGGGAATAGAAAAACCAGACTCAGCAAGGGCAGCGTGGTCTTTTGTTGAAGGACATGTGTGCCCATTAAGATCCTATCTGTGCATCTTCTGTTCAGGGTTTTTCTTGTCTTATTCAAGTTTCAGACAATTAAGTGGCCAGACAACCTTTTCTGTAACACCCATGTCTGATGCTCTAAGTATGCCTTAATTTAATTCTAGCAGATCATCTCAACCAATTTTCTTCTATGGTATTTAGACCTTTCTGATTTAATTCTGTTTTGCTGAGTAGGATGCAAATTAGAACTTAAAAGAGGCCTGTTATTTAACAGAAAGGTTTTGCTGGTCTTCTCAGATTTGTGAGTAGACGTGTGTGTCTCACATCTTGCGCTCTGGTTTTCCTTGTTATCCTCACACCTGAGGGAGCAGTGTGGCTCATTCAGGAAGCCACGATCGCCATGGGATCTTTTTTGTAATCGTTGTCATGATCACTTGTATGGTTTGACCAAAGATGTTAAGTTAGCCCCGGCTGCCTGTTTTTTCTGTACAAAACACAACAGAAAACACCAGAAAGCAAAAAAGCTGACACCTCTTTATTAAATAACCTAACACCTTGGAATTGAATTTATGAAAAGAGAACATGACCCAAGAATTAGATCTGAGAAGATACTCTGATGCCTTTTATTTCTTATGTATCTTTTTTATCCTTTACTTATGCATTTCAAAGAGATAAAGTCTTTGTTTTATATAAACAAATGCATCCTTTATAAAGTATAAAGATAGTTTGGTGCACCAAAATTACGTTTGGGTGTTTCTTTACCTGCAAAACTGTCCATTTTCCTGGCCGATGCTAATGACCCCAGGAAGAAGCTGCCTGAGTCTTGATTACTGACAGGGAATAAGACTGTAGTTCAGGTAGCCTCTGTTTTAAAGCAGACTTCACAGCTCCTCTCTAGGGTTGAGGAGAAGAATGAGCTCTTGATCCTACCCTGAACCTCGGGTGACCACGTCATATCTGAAACTGGTCATTTCTCGTGTGTGGGCGGAGTTAAATCCAACAAAAGTATCTCAGTTTGGAATGCCAATTCTTAGGACTTTTTATTCATGAGCACACTCGTCACCCATTTTTCTGACTCCCAGGCCTCCACCGTACCTATTTACTTCCCTTTGCAAGGACCTCCTACCAGAGGACCAAGGAAAACAGTGGATCACACTTACCTTAAAATAAGGTGACCTGGTCTCCACACTGTACTCATTCAGACAGTCCCTCCTTCTGGTACCGTTAAACACACACACACACACACACACACACACACACACACACACAAGCAGACATGCCTATCCTGGAATTAGCATTTACATTTACTGCTCCTGCAGTCACCTCAATCCCGAGCCTACCTTAACCCACAGTGACCCCCACTTGGGTCTCAGAAGTGCTTGAGATCCGTGTAGCAGGAAACCAGGAGGAAGGCAAGATGCGAGGAGAAGTCAGAACGCCAACCTCCCACGTCCCTGGCAGCAGCTGGACTGTGTGTGGGGGGAGGGGGCGCACTGAGGTCAGCTCCAGGAATGCTCTGTGTTCCCACCAGGCTGGCTCCATTTCGGGGTTTGTCCCAAGGGGGGAAAGAATCAGCTTTCTCACTGATAAGTTAAAATATTAGATTAATGACAAATTCAGAACAGGTCTATGTGGGTGTAATAAGAGAGTTCAGTAATCAGTTGGAATCTGTGGCCTTCTGTGCTAGTGTTTTCAGAATATTTCATGCTGGTTCACCCAAAAAAAAACCATATAGAAGCTAAGACAGAGCTCTCCTGTCTGAGAGTAGCTCCCCTCACGGGGAGAAATAGAGCACCTTGAGGCACAACTGTCTGTCGGCCCCATTCCACACTTGTGCTACCTAGTGGTTTTCTGTGATACAGGAAATGTTCTAAAGCCTGTGTTGTGTGCATATTGGAGTTCACTTAGAGGCTTACTTCATTGGTTTCATTCTTTAAAATTTTTAACTGTAGAGTATATTCTGAAACATAGTACAATCTCAATTTTTCTTACTGGCAAAAAAACTAAAATAATCGTATTTCAAAGAGAGATACGGCTGCACCAACTCAAGCCTAATACACACTACAGAATACGGTGGAAGCCTGCAAGCAGTTCTCAGTGAGTCTGCCCTCACGGGGGTCCACACATTATCACCAGACCTGTGTGCAGCCCTGGAGAGCCACGAAGCAGATGAGATGGGCCACTTCCCACTGAAGTGTGCCCCCTTCCACCTTGAGATCTCATGAGTGACACGGTCACCCCCCAGATTCTGTCACCTATAATTGTGTCTCTTTTCTAGTCCACCAGTTAAATATTAGTCATTTACAACTTAAGAATTAATGTTTATCATCCGAAGGAGGTAGTGCAGAGAGTCGTATAGAAGTGCAGGAGCTGAGGGCTAGTCGAAGCCGCCTGAGGAAAGTAAGGGCCGTGGAATGAATGTTTGTGTCCCCCCCACATCAGTATGTTGAAGTCCTAACCTCAGTGTGATTAGGTCGTTAGGATGGAGTGGGGTCAGTGCCATTAAAAAGGGCCCAGGAGCTGGCTGGCTCCCTTCTGCCGGTTTGGGACAGTGGGCATGCCGACCAGGGAGCTCGCTAGAGACGCAGGGGTTTACTGGGAGCTGGTCACCTGGACGTCCCTTCCTGGCACAGCTTCAGACTCCAGGCTCTCAGAGGAAAAGCCAGAGTTCAGTGCAAATCACATCATCTGTGCCAGCAGTGCAGGCGCAGGGGGCCTCTTCTAGGAGATACTCAAGTCACCTTGCCCCAACCTAAGGGCCCAGGGCCCAGTCACCTGCCGGCCTCATAAACGGGCCTTCCCCCACGAGGGTGCCATCTTCACCCACTTGTGACAGCAACCTCCCCCTTTTCTCTCCATCCGTGGACACAAAGCCGCTCCTCTCCAGCATGGCAGAGCTGCCCCTCACCGTTCTCCTCTGCTTCCCTCCATGGGAGGGCACCCCACAGAGCTATAGCTCCACACCTTGCTGCACTCTCCACCTCACACCCTGACATCCCCCCGCCTCAGCCGGCCCTTCCCCTGATCTGAAAACCAGAGCGGAGGACAGAGGCTGTGATGCTCCCCCTCGAGCAGGTCCTTCCTATCTCATGGCCAGGTTTCTGCTGCACCAGGTTCCTGAGCAGAACCGACTGTGTCATTTGCAAAGCCCAGCACAAACTGAAACAGGACCCCTGCCAAGAAAGTAACAGGACTGTCCAAACGGCAACAGCTCAGCATTAAGCCAAGCGTGGGGCCCTTCTCAGGATGCAAAGGTCACACCGGTGTTCCCGAGACCTGGGGCAAAGGTCAAGGTCAGTCAGCCCCAGCCCTGCATATCCTTGAACTGTGAACTGAACCTGCAAGCCTTGCTTCTGTGGTGGGACGTGCCTCATGGAACGCTTGAGTGGTGAAAATCAAACTGTATATGGGAAAATAGTCAATGCGCGGACTTACAGATAATGGCAAGCCACATCATATTGCTGAACATTTTCTAAATTTAATCAAAAACTTCCTTGGGGTGCTTGCCAAGATGCAGATTCCCAGCCTCCCCAGAGGTTTTTGATTCAGAGTATCTAGAGTAGAGCCCAAGACTCTGTTTTTCAGAAGTTTTCTGGAAGATTTTTATCCCAGGGAGATTCTAGAAACTTGGGCCAACGACGCCCCATGCGGGGGCAGGTCAGCCCTAGGTCAGAGTTTCCATTTATCAGCAGTGCGACACTGGGGAAGTTATTTAATTTCACTAAGCTTCAATTTCCTCATCTGTAAAACAGATAATTATACTTTGTACAAGAGGTTGCTATGGGGACAAAATGAGACAAATGTATGTAAAGAGCTTAAAACAGTGACTGAGGCAGGAAGTTCTCAGTAATGGTAGTTAAAAGTATTATACCAAAAGAATAAAACTTCTTCAAATCTTTCAGTTTTGTAAAACGCATATGAATTAAGCTTAAATGCAAATTGCTAAATGCAGCCATTACTATTTCTGTCAAGTTAAAATCATTCAGAAATAGTAAATTACAGTCTGAGGTGAACAAAAGAATCAGTCATCAACGGTACATGTATTTTGAGCGCCAGCTCTATACAAAGCCTTGTGACAGACCGCAGACACAGAGACATGGCCGATGGTTTTTCAGTCAAGGAGTTTATAACCTAGTTCAGAATAAGACAGAGAGATGAGAAGATGCATGTTTTTACAAGGAAGCACACACCGGGGCGAGCGAAGGTGCGGTCATCACCTTGGGTGAGATCTTGAAGGAAGGGCAGAGAGAATGGATAGAGGTCGTATCACATGGGGATTGGTACAGAGGGTGGGAGGGGAACAGATAAGACAATAAGTAGCCCAACTGAACAGAAGCAAAATGTTCCTGTAGAAAAATGTGTACATGACCCAGAATAAGCAGTTGGATAAATATCTCAAGTAAGAAAATAAGAGCTGCCTTGGAAACAGAAGAACCAGCCAAAGCTAAGCCAAGAGGTGAAGATACTCTGCAGGCAACCAGGAGCCTGTGAGCCGACAGAGGAGGAAGAAACGACTCTTAAGTTTCAAGGATCTGTGCTCCTGCAGTTTATCTTTCTCCAGTGTGTGTTTTTTCAAAAATTGAAGGAGCATTGCTAATAAAAAAAGTGAGGTCACTCAGTGAAGGATTATAGTAGGGCCACATCCAGCAATGACAGAACATAAAGCATTCAAAACTGTTGTCAGGCTCCCCTAATGGAAATCTTTCCTTTTAAGACTTTAAAAATACTAATTCTAGACAAGCTTTTCTTAACTGTGTGAAGACCCTCAGAGAAAGATAGTGTTTTAGTATGTTTAATAATGGGTAAAACTCTTGTTGGCTGCTGGCTTTTGTGTTTTGCTTCATTGTATATGGTGAGAACTGTGGGTTGATTCATGTCCCCCAAAAAGAAATGTTGGTGTCCTAAGCCCCAGTGCCTGTGATTGTCACCATATTTGGAAATAGGGTCTACAGACGACCAAGTAAAGATGAAGTTGCGCTGGATTCAGGTGGGCATTAACCCTGTATGACCAGTGTCCTTATAAGAAGAGAAAACAGACACAGACGCACAGGGAAGGGTCGGAGTTGCCCTGACACAGGGTGTGGGCTCGGAGGACTGCTGGCCACTGCCTGAAGCTAAGCCAGGCAGGCAGGGAACAGGGTCTCCCTCAGAGCCTTCGGGGGGGACCAGCCCTCCCAGCACCTGGACTTCCGGTCACCGGAACGCTGAGAGTGAACTTCTGTATGCCTCAGCCCCCGGCCTGTGGTGCCCTCTCCAACAGTGCTGAACACCGGACACAGCACCTCGCCGCCCGATCAGAGAAAGCAGGCACAACGCAGCAGGCCTTGCAGCTCCCAGAGGAGCAGGCTGTGTTCATTAGCAAAGGGCAGCTGCGAACTGTGGAAAGGGCAAAGGCGAAGATGATCTGATGTGATGTAGAGTCTCCAGCCTGCAGCACGGGGGGTTCTCTTGACAGGAAAACCAAGCTCGTTTCCTGGCAGGCTTCTGTGCGCTGTTGGCGGCTCACCCTGTCCCCTCCTGCGGTGAGGAAGCCTTTGTGGAGAAACCCAGGAAGGATAACAATGATCATATGACAATACTAGTCTAATAATGATTATAGATAACTTTGTAAAGTATCTGACATGTGTCAGGTGAAGTCTAAACAGTTCACAGATTAACTCCTTTAATCCTCGCAAGTATTCTATGAAGAAGGTAATATTTTACAAATGGAAATTTTACATGTGGAAATCCCTATTTTACAAATGGGAAATTCAAGATGGAGAGAGATTCAGTAATTTGCTTCAAGTCACTGAGTCAATGACAGAAGGACTCTAACCCAGGCAGTCTGGCTCCAAGAACCCAGACTCTTAGATTTTACATCTTAGCAAGACTTTACCAGACCCACAGCAGGACAACCTAGTCCTTTTGAATAAGAGAAAGATTCCCTGACTACGTTGTAGTATCCCCCAGATTCTAGAGCTTAGTGGCTCGCTGAGGGCTTGCAAACGTGCAGAGAAGATAACAACTGTATCAGCTTCCTGGAGCTATCTTAGCAGAAAACCACCAGCACGCTAAAACAGGCAGAATTTTACTTTCACTCTAGAGGCCGGAAGCCCAAACTTCAGGGATCAGCAGGACCTCTTCCGATCCTGGTGACTCTCCTCCCTGGCTCACGGCAGCATAGCCCCAAGCCCTGGGCCTGTCTTCACAAGGCCGTCTGTGTCCTCTGTGCCTGTGCATTCCTTCCTCTTTAAGGAGACTCTCTCTGGATTTGGGGCCCACCCTCATTCAGCATGGCCTCGTCTTGAATCTTACCTTAATTCCCTCTGCAAAGATCCTATTTCCAAATACAGTCACATTCTGCAATTCTGGATGGACAGCAATGTGGGGGCGACACATTTCAAACCTGCTTCAACTGTCAAGAAACGTCTAGCTAGTTCAGCCGAGAGGAGGAGCCACCAGAGAGCTCCCCAGCTCGCTGGGCCCCAGGACTATGTCTCATGGCCCTTGGCCTTGCAGCTCAGGGCTCAGCTCAGCCCTTCGCTTGGAACAGGGCTCTGAGTAGTGCTGAACAGACTTCACGGGAGGGACTGTGAGGGCAGGCGGCCAGAGCAACTGCCTGGATGGTCCAGTCACGTTGCTGTCTTCGCCGACACCGGGTTCATTATTCTTAAAATTCATTTTTTACTATCTTTTGATCAATGTGCTTTGAACTGTAAGAGAACTTCATGGTAAATGTCAGAATTGCAATAATTAGAGTCACCAGTCAAAGAATAACATGACATAAAAATTCAGGATTCCTTTTACTTGAGTTGCTGTTTATAGGAAGTTAAATTGAAACATAGTAAAGCTATACACTAATGTGGTTTGAATTAATGAGGATTGGTTCTCTTTTGATAAGCAGTGTATCTACTAGGCCAGCTAGGTACTAGTTGTGAGGAAGATTTTTTTAAATAAAGTGTTTTTATCAGAGCATACGGAAGAGTTACAAAGTATTTCTGTAAGATTCTCTCATCTATTCTCAAATTGTTATTTCTAATAATTCAGCTGTTAAATAACTTCCATCCGTTAGCTCATGTAGAAATCAGCTTAATTATTCAAGACACTTATATTCATGCATTTCCAAATGGATGGCATTTCCTGTCTGTACATTTTTTATTAAATGTAAGTTATCTTATGCTTGAAAGTCTATTCCTGAAAAAATGATTTTGCTACTAAAAAAGATCATTAAGTGCACAAGTTCTTTCTCCATAGCTTGATGCTATCTTTCTAAGCTATAATTAGCTGCATGTACAGTTAATTATTATGAGAAAAGCAGAGCATCTCCAAATTTCTACAACATACTTGTAGTTTGATAGCTTAACTATGTTTTCTCCTTGAGTTCCCACATCTATCCCATATGTCTTTTCATAGCCACATATGTCTTTTCATGGTGGGAAGATAAAAAGCATATACTTTTTCAAAATGACAACACAATGTTTAACAAGAATTTCATAAAGCCCTGATAGACTGAATATATATTTAGAACAAGCATTTCAATAGATCTTTACCTTCTCTTGAAGTAAAATACCTTTCTTTATCTAGGATCCCCATTGCCAGAAAATGCAAGTTTCTCTACACATGCAAACTTGCTTATAATTCCAGAGAGATTTGAAACACTTTGAAGGTCATATGTCATGCCCAAGCTAAGAATGCCAGCTTTGGAGACCAACATTTATTATTCACTTGTTATGGTACTCATTTCTCTTAAAAATAAAAACAACTTCAGTTAGCCAGTAAGATTCATTTCATCTTAATGACACACCTACTTTTGCCCAAAATCTTGATTGGTTCAGTGGAAAAAATAATTTTAAAAATGCAGTATTACACTTGAGGATCTTCAGATCCTCAGACCGAGCTCAACACCTTGGTTCCTTCACCGGAATCTAAGTGCCTGTGAGGCCAGGAGCCAGTCCTGTTCATCAGTGTATCTGTTGCAGAGCTTCGCACAGTGGCTTTCGCATGGAGAGAGCTCAAATGATGTTCTTACTGTTGCTATTGTTATTTTTTAAAAATTAGGAGTGGTTACTGTGTGTTCATAAAAATGTAAATACATACAACCAAAAATGCCATCTATAGGAGAGAAGAGTGAAAGGTATATTTGAATTAAACTTGGGGGACCTGTCAGTGCCCCAGCCTCTGCCCATACAAGAGAAGGCAGTTGGATAGGGCACTTCCTCCATTATGGAGAAGTGGGTAAAGAAGGCCCGATACTCACTGGCTTCTGGCGTGAGTCCTCAAGGAGCTTCAGATGCCATGTATCTTTCCCAAGGAAGCTCTGCGCACTAGCCTGGGGGCGTACATTCCACAGCACATTCCTTCTAACCGGGTCTCATCCCAGGCGCCCCGAAGGGATCAGGTCAGAATGCCTAAGGACTGGAGTTGGTACTGGACCTGCTTCCCGGGTACTTCTCCCAACCCGTAATACTTCCTAGCTGCTTGCTAATATCTGAAATCTAACATATAGAAAGTTTTTCATTCCAATATTAGAGAAAAGATTTTTGCTAACATATTGACTGAAATTCATTCACCCTAAATTTAATCCCAAGGAGTACAGTGGAGGAGGACCCTTCCTCCTCTCTGATTCCATTATTGAGGAGAGGTTTTGGGGAGCCAGAGTTGGGGGTGAAGTTACCACTGAGAATTCACAAGGGTACCAAAAGGCAAGACTGCGGAAAAAGACATTCTACAGGCCTGAAGAGACATTCCCTCTTTCCCCAGGATTGTTCCTACTGCCCATCCATTACATGAGTGTATGCAAAAACCTTGTATTTTTTTATTTTAAAAATTGTTTTATATGGCTAGCCACTGTCCTTCACAAAACTTCTTAATTATTAAATTTGTGGATAATGATTTCTCCCATTTTACAATTAGTTGCCTTATTAAGAGATATCATTCTTAGGAGTTTCCCTAATTAAGGTAATACTTAGACAATTAGCTTCTTGGCAATATAAACTACTTTTTCTTTATCTCTGTATTCCCAATGCCTAAGACAGTGCTTCACACAAATACTCCGCTCAGTCAAGATTATTATACACATATTTCTTGAATTAAGGTAACAGAAACATCTATTATAAATCTAAGTGATGTATTAATTGATTCTGTAAAGGATTTATGGTAATTTGCACACATTCATTTAATGAAATAATTATTTCTTTCAAATATTAAAATCTTTACAGGAGCAAATTAGAAATAGAGCAAATGAAATGATGGTATATAGCTTATCAATAAATTCATCTTTTAACAGGTAGACAAGATGTTTTTGCATGTAGTGTGTGGACTGTTTAATAGAAGCACTGCTGCTTTAAACCGTGATGAAGCAAACATTACAAAATTCCAAATTCATCAAACATCATGCCAATTCCAGAACATAGTTTTTAGTATGTGATTATGTCTTGTATTTTTTTAAAACTGTTTCTCAGTTGACTACATAAACTGTATAGTGTTTCATTCGAATTGTCACCACAGAAATTTTTCTTAGCCTATGATAGAATTAAAATAGCCTTTTAACTCAAAAACAATGACAAGGAAAGCTCAATTTGGTGAACACAGCTAGTAATACCCTATGTGCATTCTACCAGGCATCGTGCAAAGTTTCCAATGAATATGAGTACTTTTTATGAAACACGAGAAACCTTGTTCATTGCCCTTTAGATGAGGTCCCTTCATTTCCTACAGCAGGTTTTTTTTCTTTCCTTCAGGCGGAGCCCCTTCTGGTAAGCTCTCCTAAGACAATAAATGACCCAGTGGACCCATTTAAAACGTTACAAACAAATAGGGCTTCTTTCTTTGTCGCTGTTCTTTAAAATTTAATTTAAAATGCTTAATCTTTCATCACAGAAATGTTTTCTAACCTCTAAGCTTGTTATTAGTTATAGTTTGTTTCGATTTTTAAATAGAACTCAAATTCTTCTCAGGGTTTCAGACAGGAAGAAAGCGAGCTACATGGAAAGAGTACCTGTCAGCCTGCCACGGGGAAGGATTGTTAATTGAACATCTATCTCCTCTTCCTTAGCTAATCCAGACAGCTTAGGACGCAAGTATATGTGAGTCAGGAAATAAATTAAGGTGCTGAGTTCTGCTTTCTTATCGGAAGGAAAATGTCCTGAATGCACCGAGTTCCGTTTTCCTTGGGTGTATCCGCGTATTTCCATTTCCAGAGTTTCTTAGTATCTTACCATCCTTGGAGTGGTTTCCATTTATTTATTTAAGGGGGGACCCAACCTTCCAAAACAGGCCCGAAACCCTGCTGTGGTTCTCCCGAAAACTGCACGGGGAGAGCAGGGACTGCCACGCTGTCTCCATGTCATTCTCCTTCATGCAATCGTGGCATGTCTGGAAGCGCCAGCAAATGCCTCGTGGTGTGTTCCTGCAGCCCTGCTGCCTGCCCAGCCGCGCCCCCTGCAGCCGCTCCCCCTGCAGCCTGTCGGGGGAGGCGGAGGTGCTGCAGGGCTTCAGAATGGCTAAATGACATCCAGAGAAAGGCGCAGAAGTCATAAACCGAAGATTGGGGCTAAAGGTGAAACAGCGTCTTACAAATGTCTTCCCTCAAAAAGCTCGATCTTATTTTAGGAGTATATGATCCTTGGAGGACTTCCTCCTAAATTGATCTGAATGAGCCAATAAGCTTCAGAGGGTTCTGGTTTTCCAACGAGTGTGTTTCGCTGCCTCAGGAGTCCGGCGTGATTCACTATTGCTTCGTTACTGGAGAGACTTTTGCTCTGATTCTGTTGTCCCCTAGCGTGGTTTAACCTGAGCCACTATAGCCCAGTATAATCCTGCAGGGGTGTTTCTCCTGGGGTCCACGGTCCCCCAGGAAATGCTTGCTTTCAGTGGCTTCTCACCAGCTTCTGTAACCCCTTCCAGACAGCGCTGATCTAGTCTGTATCACTGTTAAAAATCCTGCACACGTTTGTGATCTTGGGGAAAAAAAAAACCACGATATCTCTCCACATCCATTGTATCTAAATCACCCACTCTGAGCACAGAGGCTTCTGGTAGCACAGGGTGGGGTCCAGGCACAGAGAGAAATGTGTCAGCAACGTCGGAAAGCAGGTAGCCCCACAGAGAGCAAGAAAAACAATTCTGTGAAAAATAAGCCTGTACTGTATACCAGTAAGCTGAAGAGGAACCTGCGTGTCCCAGAGAAAGAAGGCCGGAATCAGGCTTACAGACTTGATACCAGGTGACTCCTGCTGAAGATCGTCGCTTTTTTGTCTTTGGGTTGTTTGGTTTCACATGTGCTCATAAGGAAGAGAGCAGAGTTGAAGGGAGAAACCTCAGATCACATTCTGTGCTTTCATGAAAGTGAGCTATTCAAATAATTTCTCTCAATTTTTGAGTAGATGCTCACAGTCATTTGTACATGCAAGCCATGGCTAAGTTTCATGGAGCACCAGATCCTTGGCTTATAAGAATATATAGAACATTTCAGCTAATACTTCATAAGCTGTTATGTCTAGCCTACATGTTTATGAAGACTCATCTGTACCTCTGATTTGTCTTACATAAATAGAAGGAAAGGTCACTTCTGAGAGCAGTTTTTACAAAAAACTTATTTAGGAAAGAAAGCTAAACGACTCAGATGCTCCGGCAGCCCTGCTGGCATCGGCACAGGCGCCACGCGTGTCTCACCCATGCCAGTGTGTAATATCTCTTCCTTACGAGGCTACTGATGGCAAGTGGGGCCGTGTCTTTACTATGTAAACACATATTTCAAAAGACATCTAAGTGCTCTCAATAAAACGGCAAATTCAGAAAATATGGGGCTTTTTCATTGGGCTTAGGGGATTACTTCAATTGCCTCAGCAGTCTATCACAGTAGAAATATCTTATTCTCTAAAGTTCAGATAAATAAATTGTGTTGCTTATGTAGAAAGTAGGATATTCTCCACTGTAAGCAGTCTTTTACATTGACAGCATAGAAATCACCCATCTCATTAGAAGCTAGACTCCATCTAAAACCCGGAAATGACAGATCACATGTACTTCTGGCTGAAAAAAATATTGAACTGTAAAACTGCAACCCCCACCTAGTCTCTGGGAACACAGGTTTGACACTGGCTTTAGTGACACTGGAAGTTCCCTTATTCCCCAATGCAGACTAAGCACTGTGAGAGCCAACCAGCAGGCTTGCTGGAGTTTATGCTCTAGGGTTGATCATATCAGTGGTAAGAATGTGGTATAAAGAACTGTACTGCTCTAAATACTGTGTTTTAGGGTAAGATTCTGGCTTTCTTTGTAACATCACTCAAAACTCCAAGGAACATTTATAAGTCATTTCCAACCCTGAGTTTACTGGCATTCTACATGCATTATTAAATGCATGACACGATACGATGTCTGGGTCTTATGCTGGGATCTTGATATGGAAAGATATCTGTGGGAGGAAGAATAATGGCCAACAACCAAATATGTTGACATCCTAATCCTCAGAACCTGTGAATATGCTCTCTTACATGGCAAAGGGACTCTACAGGTATGATTTTATGGATCTGAAAATGTGGGATGATCTGGGTAGATCTAGTCTAATCACACGGGTTCTTAAAAGTGGTGGAGGGAGACAGAAAAGGTGAGACAGAGGGATGGGTAAGAGGACTCAATCTGCTCTTGCTGGCTTGGAAGATGGCGGAAGGGGGCCCTGAGCCAAGGAGTGCAGGTGGTCTCTAGCAGGTAGGAAGGACAAGAAACTGGTTTCTCTCCTAGAGCCTCCAGGAGGAACACAGCCCTGCCCACACCTTGATTTTAGCCCCGTGAGACCATGTGAGACTTCTGATCTATAGAACTGTAATGTAATACATTTCTCTATTTTTAAGCCACTGAGTTTATGGTAATTTGTTATAGCAGCAATAGGAAACTAATACCATATCCAACAATTTGTTTTTCTAGATTCATAAGAAAAGGATTATGATAAACTGTTTCCTAGGATAATTGGAACTTGCCACTCCTAATATGTAAATTTTCTGAGAAGTTTTCAAGCAGAAAAGCATGTTTTGGTTCTCATGTCTGAGATTCCTTCATAGCATTGTTGGGAGCCGGCACCAGGGTCCTGAAATCTTTCTACTGCCCTTACAGGGCACTCCTCATGGCAGACGTCTTAAGACCATAAAATCTGACATGCTTTGAGAGTGCTTCTGAGTTCAACCACACGGTTAGTTCTTGAAATCATATAACAGCCTGTAAATTGGACAGAAGGGGTTAGGTGAGCACGTACAGTTTTATTTCCTTACTATTAGCGACTTATAATCAAAGAAACAGGGAGTTTTCCAAAAGCTCATATTTTTCTTGACGACTTTGCACTGCATTTCTAAGACTGACAACCCAAGTCAAGGGGCTAGTTATATTTGCCAGGGTTTCTGTTATTGCTTACAGTTTGTAGGAAAACGCTATTTCTTTTTGACATGGTTATTATTGCTTTTTCTTCTAATAAGATATTGCAACTTATAAAAAGGTATAGAGTAATCAAATAGTTTTCAGATGACCACCAGGGGAGAAAACACTAAAAACATTACAAATACGGTTGGAGCTCACTGTGCACCTGGTATTAATCATATTGCCTCTTCCGTGTATTCTGAAGGGAATATAATATGCCAAACTTGTCATTTGTCATTGGCTTGCATATCTTTATGCTTTTATTATATTTATCACATTTATATATATGGGCAGTCTTCCCTTCATCTAGTGGTGGGATATAAAAACACATGTATAAGCTGAAATCATTCTCAGCATTTTTTATAATCAATGGCAAAATTACAATTGTCCCATGACCTTTAAGCTTTGTCAAAACTATTTTTAAACTCTCACTGTCAGTAATGAATGTCTAAGAAAAGAAAAAAATTAATAAAAACTAACATTTACTTAGTACACTGTAATTTAAAGCATTAGAAACATCGCAGATTAAGACATTTTATTTCTTTGTAAAAAAATCCTATCAGGAGTAATTCAAAGAGTGTTTCCTTCCCTCTCCTCATATACCCACACAACTCGGAGCAAGATGTCATTTCCACTCATACTCCTAAGTTTGGACCAGCTTCCAGCAATGTATTCCTTGCTCTTTCAATGTCATGAAACACCCCTGAGACTTCCTATACTGTGACTGTTTTGTGCCAGTGTCATTTCCTCTGGGACATCTTCATCCCTCTTTTGGGCACAAACCCTTTCCTCATTTACGTGGATAAGTTCGCCCCACTGAGTCCCTCTGACCGCATAGCCCAGAGTCTCTCGAATGATGGCATGGCCACCTGTTCCTCCTGAAACTCCATTTATTTACATGCAGTTCAGATTTTCACTTGGAGCAGCATCACTTTTTATTTCCTTGATGCACTTACATTTGTTGACCAAATCCCTTTCCAGTGTCCATTTTGTAAAATCTTGCATAGGTTTGTCCCTGGACAACAAGGAGGCCACACAACCGCATGCTTTGCTGTCTGTGTGTGAAAAGAGTAACAGATGTGCAGTGCCCAGTCGCCCACAGACTTTGAAAGAAGTGCCAGGACCCATCAGTGATTGTGTTGCGCTTGTGTTGCTTGGTGTGTATAGACAGAAGAGCTACCAGCGGAGCTTGAACATTGTGCCTCTGCATAAGGAAGTTTGTATATTACACAATTACACTTACTATACCACAGTAACTGAAATTTGAATACTGTAGTTGGGAGACTGGTGTTTTAACTAAACCATCTAAGCGAAACGTGCACATCAGAACTATGCAAAGCAAAGACTGCCTGTGGGTGTGTGTTGTATATTTTTAGCTTTAAATAAATACCATCATATCACACATATCCCTTCACAGACTTGCTTTTTTCATTCAATACTATGTTCCTGAGAGTGATTTATATTGATATGTACAGCATAGTTCATTACTTTTTTCTGTTTTATGGTATTCCATTCACATGACTATGCTGCAAATTATTTATTTATTCTTTTCTGGAAATTTAGATTGCTTCCAGTTTTTTATTATTGCAAATATTATTCCTCTGAGAATTCATTTATTGCTTCTGTATAGTTATATGCAAGTTTCTCTAAGGTAACTTCTGTTAGAGTGGAATTATACGGTTTTAAACTTTGTTATATATTTCCAAATCATTCTACCAATTTACATTCCCAAGTAAGTTACTACTAAACATGATTTTGTTTCAAGTTGCTCCATAACAATTAGTATGAACAAATTTTGTTTTACCACTTTGATCATATGAGGTAATGAGGATAAACTAATTTGGGTTTTCCTATTTAATGGTGAGATTAAGCCTATTTTCATGTTTCTTCAAATATTAATGTCTGTATATTTGACAATTATTCTGATGCATATTGATATATATAGACCAGATATTACTAATTTATCGCTTGTATACATTGCTCTTACCATCTCCTAGTCTAGATCTTATCTTCTCATTTGGATTATGATATGTTTTGATACATAAAATTTAATTTGAATATTGTAGAATTTATCAATTTTCCTTTTTTTAGTTTTTATTTTGTGTTTTGTGCCATAAAAGTATGCATCGTCTTTTTTATTAGGCTTTCTTTGATACAGCAGTTTAGATTCACAGTAAAGTTGAGCAGAAGTTGCTAAAATTCCCCACACGCCTCTGCCCTCACACATGCCGAGCCTCCACCATTATCAACATGTACCCAGCTTTACACAGTGTCCTCAGGTGGGACTCTCTTTTGTTCCCTTGGTTATATTGTCAGTGCTACACAGTCTCATTCCGCACTGATGCATCTTTCTAATGGGACTTGATCGCTGATGGAGTAAGTCTTAGTGTGGGTTTCTAAACAAATGCTTAACAGTTTCTATCTAAAATTCATCTTTCTACTGGAAATAGCATCTTTTTTTTGCAAATAGTATCTTTTAATAAATTACATCCTCTATGGCTAGTACATAGAAATGTAATTTTTGACAGTATTGAAATATAATTCACCTATTTAAAAATATAAATCAATGGCTTTGATCTGTTTTTCTGAAATATATAATTTATATAATCGTACAGCATGGACTCTTTATGTCTAGCCTCTTTCACTGAACATTATGTTTCTAAGATTCATTCAAGCTGTGTGTTTAGTTGAATCCATTTATTTTTACTGCTGTAGAATATTCCATTGTATAAATATATTACCATTCATATGTCCAGTTCCAGTTTTTGGTTATTACTAGTTATATTTTTTTATTTCTAGAATTTCTTTTAGGTGCATTTTACATCTGCCCTACTTTCTAGATGGTATTTGATTCTTACATTTACAAATTCTTCTTATCTGTCTTATAAGCATTTTATATATCTTCTTGTATATCTTGTTTACAAGTATTCCATTATCTTGAGGGCCTAGGAGTGTTTTTATCAAACACTTTCCACAATGACCTAGGTCTTCTTATGTTTTCTCATGCTTGGTTTTTCTTTGGTTTTTTCTTTGCGCTTTGCAATTTCTGGGACAGATGTCATCTTGGGCTGCTATTGCTCTAGCCTGAGATGATTGGAGTTTGCCCCGCCAGGTCCCTTGGTACTTTAGCTGGATCAAGTTTATGCTTGGCTGGGAATTTCCTGGACAGTCAAATAATGTAAATTCAAACTGTAAACCTATATGAGGGCAGACCTGTGGTTATGAATTTTCAGGAGAGAGTTTTTGTTAATCTGATATCCTGGTCAAGGTAGATGACTCATTGCCACTCCCCATGGCTAGGGGTCAGACATGTTTCCTGGCCCTGCCTGTCACTGAAGGTATAACCTGAGGGTTCTCAGCTCTGGGCAGCATCTAGATGCCAACATTTCACCCTGTCCCTAGAAGGCTGCATAGTGTTCTTGCTTCCCAAATCAGGAAATGTCCCCGGGGAAGTCCTAGCTCACCATTCCAATCTCTTCCCCTCCCTCCCTTTTATGCCATCAGGGTTTTGATTATTTGCTCAAGTGCTCGGCTATGCATTAAAAGACACTTGTTATATTTTGTGAAGCATTTATAGTAATTATTTTGGAGATTTTCAGAACCCCTAGTCTGTCATGATACCAGAAATAGAAGGTGGTTATATCATCTTTAAAGAATTGAAGACTGTTTTCTGAATAAAAACCAAACCAAACCTCATAAATGAATTTGTAGTTGCCTAATGAAGTGTGTCACACTGATAATAAATAGGAGTATAAAACATTCACACTCAACACTCTATTTAGTTATCAAGGTTTAATTAAGATTTTATTTTCTTTCATGGATTTCCAAGTTCCTGAAATCTAACTTCCAAAGGTAAAAGTAAGGTTATCTTTAAGTATCAGATTTTCATAAGAAATTCTTTTATCATTGTACAGAATATTACAGTAATATCCTTGTATATACCTTGTGGATATGTAGAGATGATCTATAGGACATTCCTGGAAGTGAAATTTCTGAGTTAAGGTTAAGAGATACTTTAATTTTTTTAAGATTTTTTAAAAATTCCCTTGAAAAAGTCATACTAGTTTAGCCTCCCACCAGTAAACTCTAACAATGCCTGTTTTCCCATAAACTCACCAACAGAATGCCCATCATACTTCTCCTTGACAACCTGCTAAGGGGGAAATGGTATCTCATTACAGTTTAAATTTGCTTTTCTCTTATTATACATGAGTGATGAGTATCACCCCCAGTTAAGTGAAAAAATAGCTGACATTCTGGGAATTTTCATGATGATTAAAGTACATGGTATAGATTCAATTCAGGAGAAGCTTGTAAAATGTATTTTCCTTTTTATCTACCCCCACCCCAATATGCTGACAATGGAAACTCATTCTCAAACTGACCTTATTCAAGGTAAAAGAGGTATTATTCCAGCATGTTAGTTTCAAGGATTTTCCTCTATGCAGAATAAATAGTAGAACTGAAATATCAATAAAATTCTAACAGATTATGTACTATCGACAGTGAATGTCCAATGTATCCACAATGCAAGAACTTAAATAGACAGAGGTATTAAGTATCATTATACATAAAATAAATAGACCATCCTGTGCTTCCATTATATCCCTTAAAAACCCACTAAGGTGCTAAACCCACCCCCCATACTTCCAAAATGGCTGCCACAGTTCCAGGCATCACATAGAGATGGAGACACAACATCCAGCAAAAAAGAGCTTAGTACTTTATTTTATCTTTGTGTTAAAAACACTTTCTCAAAAATTGCTGAATGGAACTCCCCTTGTGAATCATTGAATCACTTGCCTATCTCGAAGTCAGTTATTGGCATGAGGAATAAAATTTCCCTAATTGCCTTAGATTAACCTGTTTGTATCCAAGGTTTATAAGCTCCACAGAAAAGGACAAGGTGGGAATGGCTGTTGGTTAGGTACACAAATAGCGTCTGATGTAGACAGTATATATGTATGATGGTATGATATGTACTAAAGTTAAGTAACAGCATGAGGAAAGCGGCTGTAAGGAGCTATTCTGAAATCTATCAGTGAAATAGCTTAGCGATCTCAACAGAGGCCCTACTTAAAGAAAGAAAAACTCCAGGTGGGAAGAAACACTCCAGTAGACCCAACCTGGAGGTACGGCGGCGCTGTGCTGGAATTAGGGCAGAGCGCGGTGACTGAAGGAGGGAAGAAAATGGGAGAAGGGGTGTGTGTGTTTGTGTGTGTGTGTGTGTGTGTGGTGGGTGTGTGTGTGTGTGTGTGTGTGTGATGTGAATTTCCTGTGAGAAGAATGTTAGGACAAAACATTATCTGTCATGATCACTATTGAGCCACCAACCGTGCCCTTGAGTTTTTACAACCCATGTAGCATATATTTTCTATGAGAACACTTGATTTGTCACAGCATTGTCCAACTTCACCCAAACAGGTCTGATGGAAAACACCTGCCCATTGGAGTAAAGGAAACCCACAATCCTACCCTCTTAATTTGTAGAACATGAGAGAGTATTTTTTTTTTTAAAGTACATGCAAGTATCAGCCTTGTTTTGGGGATTAAGGAGCTTTAACAGAGTTGTTAGTGCATCGCAGGTGTGAATGCCCGTGTCCTTGCCGAGCTGGCTCCCCCGGCTCCTGAGCCTCCTTTTGTGTCCAGGCAACATTATTCAGTTCCACGAACAGGAAACGACTCTCCAGCAGTGAAGTGGCGCAGTGGACCTTGTCCGTAATCCCAGGGCACAGACATATTCCCTGGAGAGGAACAGCCGAACGGGGAGGGCGCTCGTGAGACCCCGCCCCGCCCGCCTGTGCCTCGGGGCCGCTGCTGCTCTGCGCCCTCGATCACAGGCTAATGCTTTCGACAGCCTGCGACTTAGCATCGCTTCATCTGTAGCCAGCACGCTCACTGGCCTGGACAGGCCAGAACGCCATCCCCACGTTGCCCTTAAACACCTCCAAGTCCAAACAAATGCCTATGTCATCATCAAATGGGCGTTTCACTTCAGAAGCAGATTCTTCTGCATATATTTGCCTTTGTGCCAGTAGGAAAATTGATTTTTTTTTTCAGGATTTCCCTCCAGAATACACAGAGATTAAATAGGGTGCTTTCAAAATGAAAGTTTCCAGGTGAGAGATTTCCACACTATTTTGTAGATTTGGTGGATTGAGATACTTATTTTCAGGGCTTTAGGACCTCAAATCCTAATCCTTTCCAACTCACCAACTCACTTTATCCCAAAACATGGTATCAGAGCCTAATGAAAGGGTCCATCAGCTTCTGAGTTCAAGCTTCCCTTACAACTACGTTTACAAGATAAAGTTTTTTTTGAAGCCAAGATAGTCAGCAGGAGGCCTGAGACTGAGCTGTACAGTGCAGCTTACTTTGGCTCCAAAAAGTGCACATCCCTGTGATTTGGGCACTCGTTTTCAATTTCAGGCATCCAGTGTCTTGCACGTGCCTGAGTGTCTCCAGGCCAACTTCAGAGGTACCGGGTGGCCTGTCTCCTCCCAGGCAAGAGTCTGTTTATACTGCAGCCCCCCTGGCCTCTGCCAGCCCTGAGCTGGATTTATGACGCTTGAACCGTTCTGATGGCCTCGCTGGATGTGCCCCTTCCCACTGGGGCCACGCGTTGCCCTCTCTCAACTCCAAGGTCACCCAGAGGCTTCAGCGAAGCCATCTTCTGTACACGCTCGCTCTTCAGCGGTGGCTGATCCCTCAAGCTCTGTGTGTCCAGCTTATCTGGGACAAGAACGGTAGAATCACAAGACTTCACCAGAGTATCTGCTTGCTTAAAGGGAATGTCTGTTCTCTGATCTTAAAAGTCATACATCCTCATTGTAAAAATTTTGAAGATACAGAGAAGTGTAAAGAAGGAAAAAATTAACCGTAATCATACATACACCAGTTAACATTTTGGTGTATTTATAGCAAAGAAATTTCTGGTTGTCAAATAACAAGGTATCTTTTCCCTGATCACATAAGTTTTCAAATAACCTTAGGTCCTAAGTTACAGCATTCCAGTGGTAGATTTCCAAGAAGGGGAGTATCTCTAGAATATCACTCCTTCCCTTTCTTCAACATCTGTTCAGTTATTCAGGTTTTCTTGACTAACAAATAGCTCCCAAGGATAAAGGATGTCCCTTTCCAAATTCCAGAAAAAAGGAGTCTCCTTCATTTTTAGATTTGAAGAGAAATATTCAAGAAGGCTATTTCCTCAAACCTAATTCATCTAACATGCTTTGTAATGATACTTAGACACAAAACACAAGACCTCTTGATAGATAGGCAGCATGAATCACGCTGATGACAGTGGCGGTCCAGCCTTGAACTCTGTCTGAGTTTCTCATCTGCCTGGTCCCAGAAAGGTACAAAAGGGAAATGAACATTTTCCCTAAACAATTATATCCTTTCAAAAACCTATCAATATGTTATAAAGCTTACTGTTGTTACCACACTCCATTTGGTAAACAAAGAAATTGCATGTTAGTAAACAATTCAAATTGAAGCAGATATAATAGAGGTAATAAAAATTCTTCATGAGACTTGGAGTTGTGAAAATGTCCTCATATGTATTATATAAAAAGGTTGCTTTTGTTAAAAATGAATAGTAACTAAAAAGATAATGTAAAAGAGTATTAATAATATGAATTTAAATGGAATCTTATGTTGGTTTCACAAACTATAAAACTTGACTAAGTCTGTTCTGTCCACATTCTAGTTATAAAATCTAAACTAGGACTAGAATCTAACTAGCACCTAACTATTCACAAGTATCTGGCTAGAATCAAAACTAGTTTAGATTCTAAAACCATTGCAACACTACTCAGCTAGAAAAGCATCGTCAAGGCCTCTGGCCCAGAGGTTAATAAGCAACACCTGACTATGGTGGACTGATTTAGAAACTGACTATGGTGGGTGTCCACTTAACCCCCTTCCACATATACATCCTGCTTGTGAAAAATGTTGCATCAGAACTGATAAGAGAATGTCTCGTCAAAATAGGGTTGGCTGCCCACAGTTCTCAGTGCCCAAGATTTTTTTGTTTTTGTGAAAGGCAGTGATTGACGTTTTTAATCTTCCTGTGCAAGATTTCATAGGACACAAACATCCCCTGTTAAAACTCCCTGCAAAGTCAGAAAGGGAAAAGAATCCACAGACGCGCACAGATCCCAAGAACTCTCTCAGAGCATCCCCAGAGCATTAGCTGCTCTCCAGAGACTGTGGCTTGCATCATCTTGTGAAAAATAACAAGATTGGTACCTGCAATTTCTGACACCAATCTCCCATCTAATCTCGGTGGCTTTATGAATATCTACAAGAGGTGCACAGTCTAATTGCCACTGCGGCTAACTATTGATTTATTGAGCTGTTAGTACCAGGCAGTTGATGAGGATTCTATAAATATGGGCCGATGATAGTAATGGTCAAGTTCCCATAATTTCTTTATGTCAGTTTATTTATTTACAATATTAATGGTTGTAAGATAGAGTCGAGTGATTATCTGTGCTAGAGAGCAGAAAATTCATTTCTAAAGGATGGCAGTAAATACAAGCACAATGTTGGTTGAATTTTCAAAAACATACTCAAAAAGCCAAGTACTAGCAGCGAAAGAACAAAATGGCACCTTGAACTAGAATCCCGTGGCGTGAGGAGCATGATGGAAAATGAGAAGACAGGAGGGTCTGGGGAACAGGAGTTCCATTCAAGACCTCAGGAGCACTAGGGGCACTGGGGGAGGGAAACTGAGCCATCCCTTCACCAGCAGAGGACATGACCGAGACCAGAAGCTTCCGGTGCCCAGGAACATCCATCCCCCTAAGGGGTTTCGGGCCCAGAGCTTTGTCACACGAGCCCGTGTCATGTACTTTGATTTGTGACATGAGGAGAGTTTGACTCACTACACAGCATCAGACACTGTCAAAGGCTGGGCTTGTGCCTGAAAATTTTGTTTGTTTAGCATTGTTTTCCTGAACTGAGAGGTTGCTGGGAAATGGGTCACAGTGTCCTTTGCCCCAAACCGGTCTGGGGCTCCCAGAAAGAAGAAGACCAGTGAACTCGAGGGCTCTTGCACCCTTAAGGTTTCATGAATCACTATTTCAGATCTTGAGCACTGTTTTGGTGGCAAGGGTCTGTTCCGCTCCGGCCCTCCCCGCCGCTCCTCCCCACCTTGCCCCAGCCTGACACAGGGCAGCAGCGCTGGGCTGGGTGCATCACTGCGCGTCAGCATGTCAGTGCATGGGCTGTGAAAATCATTCTCCAGAGAATTCCAGAGGCTGTCCTTTAGCGCGGCACTCAGTCCTCCTTGATGTGGCCCCGATTGCCTCTGGCCTTCCTCAGAGGGCACCGTGCAGCATCACACGAGGAATTCTCCATTCCCGGGGGCCTGGTGTTCAGCCCAGGTGTCCTTCTAGGCAGCCTGCAGTTTGCCCACTTGAGGTCAGTGAGGGTTCCTTCCTCTTCCTGCCTCCTGAAACCTTACCGATTCCTCAGCACCCGATTTTTGTCTCCCCCACTCCAGGTCCTCCTTTCTTCTCTGAGTCAGCAAACACCAAGGCACATGGCCGGGCCGGCCTTTATTCCTGAACCTTCACAGCTCCTCGCGTGCTAAACCCCTGAAAAGAAGCTCTGTGCCCTTCTCTGCGTACACACAATTATCACCTGCTTTTCGATTTCTTTCTACTTTTTCTTTCTCACCAAAACAAAACAAGAGTAATTCATCTTATTTTTATCACTAGTTTTGGATTAACTACATTTTCAAGTTTACTGTATGTGGTCGAGGCAAAGCATATTTTCCCCAAAACATATAAAAGAGGGGCCGGAAGTTCACGTTATGATTTATGATGATAGATAACTGAACTTTCAAATTTTTACTATCATTTTCTCACTTTACTAATAAATCATCTTTGCGTGAGAATTCTTATTATGCTTGATAAAGAAATATTCTAGTTAGAGGCATTTCATTTTACTCATTCACTGTTACGTTGGAGGGACTCAGCGATCATAGGAGGGAGTTTTAGGATTTTATACCCCATAGCTCAAGTAAACCAGTATTTTTTCCTTCAATATATTTATTATCTGCCTTAAAACCTTGGAATCTGGCTACGATAAAGCAACTGTACTTGCCTTTTTTACAATAAACACATTTAATTACCTCTCTTCAGAGTACTTTGTTGAAACACACAATGTGTTCGTCTCCTGAGGTGAGCATGGAAAAGAACCCCAGCAGTACTGAATTCTGCCATAATTTCATAAAAACAGAAAAGCTCCAAGACCAGAATGGGGTAAATCTCAGGCAGCTCCTGATACAGGTGACACTGGCGATGAGGCCGTCAGTCACTGAATTGGTGACTAAGTAATTCCATGCATTCCTTCTCCACCTGTGCCCATGTGAGGCTGGAAATGCATCACATCCTTAGTTAACACCTGTTTTATTTCCCTGCCTCCTTCCTGTAGACGGTTGAGTGAATTTCTAACCATAAAGCCAGAAAGAAAATAACACCAAGATGGCTGGACAAGCAGTTTCAGAGTCAAGGCAGAATGGCTATTTTTGGGCTCTTAGTCTCCCAAATGTCAACTCTGTGAAATTTATCAAACACACATGAAACATCTGTTATGCACCATTGAGTCGGCTGGGTATTAGGACACAAAAGAACAATAAAACATGCTCTCTACCCTAAAGGTGCTTATTGTATAGACGGAAGAGACAGTCTTGTAAATAAGACAGCATGAGCCCCCGCTGTGCTGCAGCCAGCAGAGGGCACCCCGAGGAGAGCAGGGCCGTCTGCCTGAGCGGGGAGGCAGCAGGGATGGCTTTCTAGAAGGCTCCCCCCTGGACCGAGTCCTTAGAGGAGAGAGGCCTGCAGGAGGCCAGTGGTGGAAGAGACACCTGACTTGTGAATACAGAGCTGTCCGTATTCAGGGGAACAGCCCAGTGTCCACAGCACAGGACCATGGTGGCTCATGGAGAAGTCTCCCTCAGACCTGGAAGGCCAGGACAAATCTCCCCAAAGGCCACAACGATTGTCCCAAAGCTGTGCGGAGTCAGAGCAGGAGGACAGGGTGAGAGTGGGGAAAGGACTCACACCGCGTGAACCTGCTCTGGCCTTTCCCCGGTCTGTTGTCACTAGGGGCACCCCTCACTGCCTCCCTCTCCTTTGTGGGTGGGAAAAGTCAGTATGGAGAAGAGAACGTTGTGGCTGCTCCGTAGGCCTTCTGTGGGTAAAGTGAAGGTTCCTGTGGCCAGGATTCTCACCTGGCCCTGGGCGGCTTGCTCACTGCATGCATGTGGGCAATAAGTCGTTATTGACTGTATATCAAGAGCTCCACCCAGCACTCTGGGCAACACGGTGGCATGGCCACACAGCTGCTGCACAGCTGCAGGAGAGAGACATGAGATTGGAGTGGTGGCAGCACCGAGGACAGAGACTGAGACGGCTGCAGGGACAGAGAAGCCCAGAGACAGAGCCCAGCTTGCTGCCTGTAGACTCACTCTCAGTGGACAGGATTCTAGTGATTGACCTGCCACCGTGGGAATAAATTTGGGTATAAACGCTTTCACCACCAAGAACGTTTCATTGCCATTTTTCAGTCTCATTGAATCCACAGTGAACTTGTCCGGGGCTGAAACCCATTGGCAAGGCACCTTCCCTGCTCCTCTCCCTGCACGTCCTTTTCTGTTCTTACGATGTCACCTTGCTGCTGTCTTCTCTTCCCTTTGAGTGCCTCTGCCCCAACCTGATCCAAGTATTACTTACAAACTTGACATGAGGATGTTCTAAATCAAGGCTTCAGATAACAAGGGAGCTTTCTAAAACAAAGGTCCACGTACTCTAAACAAGAGCTACACATAACCAACCATATACAGTCATGCACAGGAATACATAGGGGATGTCCGACACCGCCCCTCCCTACGGAACGGGCAACACCTTTATGACTGCGGCTGTGGGCCTTGTTGCTGTGCCCCGTGGCGTTCTGTCTGGGCCATCCTGGCATGTCTGATTTTTTTCTTTGAGCCTTATTACTGCTCACATAGCTTTAAGTCTTCATCTCTTGAGCTCTGAGAATAGCTGCCTGATGCAGAATTTAGAACATACAGGATGTTAGAAATTGAGGCAAGCTGTCCCCGATGAAATCTCAGCTCCATAGTCTCTCAAAAATTACTCACTCCCTGTGTCCCCATTTCCCAGCGCACAAATGAAGAGAGAAGATGAGAATCTCTTGAGTCATGCAGAAAATATATCATAAACTGGGGAATCATCAGCATTAGCCATGATCAGTGAAAAGAGATGCACAGTGAATGAATTTTACTGAATGTTAATGGCATAGTTTTTAGCCCAGAAAGCATGTTCTTGTGTGCCAGGGTGATTAATGAGACACTTTATGCAGCTCATTGGTCATACTTAAATTAGCTACAATAGTCATCTATTGTTTTGTTTTGATGAATCTCTGTGTTTCTTTTTATTTCAATTTCCCCTTGAGTGCTTCCTCTAGTGTGATTGGTAGATGCTTGCCTGCAGCTGGGAAGAAATTTCCAGTGACCCTCTAGGAAGCAATGCCCCCCGTTTGCTCCAGGTTAGGGGAGGTGAAGCCCCAGTAGCACCTCGTTTCATACTGTGAAATACACACATGCCGCCCAGTCTTACTTCAATGAGATGTGTTGTTGGTGGGTTCAGTAGCTGCCAGTGTGGGGGTTCAGTCTTCTGATTTGTGGAAATGGAACCACTAAATAAAGTCAAATGCAGTTTTATGGCCTAGAGACATCCCATAACGACCATCCATCAGTCCTTGCATGCCAGCTTCCTGTAAGTCCTCCCTCGTTCACGTGAGTTCACAACTTAAATTTCAAGCCGGAAATTCCAGGAACTCTGCCTTCTGGAATTTTATGAATATTCCTCCCAAATAAGAAACTCTCCTCCAGACATTGAAATTGTGTTCATGGTGAAGAAAGGAAAGGCCACAAGAGTGACATTCACAAGATCTTTTAATAGCAGAACTCTAAGATCTTAATGTAATGAAGGAGTGCCGCCCTGAGCACCATCCCGAGCCTAATAATAGGCAGACAGAAATGTTGCCTTTATAAGCAGTGGCCCTCATTGTGTGTCCAGCCGGCGCCATACTTCCTCCACTTGTGACTCGCCGTGTACAGGTCAACATGTGCCTAAACCTTTAAAATGCAGGAAATCATATTATCGTAGCCTGACAATTGATCCTTGGAGAGCTAGCTAGAGATAGAATGGGGAATTCCAGATACTAAGGATAGTTAAGAGCTCATCTTCATAAGTAAGTCAGTTTATTTGGTTTGGAAGTCGTGGTCTCCATAGGAGCTGGGCATGTTACTTCATCTACTGCCCTCTCCCAGCCCCTCAGGGCAAACAAGGTGTGCATACACGCCTCCAGTTACCAAAGAATCTATGCATGTTGCTGCAATTACAGTGTCCCCAAATTTTTCAGTCTTGGGGACCGTCCTTTCTATTAATATCTGAACGGAACACTCTAATTCTCTATGACACCCTATGATGGGAAGTCATCAGACTTTGTTCCCAGTATTACCAGTTACTCCTGGGAGTGGACAAGGAGGACATGGATTCTCCTAGAGGCCAACTTTCCCTCCTATTCCAAACTTTTTAACACTTGCTATTGAATGTTGTCATATCACGCCTGTAATGGTTGGCTTTATTCTGCATCATGTGGCCCGTCATGGACGCTATAACCCAACAAATGTGACTCTGTGATAACATGTTACAGGTTATTAGTGAAGTTGAGAATATTATATGGCACATGGGAAATTATCATTATTAAAGCTTATCATGCATCAAGGGATAAGAAACCCTTCACTTTTTCCCCGGGCCATCAGTCCATGCTCTCAGGACTCAAACCCTGCCTTCAGTCCTCTCCCTGAGTTCCAGGGGCCCACCTTTGTATCTTTGAGGAGGCCAAAGGGGGAGCAAATACTTCCTGTTACCTTATTATTCAGAACAATGTGGGGGGCCGTCGTCCCAACCTCTCCTCTCTCTAGACTATTTAAACTGTTTCTGTTTTTTACCTGTTTATCATTATCTGCAACAACCTGTTTGATGTTCTCATCACTGTAATTAAATTTGGAGTGAGCCCCCCAAAATCAGTTGATATTATTTTAATTCTAATGAATGGGGGTTTAGAATTATCCATAATGAGAGAAAGTAGTAGCATCCTTTTCATAAATGGATGTTTGAAAGCAAATATTTTTGAAAATTACATCAAAATGCTTATGTGGCTGGCTATATGATAGCTTCGAATGTGTTTACAGGTTGCTAATAGGTCATTGTGTGGCGGTCTCCTTCTTAGAGTTGTCACAGCATTGTCTGCTTCACCACAGACCGCGTAGGACTTTCTGACCACCTGGGACAAGAAGATGAGGCTGGAGGGTGTCCTGAGGGCATGTCCCTGGGCATAAAGCGGGCAGGCTACTGCTGCCTTCCAGGAAATGGTGGCTCATCTCATGAGAAAGAGACAATGTTATCAGTCTAGAAAAACCACTGAAATTATTCCCTGTTGGGAGAATAAAAAGGGAAGATGTTTGGGCAATATACTGAGCGCAAACTTGGGAGTGTGCAGAGTAAATGGGGTTTTCATCCTGTCTCTGCTGGTGTCTGCACCTTGGGAAAATTAGGTGCATTCCCTGGACTTTTAGAGTCCTCATTTTCAAAATACAGAGTTTGAACCAGACGCCATCCCTCCCCTTACATAGCTCTGAAACTCTGTGGGACTATTCTTCAGAGCTACCACATTACAGTAACATTTAGACCCTAATCATCTTGCCACAGGCTAGCAAGGTTTCATGTGTGAAAATAACAACTCTACAGATAGTACCTGACGTTTACCAAAAGGTAAACATATCATCAAACCAAATAACTGTTTAAAACCTTCCACAACCCTCTCCCATACCATTAATGTCAAAACACATCCTCTGAGCAGGGGGCAACCTCCCCTGTTCCTTGAGCTTTCTCACTTGTTAATAGAGGCTTTGATGCAAAATATAGAGCAGTTATTGACCCAAGGGGCTTTGGGCTAACAAATCTCACTGTAGCCCTCATTTTCTCTCTGGGTTTTCACATGACTCTGTGTGAGAAAAGCAAGAGATTTCAGATGTTAGCAAGGCCCGTTAGAAGAACTGATGAGAACATGAGGTGTGTGGGGCCCAGAACAGCCTGAATCAGCACCATCTGAACGAGCTCTTTCTGCAAAGGCCTGCCCAGGTTAATATCTGATTTTCTTTACCTTACAGCATATATAAAGGTTGTCATGGTAACTGGGTGAAAAGTTTAGCCAGTAGAATCTATGTAGCCCTTTTAGGTTTCCCCAGCTATCTGTCTCTGGAGTTTTTTCTTATCTTTTTATTTTTTATTTTTTCTCAAATCCAGTCTACCAGGTGTGTGTGTGTGTGTGTGTGTGTGTGTGTGTGTGTGTGTGTGTGTGTTTGTGACTCTATTAACCAATCAAAAAAAGGTATTGTTCTTATTTTTTAAAGGGGGCATCCAGTATAGACAACGATTATGGATTTATGTAATGTAACAATGAAAGAGATTACAAAGGTCATTCAGTTCCTTATTCCTACTCATCAAGTAAAAACAATTGCCAGGAACCTTGATAAAAATACAGATTCTTATTCTCCACTCCCACTTATTGAATTGGAATCTCATCAGAGACAAGAGAATCTGTAGTTTTAACAAACATCCCAATGAATCATATCAAGCAAGTTTATGAAACACTGATCGAATTTCATAATTCCCTTGGTAGAGAAGGATGTTCATTTTGGTTACACGTGCACTATATGAAAAAAAGAAGGGAGAATTTTCTGGTCTTGAAGGATTCATGGCCTGATATAGCTGGAACACCCAACCCGGGCCCTTTCAGCTTCCAGAACTCGACTTTGCTGAGCCCGAAATGGCAGTGATTATGTTACATTCATCACAGAAGTTGCCTCCCATGATCTTTCAAACCTCAGTAACACTCTGTAGACAGGCAGCCATTGAGAAGGACTGTCTCTCCTTCTGCCAAGAGGATCTGAATCTCCTGTGGCGCCACGCTCTTACTCTTTTAGAAGACATTCATTAGTGGGGGTTTTTGTCACTCTATTTACTGCCCTGGTAAATTTTCTCTCTTGATTATTCTAGTCAGGTAATGGTGAGCTCAGCAGAGTAAACACATGTGCAACTCCAAAGTTCTACTTAATGTCAGTTATAAATTTCACCAAGCATCTAGAAACACAGCTATAATAAGGAATATTCTAATTAGTCTTAGAGATATTATGTTCCAGAAAATATGGGAAATGTTTTTCTTTTGCAGAGTTTGCTAATTACCCCCCAACAATAGGTATGAATCTCTCTTGTTATACTTGCAGAAAATATATGGCTTTGGCTTCCAGCTGGGACACTCTAGAGATACGAGGAAAGTTGCAAAAAAAAAAATATTAATGTTTTGAACAGGCAGAGGGAACAGTTATGTGGCTATGGAAATGAAAATGCATAGCAAAACCTCTGTCTGCAGACACACTCTGAAAACACTGTGGGGTCCATGGAGATACTGCTCCCTCACTACAATTGATGGCTTCCATAAATATCAGTCCAACACCTATACTTTATTTTAATTACAATTTCAAATATGCAAATGTAATACCTAAGCTGCCTGTAATTTCAAGGAATGCATGGTCATATTTTATTCCAAATACACATTTATAGAATAAATTTTGAGTCATGCTATGAAGACTATCCAACTGCTTGATGATAAAAGTTGAGCAGTTGTGCTGGTGACCAAACTATGAAAGTAAGATCCATCATCTGCATATAATCCCCAAGGAATACTTGCAGTGCTGTTTTATGTTGGCAGAATCGTGGAAAGGAAGAGGGGGAAGTTGTCAGGGTTTGGAAACATGTCTGCCTGCTAGAATGGATGTACTCTTAACATCATAATACCTTTTGATTGGAAAAGCCTCCTAGGACGGACGGCTGCTGAGCGGCCTCCAGCTAACTTCCACCCGTGTGAGTGTGCCAGGGAAATAACACCTTCCAAGGTCCAGTCAAAGGGCTCTGTACTTGCCGTGCTGTTTCCACTACAGCCCAGCCCAATTAGCAAGTCCTGCTGGGCCTTCTGGATTTTTCCCTTAATCCTCTTTGGACCTCTCTAATTTAAATTATTCTGTGTCATCAACAAAGATTTGACAGTTGGGCCTCCGTGAAATCAGAAACTAGAATTGCAATTAGAGTTTCTTAATCATTGTGCATATTGTATTGCTACATTGGGAAAATATTGGAATCTAATTAAAAGAAAGGGGAATTTTTCATTTGCTTAATATGTCACTGTTTTTTTCTTTTAAAATATAAAGTTAAAGAAAAGCTTGATTATTCTTTGATAGTTGTAATTATCTACCAATGGGGGCTACTGAATATACATAATGTGGAATTCAATGTCAGGGAATAATATATACTTGAGTATAATTGCAGTGAGATTTAGAGGATTGGGAATTCTCTGTTGTTGTTGTTTTTTTTCAATGATTTTAGTTTTTCTGGCTCTTGGCCCATTCTTTTATTTGTAGAGTTATGGCAACCATGATTACTTCAGTGACAATTTTCTTTACCCAACTCTTCCAGCAGATGGTAAAGTTTATTCTTGTACTTTAATGAAAAATATACACTGTAATTTCACTTATATGAAGTTTCAAAACACACAAAATTAAACAATTAAATGGTGTAGCGATAGAAGATGTGATCAACTCTAAAGGAAATCAAAGGGATGATAAACTCCAAATCGGGGAGAGCAGTTTCATCTGAGCCAGGAGCAAATGGGTGGACTCAGCTCAGCGCACACAGCAGGAAAGACAATTACAGAGACCCTCATTGAAAGGGGCAGAGAAGCCTTCAGTGAAGACTGCTGGAGCCGAGTCAAGATCTTTACAATAGGAGAGACAGAGATCTCAACTCCATTGACCCACAGGCTGGTGAGTCTTCAGCACTGGCATGAGCCAGCCAGAAAGCACGGGTGGGCAGCAGTGAATGGCACAGACACCCATGCCTGTTAACCGCCGATGGAAGTTAGCCTCCCTCCGACCCACAGGGAGACAGGGAGGCACTATCTTTCTTGATGATTACATTTCAAAGAAACGGTTACACTGCCCATGAGAAATACATTCCTGGGCTGCAGAAGGTCTACAAGGAGACAGAGCGAACTGACCGCATCAAGCCTCCTGCATTTGTCTTCTCAAGTGCTAATTTTGTCCTTGTGCGTTTACAGAGGATTTTTTAATTACCATTATTCCTTTACCATTATTTTAACGGAGACTGCCAGAGAAGACACAAATTCTCTAAGTGAAGGTTGGCCAGGGGCCTAGAATCAGGAAGAGATTTGTCTGCATTAAGTCAAGCTGAGGGGAATATGAATGCCTCCTGGGTCAACAGGAAGCCTCCAAGGTAATGCTGAGCTGCTTTTTTAGGTGGATATGCAGCGCTTTGTTGTGTTGTGATTCTCTATGCCTCCCAAGTGCTTTATGCACTTTCCTTAGTACGTGGTACTGAATACTACTTGACACGAGGACTAGTAGTATTCCACAGAAGCAGCAATGGTATGGCACAACAAGTCCCCGTTCCCGGAGGCTACCTCACTCCCCACGACTAAGTCAGCTCAGGAAAGATCATGCAGCGCCTCCAGTTCTCTGTGGTAATGCTGCCAGCGGTACTGTTCCAAGTGCACAGAGCCCTTCCCATCTGCCTGCACTGACCGTGTTGTGCAGCAGCATGCCCCGCATGTTTCCCTAGTGGTCTGAAAGAATTAATGTGCCTCCCTAGGCATCTGACTTAATGCTAAGGAGGGGTGTAGACATTGGGGAAAATCTGCCTGGCAGAGAAGTTCTGGAATGACATTGACAGTCCACCTAAGGGGCTCCTGGGAGGCCCTTCTCATCCTAGAGACCGACAGCAGCCAGTCCACAGAAGCAGCAGCAGGCAGGAAGCGGAGGAAAGAGCCACACAGGTGCCATTGTCTCCACCCTCTGATGGGGGGCCGCCTGTCAGCTAGGGATTTCCCATGTCTATGACCACTTAGCCTTCTTCTGGCAGATGCCTATTTAACAATTTTTAATGAGATCCCATTTGCTGGCCCAAAAGTATGACCGTTGGTGCATTTCTGTCCTTTCGCTCTGTTTTAGTCCACGAGTTCATGGCAGGCACATGGTGGCCCAGTGCAGTGTCAGCTAAGTTCCACACAGCAGGGGTCATTAGGACTCCTAGATCCCCATGCCTAGTGCCTCGGCACTGGCCAAGTCTCTAGGGCTGTAGAACGATACCCTGTCACAGGCCCAGTGGGGGCTGTTCCATTAAAAAGTGATGCAGCCCAGAGCTACTGCGAGTGAAGTGATGCCTGTATCTGATCCCTGCCAGCCTTCCTTCCTCTTCTGTCTCATCACTAAAGGACTTTAAAGGTATCTCTGAGTCTACATACATTATAGGGGGATGAAAGGAGACATTGTTCATAGTGGAAAAGGAAGATCCAGTTCCCTTCATCTTCCTTCTTCACCTGCACCTCCAGAAAGACACTGCATCACTAAGGTTCTGAGCAACACAAAGTCATTCTGGGATGTCTGTTTCTCAAAATGTTTTAATCAGTTAAAATTCACAGTATACATTTTGGTTTTAAAAATTAGAATGAAACCTTAACATGTTTGTTTTTTATCCATTAATTGTATCAGAAGGCACAGAATCACATTTTGATTGTGATGTAGAAATAAAGTGAATGAATCTACAATGATAGAATTTCCAGTACACAGCATCCATTGAAGAGGTTATTAAAGGTTAAAATTTTAAGTCAATTTGGAATCACCCAGTGTAATGTCCTCATTAGCAGTTATGTGATTTTCCCATACTTCTATTTTAGCTGTAGAATCAAACTGAGAATACAGACTCCTAATTTCTAGTCCAGTTTGCTTTCTACTGTTATCAACCTTTACAAAATACATATAATATCTGATTGATGGACTCAAAAGCCCCAGAGAGTGAACATATAGGACACATAGTTAACTTTATCTATTTTTTTATATAAATATGACCTATCTTAAACCTAATAGTCAAAAAGTAGAAACAAATGATAATATTTTTGGCCACTTTTTTTTTTCGAATTTAGAAGAGCTATTTTGAGATGATTTGCTAGGCTTCTTTAAAACTTCGGCCTAGGAAATTCAGAAAGGCGCTCTAATTTTCTCTTAATAGATTTCTTGCAACTTTGACCTCCAGTATTGTCCACAGATAATTGTTTGCAAAGATGACACTGTGGCACTCAAATGTCGGAAGACATGACCAAGGTTTTGTCTTGTGAGTGTTCGGGAAACAGAAGTCACTTATATCTGGCTTCCTCTCCCCCATCACTCAAATTGCAGTCCATCCAAAATGATAGCCTTAGTGTGTAGAAGTGGGTTAACAGGAACAGCCTTATGCCTCTGACATGACGTGGTGTGAGGAAATCGTAAGACACATAGTATGTGTATCAGACTCTCTGGGCCTTGTTCTGTCTCCCCATTTTGGCATGAAGGGACCTTGGAATTTACCAGACCAGAATCAACATCCAGAGATGGGTGTCTGGACTGAAAAGGAGGTACCACCTATACATGTACATTTGGAAGGGCCCTTCCTGCACCATCTTTTCCTCTAAAACAACTTCCCTAAAATCTCACTCCTCTCTTCTCTCCACTGTGTTAAGGGGAAACCTTTCCGAGTTGCCCACCTGGTGCTCCTGTGGATTTCTGGTAAACTGTGACGGGTTACATATCCAGGGCAGCGATGCGAAACAAACACAACGACCATTCAACTCACTGAGCTCCAAGTCTAGCTGTCTGCGCACCAAGTCCTGTGAAGGCTGCATTGAGATATAGATATGATCTCAAGGACTTCAAAACATAATTAGGAAAAATAGGAAAATCAAAACTTGTCTGTCTTCACAAGTACAGGGATCATTATAGTTCATGTATATCCCGATCAATCATGACATTTTCTAGTTAACAACTTTTCATGTCTTATTAGCTACAAAACATCATCGAAACCACAGAACATGATCCTCAAAGGCAGTTAGTTCCTCGTCTGACGCAGCAGCCTGCCCAGGCAGCCTCATCACTCACTATATGTACTCAGCCCCACATGCCAATCCCTCCAGATTATCAGGGCCCCCTGGAAACTTTGCATTTCATTCATCTGTGCATTCCAAAGGGCCCTCTGCCAACAAACTCTCCGATCCTTCAGGACTCTGTTCTGACATCTTCTGAAGCCTCTCTAGTCCCTCCCCGTGGCACCTGCCATCCCATCAGAAGCCATTCTTCCTCTTCATTGAGGTTCCCACACCTAATCTGTACCCTTATTAGAGCATTTTTCATGCCTTACTGTCTTTGCTATGCCTGTCGCCTTCTCCAGATGGTGAACTGCTGGGGAGAGTCAAGGGGCGTCTCATAATTTCCTTGTGTCCTGGGAGTTTAACGTAGCCCTTCCACATGCTTGGGACTCATTTAGTGTTTCTTTCATTGGATTTATATAAGAGCTTGAGAGTGTTCTCTGTGATTCCATTTGATGCCTATAGCAACCCCAGTAAGCAGGATAAGTAAGTATCTAAGTCAACTCCATTTGAGCCAGTGAGGCAACTGAGGGCCAAAGAGAGAGAAGTGATTGGCCTCAAGGTCATGTGGCTAATCAAAGGCAGGGCCAGTACTGATACCCAGGTTTTCTGACCCCCTGTTTCATGCTCTGCGCCATCATTGCATAACATCCACTTTAAAGTGGGGATGCAACACAGACATGACGATGTGTGGAACCCCGCATTTGTGTTGCCCTCTGTGGTGGAAGCAGCCCCGTGCACACACCTCCTCCAGCGGCAGGTACGAGGACCTTCAGGGTGCCTCACTTCTGAAGTTTCAGAGACACCGAAACAGCAGATGCAGGCTGGCTTCAATTTCTAAAACATTTGCTCACAAACTGATTCCAGAAATCTTACTACCTTGGCTGCCTTGGAGTTACAAAACAGAGGCTTTATTAGGAAGGAGTTCTCTGTTTTTTTCTACCAAAGCCGCTTTATTCCTTGGGCGTAAACAAAACTATCCCTTGTCTCCAAATTGGCCAGAGAGCCAACCTTGTATAAATAAGAACTTCTTGACTTTGGCTTCAGATGTCAGCTCTTTCTCTTGAGGTTTTTACCTGCTTAAAATTCACTTGTTGCTCTTTAAATTCACATGTAGCTTAAGGCAAACATTTGAATTTCTGAAATGAAACCATGTGTCCAAAATAAGCTTAAGAGAAAAATAAGGCAAAATAAATGGAAAATCCTCTAAAATAAGCAGAAGCATTAAATTGATAATGCTGCAACTCTCTGAACTAACTTAAAAACAATGTACGCTTGAGATAAGCTTAAAACTATGGAGATACTCTCTTCCATAAAGCCATAAAGGAAAAGCAGAAAATTATCTCACATGAACTTCATTAATTGGCATATCTATTCCTAGGATCCACCCTTACATATTCTAGCTTAGCTGGTCTGGAATAGAGACCCTGCATCAGTATTTTTTAACTTCAGCAGTGACCCATCTGTGCAGCCAGGAATAAGAGACCAGGATTAAGATGCACGAATAATATTCAGAAACCATTCAAACAGGTGTTGACCACACGCCTGTCCTTTCTAAAAGCCCTACCACCCCTTCCCTAAAATGTACCTTCATGCACATACAGTGTGAGGAGCACACACTCACACTCCCACATACACACAAAAAATTCATTCATTTGTATATTCATTTGATCAACAAGTTGAATTTTGGCTTCGTGCACAGAGCCATGCTCCTGTGCCTGCGAAGCATCCAGGCTAGCTGTGGCGAGTAGGTAAAGGTGCCCAGAAACAGGAAGCGCTCTTTGGATGGAGGGAGGGCACGTAACAGGGGAGCAGATTTTTTTAAAGGTAATTTCTGATTTGCTGTAGCTTCAGGTGTTTCTTTTCACTGCCCCCAGGCACTGGATCGGCCCCTCTTGTCTGTGTGAGAGGGAAAGAAGCATGCCTGACAGGTTTAGATGATCGTAGGTTCTAGACTTCCACTTTCCACTGTGATTTCTGTTCAGAGTTTGTAAATGTAAGACATGAACAAATAGAGATAATTCCTAAATTAGCAAAGCTTGCCTGAAAGCATGTGACTCTGCCAGCACCACTGGCTGGACTTACGACTTGTCTGAAAACAAGATTGACACCACTACGATTATCCTCTCGTTGGAAGGGCCATTCGTGCTCTCTGGGCTGTCTACTGTGCTTTCAGGCAAACCAACCCCTGAGCAGTTCCAGGCGAATGAATACTGGCCTTTCAGAAAAGGTGCCTTGCAGAGAAGGGGAGCTCCAAACTGCAAAGAACAGGTAACAGCTGATGCAGTTCGACAACAAGTCCCCAGAGCCTGTAAAGGAAGGGTTGACTCTTACCTGTACAGATGTGGCTAGAGAGGAAATAACACTGAGCTTCGATAGGGCACCAAGTCTAAAGACGTGAAAGGCTGTGGTGGGGCACAGGCACGGAGCCTGTTTGGAATGGAGAAAAAGAACTGTGGCATCCCAACTCTGGATTCCTCTGGGGCTCCCTTGTGCTTCTGGTGCCCAACAGGGAAAAATCTAAAGGGGAAAATTTTTTCCCAAACTATAAATACTCTCTATCGTATTTCTTCTTTTTTCCTTTGATCAGATTATAGTTCCACAAAGTCAGGGCAAACACACAACTAAACCTGGATTATGAGGAATGTCAGAATGCAGTCTAGGCTAGGGGGAGGACTGTCCTTAGTATAGTTTCACATAATTCATTGTAAATTATGTCAAGTTTAAAACGGTCATCATCTGTTGAGAACCTACCTCGGACACAGTATGATGCTACGCGAGGTAAATGAGACAGAACCCCGGCTGAATATAGACAAATAAAAACTGTCCAAAAATATCTGGAATGTACCTTGAGCAGCTCTTCTCTACCGGGCTGGAGAGCTGTGGCCCATCCTTTCCTCAGGAGGGTGTTCACACGGTAAACCGTTGTCAAGCCGAGGGCTGGGCTCCGAGCTTGCTGCTGGGAATCCTGAGAGATCAGCTCAGGATACAATAAGCCAAGAAGCTATCATAGTTACCACCTGTTATTTTGCCCAATTTCTTTTTTAAATTTTTAATTGTTAAAAAAAACAGATAACACAAAAATGTACCATCTTAGCCAATTTCACATGCACAGTTAGCGGTGTGCACATTGGTGTGTAAGAGATCTTCAGAACATGTGCACCTGGTAAAATTGAAACTCTATACTCCTTTAACAACGACCATCTGCATTCTTAAATCCATAGCAACAGAAAGTAAATAAACTGGTGGTTTCCAGGACTGAGTGGAGGGGGAATAAGGAGCAGTTGCCTGACTTCTTAAATCTCAGGCTTCCCTTGGATTCCTGTTCTGAGCATGTTGACGTCATAGCCCACGCTGCTCTGCCGCTAGATGCACTGTCTCCTGCCTGACTGTACAGGCCCTGCTCCTGCCTGTACCCCGGTTCTGCTAGCTCGGATCTGCCCCCTCTTCTCTTTTACCCTTTCTTTATCCTTTCTGTTTATGCCTACTTTATGTTTGTGTAACTGCTCTGCCAAACTTACTTATTCACTGCTTTTCACAGCACTAGAGCACACCACCTCTGGGGTCCTCATTATCCACACCCAGCCTCACTGATGGTTCCTCTCTTATACCAGGCTAGATGCACTTTACCTCATCCCTCATTAGCATCCTCAGCACGGCTGCATAATGCACATCCATCCCTACCACCCCAAATTAACAGGCATAATCGCTATGTTTTGGAAAATACTTAAGACCCTACCTTTACATTCTTGGAAGCAGTGAACAGTGAATGAATTTAAACCAAGAACAATTTCAAAATATCAGGGTTCCCTATCTAATATGTGGGAACCTCAGGCTCCAGCACATTGCTGTTCATACATCATGATAATGTTCTGAGAATTATTACTGAGAATTATGTGCAAATTTAAATGTTCTCCAGACAATTCTAAGTATCAGCTTCAGTGCAAGACTTTACCTGCTAAAAGCATCTCTTTATGGTTTGACACTACATCTCTGACATTTCGACGTGATACATGTTCTATCAGCCTGATACATTGCCACCTCCCAGTGAGTCACAGTGTCACTAACTCAGAATTAAACATGTTGCTAAACCACTCTGCAGCCCTTGCAAAGCACATAAAGGCTGTTTGACAATTACGCCCAGGAAGGCAAATAATCAGCACACCTCTGATTCCCTTATTATCAACCATTATAAAATCACGTGCTGTGATAAATGTACCTAACAAAGACATCGATTTTTTATAAGACTTTCTAAGAAGAAAACACTTATATTTGATATAAGAAACCCACAGGGGGCCCATCCATTTTCCCTTGTGTCTTCAATTTGCAGGGACCTGCTCCTGTGTGGTGCTGGCTCTCACCTGTCAAGCTAAGGCTTTGATTATTGAGTTATGGGGAAACCATTGCCCATTGCTTTGACTATAATACTAAGGGATGTCTTACAAAGGAAAAGAAATAAAGGTTTTGGCTGCTTTGTAGTCGGAAGACTATTTTTAACACAAAGATTTCTATTCCTCTCCCTATTTTCCCCTTTCTTCCTGTTTAATTGCTGGTTAGACAAATAAGCAAGAGTCTGGTCTGCACCCAAACGTGCTCAGGGGAGCCTAGCATTTCTGTTTCCCTTATGCCATCAAGACTACTGTGCTGATTATTCTTTCCTTCCTTCAAGTGTCTGCACTCATTCTTTACCAGGATCCTTTTGACAGGGCCAAATAAGCATTTACTTTGGGCGACCGAAGATAATTTTCTAAAGAATTTTCTAAATAATCCTTTTTAAGTGGTTGCATTTAACTGTTCAGTAGCATATTTGACCTTATAATTCATAAGGTATTTTTCATGTCCTATATGGTTGAAGATATGTTTCCTTTGAGCTCACAGCACAGACATGAAAATGACCCATGGTACATATGTTATATTAAAAAGCTAACCAGATAAGCAAAGCATAAGGTGACAACACAGTAATAATGAGAAGAGCTCAAGGTTAAGATTCATGGAGTCTGAGCTCGAATCTAACTCAGCCAATCAGCAGCTTACTTGTTATGCTACCTTAGGCAAGGAAACCGGGCTTCAGTGTTCCCATTTATTTTAAAAAATGGCTAAATAGTAGCCAAAATTTATTGAGTGTCTACTATGGAACTGTGCCAAATGCTTCACACATACTAACCCCTTTGACACTTACAACACTCCTATTCTTACTATTTCATAGGAGAAAACAGTGAAGTTACAGAGCAGTTCTGTTCTCAAGGATACACAGCTAGGAACTGGCAGGCCTGGATTTTAAACCCAGACACTCTGTCTCCAGAGCCCATGTTCTAACAACTGGGCAAATTCTGTTTCTAAACATCTACTTTGCAATTAAGTGAGGTAGCATTTGAAAGTCATCTACGCCTGGCAAATTGTAGGTGTTCACAACAGTCTATTTCCTCCCTATAAGCAAATAGGAGTATTATACTATAATAATATTTTTATATCATGCAATATGCATTCAAAAGATACTCACAAAGGTGCAGAAATATAATTTTAAAAAATCATAATTGTCATGGCTACCTTTTATTGAGTGCTTATTATGTGCAGTATATTATTTATTCTTCCCAACCAGTCAACCAATGGGATATTTTTGTCATGCATTCATTATAGACAAGGACCTTGAAGTCCAGAGCCACATGATTTGTATGGGGCAAACCAAAACCCACGATAATCCACTGCACTGAATTACACTGTGGACTGTCAGAGGCAGAGAACATGGAAAATGTTGTCAGTATGTTCATCCTGAAGTTAAAATTATATAGTAAGTTTCAAAGAAGTATACATAAGATTAACAATTGGTCAATTCCTACTTATTAACGACTTAGGCTGCTGCAACATCTTATTCATTTGGGGACCACCAGGAAAGTCACCTCTACCCTCTGGACTTCAGAGTTCTTATTTAGATAACAAAATCCCCATGTTCTATGACTATCATAGAGTAATGTGACCAGATTTTCTAAGTGTATCAATGCTGTCCCATAGAACAAATTTCTTACCAAAAATATAAAGAATCAAGAAACAGTCTCCAAATTAGACATCAGTGTAGTAAACAAAGTCTGTTAATCTTCCTCTTGAGAGCACTTAATTCTATTAAATAAATATTAACTGGAACTACAAGTGCATAATGGCATTTTATGAGGTTTTCTGAACAGCATGGGGTTATAAAGATTGGTCCCCCCCTAGTGAGAAGCTTAGAAGGACAAAGGAAAGTTATGAGACAAGCACTTGAGTAGTAAATGATCTACCTGAGTACTATGTTGAATAAGTATGAATTGTACAGTTCCGAAGAGAGAACCTTTAGGAGGCTCTGGTGAAAACATCATTGTAAGCTGGCATGATGTTTGAAGGACTGCGGAAGATGAGAGACTTAATCTGAAAGGAGAAGACATTTCAGTTGGAAAGAATCATCCAGATTATATTCCAACAGCGCTGAAGAGATGGACCTGACTGAACCAAAAGTCATATTGTGGAAAATGGGAAACAGCTGAAGAAACTAGTAGAAAAGAAGTGTTCTCAGTTTTTCACCTAAGGATTTGCATCTTCTAATTAGAAATTTTCTCAATTTCTATCAGTTGAAAATGTCCACTTGTATGTCATACTGTCCTGGGAAGATAGGGTTATACCTGATTCCCAGTGTTCTGGCTGCAAACCATCCTTTCCCTCCTTCTCCATAAAGCATGTTGGGTAGACGAGCATGTAAGGACACAGACACTATCATCCAGACGACTGCTCTAACTTACTGAAATTGATCATCGAGTTCTTTCATATTTATTAGTAATCTATTTCTTGTGAGTCATACCACCACCAGTTAAGCCAGCAGATCACTTCCCCAGCCCCCTGGAGCCAGGAAAGCCAGGCAGACTGAGCTGGTGAGGTGGATCCTGCTGCAGTCGGGGCAGGAAGGACGGGGAGGGAGGGTGGGCCGAGGGGGCGGCGGTGGATTAGAAAGAAAATAAAATGATTCGAGAAACATTTCAAAAGAAGAGTAAATGTCAACCAAAATTTATTGAGTGACTAGAATGTTTGCAAAATCATAATAAATCCTAGAAGAACTGCAGAGAAAGAGATATAAAACAATTATGCAATCACATAACCAATGATACAAGGCTGACCATACCTAGTGACCCAGGCACACAATTCATGTGTAATCAGACTCAGAAATAATATGAGACAGTTTCTCACAAAGTGGTAAATTATGTTTGATACTATTGTCCTCATAAACTCACTAACCATGAGAGAAATAATTTTTATGGACAATGACATGATGTTAGACATTGTTTATATGTAAAAACTAGAAGTAATTATGCAACAGATTGTGATCAGAATTAGATACTGGCTTAGTGGACAGGACCCTTCTCTCCTCTAAAACTACCCTTCAATACTAGTCACCCAAACATAGAACTTGATTTTTAATTAACCATATGAAATGTAAAGTCTGTTCTACTGAGCAAGTGTAGTTCTACACATGTATAGTTTATATCCAGTTACACACAGATAAGCAATTTACAGGTTAGGAGATCTTTAAGATATAACATTCACCTTGGCATAGTTTATCATATACTACCCTGGCCTCTCATCCATCCCAGTCTTACCTTCAAGCGTGATAAGCTCTTAACATAGTTCTTTTTTTCTTTCTTTTTAAATTAAGGTATCATTGATATACACTCTTATGAAGGTTTCACATGAAAAACAATGTGGTTACTCCATTCACCCATATTATTGGGTCCCCCCCATACCCCATGGAAGTCCCTGTCCATCAGAGTAGTGAGATGCCACAGAGTCACTACTTGTCTTCTCTGTGCTACGCTGTCTTCCCGGTGACCCCACACACACCATGTTTACTAATCATAATACCCCTCAATCCCCGTCTCCCTCCCTCCCCACCCGCCCTCCCCCACCCCTCCCCTTTGGTAACCGCTAGTCCCTTCTTGGAGTCTGTGAGTCTGCTGCTGTTTTATTCCTTCAGTTTTGTTCGTTGTTACACTCCACAAATGAGGGAAATCATTTGGTACTTGTCTTTCTCTGCTTGGCTTATTTCACTGAGCATAATACCCTCCAGCTCCATCCATCTTAACATAATTCCTTCTATCTGGTTTCCTAATTGGACTTGCTGCTGCCCCTCATAGACCACCTGGCCTGGAATCAAGTTCTTAAACCTTTGAATAATTCAATCTCTAGAAGCCATCCTGCCCAAAAACAAATTCCAATAAGACTTCTGACACCGATTTTAAATGTCTTCCCTCTTCTTTCCTAAGTTCTTTTTTATTTGCTAGAAACCTTAGTGGACAGCTTTCTGCTGGGCAGCTTTCAGACCCAACCTGACTTTTTCTCTTCTGGTTTTCATTTCCAAAATCATACTTATGCAAATGAAGCATTATATTTAAATATGATTGTTCTTATCTTAGCCAACATGAGTATATTTCAAGGGTACGTTACATATTTCATACATGCTTTAATATTGACGTATTTCATAAATGTGTTTATACATTCGAATCAAAGCATAGAAAATATTTATTCTTATAATTTCTCTGGAATAGTTCTGTATCTGCATTAACGTAAGCCAGATGCTTCTGTTTCAACCTCAGCATAGCTACACATAGAAGACTACTGTTGAGTTTTACATTTGTGAAGCTGAATAGTCTGTTCTTAAAGATTATGTAGTATTTACTGTTAACCATTGCTTGATGGATTGGGAAGAGACCTAAAAGATGCCTCTCCTTGGGTACCACTCTGGTTGCATCTATTCTCCATGAAACCAGGCTACTTCTTTCAGAATCTCCTGTTGTTTTGATTCTTCAGTTTTTGCTCGTGGTAACTTTTTACCATTGGTCATTAATTACAGCCAGTTCTCATTATTCACGGACGACTTGATGTATGTTCTATAAAGCCACCAACAAACACTGAATAGCAAATACTGGACCATTGCCTCCATGGGAACTACAGGGTTAGGCTCCCAGGAGCCATTGTCACATTTTCATCAGCCCATCAGTACATAACCTTGTCTTCTGTGTGTTTTAGTTTTAAAGCACTTAATTTAATATATATCTTTGATTCATTAACATTGAACTCATGGCCCACAGCACTGTAACTCATGCCTAAATGCAACGTACCCAACACACATATTTTCTCCGTAAGGCACATCACAACCTTCTAACACTTAGGAACACAGGCAGCACTCAGCTTGCTGCTCAGGCACCATTTTGATCAGCAAAATCACCACTAAAATGCACAAAAATGTGGCAGTAAAAAGACCATGAAAAGGACAGTTTTGTAAAAATGTAGAAGAAGTTTTGTTTGCAGTATGAAATCTGAAGCAAGAAGGCAGAGCATCGCCTTGTTTGACCTCAGCTGGGAACATGTGTGTCAGGCAAATGAATTTTTTTGCCACTCTACACATGCACATGTCCATGCACAGCCATAAAAACACTGTGTTGACTTCAGGGTTGCAAATAAATCTTAGCCGGTTGGCAAATTTGCAAATACGGAATCTACAAAGAATGAAGATCAAGCTGCATCATCTTTTTAAACAAACATAAACGCCAAAGTTCCCCTCGGCATCAGTGGTAGAGGGCAACTGACATATTTTGCACACTTAGATTAGCTACGTGTGTTACATTTAATAACATATTCACTAGGAACCCTCAAGTGTGTTTTGATGTGATTTGTCTTCACTTGGTAGAAACATCATTTCTGTGTTAAACTGGCCTGTGATCTTTTCTCAGTAGGTGACCAAAGTTAGAGTGGTAACATTTGGCATCAAATAAAAATGAGAATCCTTATGTCCCAGCAGAGCTTGATTGTTAAGTAGCTATGTAGAAGATACACAGCATGTTTCCACTGCGGGTCTCTTTTTTAAAGACTGCTATTGCTATGAAAACACAAACTTTGCACTAGCTGATGTTAAAGTGAAATGCAAAACTATCATAACTGAACCAGTTTGTCACTGGTGCAAGCATAGACGGAGGAGGGATCACTGGAACCGATTAGAATGTCAGAATACTGGTTACGTAAGAATCAGTACACACTAAAGCTGGCAATCCAAAATAGTGTGGAAAGAAGGCAAATTGTGCTAAGAAAACTGTATGACTATTGTTTTTAGAATCTTAGGTTTCTACCTCACCTTGGATGCTAAACTAAATTCCAGGGAATTAACGAATTCCATGATGAAAGGGAAGGGATACCCAGAAAAATTATACTACAAATAATCACTTTTCTCATCTTTAAATTAAAATAGTCCTTGTAAACACAAAGACAAAGGAAGTTGGTAGAGAGGACTACATAAAATTAAAATTTCATGTAGCTAATGAAATATCCACCAATTAAAACAGAACAACAAACCTGAAAAATATATTGACATAAAAGTCATCCATGTAATGTTTTTTAAAACTTTAAAAAATCAGCAACAAAAAGTAAAAGATAATGAACAGTAGGTCACAAAAGAAGATCTGGACTTCAGGAAAAATGTAAAAAAAAATGTTCTTTCTAATCTAACAAATAGAAACAAAAATAAGACTATAACATTCTTACCTCTGAAATTGATAAGATACTGTGTTTTTCTTTAACAAATACAAAACGTGGCATTTCTAACAAACAATTATGCAGAACAGATCAATCATCTTCAAAATACTTGTCATTCTTAAAAAAGGATTTTCACTTCTAAAATCATATCCAAGGAAATAAAGATCACATACAAGCTAAACATATTTGTGGAACACATGAATCAGTGATATCTGTTCCCCACAAAAAAGGAAGAAATAGCTAAATACATTTGTTTGCCCTGTAATGACATTTCCTAAAAATAAATCGCCTAAGAATGTTTTTGAAGACTACCTGTACACGTGATAATGGCATAATTTTAATAAGAAATCATGGTAGAAAACTGATAAAATATTATCCCCATTTTACAAATACATATTTTTATGTGTATTTACATGAAGCTAAGAAGAAACATAATGAAAATGATAACGGATTATTTCTTGTCACTGAGTTTATGGGAAATAAAAGTTTATTTCCTTCTTTATGGTTTTCTCGCATTCCAAATATTATAAAATATACATTATTCATCAACTTAAAATATTTGTATCTTAACTATCTCCTTTCATTTAATTTGCAATTTGGCCTTTTTTAATCCAGTAAGTTTATGTTTCTCAAAATCGTCAAACTGAATACTAAACATTCCATAGATTAATTTTTTTATCTTAATTTTCTACCTAGTGATATTGTGATATTGTGTCCTTTTAAACACTGGCATATCCTCAGCTATGGCTGGGCCTGTTCAAGCCAAAAATCCTGCCAGTTTTTAAAAACTTGAACTCATTATCTGTATTTTAGTTTTGCCTGTACTTTATCTGCTTTGGCTCAAGACAGACGACAGAAGAGGGGAGGAATAAATGACCCATAAATGCGGGAGAAAATCCGGAGCCTTTTTTTTTTTTCATTATTACTTGTTATAACCATTATGCTTGTGAATTATTTACAAAAAAAAAAATATTGCTATAAAGAATGATTTGAGTAAAGTCTCAGGTCTTGCCTCCAAAGGCTGTGTTGTTTTGTTTTTAGGATTTTTGTTACGATTCCAACAAGTTTTATGATTACGTTAGATTATAGGACAAAAGATAAAACGTTTTACGGGTTGCGGGATAATTATAAGAATGATTTTGAGTTTTCTTTAAAACCGGTGAAGGCTGAAATACTCAGGATGTGCCCCCCCGCCCTTGGCTCCGCGGCGCATCACTGCGGAGTGGGTGATGGAGGGCGCCCAGCGGGGGACCGTAAGCCAGGCCTGCGTCTTCAGTTCCTCTCAGTGGCTCTGGAGCCGTGGGCAGCTGCTCTGAGACGTAGCTTCCTCATCTGTAAAATAAGAATGAGTCTAACAGGTATGTGTCTAGTAGTCTGATTTAACCACAAAATGGGACTGGACCATAGTGGCCTTAAAGAATCCATCAACATTATTCTCTCCCCAGCCTTGTTTTATAGAGCTGGATACTAAAAGATGAGAATTTTATTCTTAAAAGGAAACTACAGCACCAGGCACTCTGACCTGTTGAGAGGATGTGCACATAAGCTTTAGCAAGCCCTGATCATTTTTTGGGAATTAGCCCATGCTCCCTAAACACAGTTTTACTAGAGTGGAAAAGCCAACCCTATTAGTTTAGGAGATGGCCATGGATTTCTCCAGGTGTGTCCACATAGTAAGATCCATAGTTCTCTGCTGAGCGTAACCTGGAAAACTTTCAAAAGTAGCGGCGGGGGGACACGGGAAAGGCAGTATATACAGAGAAGACAAGTAGTGATTCCATAGCATCTTACTACACTGATGGACAGTGACTATAATGGGGTATGTGGGGGGGACTTGATAATAGGGGGAATCTCGTAACCATAATGTTCAAGTAATTGTGCATTAACAATATCAAAATAAATAAATAAAAATAAAAAGTAGGTCTGACAAGTTGCAAACCATGAACAGAAACAAACAGTATCAGCAAAACACTCAGGTAACCCCTCATTTTCAGCCACGTAGAGTCCAGGTAGGCCCACCACGGTAATCAGGCACCAGATGTACTCCTAAGTACGTAAATGAGTGAGCTTCTTTACGGCTTTACTGGACTTAAAGTAACTGCATTGTGTAGGCTATCTGCCGAAGATAATTGTTTTAAATTATAATATTCATTTAAATATTCCTCCTGATGGTAACTGGTGATTATCTTCTGCAGCCACTTTGGGTTGGAACCCACAAAAATCCTCTCCAGTAGCTTATAGGACCTTATTCTCCTATTCTGTATGCAAGGAGCTTATGCGTGCATCTCATGTAGGAGTGGTGGTGACACTGTCGATCAAGCCAGATTTCCTGTGTTCAAGTCCAGTTCTGTCACTTAGCAAGTTTGTGATCGTTAGCAAGTTTTTAAATTATGATACCCCTCAACTTTCTGATCTGTAAAATAAATCATAGCACTTATCCCCCAAGAAATTAGGTAGCTAATCAGGGCCTACTGAGATCTAAATAAATATTAGCTACATCAATTATGAAATTAATAAAAATAGAGTATAAGTTATCATCTTGCTTTGCACCGTTCAAAACAGGTGTTCTGATCCACAAAGACTGTTTCAGCTACACTTTTAATTCTTGCAGAGTTATTCCACTGCAGTTAAGAAACAAAAGCTTGGTGTTAGAGGGGGTAAATCATAGCACTTACCCCCAAGAAATTAGGTAGCTAATCAGGGCCTACTGAGATCTAAATAAATATTAGCTACATCAATTATGAAATTAATAAAAATAGAGTATAAGTTATAATCTTGCTTTGCACCGTTCAAAACAGGTGTTCTGATCCACAAAGACTGTTTCAGCTACACTTTTAATTCTTGCAGAGTTATTCCACTGCAGTTAAGAAACAAAAGCTTGGTGTTAGAGAGGACTCCAGAACAATTTTCTTTCACCATTCCCATGGCCTCCTTCTGAAGGAAACAGAAAGAAGGAAGGCTTGTGTTTAAGTCACCATGTTTTTGTAATGTAGCCTTGATAACCTGGCCCCCACTAATTAAACCAGGGCTCTGGGCTCATTCCTTAGACAGCTACATGTGGTTTGACCTGTAGCCTCACGTCTTTACTTGAGAACTCTGCCAACCAGAAATTTCTGTACTGAATGGCAAATGGCTGACCCCACCCAACCTTCTCTCAGTCATGTTAGATTAAAGACACACAGAATATATAGCATTCTAGGCGGCCTCTGTTCACTTGCAAACTTTAGTATATTGCTAAGGAGAGAGGGAATCTGAGGGGAGAGAGTGACAGAACAGAACTTAAATATTGTAGGAGATTTTGTCTGTCATTCACCTTGTGGAATTTTCCAACCGTTTTGTGTTTCATAGGGCAGCTTGATAGAGTTAGTTTCCGGATTGTAGTTTGGTCAGCATTACCCAGAAGGTACTCAGCTTTCTACCTAAAGTCACATATGTAACTTCATTGATATTTTGGAAATGTTTGACCCCTAAAAGTTCTCTTAGATTGTAGCTCTGTGGGCAATGATATTGCATTTTAATAATATAAAACTTTTTTGCATGTGGTAACACTTAGGATATTGTCCCCGAGTGGAGCACATTCCCTGAAGTTCCAAATAAACCCAGAATATATCTGCTAACTTGATACCATGTTTTTCTGCAACATGATCACTGAGCACGTATCCCCCAAATGAAGAAGAAACAGGGACAGGATCTGTGGCTCCTCTTTCTACATCCCATAGGGCAAGTTTTCTGCTGAGCCTCATGTGCTCTTAATATTTTTATACAATGTGGCTCCTTAACATACAACAGGCACTTCATCTGTTGCCCATGCAAAGATACATTGATCTATTTTGTGTTGAAGTATGATTATTTGTGCTGGTGTTCTCTGGAGATGGTGGGGCATGGTACTTCGGGGGTGAGTGCAGAGTTCTCCATGACAAGCAACTTGGCTTGTCTCAATTTTCCAGTTTTGTACCAACCTTAGAAGCTAGCCCCCACATAAGCTTTGATTCCACTTAGAGTTAAAAGCTCAAACTTTATGGCCAGCCTTATAGGGTTTGGATGCTGCTTGCACCACTTGCCTGTGTGGCCTTAGGAAAATTGCCTACCTTTGTGGGTCTCCATTTTCTCATCTGTATACACCCTGGGATGGCTGTGAGGCTTAATGGTGTTCGGAGCTCTCACTGCAGTGTCTCCTATGCAGTTCGAGCCACTCTTGTTGACATAGTTCAGAAATGAAGAGATTCACCGAGAGCAGGAAGAAATCGTGAGCCCTTAGTCAGCATGGCCATTAGAAGCAGAAGCCACATGGGGGTGGCCAGGGGAGTGCATAGTAGCTGGGAGCTGCCGGGGATTCCAGGTCTCTGTGGGGAATAATTGTCCAAGATCTTGGGCAGTCTGCATGTTGGATAGCCCACTGGCAGGAATAGCGCTCACTCAGTAAAACTGACTTTCAGCAATTCTGGTGTCAAAAGATCCTAACATGATATTTCATTTAATTCGAGACTTTTAATCAGCCTGAGAGGAACTCTGGGTAAAATAGCAGTAGTAATACATATCCCTTTTAAACTGGGTTATTATGAGATTTAAATGTGTTTATCAACACATTTATGAAATGATTAAGTTCTATATGAATGTAACATCAAGCAGATTATAAATATTAATGGCATTTTAAGTGAGGGCTAATTATTTAGGAACAAGAAAAACAGAGAAGAAAAAGACTACTGGGATGACTGTGCCTCCTACCCCCAGTTAGAATTTACTGAAGGAACTAAAGGTTGTAATATCCTTTATTATTAATCATTATATTTCTTCAATACCTTACAAATATGATCTAGGGGATAAGTTTGGGTTTTAAGATTTAACCTTGGTTCAAATCATAATTCTGCCACTCACTGACTGTGTGACCTTAGAGAAGTTACTTGATCTCTCTGGGCCTCGAATTCCTTGTACAATTAGATGACATGGGAAAGCAATGTGGCTCCTTTGGGCACTCGATGAATGGATGGATAGATCGTAAACATGATTACAATTTTGAAACAAACGTGGCAAAAGATGCATTGAAACTTTGTTAATCCATCTAAAAATCATCCTTATATTGTGTTTGCTTCACTTGAAAATATCTTCTGTAGCTTAATATAAGTAAACTGTAAAAACAGCAACACTGTGGTCATTGCAGCCATTCCAGAAATAAAACATTGAGAAACACCAGGGCTGTCCTGATGGCTTTCACATGGTCAGTCAGCCCATATGCTGAAAGCGGTATAAGAGCGGAGTCAAGTTCATTAGAATAATCCTAGTGAGGAGTGCTTAAAACATAAACGAGCCATTCAGAAGGCAGCTCAAATGTATGGCCCCTAGAGTGTTTTGACAGCATATCTCACTATACCAAGAGATAGCATAGAATTTAATTGTACGGTTGAGGTGAAAGCAGCCTTTCCAGCCACATCGCTGGTACCAGATTTTCATTACAAACTGGCATGCTTTCAATGCTCAGGCTTTCCCAGAGCAAGGAAAGCAGGCAGATGCAAATCTGTGCCTTCCCCAGCAGTAGAAGGTCACTCCAAAGGAGAGAAAACATTTCTTCTGCACACGATTAAACAACTGACATGTAGCCCCACTCCATGGGGCTTCTGTCTTTCCCTGGGAATATCCTGGGTAGCTTGGAGCACTTCAAAGCCAGGGTATAATTCTTGTGGCAGTACCTGGCTTTTGATGGCCCCTGTTTTGACACCTAACGTTCTCTGTACACAGAAAACCTTAGGCAAAAATGCAGCAAGCAGAACCACATCTGCATATCTGAGAAGGTGATCATTTCCTTCCAAAGAGTGTACTTGGGGTGGAGGGTGGGGACGCAGAGGGTTGGCTGCAGAGGGATTGTCTGATTTTCATCTTTTGATTAAGATACATTCCAAATACATATACAATAGAAGGAAGGAGTACATGACCTTGCCCAAATTTTTTCAGTAGTGTTGTGTGCTACTCAAAACACAGCTTACTTGTTAAAAATTAAGATAGAAACCAGGCTACAACAACCAGGAAGGAGAAGAAATATTCTTCTCTAAAAGGAAATTTTATATATTTACAAATTCTACACCAAGTTAGAATGTTTAGCGAACATTAATATTTAAGTGATAATAAATATATATTCTTTTAAATTGTTCAAGCATATGAATTGCTTTAGAAGTTATAGAGTGTTCCATGGGAAATAACCATTGTCAGTTTCCATTTTATGATACCTTTCCAGGAATACTTATTTTTCATACAAAGGATTTAATATGTACCCTTTTCAGTATCATTTGTAAAGTATTTGAAATCTAAGCTGTAGCCATACATGATTTCCACAGTACTTGTGACTGTATCAACAAAATAGTCCAACTAAGGCATCAGTTAGATCCACTAGTTTTGCTCAGTTCAGGAAAGGCATCACTATAAATACAGCCATGTTGATTTTTTAAAGTCATCTAAAATAAGCCCATTATTAAGTAAAAATGTTTCTAATATAAACTAGTAAGAAATGATTTCAAATAAATGTTTTATATTCATACCTTAATGCATAACCATAATTTTCCTATAGAGTATTTGTTGTAGTTGAAAAACAGAACCACAGAACTGTATCTTCAAAGTATTGAGAGAAAGATAAACAAAAATTGACTGTTGAGACCAAAAGACCTGTTAAAGCAACTTCTAAAGACTTAATTAATAAAATAATAAGTAAACCCAGAATAGATGCCTGAGATGTTAGAAGTATTTATCAAAGAAATTGATAAATATACCAGTAAAAAATGTTTAGAACTGTCTAAAATATTAATGCATAAATTAGTGTGTTTTAAAAGGGGGGAACAAATGAAACAATTAAAAATGAAGACTGTAAGTCAGGAAAGAAGTAATCAGAGTTAAAGTTTTCTAAGAGGCTTATATTTTAAGACGGTTTAAAGATGATTTAAAAGGCTAATTAACTTTAGACTTTCTTAAGTGTGTATGGTAAAATTCCAAAGGTGCCCGCTTAATATTAAATAATATATAACTTCAAAGCCAGAATACCGGAGGAAATAGAATAAGAAAACAAAAATAGTTCATTCAAAAAGTAGGAAGGAGAGCAAAAAGAATCTTAGAAAGTCAGAAAAAGGAAAAATATATATCTATATTTGAGTCTTTCATAAATGTATATCATGTCATTGGACTAAATACACCAGCTGAAATAAGTTGTCATTTTAGAATTTTTAAAAGCTAACTGGTTTTTGAGACACATAAATTAGGATTCTGGTTGACTGTAAAAGGATAAAAAGATATATAACAAGCAAATAATAAATAAAGAAAAACTGGGTAACTATAATGATGTCAAGAAATACAAACTTTAAAACAAAAGCCTCTTTTAGGGATAGAGCTTTTTTAGGAATATCTTTCAAATTATGATAAAAGATTTAGTTTGCCTGGAAAACATAGCAATTCTAAACTTGAAAGCACAAAGCAAAATACCCTCAAAACATACAAAGCAAAACTTGACAGAAATACATAATTTAGTAAGTCCAGTATCATAGAAGGAAATTGTACATACCAGTTTCAAAGCTGGTAATTTTAAGCATGTAAAAGTAATTAAAAATAGGTTTCCAAAAATATAATTAACAAATTTGATTTAATAGAAATAAATACAGTTTGAACAGAAGAAATAAAAACAAAATTATTCAAATATATAAATGAAATATTTAAAACTTTCTGTCACTTTTTAGGATGAAAAAATTTTTAAATACTTAGAACTGAGGGATAATTAATAATCCTATAAAAAATCCATGAGATATAACACAAAAGTAGCTATGGTTTATTTTATACTGTAAATGCTTAAATTGGAAATGAGTTATGGCTAGTAACTAATAGCTAAATTCCAAAAAATATAAAAAATGGGATAAAGAGCTTAATGAAATCAAATTTGAAGAATAAAATAGAATGCACAGGATCGACACAGTAATAAGTTTCTTAGAAAAAACCCCAACACAATTAGTTAAGAAACAAGATCACCCCAAAATAATCAATACAGAAATGAACATGGAAAATGATTATAGGCAGCAGAGATTTTGAACAGTAATAAGAGAATACCATGGACTAACTTTGTTGATGCATTTTGGAAGCTTAGACAAAAGTATGGAAAAATGCCTAGTATATCATATGCATGCCAGAAAACTTTTTGTCTTGGTTTTTGAAAGATATTTTTGCTAGGTATAGAATCTTAGGTTGATAGTTCATTATTTTCTTTACGCTACAGTGAAAATGTTGCTCTGCTCTTCTGGCTTGCATTGCTTCTCACAAGAAGTCTGGGGTCATTCATCTCTTTGTTCCTTTATGTACAGTTGTGTCCTTTTTCTCTGGCCGCTTTTAAGCAATGTGCTTATAATGAACCTCAGTGGGGTTTCTTTCATGTTTCCTTTGAGGTTTATTGTTCTTGGCTCTGCAGTTTTATAGCTTTCAACAAATTTGGAAAATGTTAAGGCATTATTTCTTCTTTCTTTTTTAACTGTCTCTGCTTTTAGATTTTTATTTATTATAATAATATTGCTTGATCCAAATGGCTTCTAGCAAGTATGGTTAACTGTCAGCAAATACAGATTACACACTCGTTTTTACTTTTTCCCTTCCAAATGGGAATTAGAAAACAATTTAAGCAAATATATTGATATTATTTTAGTGTTCAAATATATCATTTAGATCTTGATTTAAAGAGATAGACACTTGGAATGGTTCTTAAAAATCTTTAGCTATTAGCCATCACAGCTTATTAGTCTAAACCTATTTTCTTCTTAGGCTTAGTGACACTCACTCATCTTGAATCTTTTTTTTTTTCAATTAAAGTATCATTGATAAACAATCTTCTATTATTTTCAAGTATACAACAGTGTTCAACAGTTACCCATATTATTAATCATATCCCCCACTAGTGTAACTACTATCTGTCAACATAGGAAGGTGTTACAGAATCACTGGCTGTATTCCCCATGATATACTACTATCCCTGTGACTGACTTACATTATGATTGAGAATTTTTCTGCACCTTTATCCCCCTCTTCTTCTCCCCCCACCCACCCTAACCCCTCCCTGATGGTAACCACCAGTCACTTTTCAATGTCTGTGAGTCCACTGCTCTTTTGTTTATTTTGTTTTGTTTTGTATCTCTATATTCCACAAATAAGTGAAGTCATATGGTATTTGTCTTTCTCTGCCTGGCTTATTTCACTGAGCATAATGCCCTCTAAATCCATCCATGTTGTTGCAAATGGCAGGATTTCTTTTTTTTTTTTTTAATGACTGAGCAATATTCCATTGTGTGTATGTTACATCTCTTCTTTATCCATTCATCTATTGATGGACACTTAGGTTGCTCCCCTATCTTGGTTATTGTAAATAAACTAAGGCATTATTTCTTCAAATATTTTTCCCTCCTTTCCCACACTGCTTTTGAGAAATCTTGTTATATATGTATTAGACTGCTTGAAATTATTCCATGGTTCTCTGATGCTCTCCCCACTTTTTTCAGTCTTTTTCTTTCTGCTTGGATTGTTTCTATTGCTATATCTTCAATGAAGCTTATCTTTCCTCCTGTGGCATCTATTATGCTGTTAATCCTTGCCAGTGTATTTTTCACTTAGAACTTTATTTTTGAGTATTTATATATCTTCCATGCTTCTACTTAACATGTTCCATCATTCCTCTACATTCTTGGATATACACAAAACAGTTACAACTCTTAATGTCCTTGTCTATTCATTCCATCATTTGTCATTTCTGAATCTGTTTCTTTTGATTGACTTTTCTCCTCAAGGATGTTATTTTCCTAGTTCTTTTCATTCCTGGTGATTTTTATCAAATGGTAGACACTGTGAATTCCCCCCTTTCTGGGTGTAGATATTTCTATATTCCTATGATATTCTTGAGCTTTGTTCTGGGATATGGTTAACTCACTTGAAAACAACTGATCCTTTTGAGACCTCATTTTAAACTTTGTGGGATGGGACCAGAGCAGCCTTTATGTAGGGCTCATTTTTCCACAATATGGATTCAGTTTCCTTCTGAGTACTCTACCCAATGTCCTTTAATTACAAGATATCTCACTCTGACTGGTGGAAATATGACCTAATCTTGGTTTAGGTAAGATCAGGAGATTTTAGGAGTAATGTAGGAGATTATTCCCTCAGCTCCTTTCAGGCCATTTTTCCCCCTGACCAGAGTAGTCTTTAGATGCATAAACTTATCTGTACTCAGCTGAAGACTGGGCAGAACCTCAGCAGCCACTGAAGCTCTGTGCAGCTCTCTTCTTTCTGGGATTCTGTCCTGAGGACCTCAGACTACCAATGCTGTCTTCCCAAGCAAGGGGGTCTACCAGGTTCCTGACTTCCCCTGTTCCCCTGCACCGAGGCCTGGGAAATCTTACCAGACAATAAGCCGGGCTTACATTGCTCAGATATAACTATCCTGCCCTACTTGATATCCAAGATCTGAAAACTACTGTTGCTTATTCACTTCCAGTTTTTTTATTGTTTCAGATAGGATTAAATCAGGTCCCCGTTACTCCATCTTGGCTGGAAGCAGAAGTTTTAAATTTTTTGTTTTTAAATGTTGATGCTTAATTAAAATGTAAACCTGTGTAATGGACTTAGTAAGCGCATGCATGTGCTCTTCAGGCTTTTTCCTGGTTGTCAGCCTCGAACTTAAGTCTTAAGGAGTAGCTATCAACTAACGCTCTTCGTGGAGGCAGGGGAGAGAAGGCATGAAGTTTCTCTGGTCTAATAAATCCTAATGGGTGACCTCTAGAAAAGATGAGAAAAAAGGGCTTAAGAAGTAAAAAAAGAAGAGGAAAAGGGGGAGGGCAGAGGAGATGGGCATCACTGGGGCAACTTCAACTCTAAAATGAAGCCTCCAACAGAGAACTTAGTGATAAAATGAGAGCCTGATTAAGCCCTTGCTCTAAAATCTAGATGCTAAGCACCCTCTCACTTATGTGCCTGTCACTATTCTAAGCACTTTACATGTAGACTTATTTAATTTTCTGACAGCTCTGTGAAGTAAGTTATTATCATCCCCATGTTACAGATCAAGGAAAAGGTTAAGCAAGTAGTCCAAGATCCCATAGCTAGAAAATGGCCTGGCTCAGATTTGAATCCAGGCTCCTGGACTGCTATGTGGTGTTAAGTCTTGATATTCTGGTTTTAAGCCCACAACACATTAAAAAGAGAATTGTAGATGCGGATGCAACAAATGGAAGAAAAAATAAGCACTGGCAAACTGTTAAGTAAAAAGGCAAGGATATAGAAACCTCAGAAATTGCTAACAGAGAAGCTTATCATTAGCACATTAACAAATGAAGATTCAAATAAAGAACTAGTCATTAAAAAACCTTAACCTATGTTAAGAATTTTTCATGAAAGCTCTGACTTTTTTTGAATATTCTATTTTTTAAAAATACAATTTAGCATTTGAATGCTACTCTGACAATTAAAGAATTTTTACCCTGGAATGCACTCTATATACATAACCTGGTAGAGGTCAACTTTGTTTTATGGAAACATTATTCCTGAGCAACCAGATAAATAAATTAGGAGTTCATTTTAAATATTATTAAATACTCATCTCATACCCCTAAAGTGCTAAAAAAGCAAAGCATTTTCAAATACTATTTAATCATTTATTTTTTTAAATCCTACCTGCAAGCACTAAAGTAGAATTTGGCCTCTTTTATCTCAAAAGTAAAAATTTTCCAACAGTGTTGACTGCTAGCCTCTCATGGATCAAATGTAGAACACCTTTTTTTGACGACCACTTTTCCTCCAAAAACATACCCTGATTTTATGAGACAAGAACAAATATTTTCCTGTCACATGTCTTGGGGAGAACCTCACTTCTGCCTAGAATGTGGATAAAATGTCTACCGTGAGAGATACAGTCGGATGAAAAAGTAACAATCTGAGGAAGGTGAGGACTGTGTATAAATACCTTTTGAGCAGAGGACTTCCTCCCAGGAGAGCGTCACAGGTGCGCTGACCTGCAGGATCCTGGACAACTCTCCTGAAAGGAAAAGAGTAATACTTTTCACATCATTTCCAAATGCATGAATTGTGGGTTTTGATTCTTTTCCTATAAATACTCACCTTTTGAAAACTCCTCTGTAATCTCTGCTGTCAATAAGTTTTATAAATACTGTATACAGGTCTTTAATTCACCACTACCTGCTGGAGGCTTATTTATTGTTTGAAAAAGAGAAGCTGGAGAAGTCATTTGAAAATTCATTGGGTAGTTCACTCTTCAAGGTTGAGGTGTGCTCTCGGAAGGGTCATGAAAACTTCTGAGAGACCGCACATTGCCCTTCTGTATTTTGCTAGTCCATTATCGGAATAGTGTATTAGTTCATTGAGTAAAGAATTACCTTCCTATTCAGATAGCAAAAATGTGTTGCACACCCCTCATCCCCGCATCTATTAATTGTCACAGCCTGCTGTGTAATTATTTTTCAGAATTTCCTCATATTCCCCCTCCACTACCACCCCTGAGCTCAGAAAATTATAAAAACACTTTAAACCTCCAAGTAATGGAAATACTCCAAGAGTTAAGCTGAAATCTGTCACATCACCTTCCTAAATTAATGATAGCTGATTTGATATATCTCTAGAGCAAAGTCCGGCAAACTTTTTCAATCAGTAAAGGGCCAGAGAGCCTGTCTTTGAGGCTTTGGAGGACTTGTGGTCTCTGCCACAGCTGCTCAAGTCTGCCCTTGTCCTGTGAAAGCAGCCACGGACAATGTGAGCCAAAGAGTGGGTGTGGCAGTGTGCCAATAAAACTTTACTAATCTACACAAATTTGCATTTCATATAAATTCCACGTCACAAAATACTATGCTTATTATTATCTCTTCTTCAACGATTTAAAAAGGCAGAAACTGGTTTTTGTATGGCCTGCAAGCCACAAGCACCAGGCTGCACTTGCCCACCCTTTCTCTAGAGGCTTAGTAGACTATCTGAGAAAGGGTTTATCACCCTCAGCACTGATGACACTTTGGGCCAGATGACGTCCTTGTTATGGTGCACTGTCTGATGTATTTTAGAATGTTTAGCAACATGGCTGGCCTCTATTCCCTAGATGCCAGTAGAACCCTCCTCCCTCAGTTGTGACCACTAGAATGTCTCCAGACATTGACAAATGTCCCCTGGGGACAAAATTGCCCCTGACTGAGAGGCACTGGTCACCCTGAACTAACCACACTGTGAGCTGAGAGCACCACATGAGATGGGAGCTAGTGGGCTGCCTAGCACTAGGCAGCTTCGTGTACCACCTAGAGATATGCTTGGGATTCTCATGCTTCCAATACAGAAAGACAACACTACTTCCTGGTTAATGGCCACTGAAGAAGCCCTAGACCTAAGGCACCCATTGTGTAACTTGGAGGCAAGTGTTTATTTATGCAAAGTGAGTATTTATGCAAAAATATCTACTTAGAATTTAGAAGTCAGTATTCTCTACCCTCCCCTCTTCATTTCTTTTTATATTTATTTCCAATCCTTCTTTCCACCCCCTCACACTCAAACCGTACAGTATGCATCTTGCTCTAGACTACCAGGAAAATGTAATATTTAAGTGATTTCATTCATTTGACCAGAACACTGAGATGATGAAGTGGGGGACACAGGACGTAGTTTATATTAAATTAAGAACCTAAATTCATTGCTGTAAATCCTCATCCTACATAAATGTCCCTCTTCTCCAAACTTCCTTCTAATGTGCAAACTGTAAGAGGTATACTCTTATTTTGTTAGGTGGTTCTTCAGGCCAAAGACCCATAGTAGGTGATGTTATACAATAATGACTCAAAAGCAAAGAGACATTCTTATTTTTCTCTACCTTTTATTCATTTCCAACTTTAAATTATTGATACAAACAAACTTCTTCTCCTCACTGTAGAATATGTTTTTACCATTTTTTACAATTCACCAAAGAAAGTTTTCCTGGATTATAGTAAAAGTTCTTATAGAATGCCAGATTATATATGCTGAATAATACTTCTCCCTCTCATTCTTTACTGCCTAACAGGTAAGTTTTGACCCTTTCTGAGGTGCATCACATCCTAGTTATGAATATTTTTGCCTGAACTGTCTGAAAATCCCCCTGGATACTTAATTTGATGTCTCAATCTAAGAAAAATGTTCTTTTGCCTGAACAATGAGGTTTCTGGTGAATGAAGGACTCAGCACTGCTCTGCTGAAGTAAGACTACTTTACTCAGGTCTCTGAATTAGTGAGAAAGGCCTATATGACACATCTGAGGAGTTCACATTCAGATGCATGTAATAAAAATGGGGCTTTAGGAACAACCAAAAATCTATAACTTTTTAAGGGACAGAACAGTGTGCTTTGCAGGGGAATCTGAATTTTAGCCTCTGGCTGTTCTGACTAGGCAAGCCTTACCTTCTCTGAACCTCAGTTTTTTAATCCCCAAAGTGAAGGGTTAATTCTAAAATCCCTTGATTTTCTGACCTGATTTTATAGCTTGCAAAAGCGATCAGACAGTATTGCCTATTCAAGTATTGGCCCCAAAGTGTTGCCAAAATTATGAATCAGATAGTTGGAAGAATTTGGTGATCAGTTCAAAATAATCTGCATGGCCCCTTGTTCCCCACACCCACTTCTGTTCCTCCCCACAATGATGCCATTTCTAAGAAACAAATTTTTAAAACCATTGTTTTTTTTCCTCAATAAAAGCTTTCCTTTTAATATATAAAAATAATAATAATAATCGGTATGTCTCTGAATTCTTTGATTTTTCTTATTTTCCCCTCCTCCTATAGTGTTTATAGTTGCTTATCTGTAGAATATGAGTCATAAGAATGAATATGAATGATAAATCACAGAGTTTGGTATTTTTTATTTAGATTATTTAGATATTTTATTTAGATTATATAAATATTTAGATTATTATAGAAAACCTAGATTAATTAAATTAAGTTCAAAAAGCAATTAAGAAAATCAACAGCTCAGATTCAATAGTGGCAAATACTCTCATAGTGTGGAGAAGTAGTTATCACCTGCAGGGTGGCTTTGCCCTCCAGGGTACATTTAGCAATGAGCAGACATTTTTGCGTGGCATACTGGGGGTGGTAGGGGATGGGGACAGGGCATATTAATGGCATCTAGTGATGCTGTTAACAACTGTAATGCGTAGGACATGTTTCTGCAACAGAGAATTGTCTGGCTCAGAATGTTGACAATGCCGAAGCTGAGAAACCGTGATGGAGACCTGGTACAGATATGATGTGATCAATTCCGGGTGTCTCCTACTTTCTACCATCACAGGAGCCTCTGCCTCCTACCAACTGTAAGTAAATGTAGCGAGTGTTAGTACTACATTTGAAACAAGGATTCTTGGCATAAGTCACCTATGTCTCTGAAGTTTTGCCAATTCATCCTTTATGTGCATGGAGTACACAAGATCTAACGGCAATGGAGCCACAATGTGGGACTTTCTCTAAGAAGGAGAAATACTGCAGTACATGTCTATGATACAATAGTATTAATTTATATTTAGCTAGGGAAACATTTGATTCTACATATGCTTCCGTCAGTGGTTCTGAAAGGTACATTTTAATTTTGAGGATGATAATTTCTGGCCCTTTTTTCTTCATCCAGCTATTCTCTGTTTTGCTGCTTGAAAGCAGCATCCCACAGACTGCAAATACTGGCTGTTCCCATTTTGAGAAATATGGTAAACTCCAATAAACAAATTCCAAGCGCTTCATCAAAGTCTCGCACAGGACAGAATTTGCATGTCATTCACTTAAAATCTTTCTTTTCTTCGTGTGCAAAACTACATGACCTAAAAGAAATGGAGGTAATACAATTACACATTTGCCTGAATTATCTCATCAATAAAAGTATCACCTGGCTAATTGCATCTCATTACAATTTGCCTAAAATAGAAAATAAACAAGTATTTTAATTTATGTTACATCCTGTACAAGGTCCCAATCGGTTGATATACGCTGCTATTTAAAAATAAAACTCAACAAGCTGTAGATGATTTATTCTGATTCTGCTTTTCTTATAAATATTGTTGCCAAAATAAATTTTTTCTCATACAAAGCCTATAATGCCTCAGAGTAGTACAGTTGGATTCTATTATAGCATAACTCAATAAATACAGTTTCATATAAAGGAAAGATCAATGTACCTAAAATATAATAACTGATTATTTTATTTGTATGATCTTCCTGCTTCCATTTCACCCATCTAAAGCAATAAAGAAAAAGTATCAAATACCTTTTTTTGCATTCTTATCTTGATTTTCCAAGAAGAAAAATTTACACAAAGTTTTGAAAATGGCAATGCATTGAAATCTAGATTTCCAAATATCTTTGTTTTCTCTCTCATGTGCCTACATTTTCAAGAAAATTCAGCAAGTATCAGTGTTTGTGGAAGGACAAAAGGAAAAGGACGAATTTCTCCAGTAGTTAAATGGAGGTGTCTATCCTTTGAGTGTTTCTCACTGAATCTGCATTTGTCACCCTGTCACCCTGACTGTTTATGTATCATACATGTGCTAAGTATTGTAATGGAAACAAGAATAAAACAAAGGGCCTTCCCTAAAGAAACTTAAAATCTCAATGACAAAAGAAAAAAGAAACATGTGAGGGAGATAAAAGTTTAACCAAAATGATACACTTAATAATAGGTCACTGTATATTGCAACAATAAGGGCTGTTCTATTTCAGTGTGATTTTGATTGTATGAGGAGGACCGGGGAAAGCTTTGTGGAGGAAACCGTGGCTCAACTAAGCCTTGAAGGATGGGTGGCAAGGGAAAGGGAGTTGTGTCAAGGAAGGGGAGGCCTGAGAGGAGGCATGATCCTTCCAGAGCAAATGATATACGATACTGGTGCTGGAGGATGATATTGGGTAACTGTGGCAGGGGAGTGGGTCTGTGGGATCAGGGCTGGAGAAGCCGGCTGTGGGCAAAGGAATAGCCCAGTTCCGGGCCTGCAGTGCAGAAGGCATGCAGGACGGCACTGTGGCGGCAGCGCAGTGAAGAAACAGGAGCATGCGGCTCTTCAAAGGAAGACCCTCAGCAATAGGAACTGAGGGGCCGTGGGTAAAAGTGGGAGGGGTTAAATCAGGGTCGGGACCAAGAGAACTAGGGTGATAATGGTGATATGGCCCGGATGGCAAGGCCTGCAGGGCATCCGGTGGACATCCGCAGTTGGGCATGCTGGGGCCAGGAAAGGGGCGAAGGAGGTGAGACTTCCCTCTCGAGCTATAGGAGGGACAGTGGGAAGGAAGGAGTGTTGGCTGAGCCTTTTGTAACGTCCACAGCAAAGGCACCACAGCAGCGCTCAGGGAGGGGCTAGAGGAGGCGTGGTCGCAGAGGCAGAAGTCATCCAAGAAAACAGACACAGAGAGTCGGGATACCCACTGTGGTTCCGCAGTCAGGAGAGGGTTTGGGGAAGAGGGTGGGGTCAGCAGGGGTAGAGAATGAGCACCAAGAAAAGGCTGTTGGTCTTGAGGCTGGGGGTTGTCTTGACGGCTCTAGAGGAAGCATTTCATTCAATTCTGGGAAATCCCCGTAATAAAGGGATAAGGGGAAATAGATGGAGAGGATGGGAAAGACACTGACATATACTATCCATTCCAAATCAGTGGGATGAAGAAGACGGTCGGTGCCTGAAGGGGACAGCAAATTCATCCAGTTTTCTTGTTGTGTTGTGGTGTTGTGTTAAGATAGGAGATATCTGAAAGCAAAGGGAAAGCATAATTGCAAAGTGCTCAGAAATAAGGATTTTCTTAAATTTGCAAAACAGTTCATGGTTGACAGAATTTATAGTTGACATTTTCTCGTTCAGCCTTCACAGTAACATCGGAGAAGTTACGTACAGTGACGGTGTGAGGAGCAGAGGGCTTCTGGCCCCACTGCTCTGTCTTCGGTAGCACGAACTCATTGACAGGGAAGAAAACTAGCTGGGGATGTAACCAACTGAGAGAGGGTGGGGCAGAGAATTAAGTTTCACGTAGGTTAACAGTGAGAGAAAAAGGTAATCTGTAAGACCAGACGTAATGTGAAGGAGCAGACTAAAATTTACATGCTTTTCTCACCAAAGAGGGGAACAGCCCCTTCCACCAAAGGCAGAAACTGTCAGACATCCTGTGGACCATTTCCCTTATGCGTGAAATCATTGACTTGCATTTGAAGAAAAGACTGGTTATGTCTATTTGGTAAACCATTCAGACTTGGTGAGTATGTGACTATTATCTCTGGAGACTCTCAAGAAAGTCTTGCAAAAGTGCAGAAAAGTACAGTTACATAGTGAATACCTGTGTGCTCAGCACACCATTTATTGGTCACTGTAAATTTCTAGAAATTACCTGCTGGTCTCCATGAGTTTCACTCTTTCTCTAAAACAGGAAAACAGGTAAAATGATACATTCTTTCCTTAGCTTATCATTCAAGCCAGTGCTTTTTAAACGGAGGTCTGAAACTCCCTAAATGGCCACAGATGGAATGTCACAGATCTGCGTATTTCAAAAATGCTATATTTCTTTCTATAATGATCTGAAAGATGAAATTTCTCTTGTGTCGCAACACTCCGCAATTGAGAAACATTTTCACAGAAGAAGACTGTGTTTTCTCATGGCGGTGTTTCCTAATATAAATTTTCACAAGACTGAGAATTTATTTCTCCTTTAATGCTTTTGCCCAGGACGCCAATTTGTGTATAAACCTTAGTTCCTGCTGCCACCTGGTGGAAGCCACATAGAAGGTTTAGGAAGGCCCGGGTGGTGCCTGGAGAAGGGGGCCCGCCTCCTCTCAGTCACAGGATCCCACATGGTGCTCCAAGAGCAGGTCTTTCTGTTAAATTCCTTGGCCGCCGAACAGCAAACTCTTGGCTCCCTGCCCACCGGACTGTGCAGGACGTCACATTCTGGAAGCCCACAGCATTTTTCTCCTCTTTAACCTTTAGACCCCTATGGCTCTCAGACCTTGAATATAATTCTTTCCCAAAGATTCTTTAAAATCGCTCTTTGTTCTTTCTTTGCTCTTTCTTCCTTTTTCTCTTTCTTTGTCTTTTCAAGGTATGTAAAGGGTGGAGGAAGAGGATGGACCCTTTAATGTAAAGATGATTGCATGAAAATTACATAACGTGATTAATTTCATTAACTCACTGCAATAACAATTTGATACGATAGGTCATTTACATTTTGCACATCTGGGTCTCTTCAGCAGAGAAATCATGAGGAGAAGGCTGGGAAGTGCTTTTATTATCATAAATGATCTACACTCACTTAAAGGACCAACATATACAGAAATGTCATTGCTTTGTTTAATAAAGTTTCATTCATGGCAATGTGGCTGGTTCTTCCATCAAGTGTAATGGAAAAAACAAGCCAGTCCTGGTATTAAATACCCCAATGATCCCTCAAGCTTTTTATTCTGCAGTGAGTCAATACTCAGTTTTACAGCATTATGTGTTACCCGTGACGGTCATTTAGTCAGTCAATTTCAGGCCAGTGATAAAACTTTGAGTAATAGGAAGGCAGTGTCGATGCTCCATATTCTCCTTGAGGAGATGTCTATAAATTAAAGTTCCTGGGTGCATGCTCAATTTATATTTAATGGCCATTACTAAATGTAATGTCTAAGTAAAACTGGATTATGACCTACATATATGGAAAACTAATTAAAGGTGTTGGAAACAACCTATTTCTCTTTAGAATGTTTATATAAATACATAGAGATCTGAAACTTAGTGCAAGTCACATGTGTTCCTGTTCACAGCTATCGCATAAACCTCAGAACATCTTACGAGGGAAAATGGGGATTGTTAAAGATTGAGCTCCAAATATGAATTTGCCTATTTGTATAAGGACAGAGCTTGGGTTATTAAGCACCAGTGCTTTTCAAACTTGCCTTTTATTTTACAAGATAAAAAGTCTTATAAAAATCTGTTATTAAAAATATATATAAGTTTGACAAATTGACTAACCCCTCTGCTCTACATGCTGTATCTGAACTAATTTTAAAAGAGTATCAGTGCTTTATTAGCTCCCAAAATGAAAAGATTATTAGTACTGTGGGTTTCTCACATTTTATTCAAATTTCTGTTCACTTGGTGATGTTAAAATTTTTGACAGTTGTTTTAAATGTGTGTAATATTTTTCCTTAGAAGTTTCTAAGACGAAACATAGAGACTTTCTTAAAAAAGAAAAAGTTTCTAGTCTGTGTCCGCACTTGGGATGGAGGACAGAGCGCTCTGCGTGTCATGGGCAAGCAGGTGTGGCGCGGCCGTGGGAGAAATGAGAGTAACGTGCAGCCGGTCACAGAGGCCATAGAGCAGATGAAGGCAGAGTGGGCGGCGGGGGCTGGGGTCGTGCAGTCCAGGTGTAGCCAGGTATTGCGTGGTGCCGGCAGCCCACATGAAGGGCCCAGCAGCTCATGTGGTTGCTGTGGCCAGTGATGGACGCCATGGAGTGATAAGAAGATAAGTAAACCTCAGTAGTGACCTGCCTTCCATTTTAACAATCCTCCCAGAATTTTTCCTGACACAGTGTTTCTTTTTGTTGTTTTTTCTAAATCAGATAGATTAGGAATCTGGTTGGCCCCCAGCCAGCAAGGTTGGCAAGACAGCCAAGAGCAGCCATTTTGGGGTGCTCTGTGTAGAGGCACAGGGAAGAAACTTCTATGGCCTAGGAGAACTGAAGGGTCCCTGAGCCTCCTCCGTGCCTGCTTGTCACTGTCACCGGTCACCCCTCTGAATCTGTAGGACACGGAGAGTTTGCCGGCACAATCTATTGGAAAGCACTTGCAGAAAATTGAGAAAACATCAGCTGATGCTGTCCAAGGGATGCGTGTCCACACTCGGGTCCCCATAGGGGTTAGGCCGTCCTCACTTAAATTCAAGGCGCCAGACTCCACCTCCCTGCCCTCAGTAAAGTCTGTTGGAAATGGTTCTTTGAAATCGTTTACCTGTCAACTCCCTCCAGCAAAAAGACCCCAGTTCCCATCACCCTTTCAAGAAAGGAATTGACAGCGTGGCACAGTTTTACCCTATAAAGCTTTCAGTAAATGTCTACTATTGCATATACTGAACTTCTACTTGATACCAGCCCTAAACCTGGACCTGCCCCTATCAAATCTTTAAATATTGTCTCAGTTCATTTCCAAAAGGCTTTCAGATTCAACAGCGAGGAGAAAGCAGTCTAAGGGTGTTTAATTTGCCCAAAAAGAAATTTACCACAGTTTTTTTGGTTTGTTGAGGAGGATTTGAAACTGCATCCTTATAACTGATACTTTAATGTCAATTAAGTTTTAGGAAGATCCTTTTTTTCTTACTTCAGGTGGCTGTAACAGAACCCCATAGCCTGGGTGGCTTATAAAACAACAGAAATTTATTTCTGACAGTTCTGGGGGCTGGGAAGGCCAAGATCAAGGCACTGGCAGAGCCAGTGTCTGATGAGGGCCCACTTCCTGGTTCACAGATGGCCAAATGAGTCCTGCTCCGTCCTCCCCTTGTGGAAGGGACTAGGAAGCTCGCTGGGGTCTCGCATAAGGGCACCAGTGCCATTCGTGAGGGCGCCACCCTCATGACCTAATGACTTCCCAAGGGCCCCACCTCCAAATACCATCACACAACATGTTAGGATTTAACATGCAAATTTGGGAGGAGACATTCAGTTAGAAAGACACATCTTTTGTGTGTGTGTTTTCTTTAATACCCATTTTTTAGTTTTATGAATTAAGCAGTATGCACTTATTTAAAATTATCAACATTTCCTAAATGTCCATAGATTACTTGTTTACTTAAAAAGCAGCCAAAACTTGGAGACCTAACAAGTTATATTTCCCAAATACATAACCACTGCATTTAGTTGAAAAAAATTCTGATACATCCAATTTTCCTTAATATTTTAAACACCTTAAAATTATACAAAATTCTCACACAATTGTTAGAAATACAAGAGTAATTGGTAATTTTAAATTAAAATCAGTTATAAATATGCAAATGTAGTGAATTTAAATGTTTTTATCCTTGACTTGATTCATATTTTTGTCCTTAGTCTTTTCTTGATTTATGTTTCTATCAACTACTGAACTATTTTTGTAGCTTTCTAAGGTTCAAAAATATGACTATCTCTAAATGAAAAACAAATAACTATCTCAGAGCAGCCAGGAATGCAGGGTCTAGGTTTTGAAGCAATTGATTCTTGGGGAGATCACAGGTCTTAGTGTCTAAAGAGATATAAACCTGAGCCAGTGATCAGCAGAGTAAGTAAGCTTCATTTAAGTCCACATATGTCAAATTGGGTTTATTTTTATAACAAGGTTTCCTCACCGATGACTTGGCCAACACCCCAAAATCTATTGTGTTATCCCATCATGATGATAGATTGACCTGTCTGTTGGACTATCTTGTTGGGAATTTTGTTAAGATGATTAGGGCCCTGTGGAAGCATTACCTCCCAGTCGGCAATACATTGACTTAACATTTCAGTTCTCCTCTTCAGGAGAGTGGTTTAAATTATCATTTTTGAAATCCCTGTTGATTTCTTTCTGCTCTGTGTGGCCACTGGTACTAATGAACCCTGAGTCCTCATTTCCGTCTCGTTTTCACGTGTGGCTCCAGCTACTGGTTGGTCCTTTCTGGTCTCCTAATAACTACCTTTCTTAGGGTTATTTGGTTTATTGAGTTTGTGCCTACTAGGCTCGCTGCCATATATACACCCCATACGATTTATGGTCAGGAATATAATCAGCAGATGAAACAGTACCCACATATATTAACCACCATTAGACCTACCCTATTTTGTTTACCCTTCTTTGTATCATAACTTTTATATGCCTTGTGTTGGCTTTTCTAAGTATCCTTATAAGCCATGACCTTTCACAGGCTACACCCAGCTTCTCCTAGCCAACCACGGTGCTCGCCGGCATTTTCTCTCTCCCTCCTTCCCTCCGTCTTCCCCCCTCTCACCTCCCTCTCTCAGGCCAGCTCAGGAAAATTTGACCAGCAGGAGCGTCTGACTCGACTCCCTCCTCTGAGCGTTTCAGTACTACCTCCAACATTTTTGAACACATGCTTGCTTTCTGGCAACAACAAGATGTTCTAGTCTCATTCCAGCTTGCTTTGGTTTGTTTTGCTTTGTTTTATTTTGTTTTGTTTTACTGCTCCAAGACGTGGACTCAATGTAGCAGAGAACAATAAAGAATAATATTCAAAATCTGGGCACCATGGGGGACTAAGTGGTGGATAGTAGGTAGAAATTCTGTACTCTGCTTCTACCACTGCTGGGCTATAATTAAATAAGGGGAGAAATGGAAAATAGATGGTGTTTTAATACCATAAGTTAGCAGTGATTTTTCTAAATAAGATTATATACGGCTATGCTCTACTTTTCTTTCTCAGAGTATTAGTTTCATTGACCACTGACATTTTCTTACAATGAATCATTTGACCTTCATTCTTTCTGCTTAGACAAAACACACTGACATATTTCTTATGCCCAGTTCTAGAAGGATGCCAAACCATATATACCTTCCAAGATTGTGTTTAGAATTTCCTGCATAAGTGTGTGCAGTGCATAATTGCAGTAAGGGTGTAGATTTATTTCCAGAGGCCGGTAATACCCTCTTATCTAGTTCTCATGGTAAATAGTTGTTGCATTTTGCTTCCCCAGCCCCACAATGAATTAATATGAACAATGACCTTCACTGTAATGCCTTTTGTGTTTATACATGTCTGTATCAGCTACTTCATGCCTGCACATAACAATTTATGCCTTCCTTTTGGAATAATGTACTGATCCCAGTTCTCAAAGTTGACAAGTAATAAATTGAAGGATGAAGTTGCCTAATTTGGTTCATGTGTGGTTGAGGGAGGTTAATGCATAGGGACAAAATCAGGATGTAAGCAAAGCAATTTTCTTTACATTAAAAAAATGTCAACACATAGAAATGTTTGCTTCTAAGAAACCATTATTTATGATATAAGAAAAAGAAAGAAAATCCAAGATGGGAATGGTTCTTTCTTCATTCTTTTTCTCCATTTCTAGTATTCATCCTGAGTGGTTTTAATATATCCTCTTAATCAGTATGTCTGCTACATCTTATACTGAACTGTTCCCTTGATCATCTCCAAGGGTCAGGTTAATCTCAAAGGCACCCAAGTCAAAGAGAACCCAGCCATGTAGGGGGAGAAGGAAATCCCATCACAGCTGATTGGGAATTGGTGATATGTGGATGTGGGGGAATTAAGAGACCGGCCTAGAGGCGGTTCAGATCAGACAACTTCCCACAGGTTCCAGAGGGATAAAGTAAAGAATTTAAAATCATCAGGAAAAGGGTAATCTGCTGAAATTCTCAGCATTGAACAAAAAGAAGGAAGGATGCAGACATACGGTGATAGCTCCAAAGCCGCCTGGGAGATGCCTTATTTTGCCAATGATTTAGCTGAGAATAATATGCACTCACATAAGAAAAACAGGATAAACTGGTACAAGGCTCTGGTCTGGATCTTAAGACCCAATCTGTTCCATTTCCTTGGGGAAACAGGTTCCTAATTCTTAAAGTCATTTGGTTAAATGTTGACCAACAAAAGCAAATGTTACATTGTGTTTGGTGGGGGAAAGTCCTTATTTTCTTTTTAACCTGGTAAAAAGTGCATAAATCCACACAGAAATACGCACCAGGTATTTCCATCTTAACAAATGTCATCATGCCAAAAGGGCTACAACCCAGGGGAGCTCTAAAGCCTTGGATACAGGAAGGAACAGCGGCAGGTGGGTCCCTACTGAGGCCACAAATCAGTGCATTCTGGAATTTAAGGGGAGGTTGACTACACACAGAGTGGGCCAGCAGCTGCTGCCCTCGTGGGGGTGAAGGTCTTTGTGCCGAGGTCCGAAACCCAGTCGTTTTCATTAAGAAGAGAGTTTTAAATACATTTTACCTTAGTTTAAAAATCCTTCGTGGTGAGCATGCCCGACTTTTGTTCATTCAGTGAACCCCCAATTTCTCAATGAGATAGAATCTAGTATTACTGAGACGGTTGCTCCCATAAATGCCTTGATTAACATTGTGGGAGAGAAGAGAGAACACATACCCATCCCCACCTAGTATAGAGCTTGTTTAAGGGCATGTGCATGATTTATGAAATCCACTGGGAGGCTGCCAAGGAGAAAGGACCCACGGTTTCCATTTAAAGAAAAGAGATCAAGCTTTTGATTCATAAACCCACCGCCTGACAATACAGATCAACAGCTTAACTGATCATCTCTGTCTTCTCCTCAAACACAGCGATTTGTTCCAGTTATCATGATTGCTAAATAGCATAAAAATGATAAGGCCCTTTAATATATGTGGGGTTTAAATAAAAGTAAGTAACACAGTCCATATGCTTGATTGATGGTGCATAACAGAAATACCAGGTAGCACTTTTGATAGAGCATTTCCCAAATATGTATATCCCAGAGCTCTGGATACACAACAGGGGAAAACAAGGAACAATGAGCTCTGTGGTCAGATGTGTGCATTGATGCGCACTGTATACAGCTACTGCATACTACGCATACTCTCCCAGAGGATCGCAATGCACAGGGAGACACCCTGCAGGAAAGAGGCCTGTTCAACATGTGTTCAGTCCAGCATTTCTCAAATCTGACTGAAAAACCTTTTTTGATGTGATGACCATTGACACCCCAGAATCCTCAAGTTAGTATTCTGTTAAACATACTTGGAAAATACTTAACTAACCCATCTATTTACAATGGAAAGAGTGGCAAAGTTCCTCAGCCACTGACAGCTAATACATTTGAAAGGCCACTAGCATAAAAAAAATAAAGCAGGAATTCAGGAAGCTGGAGCCATGGGCTCTGTGCTCTGGATACATACGTTTGTTTTACAGACAGCAAGGGGACAAACTCATCCACACGTACCCAACTGAGTAAGAGAATACAGGTGGGTTGACTCAAACCCATCCCTGTTTTCCACCCACCAATGTAAAGGTTATTTTCAATGTGTACAGCAAGGAGACTGTCTGTGGGATTCTTTAAGTACAACAGAAATCGGCTGTCAAGGGCAGTGATTAGGAGGACAGGCCCTGGGTGCAGACAGACTTGCTCTGAAGCCCTTCCTACTGCCCATGTGAACTTGAGCAAGTTATTTGATCTAAGTCTCAACTGCCTTACCTGCAAAAAAGAAAAACAGCAGCACCTATATTTAGAGTCATGTGAAACTCAAGTGGAATCATGCCTGTTAGGCCCCTAGCACAGTGAGTGACGCATAGTAACTGTCAATAAATATTAGCTATTATATGTCGAGTTACTACATACAGCCAGAGAAACAAGAGCAGAGGGAAAAGAGAACAGGAGATGACTCGAGAGACACTTTGGAGGTAGAACCGACAGACTTTGACATCTGGTTTTACACAGGCACGGAAGCTGTGGCTCAGAATAGACCTTGAAGCTCCCTAACATTGCAGGATTCCACGAACAGTGGTAGCCTTAAGGTGGAGAGCACAGGAGGACCGGTCTTGGGGTGAGAGCAATGATTTGGTTTTACACATGCCCTTTCAAGCTTCTGGCAGCCAATCTGAAAAGACGGATGCCTCCTGCTGGGCCTTTGGCACTCAGCCCTGGGGCTGCTGGAGTCATGTGCCAGTAGTGGAGCTCACAAAGAAACTGTGTAAAGAGAGCAGGGCAGAGTGCCTGCAGATACTCAAGAGGTGTTCAGAGGCAGCGGAACCACTTAGTGGACCGAGAGTAAAGTGGTAGGAGAGAACCAGAGAGAACAATGTCCTGAGCCCTAAGCAAGCTTGAGAAAACAAGCAGAAATCAAGGATAAAGGCCGCCTGCCAAATCCCGGAACATGCTCCTCGGTGGACCATGGACTGGACACAAAGTCTTGTTTGCCCAGAGACCCGTAGAGAAGCCGAGTTTGGCTGTCAGTGCGATGCTCTCTCTGGCAAGACAAGTGCTGTCCTTTTGCATGCATGCTGGCGGAGCTGTGCTCTCGGCATCCGTGTGGCTTCCCAGCCACCCCTGCTCACTGAAACCCAAATCAGGAGCGAGGCCTTCCATTGGCAGGCTGTGTGCGTGTCCTCAGTGTGAAGCCTCCAAGCTGGCTGCGCTTGTAACAAGAATGAATGTCATGTTTACACTTCACAAAGTTCAACATAATGGTCTTTCAAAGTTAGCCAGGCTGCTAACGAGCAATCTAAAAGGTACATAGACTCTAAAACCATGTTTCCAAAGCTTCTGTAGGAAAGATCACCAGCATCAGAAGCAGCTGAAGTGCCCTTAAAAGAGTACATCCTGGGCCCTGGGCTGGGTGGTTCCAAATAGCTTGGATTATGGCTCAGAAAATGGCATTTTTAGCAAGCCCTGCAGATTATTCCAATGCACACTAAAGTTTATGAGCTACTGATTCTAAAAGAACAGAGTATCAGGTTGAACTATGAAAAAACAGCACCACCTGAGAAAAATAATGTGAAGGGAATACTGCATTTTACTCATGGGAAATAATCCTCAACAGAATCAATATTTTGTGCCATCTAATCAGGATTTTAGTCTCTAACTTTCCAAATTATTTCAGTGAAAATTTTCTCCCTTCCTGCTCTGAGTTGTCTGATTAATACACAGTGGAATGCTTTACAGGTTTTTCAAGCATGTAAAATAAAGCAGGAAGAAAATGTCCTATGTATTTTCCTCAAAGAAAAATATTTTGAAGTTTCATGTTAAAAGAAAAGGTCATGAAATACTTTTTTCATGGTGTGCAGTGAGCTGTGTTCACACTGTTACTTACATTAAGAACTTTTAAAAAGTATACTTCATGTTTCTCAAATATAAAAATTTGGTTTTTTTCTACTTAAAAGTATCGATGTCCAATTCATTTACATCATCACACATACACTTTGTAAATTATTACTTGATTTTTGTTAGTGGGGAAAATTAGAATAGTTTAATTTCCACCAAGTTATTCTAACACTGTCCTCTAGTTTGTCAGGATTCCTGGGCTGAGCAGTTTCGGTGTGTGCGGGTGTATGTTTGCGGTGTAGCATACATCATGGCTGGAAAGCAACTGCTAGGTAATTATAAGCATAAATACGGACCATGGATGTCACAATATTCATAGCCCACCCTGTGTCGATACTGGAAGTCGTACCATGATGGGTCTTAAGGGCATTTGAATCTTCAGGAATCCCTTACTAAAATAATTTTTAAAAGCAAGGGTGAATAATCACTAAGCCATTATCAGCCACCACATTACGAAACTTTGGTTGACCAGCAGCTGAGAGCAGGGCTGGCAGAGGTGAAGCTGGACTCGTCAGGAGATCGGGGTTACCGGAGGCAGAGGCGCACTGGCTGCAAACATCACCTTCTTACATTCCTGAAGTCTCCAAATGGAGTGACTCCTCCCATTTCTACAGGAGCCTGTGCTATAAAGGCACGCACAACTTTGAAGGACTTGCCCCATTGAGCACTGGAGTAGAAACCATACCCAGTGGGTAAAATAGGACTGATACAATCTGTAGCCAACCTGAGAGAAGAGGACAGCCTGTGAGCCTGGGCAGGAACACTGGATGAGTCTGGCCCAGCACTCAGCCTTCCTTTAACATAAAACACTTGGATACATCAGAGCCGGGGAATGCCTTCTGCCAGCCGAATCCATGCTCCAGGAAATGGGTACAGGGTCGCAAACTCAAGATCAGTTGTTAAAAGTGGTAGATGTCTTTGTGAAGTATTAGAGTACAAACTTCGATTCACATGGGGAAATTGGACCCTTCACACCCGGTCTCACCCAGTGCTCAGCCAACCTAGCTCATTTTCAGACAACTTCCTTATAAGCACAGGACATCAGACAGCTGAGCCATCCCAGCCAGGGCAGAAAAGCTGGCCTCATTCACGTGAGCGTCCCAGCGCACTGCTACGATCTTCTCTCCATGTGTTGCATGCAGCCAGAAGATGTGTACTTCAACTCAGCTCGATGTCATTTGAAAAAAAATCACAAATACTTTGACAAGGCATATAAAGAATTAGTAAAAATACCTTGAGTATTTTGTCATATGAGATCATTTTTAAGCTTCCCTTTCTAAACAACTGCAACAAATATTACAGAGCTCATGAATTCCTGAGGGAACAACAAGGCTTGACTTAGGGAGCAGCTCTCTCCACACAGAGACTGATCTTTTGAAACTGTCGTGCGAAGGAAGATTGTCAGGCTACGTGACCCACAGCATCCAAACTGGTGGAGCCGAGCTGGCATGCCTCGTTCATTCAATAGTGTTTAATGAGCACCTACTGTGCGTCAAGCAAGGTGAAGGACAGCAAAGGACAGATGCAAGGCAAAGCATGGGCCTTGCATCCTGGTTCAGGAAGGAGTCAATACATAAGTAAACTTGATCTATAAATAAATAGTTCAGATACTGATACGGCCCTGAGAATGAAATCAGTGGGGAATGACAGAATGACTTGAGGTTGGATTTCCCATTTTTTGAGAAGGTGGCATTGGCTCCAAGGAGGTGACAAGACTTCTCAGTGACAAGAAGCAGCCAGTCCTGCAGAGATCCACGGAAAGCATTGTAGGCAGGAGAAACAGGTCCTGAGGTTGGAACGAGCTTGGTATTCTGAAGAACAGAAAGAAGATTGGTGTGGCTGGAGCCTAGAGGGCAAAGGAGGAAGTGGAACAGGGGGGTGTCAGGACAGACACGAAATCACGAGGCCCTTGGATGCCAGGTCTTCCCGGTGTAGGGCTGCACGTGACGTCTAGCAGCCGCTCACTGGGGATGTGAGGAGCCACGTGGCTGTCTCCTCCGGGCCTCCACCAGCTGAAATGTGGAGACAAGGAGCCAGTGGGATCCTCAGGCTCCCTTCAGGTGCTAGGGAAGCATGGCTTGAAATCCCACAGGAGTGTCCTGGGGGTTAGTACTCCATTTATAAGAAAAGCTGAGGACTGAGGGAGAGAGAGAGAAAGAGAGAGAGAGAGAGAGAGAGAGAGAGAATCACTTTATTAAAAAGAATGGCAGCATTTTCTGGGGAAGGAGTGCTGGTATTGAGGCATGAAGCCTGAAGCCTGGGTTTAAAATGAAACTGAGTATTCACATTAAAAATGTCTGCCTCAGTTTCCTCCTATGAAAAATGAAGATAATACAAGTGCTGCAGGAGATGTTGTGAAGGGTGAGATAATGCCTGTATGAAAGCATTGCTTGGAACATGGTTCAGAAGCTTTTAGCCGCTACTAATACCTACTAATAACACTACTAACTATTAATAAGTATTAATGACTCTGTGAAATCCAGAATCTTGAAAGAGTAAGTACTGGTGAAAAGGAGTTTGCTTATGGCCCGTGAACATTCATTGTATGAAGAAAGCTTTATAGCGTCATAGTTAACAGTCAGTAGTTAGCTAACAGGGCCGTTTATAGTTTAGGAAGACCTCGATGGCATCTCAGCAGACCTGGGAAGGATACAGCCTCAGGAACCTTATTCTAGCTCAGCATAAGGGAGAACGTGCCTTTTTCCCACTGCGGCTATAGGATGGCTTTCCTGAGGCCCAGAGACTATAATCCAAATGCAAAAGGTGCGGCCACCTCTGCCCCCACCCCATAGTCCCAAAGAGGACCTGCTTCTCAGAAACAGTTCAGTAACCAAAAGTGATGAGAACAAGCTGGCCTTTATTCGTGCCTCACTAGGAATGAGCAAGGCCACGTGATTCCCCGCGGATGGCACCTGCAGGCCTGCCCCCAGCTCTGTGCGCCGCGTCTCCATCTTGCTCCGCCCACGCTCAGCCCATCCCAGTGTTTCCCATTCCGGCGGCCCTCTGGACTCTTGTCTCTGCTTTCTCTTCCTCTTTCATTTCTCTTTTCTCCTTTTCTCTCTGTCTGTCTCTCACAAACGTGTATATAGGGATGTATATATTACATATGTGTGTGTGGCATATATGCAACACATATATGTATCTGGCACATATACAACACCCACATATACTTCTTAACAAAATGAAGCTATCACATGCATTCTATTCTGAAAATTGTGTGCCACTTATAATACTTAAAATTGTGTGCCACTTAACAATTTGCATAGGTCTGTTTTGCTGTTCATGCCACACTATGTTCCATTTTTCGAACATACCAAAATAGACTTACACATTGTGGTTGTTTCCATATTTTTGCTATTAGAAACTCTATAAAATTTTACAAACCACTGAAGTACTGAACTAAAAAGGTGTGTGGAGGGTGTGATTCAACTCGAGGTGGAAAAGTGGAAGATTAAGGAGAAAGTCAAGTGGATTGAAATCAGCAATAAAGCACCCATTCTCCAATACTAAATGTACTTGAAATTTATTCCCCTGCATCTGTAGGTAAATGTCCTTCTGTTCTTGAAACAATAAATCCCCATAAACTTCCCATAAAGTTTTGCAGAGGTGAAATGTGAGATTGGTTCCATCAGAATCCATTCGGTGCTTTGTTTGTGCACCTTCCAATCTGAATTTTAAAGCCCCTGCTTTTTCTCCGGAGCCCCCGAGACTGAGAAAAGGTCAGAATGCAACATGTTTCAAAGCTTCTGAGCTCTGGGCGGCTGCCAGACTGTTGGAAATAATTGCTGTCAAAGTCCACATTACGCCACCATCTACCCAGGTTCAAATTAGCATAACCTACAGCCCCATGCCATGGCAGTCAAAACTTGAACTTTTGCTTTCTGCTATAGTCTAAATTCACTTTTAAAAATATTGAGAGCCTCAAATAGCCTGATTCCAGAAAGGCAGTCTTCCCATTGCTTTCCATAACCTCAGCAGTGAGACTGACTCCAAAACCTCTATTTACAACCTGAAGATTTGCATTGGAGATGTAAGTCCCCAGAAAGTGGCATGTCACACTGAATTGTGTAGTGATAATTTATTCAATATTTCATTATCCATGTTGTGCTCAGTAAACATGGAGCAAGTCTCTCCCCTTGGGATTGCTACAGTACCTCTTGAATTGGTGGAAACCACTTACGGTGTGGTCCACAAGGACCCTCAGATCAGCCACACATGTTCTCGGGATCTGCAGAGCTGGGACAACCTCATGCTCAGCAGCATCTTCCCGTGAACGCACTCAAGCTGTCTCTCCTGTCCTCATACAAATCCCCAAATTCCGTTAAAATTTGAACTGTTCTAAATCAACATTCTGGATGCCATGGTATTTAGTACTTGTATTAATTATGTGACACAAAGTTATAAAACTCCTGCCAGTCTTACATAATCTCACACCAATGGGTGTCTTGACCATCAGCCTGAATTCACTCTAAGTCCATTCCACAGGGTGACCATGACTAATGCTCAGTGTCCACGCAGCCCCACCTCAAGCCATGGAAATGAGGAAGGGTTACAGTTGCCAAATGGACTCATGTCTTCACTGTGCTGTTTTTATCCTTAAAGTCCAAACATCTGTTCCAGCTTTGATGCATGATTTATTTTTATATCAGAAATTATTTTCACTTAGCTGCTGAATGGAATTGGTTTCAGGACCTCTTTGAACTATCTTCCCTTCTTCTCAACTAGTTATGAGTTGTGAAGAAATGGCAGCATGTTACGTATAAATCTCACCTCTGCATTCACAGCAGTCTACTATGTTTCTATTATTATTAATAAATATAGGGCCAAATGATTTTTTACCTTTGTGTAGTGTTTTGGTATTTCAAAATGCTTCTGTACGACACTGTTGCTTTTTGTCGTTACAGCAACCCTGGGATGAAGGAATGATTTTTATAATTTACAAATAAAACAAATCTTAAAAGGCTGCACCCATTTCCTCATCCCCGTGTCTGCACCGTGGAATGTTCCACTGATCCCACTCCCGCAGACACACAGGCTATTGGGTTTCAGCAGGAAAATGACAGTGTCTATGAATAGGACGCGTGAATCTTTTCATTTCCTGTAATGAAAAGAGCACAAAAGGAAGGGTTTGATTTGTGTAACATGATTGCACGGATCATATCAATCCATTACTCTGCCATGTAGAGCAGTTTCCGATTTTCTCATCCCCCATTCAGTTGAAATGAGTGGCTTTTTTCCACATTTTACTCACCTAATGGATTTTTATGTAAAATCTGTTTTTCTGTGTACGTGGGGCTCTGGAGTTCTGTAGCCTCTCAGGGCATGAGGGCCGCACCCACTGCAGAACTCCTTCTCCGCACTGCCGCTGAGGGTGGCCGAATACCTCACGACCTTCTACAGTTCTGCTGTCCCCCTTCCACACCGCAGCAGGGCAGGCGATCAAGTGGGAACTTCATGGTATTAGACCACGAATTACAATCACATGAAGAAGGAAAAGATAGGAGGAGGTAGGTACCAGAGGGACAGGAGTGACCCCTGGGGCTGGCAGCCCTCAGAGCCACTGTCAACGCCCCGAGTGCCCGCTGGGGCTCCCGTGGCTGTAAAGAGCACCCAGGCATCAGACCTCCGAGAGGAGAAACGCTGACTGTGCCTAAAAGTCCAAGTACATAATGCCGAACCAAGAAAAGCTTCTGTCTGTGTGGGCTAAATAACTTTTCCATTCCCAAAGTGTAGAAGGCAGGCTTTGAAGTTGGTCATATCAAGGAATGGAAATAACTAGTAGTAGGATTATCAATGGTTCAGATTTTTTTTTAAACACACTTTTTCACTCACTCAAAACACACATATTGACCACCTCTGTGTGCCAGGCTAGATATTATGGTACAAAGAAATAGAAAACATGATCTCTACTCTCTGAAATTCACAGCTTAGCAGAGGAGAGGAAGACATAGAAATAATAAGACAATATGAAAGGGTACCGTGCCTGGGGAGGGGTCAGAAGCCGGCTTGGGGAGGTGGCACCTGCACTGAACCTTCAAGGATGAGAAGGAATCTGGCCAGAAGTGGTGTGTGAGTTGGGAGGGCAGGTAGGGGCAGTTAGAGAAAAGGACAGTCCGCAAAGAGGAAACCTTACCAATAAAGACCTGAAATCTACACACAGCAGTATGGGGGTAACTCATGGCAGCTGCATGTTGCTCATACATACTGGGGTGAGGGTGGGGGAGACAGGGGCTGGGGAAGTGGGCCTGGGCTTCCTTTCTTACACCATGTCCAGGAGCTTGCAGTGTGTTCCACCTGCTTTTGGCACCATAAGGGGCTTTACTCACAAGAGTGACATGGTTGGTCTGTCAGCTTTGTAAAGGCTAGAGGTAAAGTAAACTACACTGGAAACAAGGCCAAAAGTTGAAGCGGCATCCAGGCAAGAGACGACTGGCTGAACCAAGGCACTGGGAGAAATGAGAGGAGGGGACGTGGTGGCAGAGTACTTCCTCCGGGTATGCGGCTGATCGGGTGCCAAGGAGTGATGTCCATGTTTCTGGCTTGAGTGGCAGAGCAGGAACAGCTCCAAAGGAGAGAATGCTGCAGGTAGAGGTGACTGGCAGAAACGTGCATTCACCTTCAGTAGTCTGGAGTTTGAGGTACTTGTAGGTCAAAGTAAAGCTGTCCAGTCCGCCATGCATATGTTAGTCTTAAACTCAGTAGAGATATAACTATATGCATAAATATGGGAATCACTGCCATGAAAGTCAGTGAAATGGCTCAGGAAAAGGAAGAAAAGATTTACCCCTGGGACTGACACACAAGCCTTTAAAAGTGAGGCAATCCCCAAAGTCACCCTCCCTTGGCCACTTCTGTATATTTGCCACTTGTTAAATATCTTAATTTCAACCTGCATGTAGTGGATACAAATTTGTTCTACAACCTCCAGATGGAACCAATTTTTATTTTTGCTAACTCAAGCAGATCTTCCTCACTTCCTTATTCATGAGGACATAAGATATTCAGGCTTGCTGTTTCCCCTTCTTTGGAAAAAAATCTCACTGAAACCTTTAGAGTTTACCCAAGAAAGAAATTTGAGTGAAGAACCATTAGCCCACATGTTTCCATTACACACTTTGTACACATTTCTCCACTTCTGGCTATTAATGTTAAACACTGAAGCCCAATATACTTAGGATGACTAGTATAACTAATCAGGCATATCTAATAGCCCCACAGGGAAATTTTGAAGATCTTTAGGGATTTAACATGGAGTCCCTGAAGAACTTTGGAAGAAAATTGACACCTGCTCCCACCTCCAGATACCCCTGCACCACAGCTGTTTCAAGCATGCAAAAAAAAAGAATCTCCTAAGCACCACTATGTTTAAATTAACAGATTTGACACATGAGTTCCGTCACTAGGAACGGCCTGTTTCTCGCCTCCCCCATTACCTGGCTGTGGCCCCAGGGCAGGGAGCACCCCCGGCATCACGACCTCCTGGCTTCGTCTGTCATCCCCTTTTGCTCTGTGGGACCCCATCCCCATTCTTGCCCAAAGGAACCAAATAACAGAGAGACACACACAGTGAAAGATGTATATCGCCGACTCTCCCCCAGGTGGGTACTGTCACCCCTCGGCTGCGGGAATGCAGACTGGAAAGGGCGCCGCACCGCAGCGAGCACAGCCGACTCACGGGCAGCATCTTACCGTGGAGCCCTTCGTTCTGCACTTGGCGACCCCCCTGAAATGCGGCTGAGAGCTGAACAAAGCTACTTTTACCTCCCTGCCTGTACAAAATGGTTTCATTAAGAAAGTCATTTTTTTGTACCCATAAGGACCCCTCTACAAATAGACTGAAATCAGCATGTAAATGAAGCCATCTGGGTGACTGTTGTAAATAGCACCCAGCCCCTAGGAAACAATAGAAGGCTCAATGTGTAACTTAATCCTCAAATTTCTAACCTTTGGGTCACTAAACATTTTCAGAGTGATTGGCCTCCACAGGGCTTATATTTCTGCTGGGAAGGGTTTGCCACCTGAAGCAGAGGCTGCAGCGCTGCTCCGTGTGGTCAGGGTTCTGGGCCATTTGGTGGCACTGAGGAAACTGCCGTTTCTGGGGGAGGATGGGCAAGCCCACTCGTGTCCTGACCACACCAGCAGCACACATGTCACCAAGCCACGGCCCACAGCTGGGGAAGCCCACGTGCAGTCTTTGCGGTGTCAGCCACGTGTCACCTGGTCCAGCCCCTGCGTCTCCACCTTCTCTGAGGAGGGGGGAGAGGGGCCCTGCAGGCAGCTCTGCTCTCTCTCCGTGCGAAGGAGCATGTTAAGGTGTTTGGGTGGCGACTTTCTTGGTGGCGGGGCTGCCCCTGCTTCCGTCGGGTCAGCGTTTGGCGGCTGCTGTACTAGACCCTGCGCCACAGGCCAGGACTCAAGGATGGCCCCCCGCGTGTGTGTCCCAGATGGAACTGTCTTTGTCTGCAAGGAGTTGAAGAAACAGGAAACATATAGTTTTGAAAGCCAGTGAGCCGCAAGCAGAGGAGAGAGGGAAGAGAAGAACACGACCGGGGGCAGGTGTGGACCTGCGTCCCAGCTGCGCCGACCAGCGGGAGGAGCCCGGGGCAGGGGCAGCTCTCACCCGGCTGGGGCCCTTGCTGCTCCCCGCTCACAGGAACCACCCTGGGGCAGGGCGGTCTCGGGAGAAGCCCCGGTGCTGTTACCGGTTCACCTGTGCAAGGAAGGGAAGCTCCCCTCCCATCCCCCCGCTCCATTCCGAGGCCTGGGACCGCCACTGCACATGGTCCCAAAGCCATCGGTTCAGTAATGATCAGTCACGTGTGTGAACCCGGCACTCGGCCAAGTGCTCTTCATGGATTATCTCCTGTGATTCTCAACACCCGAAAGGGCAATTCCATTGTCACTCCGCTGTGCAAATGAGGAAACTGAGATTCAGGACGATGGAGAAAGCCGTCCAGAGATGCCCAGTGGGTGGGGCCCAGTGGGTGGGGGTGTCAGAGCCAGACTGTCCAATCCCAGAGCCCACACGTGCACCAGCACACGGCAGCTTCACCGGGTGACAGCCCCGCCAGAGCACCCCGCCTCGCTTACTGTTATCCCCACTGCCGCCACCATGCAGCACGGGCACACGTGCTTCCTTTCAGTGAGAACAAGAAAGTCTCTACGTCGGCACTTGACGGGCGGATGGCAAGCAAACTGCAGAATATCAGGAGCTGCAGGAGTGGGAGTCGTCGGAAGGCTGGGCCAGGGTGAGGCTCACAAGGGGCGGGCTGAAGTCGGCCAGCACATCAGTTAGATCTCCAGTCACTTCCTCCAACCCTGCCGTGACTCACACTGCAGGCACCAGCACCAAAGACAATGGAGGCACAACTCCTTCAGTCAAACAGAGTAAAGACACGGCAATCTACAAAAGTTTGAACCCCCTTAGTCCTCCCTCTCAGCTCCCGGAAAACTGACCACCACCCATACATTCCTCATGAGGAAATTGGAGCGGTCTTCCCTCAAGCTCACTGACTGATCTGTGAGCAAACAGGTTACAGATCCTGACATTTGGGGGCCCTTCAGTGAGGTGGGAGGCTCTCCAAGTTGTTCTGAAGCCAAGTAATGAACAAATCCACCACCACCACCACCCCAGACACTCATTCACTCACGGAGTCCAGTCAGCTTCCGAGGGCTTCGCTGTTCAGTCTGAGTGGATGGGCAAGGCTCACCGACCACCTGGTGGTCAGAGACCTCAGGAAAGAAGGGGCCCAAAACTAACAGTGGGCAGGGAGGGTGATGTCGGAAAAAAGAGACAATGCTGAAAGCAGAAGAAAACTTTTAAAATTAAGTTAACATCCTCCGACAAATAAGAAAAGATATTGCATCCAAAATACAAACCTAGAACAGAGTGCTATAGGAAAGGGGACTGCCCAAACAAGAAATAATACTTGGAAATTAAAAGCATGATTTCTGAAATAAAAATACAAGAGCAGTGTTGGATATAAAGTTGAAGGGATGTTCAAGGAAATAGAACACAAAGAAAAATGATCAAAATTAGGAATACAGAGAGCAAGAGAATAAAGGTAAACATAAAACCAATAGGTGTTTGAGAAAAAGGGATCAGAGAAATTATTATAGTCCCAGACCTAATGTGGGGAGAAGATTCATACCCGGGCAGTCATACAGAGTCTCAAGGGAGATAAAGAGAGGAACCCAAAAATTTCCAGAGAGAAAAAAAATACAAGTTATGTAGGAGAGCAAAAAATTTTCCTTCATGCTCTTAGGGTCCCTGGCAGGGTCTTAACATTAGACTAATAAAGGCAGATTAACAAGAGAAAAGGAGCATACAAATTTCTTTAAGTTTTCCATGACATGGGAACCTTCACAAGGAAATGCCCCGAAGAAATGGTTAAACTCAAGTGTTTTTATGCTAAGTTTGATGAAAAGTAGAAAATTGTGGAAAGACATGCAAGGACAGAAAGTTTTACAACTTGCTCCAGGGGAAGGTCAGAAGGTGCGTCCTGTACCTGCCATTTCTCAAGACTCCTCCCGCTTGAAATATTCAGCATGCCAAGGTGCCATATTGGGGGTGGCCTGTCCTGAATCCCATCAGTCACATACAAGATATAGTCATCAGAAAACATTAGCTTTCTCTGTACCAACGCTATCTTCACGATAGTGGAGAAATGCCCTTAAAATCCCATGGAAAAAATAATTTTCTGGACTATCTCAAGTATGAAAGTAGAATAATAACATTTTTGGAAAGCAAGGAAATTTAGAAAGTTGACCTCGCTCATCCCTTATCTCAAGATGAGAATGTGCTCCTTAAGAAGAAGGCTGTAGACCAGAAAGAGGGATCACCAAGTCGTGGGATCCAGAATTTAGAGGACTCCATACTGAAGAGTGCTCAAGGAAGTCCCTGTGATAATGGCAAGACAGAGGTCCAGGGCAAGTGCACGCAGCAGCCCTCAGAACCAGCCCGAGGGCGGGGAAGGATGGGGGCCACCAAAGATGCCAAAAACAGGACTGCTACATTACCTGGTGCGTTTAAAACCTTGGGGTATTTTTTAAGAAGAGTTTCCCATATGTGTTGGAGAATTTGGAAAGAAATCATGACAGGTACATAGAAAGCTTAAGCCAGTGAAAAAAATAGGTAATTATTGATTCCAGAGAGATGAAAACTTATACAAAAAAAAAAAAAAGAAAATACAATTAGATTTCACTGGTTTACTCCTTAGTGAATAATACTTGCCTAATCCTAAAAATATAAATAATGAATTTCAATATAACCAAAAGTCTGCAAGATTGCTATTTGGTGGGAACAAGGAGAAAGGGAATAGGGAGGTGGATTTGTAAAAATGCTCAATCCTCATCCTGCAGTCAGGGAGGCCAGTAAAGTATATATAAAGTGAATAAATGAATAAGTGTCCGCATAAGTGTATCTTAGGAATGCAGGGATTTAACGAAAAGAGTTAAATGTGTAGAAGGAATTTTTGCTAAGAAACCGGGTTTGGGTTGAGCACGGAATTGCATTGTGCTATATTCCTTCTAGCACCACTTGACTTTTAAAACTATTAGAAATTTAAGCTTAAAGTTAATTGCTGCTGTCAACCTAAAAAGCAGGTAAACCAAGGCAAGCTCAAAATTGTCAGAAAGATGAGTTTATTTGGGTTTAGCAGAGGAATTGCAATTCAGGACACGCAAACCATAGCAGGCGTCCGGCGAGTCCAGTAGGGACTTGGGGTTGGCTGTATTTATGGGCAGAGAATGTAAAGAAGGAAGGGTTCAGTAAAAGTCTGTTAAAATCAAAACAAACAGAAACCAGCTTTGAAAATTCCCCAAGCAGACAAGACCTGTCCAGTCATACAAATAAAGCTCAACTTAGCTTATCTTGAGAGACCAGCCCGACCTGGGTCATTTCTTGTTCAAGCTCTGGAAACCATAAACAGAAATTTCCCAGGGTTGAGCGGAGGTAACCCCCAGCCAACTCCCTATCATTTAAGAAGGTCCCACCATTGTCAGTTATCTGGAAGTCAGGCATTTATGGGAAATCAGTCTCTCCATCCTTAAATTCTGTTTTCCTGAAGGCACACGAGTGAGTTTCCATTTTAAGTGGAATTTCTTTCATGCTGCCCATCAGAAGATATCCTTGGAAATTTTGAAGTCAGAATCATTAGGGGGATTAAAGTAAATGGCTGTTAAAGAATTCAGATGAATATATGCTATCAAATTTAATACTAATGATTCACTAGGATTTGAAGCGACGATGAATGCCAGCCAAGCAGGGTTGTTCCCAGACCTCCTGTCCCACACTGGGGGGAGGTACTGCCCTGGCTCCTTGTGCCATTGGGGGCGAGCCCAGGCCTTGCCCAGAATGTATTTCTAGAGCTTCTTAGGTCACCAAGTCCTTCTCATGCCTGTAGAGCCTTCAACCTCACCCAGCCATTCTGCCTGGCCCTTCATCACTGCTGCCCCTGCCCTTGGCCGGTCCCTGACCCTTTTCTGTTGACTGGACCCCCAGTCTCAGGTATGTATTTATGCTCTGCCTTGCACTTTTCCCCATTTCCAACCTTGTCCCCTTCTGCCTACCCACACCAGCAGTCCCTATCACCTGCTACACCACCAGTCCTTGCCGTACAGTGAATGTCTCAGTTCCAGCTTGGTGTTCTCAGCCAATGTCACCTACCCTCTGCAGCCCTGACCTTGAGAGCAAGAACAAATTGCAGCTGTTTCAGTAACCTGAAAGTTATGAGACTCTCAGTCTTGTAAATGTGTGGCATTTTTCCATGGGGTCTACAGGGAATATTAGAAATTAAGATATAGATAAGGAAATTATGGTCTGCTAGGGGCAGGAAAATTATGGCGTCTAGGTATCAGTAGGTGCTCAAGCAGCATTAGCTTTTATTTGTATTTATTTAATATCTTCAATACTCAGGTTACTATGAAATAGGTTTTATCCTATGAGAACTTTACATATGGAGTGGAATTGGATGTAACTGAGAGGGACAACTATTCACTTATCCATTGACTTAATAATTATTTATTGAGTACTTACTATGTACTGGGGCCAAAGGTTACAGGGATGAAGTGATTTTATCCCAGCTTTCAGAGCTTACGGTCAGTTGGGAGCAATATAAACAAACTCTAATAATGCTACAAGCTCCTCACATCATGAAGTGCAATGAGCACTGGAAAAGCACTTGTGTTGTTTTGTTATAACCCAAAATCCCAGAGCTTGGGCAGTGGACTCCCCAGAGTAGGCCTCACAGAAATTCAGCAGGGTGTGGAGCAGCATTCAAACTTTCTGCTGGTGGCCTCTGCTCACCTCTAGCCCCCATCCCAATAAGCATGTTTACTCATAAATTCTACCCATGTGCCACTGTTCTCATGTCTTGTACACATTACAAAGTATAACTGAAATAGATATTTTAAAGGATGAAGTCATGAAAATAAATATGAACAGAATTTCTCATCTCCTCTGCTTGTGCCCCAGAGGGCTCTCCCATAGCAGCTCCTGAGTTGAAAGCTCAACTCCAAACACCACCAGTCAGGTCCAGAGTAGAGTACTCACTGTTGCCAGTCAAGGATCTAGACTCAGTTCATCCAGAGATTTGGGCCAGCCCACCAGTAACACTCCAAGGATACTACGTGACAATCCAGACATTTCCGGAAAGATGACTGGTAACCACATTTATTCAAGGTGCTATTTCCCTGTGCATATGTCCATTCAAGAAACCAAATTAATTCGAAGTTGCTTAGTGAGCATAGAATTAGAACAAATGGAGTTGTGGTCCGTGGAAATATTTCATCAAACTGAAATAACTGATTGAATGGCCCTTCTCCTCCCTGAGGATATTTTGTTCTGAAGAACCAGTGCTGGACTTCAAATAAATACTGACATATTTTACTATTAGCTTTCCTTTTTCTAGAATCATTTTAGACAACTGCTCTTCTGTTCATTCATCACCACCCTAGAAAATAAGACTGCACTTGATTGGAAAGAAACTTTAGAATGTTAGTAACGTTCATGTCTTGGGGATACAACCTACAGAGACAGAATTGCTTTTGCTTCCAGCTGTGTTAAGACTGGGACTGGATCCGTGCAGGCTCCTGGTGGTTAAAGGGCTGTCGCCCAATTAGGATGAGCTGAATCCCACTGGCATTGGAGACTCGTCTTTATTCCTTCCCAACCTCTGATTGGTGAGAGGGTTGCAACTTCTAGTTTGATTTAGGTTTTATCTTGAGAGACCTTCATTTCCAGCCAGCTGGGAAAGGTGAGTTGGAAACCCTCTCACCATATATTAAGCCAGATCTTGAGCCAGGAAGCGGACTCAGCCCTCAGATGACAGCAACTTAAACAGTAGTTAAGATTCTTTCTTTTCAGGTGGTATCCTAATCAATATCATATCATATTCTTCTTCCCAAGAGGAAACTGGTCGATTTTCCTTCTACTGAAAGTTATGAGATGGCAATCTCTAAAAAAAAATAGCTTAAACCTGTACTAAGACTGTTGGGTCACCTTAAACTAGATTTCCACCGCCACTGCTTTTACCTTAATAAAGACATTTACAAGCATCTTTTGCACTGGTTTAATGATTACAAATTGCCATTCACTTATCTAAATGCCACTATATCCTAGATGTCTCTAAGAACAAAAGCAAATAACATTAACTAAATAAAAGGGTATTTTACCATCTCATAATATAGCAACATCATGTATTTACTTGAAAGTTACAGTTTAAGCACTGCGGTACCAACACAAGTTAACTTTATTCAAGAATAGCAGTTACACTTAATATTGCATAGGTGCCTAATTTGCATAAAAGAAAGGAAAAATATAGCACATAGAAACTAACAGCAAACTAAGTTAATTCATTGTGTTCTTTGAAGGAAAGATATTGCAAAATAAGTAAAAAACATTTTATATATATGCAAAAATACATGTGTGTATGTATATATATACACCATTTTTTTAGATGTTAAAGTTTTCCACATTTAATGACCTACTGGGCTTTTATTCAGTGATTCATGAATCAGGCAGCATACAGTCTAAACAAGAGAAACTATCTCCAACAAGCTGTTTATGGCCAACGTGAGCAGGAACAAGAGGTTAAACATAGCATTTGCTGATTGGTTAAAGCAGGGTTTCTTCCCTCACACGGAGCCAAGGGAAGGTCTGGAGCCAGGTCAGGTCCCTTGCATTGAGCAGGCAAGTGCCGACTGGTGGACCTGGCCTGCTTTTCTGGGAGCGCAGGGTGCAGAGGCTCAGTTCCGTTTTGGTTTGCTGATGTGGGGCTTAGCATGAGTGACTCCATCCTGGACCTAATCTGGTGACTTTGACATAGGTTTAGTATTAAAGGTAAAGGCTTTAGTAACTATTTTAAGGTATGCTAATGTGTTTTTTTTTCAGTATTTTCTTTAATTGAAGTATAGCTGATATACAGTATTGTATTGGTGTCAGGTGTATAACGTATTAATTTGACAGATATGTTCATTAGGAAATACCACGATGAGTGGAGTCACCATCTGTAACCATACAGTTATTACAGTATTATTGGCTATATTCCCTATGCTGTACTTTTCATCCCATGATGTATTTATTTTATAATTGGGAGTTTGTACCTCTTAAGCTCCTTCACCTGTTTAACCCATCCCTCATCCCTGTCTCCTGTACCACCAGTTTCTTCTCTGTATTTATGAATGTTTGTTTATTTGTTCATTTATTTTTTTAGATTGCACATGTAAGTGAAATCATATGATATTTGTCTTTGTCTGACTTATTTCACTTAGCATAATACTCTCTAGGTCTGTCCAGTTTGACGCAAATGGCAAGATTTCATTCTTTTTTATGGCTGAGTAATATTCTACTGTACATATGTACCACATCTTCTTTATCCATTTATTCATTCATCCATTAATGGACATTTAGGTGATTTCATATCTTGCATGCCCATATATTTTAGTCCTTAGCTGTGATAGTAAATGTACTCAGAAATGTGCACATTCAGTCTCTGCCCTGGAGATAAAGTCAAGAGTTAACACTTGGTCTCATATTAAATTCTTTGTCCACCTATTCTACTGGAATGTGAGTCATCTGGGTTTGGTGTTTTAATTTTGTCCTGTGAACTGCCTTTTTCCAGGGACACGTATCAGGCAATTTGGGGCAGAGGGGAATAACCATGCCTTCCCTATGAGTTCAAGGGTAGAAGCTGATTGAGAGCCCATAGGTGGGCTCAGCTCAGCACTCCCCATCCCCCTCACCTGCAGTCCCCAAGGAGGAAGAGATTGGAGAGGAGGATATTTCTTTCACAGCAGCTCACCTCAGCGGGTGTGGAGCAGTACAGCAGGGAAATGCCTAACCTGGTTCGGCCATCTCCCATTTTCTCTGCTCCCCCAGCTGCGTGCCCGCAGTGCCTGCACCTAGAAGTGGGTGGTGGCTATTCCAAGGCAAAGGTGGTTGAGAAGCAAGAGCAGAATACCAAAGACCCCACCCCTGTTCTGTCCCTCTAGGTCTAAGGCAGATGCTTCCCGTGCCAGACTGGAGCTGCCAGTGCATACGCGTCAGTTCAAAACAGCCCCCACCTGCCCTCGGACAGTAACACCAGGGGCTGTTCTCCATTCACTCCTCTGCTGGCATTTGCTCCCTAGAGTCACACCAGGACTGCTCCTGGCAAGAATCCCAACTATCCATTTTTAATAAAATATTTGATGCAGATACACATGTAGAACTTTTTAGAAAGTCAAAAATATGTTTGTGGGAATTTTGTGCAATGTTGTTCAGCATGATGAGAGGTAACAAGCCCTATTGCCAATGGAAATCAATTAAAACTCAAGAAATGGGTGTCTTTCTCGTTACACCATGACCAAGGTGTCAATCGCCCTGTCGTTTTCTTTTCTTCCACAGGGAATTACTGGAATGCTGCCTCTTTCCCAAATCCATCATCCTACCTGCATTTTTCTACTTTCCAAGGGGAAACTAGTGCCGACATTTCTTTCTACTTCAAAACATTAATCCCCCGGGGAGTGTTTCTGGAAAATCTTGGGAACACAGATTTCATCAAAATCGAGCTGAAATGTGAGTATAAATTCTATGGCCACTCTTGCCACTCCACGCTGATCCCAACCCTGGGTGTGTAATTTCAGTGGATTCGAACATCAGTGATTTCCTTTGTCCCAGGAAAGCTGCTGGAAGGGACACACAAACTTGAGGACAGAGGTCCCTTTCCTAGATTCCTCACAAGGAAACAGGCACACACAGAGACCCAAGCCAGGCTATCCAAGGAGGATGGACGAGAACCAACTGCCCTAATCATGTGGGGGAGGAATGTATATTTAAAGTTTCTTTTGGTGTATGTTTATTTTCCCAGGAGACGGGGTTAAGAGTAGTAAGAGGATTGTGTAAAGTGATAAGGAATAAGAGAGTGGAGGGAAACACAAAGGAAAATAAGACTAATACAAATGAGCATCTGTCTGTCAGAGCAAGTGACGCAGCCTGGACAGGGCACTGCATTGCGCGATGAAACTGTGAGTGTGCAGCTTTGCAGAGGAGGCCCCACATCCACACCCTCTGCAGGTCTCAGTTCTGAATTTATTTAACCAAGGATACAGGAATGAATAGAGTCTAGAGCAGAACAGATGCTGCCCAGCTGGGCTCAGCTTGCCTTGTATCCCAAATGCCCTCACAGGGTCCCACCATGCGGGAAAAGCCATCCGTGGAAGGTGCGGGGTTGCTGGGTCTGAGATGTGCAGTTCTCATCACAGCAGGACCCTTTTAGTCCCAAAGCAGAAGTGCAGCTTTAGGAATCTCCAGTCCACAACTTACAGGTTCCGTGAATGTTGGCAGACACCAGCCTCTCCTGGCGTTCGGACTAGGGCAGAAATCAGCAAGATGACAGGTGTGACCAGGATGGGGAAGCCGGTCAGAATCTCATGTCTCTCCACAAACTCTCAGTGCCGCTTCCCATGTCAAAAGGTCCCCTTCCTCCCAGTCTGTGCCCTTTATCTGATGCCTGTGTTACTGGGTGTGGCCCGAGTATGATCCCAAATCCATTTCCCATAAATATCTGATGGAACATTTTTCTTTTTTTGTAATTATAATTATGCACTGTGGTCCTTTAAAAAGGGAATCTCAGTTAACTACCTTTATGCTGAAGTCCTGTGAGACTGTTTTTGTAAAATGGTAGACTGTAATCTAGCAGAAAGTGCACAGGCTTTGGAAATCACATTCTCAGGCTGAAATCCAAAGCCTTGGGTACATTGCTTAATCTCTTGGACCTCAATTCCCTAATTTGTAAAATGGGCATGGTAGTTTGTGGGAACTGTTATGTCGGTGGAATATAGATGCCCGTGAAGCATCTACGTCAGTATCTACTAGGTGTTATCATCTTCCCAAGGGTGCACATTACAGATCCAATCTGAGCCAGATCTGATTGAAAGGGAAGACTGAGAATATTCTAGTCAGCCATTTAAAAACTAAATAAAGAGATATCCTCTTTTCATGAATCATGGATTGGAATTATTAAAAGGGACTTAACTTTGCACAGTTAAAATTAATTGAATCAAACTGTTTCCTGTCTTCCACATTTGTTGGATTATATTTTCAAAGTATCTCATGGAAAAAGGAGAAAATTGACAATTCCGCATTTGAGTAATTCTGTAAGCTTCCATTAACTCACTTGCATTCACCCCATCAGTGTTTCATTTCCCCATGTTGTGTAAACCCTTGCCTGGGTTGGAAAGAAGACAAACCAAGTGTAAAAAGTATATAAAGTTCCTACTTAGCACCTGCATAGTAGAATTCTACTTATTTCTGATGATGAGGATCTTCAGAGATGTTTTCAAGGTTTCCCCAACCTTTCCACAATATGGAGACTCCGGCCGAGTGTGGATTATATCCTCACTTTATCCTATAGCTCTTTCTTGTCCTGTAGTTTACTTTGGGCAAACTATATAAAAGTGCAGGACAATCAAGGTGTGGGTTACAGGCTGGCCTCTCCTCGGAGTCCTCTGGACCTGCTGATAATTCCTAAGGGTGGAAGGGAGACCCCAGTGGCAGAGATTCAAATGCCCATCATCATATAGCACCTACATGGAGGTTCAAAGGACCCTCTGTGGCAAAAAAGGCAGGTTTCTATATTTGAGAAAAACTTCTCCAAAATAAGTAAGAAGCACTGCTTTCATGAAGAACATGGAGAAAATCTGTCCATGACTTGCCACGATCCCACTTAGCACATCTCCCCAGACTCTTCTCTGCAGGGTTCGCCGGGCAGTGAGGCGAGATGGAGTGTCTCTTTGGCCCATTTCTCCCTCCTACCAGAGTCACTCTCTGCAAACCTAACTGTCTCCACAGCGGCAGCCGGCTGCTAGGGGGCCCAGGAATGTGGATCCTGAAGGCAAACTTTTTAAAACTGTCTCTACCTTTTTCCCCCTTTAACTTGGTAGGCTTTCTGATAGGAATTCAAATTTTGTTTCTCTGTGTGTGTCTCAAAGGAATTGTCACAGTTCATGCCCACATAGTGGTTTCCAGAATAACATTGCTGTTAATTAACTACATTGCACCCTTCTGTCAGCAGTGGAAGATTCCTGACTCTGAGACAGCGAGACAGTAACACCAACTGAATGAGATACCATAGCATTTTAATGCGCAAGTGAAAAAACATGCATGAGAAAATTAGAAAATTAGAGTGACGTTACTCATTAGCACACTAAATGATTTCCTAAGTTCATGTTTAAAGGCTGTATCTCACTTAGTTACCATCTGTATTCATTGTTCATTCACCGGGTATTAGCTGAGGACCGGTCCTGTCCCAGTGCTAAGGGAACCCCGTCAAACCCAATGTAGTTCCTTCCCTCAAAGATCTTTCTGTTTGTTTTGGAAAGCTGACAAATAAATCAGTAATTATGATGATAATAAAAGTAGCTCAGCTGTGTCGGACTCACTATGTCTCAGGCGCTGTTTCCGAGGTTTACCGAAATCGTCTTGGCTACTTTCCCGACCTCCCTTGCAGTGGACCCTACACTATGTCTCTATTTTACAAATGCAAAATTGAGGCCCTGGGCAATTAAGCCGCCTGGCCAGGGTCACACGGCTAGGACGTGGCAGCGCTGGTGTCTGACGCCAATCATTTTTTGTCTGGCTCAGAGTCATTGCTGTCAACGCCCCACACGGGGCATCGCCACCCGGAAGAGACCCTGAGAAGATGGCTGAGAGCAGCAGGGAGGGCAGTATTTGAGCCTGAACGGAGTGGCGGGGGTGCTTCCAGGGAATGTGATGCTTTAATTAGGTTTTGAGGGTTGAGCGGGAGTCAGTAAGATGAAGAAAGAGGGGGAAGAATGGGGATCAGGAAAGGAAAATCGTGGTAGGATGAGAACACGTGGTAGGAGTGAAGGTGTGGGGGCTGCACCCCAAGACTCGGGGGGAGCCGCCGAGCAGGGGGCCCCTACGGGGGTGGGAGGAGGTGAGGGGGTGGGTGCTGGGGCAGAAGGGCAGGCGGGTCAGCTGGACCCTGACCGTGACGGGGAGCAGGGGTGTGACCCCGTCAGGTTCTCATTAACAGAGGGAGATGGAAAGCAGACGAGAAGTGGGGCAGCCTGTGTCAGAGCAAGACAGAGAGAGGGGAAGACAGCAGCAAGGGGGGATATACGGCGAGAGATGCTTGGGGGATAGTGTCCACCCACTTTAACACAATCGTCATGAGGGTGAAGTGGGGTGGAAGGTTCTAGAAGGAAGCCAGTGTTCCTGGTTTTGTCTGGCTCATGACAAATGAGAATGGCTCTGAGATGACTGTGCAGGTGGGGCACCTTGGGCATTTGAGAGCAAAGTGCAATCAATCTACAGTGGGTGTTCTGAGTGTGCGTCCACAGGGTATAGGAGTATCCGCCCAGGTGGACACGCCTCCGGGGTGCTGGGTATGCAAGCTTGGAGCCCCGCACAGACTCCTGAGTCAGAAATAGTCTGAGAGTCACCCACACTTAGCGAGCCATCAGGAAAAAGCACTGGGGGTGCCTTCAGCACGGATGACATGGCCCAGAACAAGTGTGTGGAGAGGAAGCAGGGGATCCGAGAATGCAGAAAGGGCTCGAAGGAGAGAAGGGCAGGAAGACGGGGACCCCGGGGACCAAATGAAGAAGGAATTTCAGCCGCAGTAGCAGAAAAGAGTGTTCACCCCTGCTGAACTGAAAGTCACTGAAATAAGGACATAAAGGACCTGCCAAGTTTACCATGTGGAGGTCACTGTCAGAGTCAGGCAGCGTCCCGGGTGAGCGCGGGCGGGGACGGAGCCCCAGAGCCTGTGCTTTTGTTCATTGTCGTAAGTGGTAGTGACCTGAGCGTGCATGTATATTACGGAGGAAAGCCTGGTACAGAGTGAGAGACCGGAGATGGAGAGAGAAAGGGACTGTCCCCAAGGAGGGGGGAATGACTGAGGCCCAGACTACAAATCTGGGAAGGGGCTGGGGAAGCAGGTCACAGTCAGGAGGACAGGACACGCCCCGGAGTCCCAGCGCCCTTTACGAAGCAGACATGATCTCGCTCCTGTTGATGTTTAGTCTGCTTGTTTGTTAGCACTTCTGAGATGGCTGGAATATTGCTTTAAAAAAATTCACTAACAGCCGTGGATATATACATTTACGTATTCACAGAACAGCTTGACTTCTCTGGGTCCCCTTCCTGGCCCAGTGGGGGTCATGACCACAGCCCCATCTCCAGGCCGACACTTCCGGATCACCTGCTGTGTCAGGGGCACAGGGGCAGGTCCGGAGGTTCTGAGGTGGAGCCGAGAGCCCCACACCCTCACCTGGTGAAGGAGACGAATGCAGTAAGAACAGTATGGACGCGTAGCTTTTGCTGTGACTTTTCTAAGAGCCAGGCACTGTTCTAAAGCTTTTATAGGTATTAACATTTATAGGTTTCACAACAAGTTTTATCCACAATTTACAGATAGAAAAACTGAGACACACAGGTTACATAGCTGATCCCAGATACTGTGCTTATAAGCATTAAAACACAATAAGTAAATTATAATGATAGGCTTAAGGTATCTACACACCTCGAGAGAAGAGGCACATACCCCATCCTGGAGCTGAGGTGATGCCTGGGCCAGGTCACAAAAACCAGGCAAGAAGTTGCCTAGATTTCATTCTTAGATCTTTAATACAGACTGAACTTATTGAGACTTGCAAAGTAGTAGAAAAATTAAAATTTTTCCTAAATCTGTGTTGAACCTAAGGTGGCTTAGATAATTAAAAGGAGAAAGCCAGGTGCTAACATCTGATCTGTTTTATTAAAAACTCAACAATATATAAAAAAGCAAAAAACACCCTAAATAATACTGCAGTGGCACAAGAGGCCAGTTAGGTGGAATCAGACACTCCTCGTGTCGATAAAAGTGAAGCTCTTTTAATATAAAAAGTTGTTCCAATTCTGAAATAGTGGAAGATAAATTGCCTGTAGTTTATTTCTTCTGATTCATCAGTTTCTGTATATTGCAGAATATTTTCTTCTGTGGCTTTCGGGAGCATGTGCATTATAGAAGGCTGCATCTTGGAAAATGAAGGTTTTCCTTAACACCCTTTCCTAAGATTAGCAGTACATTAGACTGCTGTCTCCACATTTTTGTGGAAATACGCCTGCTAAATGCAAATATTTTCTCCAAGTCATCCTGATAGCTGAAAAACTTCAAACTTGATCAACATGGAAGCTGATGGTCAAGTACTACAATCGTTTCAGGTTGCTTTTCCTAGAAGTTTCCTACACTGAGAACACCCCCTTCAAAAATCTTCCACTCGGTCCTCTAAAATCTCTTCTATGTTGTTAAGCAAAGACAAAAACTCAGTTTTTAACTTTGAGAGGTGATGGATGTTAAATAGACATGTTGTGATTATTTTAAATATATACAAATATCAGTATGTTGCACACCTGTAAGTACTATGATGTTATATATGAATTATATCTCAATAAACGAAAGAAAATGAAAAGCTCTGATGGTCATTATCCATCATCAGACGAGTCCAAGCACGTGCTTCTTTGATGCCGGTGCTCCTTGAGGGAACCTAACGTATACACACCGGCAGCGTAGCCCGTACCTCGGGGCCAGGAGGGCAGCTGGCCTTACTCTTCCCTTCCTCACCTGTCCTCCATTCTGTGGCACCAGATCCTCCTCTCAGTGATGCGTCCTCCTGTGTCACACCTTCTCCCCTGCCTTCTTGCCATCGTAGGAACCCAAGGACCATCACATTTGGCTCACAGGCTCTTGACTTCCTCCACAGCCTTTTCACACAGCCTAGCATCCTACTTGCATGGCCAGGCTAGGCACCGTAGACCTCACCACCCAAGCTGCTGTCCTGTGAAATCTTCCCTGTGAATTCCAAAATTGCACCAACCACGACCCGTCCTTCCACCTTTCAGTGTATTCCTGTCATCATTTTGGTCACCTGCCCCTCAATTGTGGCGGAGATCTCCTTCTCCACCTGGATTTCCCACGGTTCTCCGCTGAGACCAGCACCTCATCCATTTCATTCATTCAACCAAATGCTTATCAGCAGCCGCCATGAGCCACACAGCGTCCCATCTCCCTCGCTGCACTGCTGTATGAAACATGCCCATTGTGTCCATGCATCTATGACTGTAGTTTTATTGTTTTATTTCCTGGAACAAGTGGGGATTCTTCCTTTTGATGTTAAACCCACCTTCGTGGTAGCAGTTCTTTGCCTCTGTCTTTTGACTCAGCACCCAAGGGCAGGATCCCTCAGCCACGCCCAGAGATTGCTTGCCCCTCCTCCCAATCTCACCTGCTCCAAAACTCGGTGGAATCCAGAACACAGGCTCCTCAAGACCTCCTACAAGGCACATCCTTAGACTCTTGTATTGGCCTCCAACTTATGTACATAGTTAAATTAAAGGCATTGCAGGACAATAAAAAGGACTCAAACATAGAGAAGCAGGATTCCCTCGCAGACCCTACATTGTATATGCATTACATATATTCTGGTTTCTTGTATATGACTTTTGAGACTAGGCAAGGTAATCTGCAGAGATAGAAGACAGAGTAGTGGCCCCCCTGCAGGTGGGGAGTGCAGACTGGAAGGCGGCTCACAGGAACTTTCTGGGGTAGTGGAAATGTTCTAGAACTTGATCCAAGAAGTGATCCCATATGTAAAAATTCATTCGACTTTACACTCAAGATTTGCACATCTTACTTGATGCAAAGTAGACTGTAATGGGAAAAAATGGAAAGATAAAAGCCCTACTATGAAAAAATCTTGAGTGGACAACAAAAAGAATTAATTAAACAAGAGAGATCGAGACCAGGATTCTAGGCTGACCACCCTGAGACCAGGCACTGAACCTCACCAGACTTCATCATGTTCCCTTGTAAAATAAGAAGGGTGAGCTGGGTCATCTTTAAGGTCTCTTCTGGCATTAACTATTCTGTAAGCCTGTGGGAGGCTACCAGCCTCGTGTGGCTTACCGCTGCCCTCCTAAGTGAGCTAGTGAAACGGCATCTCAGCATTTCCTGGAATGGCTCTCAGTTCTCCTGAAGATGATGGGAGGAAGGCTATACCAGAACAAATAACACCTGCTCCAGAAAAATTCCAGTCCACATAGTACTCAAACTACCTGCAGTTAGATTTCCTAAAAGCTTTGGCCCCAAGTTGCAAAATTCTACTTCAGGATCCAATCAGAATTGCCCACAGGAACCTCAGGCTCATCATAATCAAAACTGAACTCTATCATCTTCACCCAAAAGCCCTCTCCTCTGCTGCCCATCTTAGTTAATGTCTTCACCATCTTCTTCATTTTCCAAGTTAGGAAGATCAAAGTCATATGTAATATCTCACTAACCTCTCCACACCAGACAGACTGTTTGTCTTGGACGTAACACTGTATTTTAATGCTCTCATGGTGGCCCTGCTGGGACGACCTCACACCGGAACAATCCCAGAGAAAGCTTCGGTTCCCGCTGGTCGCAAAAAGATGGATAAGATAACGAAGATGCAAAGATGACGGAGTCTTCTCAGACATGGCTCTTTATCTCCACAATGAAGTCTTTAGCTGAAATGCCTTGGATTCTTGATTCAAACAGCCTCCTAATTTGTCTCCCTCACTCCATCCCCTCCCCACTGACACTGCTCCCCAGGGAAGACAGATTTCTATGGATCTGTCCTGTCATTCCCTTACAGACCATAAAGGCTTCTCAGTGCATTATAAGACAGTTCAAGGACTGAGGCTTTGGCAAGAGATTCAGACTTTAACTTGATTTTTTTGTCTTCATTCTGCTACATACAAACTTTGCCCCTCAACTCTGAGTACCATGAGCTTGTGCTTCCACCATCTCCACCTGCTAATACTCCCTGGACACCACCCCCACTTTGCTGTGACCCAGTGTGTCTTCGCCTGTTCTGGAATTTTCTACCCCCTATTGAAATCCTGCCCGCACAAAATATTATTTTTTAACTACATCTTGATTTAAAAGATAAAGCATAAATATTGTGAGACTCTTTCATCTTCCTAAAAATATCAAAATTTCTACAAGACAATTAATTCAGTGCATTGCCTGGAAAATAATAGGCATCCTGATTGAACAGCTTTTTCACAGCGTTTGTCTAAATAAAGTTTATGTTGTGTGCCATTACTATGGATAAATGCTAAAGTTTCATAGAGGTATTTTTTCTGATGGATTTTTCCTCTATCTCATTTTCTCTGATTCTAATGTTTTCAGCATTATTTATTGTGTGTGGTAGGCCACAAAATCTTTCCCTTCAAAAAGAAGGCGTGCTAAAGTATCAAAATAACCAGCTACTGGAACCAGCCTGCCTATGGGCAGCTGGAAGACAGCAGCCACTCTAAGAGAAGAGATTAAAGAAGCTCCAATTCATGTATTCTGATCTGAGACCCAGACAGGAGAAAGAGTGTGCTGGTATTACTCAATAAACACGTGGGCGAGTGAGAAAAGTAGAACTATATATGTAGAGTTATAATAAGGTTAGAGACCTTACAGCTCCCCTTCTGGAAGCTAACAGTGTCTCTGCAGGCTTGATATTTTCATAAAACCAAATGCTTCAAGAAGGAGGAGTAGGTGCCATCGTCAGTTAGCGCTACTAATGCTGGAGAATTGATTCAGCCAGGGGTGACACTCAGGATCAATTAATTTAAAGCTGGTTTAAAAAAAGAAGAAGATAACATAAATCAGGGAGCAGAGCTTCATTTAAATATAATGAGTGACTGGAGAAGATGACTTGAAACAGCCCCAAGCCAGAAATATCTTAAAGGGTCAAAGACAATTTTAAATACAGCAACACTAGATTTTTACAGGTTATCAGACAAACCCCTAAATGAAAACCATGTGACAAACAGCCACTGGACGTCAACTGGAAACCCTACAAAAACAGTTTTTTACAAATGAAGAATTCAGGGAGTTACTTTTTTAAAGACACGTTTTGCTCCAATTACAAGATCTTCTTTAATAGCCCTCAAGATAGGAACTTTGAAGAGACACAGAAACAAAGATATACATGAAACATGACATCTACTATGGAACGAGGGTCATGGCTGAAATACATTCGTGAATACTTTGAGAAAAGAAGACTTTCTTCCATCTCTATAATTTTCATGTTTTGCCATTTTTTCTTTTTCTTTTTGTAAAATTCATTTTCTAGTTTAGCTACTTCCCAGTTTACAAAGGGATGTGTTAGAGGAGTTTCTGAGCTGGTTATTCAGAACCTGGAATGTATTTTCCTGCAGAAATAACAGTGTAAATGGCACTCATATTCCCTGGCTAACCACTGTAGCTTTGTGTTTGGGGGTTTTTTAAGTGTAGCTGAAAAGTAGAGCTTCGTGCATCGGTGTGAGGCTGGGTTCTGGGTTCTGGAGGCCATTCAACCTACAGTAGAAATGTTGAAGATCAAAGGGAATTTCTCCCCAAATGTCTGAATGTCAAGTTCGCCCTTGACAAAGTTCTCAGTAGGGAAAGTGTTGGCTTGCCTTTACCATACACAAAGCTCAGTCCCGCCCCTCCTGCCTTTGGAACCTCAGTGTGTTCGGGTCAGCACGGGAGGGAAGGAGCATGCCGCAGTCTACGGGCTCCTGCTGGGCTCCCAGCCAATTCTCTTGGCTCCAAGACTTCAGACTTGTCTGAATTACAGCATGCCACTAATTCATTCAAATATCATACTACAACCGATAGATTTTTTTACATATATATATTTTTAAATTTTTTATTAAGGTATGATTGATATGCACTCTTATGAAGGTTTCACATGAAAAAACAATGTGGTTACTACATTTACCCATATAATCAAGTCTCCCCCCACACCCCAGTGCAGTCACTGTCCATCAGTGCAGCAAGATGCCACAGATCCACTATGTCCCTTCTCTGTGCTACACTGTTCTCCCCGTGACCCCCCACACCATGTGTACTAAACATAATACCCCTCAGTCCCCTTCTCCCTCCCTCCCCACCCGTCCTCCCACACCCCTCCCCTTTGGTAACCGCTAGTCCCTTCTTGGGGTCTCTGAGTCTGCTGCTAGTTTGTTCCTTCAGTTTTGCTTCACTGTTATACTCCAAAAATGAGGGAAATCATTTGGCATTTGTCTTTCTCCACCTGGTTTATTTCACTGAGCATAATGTCCTCCAGCTCCATCCATGTTGTTGCAAATGGTAGGATTTGTTTCTTTCTTATGGCCGAATAGTATTCCATTGTGTATATGTACCACCTCTTCTTTATCCTCATCTACTGATGGACACTTGGGTTGCTTCCATATCTTGGCTATTGTAAATAGTGCTGCAATAAACATACAGGTGCATATGTCTTTTTGAATCTGGGAAGTTGTATTCTTTGGGTAAATTCCAAGGAGTGGGATTCCTGGGTCAAATGGTATTTCTATTTTTAGTTTTTTGAGGGACCTCCATGTGCTTTCCACAATGGTTGAACTAGCTTACATTCCCACCAGCAGTGTAGGAGGGTTCCCCTTTCTCCACATCCTTGCCAGCATTTGTTGTTGTTAGTTTTTTCGATGCTGGCCATCCTTACTGGTGTGAGATGGTACCTCATTGTGGTTTTAATTTGCATTTCCCTGATAATTAGTGATGTGGAGCATCTTTTCATGTGTCTGTTGGCCATCTGAATTTCTTCTTTGGAGAACTGTCTCTTCATATCCTCTGCCTATTTTTTAATCAGGTTATTTGCTTTTTGGGTGTTGAGGTGTGTAAGTTCTTTATATATTTTGGATGTTAACCCCTTGTTGGATATGTCATTTACAAATATATTCTCCCATACTGTAGGATGCCTTTTGTTCTGTTGATGGTGTCCTTTGCTGTATAGAAACTTTTTAGTTTGATGTAGTCCCATGAGTTCATTTTTGCTTTTGTTTTGCTTGCTCGAGGAGATGGGTTCAACGACTGATTTTTAACTATCACAGTGTACAGATACAAAGCTGGATATTGAAACTAGAATAAGATCATTTCATCCCTTCAAAATTCCAGTGGTCTGATGTAGAAGATCCTTTGGTTAATTCTTTTTTAATCTATAAATAAATGAAAAAAAATTGTGATAAGGTCATAAGAGATTTAGGAATAAGAAATATTCGTATTTAGGAGTTAAACTGTTGTAACAAATAAAGCCCCAGGTTTCAGTGACTTTGCAGCAGCGTAATAGGGCTGTCCTGGTCCATGAAGTCCTTCCCCCTGGTGATTTGAGATCGAGGTTTCTTTGGTGGTGCGGTTCCACCATTTCCTAAGACCTCGGAGACTCAAGTCCGGTTGGCAGGAGAGAAAGGAAGGAGGGAGAAGCATTGTCTCTCCTCGCCCACACTGGTCCGGAAGTGACGCTACTTTGTTCTCATTGCACTGGTGGTAACTGGTCACAGGGCTCCACCTAGATGCCTAGGGGCTGGGAGATGAAGCTCCTGGGTGCAGGCGGCTTTCAGGGGTAACTACAGAAAGGAGAAAATAAACTTTCTGTGAAAAGTTAGCAGTCTCTGCCCCCAGGTGCTCTGGCAGCTAAAAGGCGTAAGCTCTAACCTTGCCTGCACGGAGTTAGGTTTCCAGAAATGCAGCATTCAGTTTGCCTCGGAGGATGACAGGCAGATAAATGAGATAAAGGCTTTTTTCCAGAAAGGCAAGAGCATATAGGCAAAAGAAAGTAAAGGAGGAAGATTATGGAGCATTTGAGGAATTGGAAAGAATATAGCTAAAGCCCAGGGACCAGTGAAAAGACACCTTTCATAAAGCAGCGACCCACCCACATACCTGTGTTAAGAGTTTGACAAAAGAAAGCTAGTTGGACCTAAGGCCTCGTGGGAAATTACTCACTTTACTTGCCTTTGCAGCGTGTTAAAATGATCAGATTTGGTGTTCTGCATCTCTGAATTTGATTCCTCTGATGAGAACCGATGAGAATGCCAAATGCCTTCTCATGAAGAGTGGTTTGTATTTAGTATTCTACAGGGTCTTTCTGGTTAAGTGCACCAGAGCCAGTGAAATACAGAAACAGTACATATCTGTCAGCTGTAATTATAACACTGAATTATGCTCATCCTGCATTCCGATTCCTGTATACATTAGTTGAAACATCCGAACAAGCCAGCACTTCAGACCAATAGGACTTTAATTTGAAAAGTAGCATGTCCTTGTTTGCAGCCTTTTTTAATAGGAAAAACAATCACATCTTGTTCAAAATTATTTTATCCTAAAGTTTGACCACTCTTTCTTGCCTTTTATCCTCTTAGGTATCATAGATACAGGAAGGAAGAAAGGTGGAATGTTTCAACCTAGTTTTAAATTCCTTCTCATTTTCTATATTTAAATGAAATCCCATTCTTAACATTTTGATTAACTAATCTCTGATTAAACACTTGTTAAAATTGTAATAATAGAGTTGTTAAAAATGTCACCAACCTTTGCAAATGAAGTGACAATTACATTTTTCACTTTTAAAATTTATACAGATATGACTGTCAATTGTTGAATGATTTAAAAATCTAGAAAAGCAAAAAGAATAAACAAAAAATCAGCTATAATCTCATATTCTAATACATTTAATATTATTCTTTTGGTGTGCACATTTCCAAACATTTCTCTATGCAGTAACATGTAATTTTTTACAAAAATGAGATCACATGGTGCATACTGTTTGTAACCTACTTGCTTTATGTAATATATTTTAGAAGTATATTTCCATGTACATTTTTTTTTAAAACTCCATAAGAGTGATTTTTTTGTCAACTGAGGGCAGAGACTGTATCAGACACTCCAAGAGAGCATGTGTGCTTTGGAAAATCCTAATTTTATACTTACAGAACAAAAAGGCTATCATTTTTGCTATACACCTTACAGAATATAGCTCACAGAAATCTCCTATTGGCTGGCAGGGTGTTTATATGCCATCTTCAGGGCTCTGTTTTATTTCCCGTCAGCCCCCTGCATCTGGACATGATAACTATATTATTATAGCAGCAAATGGGGGCATGGGTTTAAAAAGATGGGGAAACAGTGTCTCAATTGCCAGGTTTGCATTTAACCCATGATCCCTTATTCTTTGGGATTAAATTTTAAAAAGATAGATTTTCACATGTTCTCATCTACTGGCTTCCTGTTACAAATTCTTAGGCCATGATGTCACATACCACAGTGTCAAGGAGCAGCACAGGCTCAGATGGTGAAAACCGAAGCCCTCATTTGGGGAGGCCACACAAGGATGTGCCCAACAGGATGGCTCTTGATGGACGACCCTACCCCCAAAGTCATTCCATCTGTTGACCTTGTTGAGAGTCCGTCAAGTCAACCCGAGGCAGAGGCTGACGAGCAGGTCAAACCTACCAGCAGCTGTGCTGCCTAAGGACCCATTCCACAGGGAAACCCTACTCCATTCATCCGGCAAGTCATGAGCAAAGTAAACATGGTGGGCTGAACTTTATACAGGCTGGCCCTAAAAAGGATTCTCACGTGTTCTATATACGCAGTCTTGAGGGAAGCAAAATATTTATTTATGCAATCAGGAAAGCTATTATAATTAGAAATAAGGGAAAAGAAAGAGTTCTTTATGATGAATCATTATTATTTAACATTATCCATTTTTAAGGAATGCTTTATTCAAGTGGAAACTGGTTGGTAGAACCATAAGCGACACTGTGAAGTGACTTCCTCTCATTTTTCAGAGGTGGAAATATATGACTTCAGGGCCTGTCAACTCTTGTACAGTGTTAACTGAGCATCTATCGTCGGACATTTCAACCTTGGGATTCTGAGATCCTGGGTTTTTTTTAAACCCTAAGATTCCTGGTTTCTAATATGCCTACTAAACAGAAGGCAATGAACAAATTTAAGTAGTGCTAGAAAAAACTGAGAAGATAGTTTAGGATCAGTTGTGCATCACTTGCAAAGATTCCAAGGAAGAAGGAACTTTTCTGGAAGACTTTCCCACTTTAAGAAAGCTTGTTACATAGAAAGAAAGCGATTCTCCTGTTCCCTCATACCCGTCTGCATTCCCATTTATAATCCCTGTTGACCCTGTGGCATGGTTCCACTATTCACTCAATGCTGCAAATGCACGGTAGTTGAAGTGCACCTGCTGTTGTGATGGAAAACAGAATACATCTCTGATATTCTGTGTCCATAGCATGTAGACTATAGAATCTTCACTTGGCACTTTTCTCTTATTAGAGAGATCTTGTCTGAAGTCCTGTCAAGGTGGCATGACTAGATGGAAAGCAAGTTGCTACACAAGAGAGAGAGAAAAACAGTACCTGTGATCTGACCTCCAGGCTGGCCTGAAACTCAGTCCCCAACAGCCAGGGAGCAGACGCCTCCCTCGCAGCTCTCCCCAGCAGGCATGCTCCTTCTAGAGCCTTATCCTTCTCTCCTCAGATCTCGTGTTTGGCTTTTCATTATTATCAGTGTCCCCAGAAGCATAGCCATCCACTGCCCAACCATTGAGAGGTTTTAATGAATTAATTGACTGATATGTTGTCTCCTTACAGGCTTCAGCTTGATCTAAGTTAACAGCCATCTGCTTTTTTCCAAATCAGGCTGTTTTGGCATCCAGTTGTATAACCTCCTTTGGACCTCAAATCCCACAGTCCATTCCCCTTGAACTTTCCAGAGCCCTGTATGTCAGTGTCATCACCTGAAAGCAGCCCCATAAATTGCCCCCAGTCTTCCACCAGAGCACGTGGCCATCAATGCATGTTTCTCATTTGGCCACATAATCTGACTGAGGTCAAGAGGAAGGCCTCCCTGACGTCCATTCCCTCCTCAATCCACTCTCTTCTCCATCTCCAGAGAATCCTTAGTCATCCAATTTCACAGTTCATCTAAAGCACCCTCTGCATTTTGTTCTATCACAGATACAGTCACCGTCTGGGAATTCCATCTATTCTTCCAAACCCGCACTCTCTGCCAGGCACACAGTCTCTGCTGATTCCAAACAGGAGGGTATTTAAAACCTGACTCTATGTCCCTTACTGCGGACAGGTGCTGTTTGAAGCCGCAAGTCATCTTGAAAAGATCTTTGTCTTTTTCCTTTTCAAATCATATAGGTCCATTAATATTCAAGAACTTATTCTCAGGAGGTGGCTAAATGCATGGAGAAAACTAAAATTTGAAAGGCTTTGCATTTTAAAGACAGCGCTCTCTCTTTACACGGCCAATGGTAGCTTCTTGTCTCTGTGGATGCCTTTGTGAAGTTATGTTTTAGCCATAATAAAAAGCTTAAAGGCCAAAATACATAAAGAGAAATATTTCTCATACTCAAGAGGTTATCAAGATACCAGAGGTTTTAAAATGAGTTCATAACATTGATTCTTAGGCTCCAGGCATTTGCTTGAAGAATTTCCAAAAGACTTCAAATAAATTTTCCTTGCCCGTGTTCATTTTCAGATGTGTTTAACACCAAGTTTCTGGGTGTGAATATGCATATATGGCTCTAAAAATTTCTATATTCAAAACCAAGGCTATAATAAAGGAAAAACCAGTTATTTTTATTTCCTGAATAATATAAGCAACACAGGATAGTTAGCAAACAGAAGTTCTGCACTTAGTTATAACTGAATATTAGCATCTCAGAGAGTCAAGTTCACGTCACCTAGGCAGCGAAGGTGGGCTTGGAAGTTGGACTCCCTTCTCCAGTGTCTTTCAGCCTTAACATTGCTGAATTCCATCACGTACTTCTAAATGGAAGTGATTGCTTTTGTTTTTCAGAGAATTAGAACAACTGCAGTCTGAGAAGGCCCATAGCCCGCATGAGACTACACGCACTTTGACACCTGTCACGAGCCTGGGCACTCCCCTAAAACCACCCTCGGTTTCAGTAATTCCCTAGCGGGACTCAGAACTCACCCAAGGCTGCTGTACTCTCAGTTACGACCATTGCAAGGAAAGAATATGGATGGGAATCAGATAAGAGAAGAAGTACAGAGGGCAGAGACCAGGAAAAGTGCCAGGCACCCAGCTTCCAGACGTGCTCTTTCTGTGGCGTCACAGACAATCTACATCCCTGGATCTGACTGTGACGATTCGCATGGGGTGCTGCCGGCCAGAGCGGCAGCTCCCCAGGCCTCAGTGTTCTGCGTCATTCAGGCTCCCGTCCCCAGGAATGGGCGACTGCCCGCATGGCCGCTCTCGGATTCCAGCCTCCCCAGAGGTTGAATTGTGTGGCCCATACCTGCACCCCACATCACATTGTTGGTCTCTTTGGCATGGTGAGCCCCCACACTGAGTCACATTGTTAGACTATCTGGCATGACCCCCAGGCATAACATTCTAAGAGTTAGGTTTCCCAAAGCCAAGTGTAATGTCTGGACCTCTCTTTGCCCAAGGTAATGTCTTAACCTCTTTACAGTTTTGAAAATAAAAGATTCCTAGGACCTTCCTAGTAGAACAAAACTAGTGATCCTCAAAGTAAGATTCCAGGACTACTTCATCAAAGACACCTGGCATTCATAAAACATAGACTCTGGGGACATACCCCAATTTACAGAACCGGAGTCTCTGTGGAAAGAGCCAGAACGATGCATTTTCAGCATATTCCTAGGCAGTTTCTTACGTAGGCCAAAATCTGAGAAATGTAATTATGATCCAAGGTCCTTGTTCCAAACAGTAGAGTGAAAACAGCGTGAGAGAGAGAAATGGGAGAAAATTCTGCTTCTGCTCCACTGCTGAGCTTATCTTGGACAAGCCTTTGTTCCTCTGAGGTCACATATTTGGGAACAATATTGAGCACCATTTGTTTCAAACAGACATAGCTAATGTATCATGTTCGAAGACTGAGAAAATATACATCAGGTTATCTTATGGTCTTGGGGAAGATGCTTGTGGAATACAGGATGGCATTCCTCACACATGCCGGGGCCCTAAATGATGGTTTGCCTTAGGAAAATGTGTGGCTTTCTCTATTCAGAATATTATAATTGGCCTCCTTGGCAGGAGTGTTCCTATTCATTCATTCACTCACAAATTGCCGGGTGCCTGCTCCGTGGCAGGCATTGTTCTAGGTGATGAGCATGCAACAGAACTGATCTCAGCCGAGAACGCCTCTGCCTTAGTGAGGCCAGGAGCGCTTACATACCATGTCAGACGGTGATACCTACCGCACGGATCAGAAGTCAGGAGAAAGAAAAGGCAGCTGAGAGAGGGTCTGCTGTGTAACACGGAATGTTTAGGGAAGGAATGTCTAATACTGACTGTGAGCAAGGGTAAAGGGGCAGCCATCGAGTTGGAGTAAAGGGAAGAGAGAGTCTGAGGCCCTGAGGCAGGAACAGTTTCACAGCCTAGTGCATTAGAGAGAGAGGCTGTGTGATGGGATTAAAGAAAGACCGAGGGGAGCGGAGCAGACCCTGATGGTACAGGAAGCTCTTCCAAGGAAATGGCCACAAAAGGTAACAAAGTCATGAGATAAGAGGCCCAGAGAGGATTGTGGAGGAGTGGTAGCTGTCAAGACGAGAGACACGTTGGCATGTCCGTCTGTGCGGAATGCTCCGGGGGCGCACACGCTGTGGATGCTGTGGAGGAGAGGGGAGGGTGGCTGGAGTAGTGGCCTCGAGTAGCTGGAGAGGGACGGGTGGCACCCAGGGCGCCGGGGGAGCGGCAGGGCCCACCCGGGAACGGGGATACCCTCTGCCCCTTCCTCCGTTTCCTCGTCTCTGACTCCCACAGTGACCTTGCTGTCAGCCCGCCCGCCTCAGTCTCTCAGCTCTCTCACATTGCACAAATTCTGTTGTCTCCTCTTTACACTTAGACCAGCCTTCAAAAAAAGATAAAGAAAAACATTATATTCAGAACCTTCTGCACTGTAGAGTGAGGCTAAAGTACCTGCTTTGCCTTTACCAGTTTTGCTGCGTGAGTCCATTGAGATTTTGTACAGAATAACCTTCTGGAAACTCCCAGGCCTTTAACTTCATCTTAGAAAGGAAGAAACAAATCGTTATCCAAACTGCAACGGTATTAGCTAGCCTTCTCAGCACGCCAGCTGTGTGTACCTTCCGTCTTTTCTCTTCACCTTTTCTATACGGAATGACCAAATTTTTCCTGCTACTTCCAGCTGACACTTTCAGTGTAACGTCTCACTGTTAACCCACCTGCCGGGAGAACTCAGAGTCAGACTGTCTAGTACTCTGGTCGGGTGTTAAATTTGTCACTCAATACATTCAGCCTTGAGGGACTTGTTTGAAAAAAACCTTTGTCCCGATGAGTGCAGACAGCGCCACCTGCTGGAATCACACTTAGAGCGGGGGAGGGCGAACACAGAGGCTGGCCATGGTTTTGTCTCATTCATTGTTTCAGGTCACTCCCATGAAGTTATGACCCAGATTTATTTCAAAGGTAATTTCTGCCATCTATACTCTTGTGATACCAATGTGGCACCCTGTGCATTTCTTTGAATGTCTCTTTCCTCCCAGTAATGATTCAATATCTAAAATGACTGTTAAGACTAGGGGTATTTCATTTCATTATTTCTTGAAATTAAATCATGGCATGTTGGTAATCAAAGGGATCTTCAAGATCATCTAGTTCAGTGTATTCAAACACGTTTTGGACACAGAAACAGATGCAGTCCTCATTTCAGACACTGGTCAATGGAGGCCCCCAAAAGGTGAAAACGAGAAGACAGGAAGTTGTCCCCACTAATTCCCAAACTGTTCCCTGAGTCAGTTAAGATGCTTTCAGCTACAGCGAAAATGGCATAAACAATAGCAAATACATCACATAAGAAGTCTTGAGGTGGCCCTGGGAATAATTTAAAGGCTGAATAGTGTGAAGGCTGCGCAGTGTCACCAAGGGCCCAGGTTCACCCACTGCCCTCCCTGTGCTGTGGTCCCTCTTCCCTTCGGTGGGTCACATGTTGGCAAGGTGGCTCCACCACATCAGGAACCACAGCTCCCAGCCAGTATCCAGGGGCAGAAAAAGTGCTGGCTATCTGTTCTCTTAAGAGCTAAGAAATGTGTCCCAAAAGAGCCCCTAAAGACTTCCCTCATGTTTTATTGGCTAAGGGGGGAATGCTATGTCCCATCCTGAGTGAGTTCCAGAAAAGGAGCACGAAACTGCCGTGTCTGACTTGGACAAGTCAAGATTCACCCTCTGAGCTTAGGGAAGGGCCATCCCAACCTGAAGCATGAGATTCCATGGGAGCACAGAGCTTCCTGGGCAAAATTGGATCAACTGGCCAGGAAAAGGTAGTAGTGGCTATTGATTGGAAGAAAATTCCCCGTGAGTCTCTCCCATTTGGGCTTGTCTTCAGCGCAGGGGGCCTTTACAGCGTCGTTCAAGGATGCATGAATAGTAAACAGCTTTAGGGATAGTGTCTTCCTCTGGAACAGAGGGTAGACTTGTTTCCTGACCAAGAGAATAAAGCTAACGTCTCTCTCCAGTGTGTAAGTTGAGCAGGTATGCTAGCAGCCCCTCTAAAAGATTATGCTTTCCTAAGTGTGGGGTTCCTCAGCTGTGACACAAGCTCACTGCACATGCGGCATCCATTGGGCTGCTCCACATGTCCCCTGTGGGACTTGGGGGACCAGTGAAGCCAGTGTGGACATGAAGCTCAGGCTGCCTGCTGCGCTGTGAATGGTGAGGTCCGAGGTCTCTGCCCCAGGAGGCTCTGCCTTGGGCCAGCATCTGTGCAACTGTGGCCGACTAACCTGTCACTTTGCAGGGAGGGTGAAATCTCTGATGCTTCCCAGTTCTTAACACTGATGGAAGGGTAACCATTAGTGCTGCTTCAGTGCTCCTTCCAGGGAGCCACACTGGGTATGTCCAGTTCCCGAGGACTTTCTTCTGGGAATGAGGCGTTTATAGCATGTAAGAAACTCCGTTTCCGCAGCAGAATCAGGGCAGAGCGGCCATCTGCGGCCAGCACACAGGAAGTGAGGACGGTTTGCTGGCTCTGGAGTCTTTGATGTTCCTCCCTTTTATTCGCTCGCTGACTCTCTCTGTAATTACCTCTTTTAAAATGTCAGTTCCTCTCACCCAGAAGACCAAGAGTAATCAGCCGCAAAGTGAACTTTAGAAGCTTTTAAAACACACTCCCCTGAGCAATGTCAGGGACGCCGACCTTGCATGGCTGGAAAAAGAACCCTTTCCTTCGCTCTCACTCTCGGCCCTTCAGCCCCCTTCCTTGGGAAACAGCGGACGGGAAGCCAGCTAGGCAGAAATTGTGGCTTTTCCTCAGCAGAGCCTGAATGGAGGCTTTGAGGGGGAGTCCGCTCTCGGGGCGCCCTTGGCCTTGAGTCCCTCGGCTGCACCCCGTCGTGGTGAGCAGACTACATTACCACAGCCTCCAGGGACTTCCTTCTGCAGAGTGAAGTGTTGATGCTCAAAAGACCACAGTCCGGAGGAAGCAACAGGGGCACTAGTGCCACAAGCAGAGAAAAAACATAGCTATTTCCTAGTTAACTGCTGGTACTCAGTGTTTCTCCAAATGGTGACAATTTAAAGAGCAGGACAAGAATTCATCTCAGCAGGAGAAAAGGAAATTAGAGCAGCTTCTGTCCCTTTGAGTCAAACCTCAGGGTTAAACTCAATTTATCCCTAAATTGTGTTTCCCTGATGCTTGTTGATACCTTTAAAATAAAACAAGCTTTCCTACGTAGCTCAGGAAACCTGGTTCTCTTGCTGTTCTGGCAACTTATATTTTGAAATGCATCTTATATTTTAAATGCAACTTATATTTTAAAACATAGCACCTCAAGAACATAGCAGATTCAGTCTTAAAACTGAGGCTACCTTTTCCCCATTGGCTATGCAGATACAGGGACAGATCATTCCGGCGGTGAGTCGTATGACTGTCCACCTGCATCCTGATCAGGCTTCAGTCAAAACCTTGATGAAGGTCGCCGGCCTCCATCAAGTCGCAGTGACCCCTGAAGGCAGGAGCTCCTAATTTAGAGGAGATATTTCACAGAGTAGGTGTGGAATCACCACAGGTGTTAAAATTAAAGTTCTCTTTCTAATGACATAAAAGATCAAAACTCCTTGGTACAATTAGGCTGATTAAATTGAGCTCTACCTTGACTATCCCTGTAGCTCAATAAAGTTAATGCAAGTTTTCAGAGGGGTCTGACGGAGAGGCAGGGAACAAACTAGATCCTGAGAGAATCTGGCCCACTGTGGTTTTTAAATTAGAAATTTGATTGCTTGCAACACCATCTCAAAATGGTACCAATCCAAAGAAGCTGAATTTTCCATTTGCCTGGGAAAAAAAAAAATGACAGATATTTAATTAAACTCCTTAGAGATTAGGCAGAAGACGTATTGATAGATAAGGGGGCTGAATCTCTTTATAAGCAAAGTTAGGAAACCCCCTGGTATGCCACATGTTTAATGTTGAAAAGAACTCACCAAGCCTGAGAAGCCGAGGATGTGTGCACTGCTGTGCGCTAAGCTGCCTCCCCTGCCAATCGCAAGAAAAATATCCATTTTAAAAACACGTTTGTATGGCATTAGGTGGTCACTGAGGAGCATAAAACCTAAAATGTGCAGAAGGAGAGACACAACCAAAGTTGCCAAAGCAGACACCTAATCCATTTTTCTGTTGTTGAAAGGCAACTTATTATGGAAGGAGGTTGATTTGGAGCAGATGTTTGGGAAAACAACGAGTCATGGTCAATGCTGGAGGGTGGGTTAGGAGAGGGGTCCAGCATCCCAGAAGGGGAGCGACCGAGGTGTGCACCCAGGGACTCTGGAAGAGGGTCGTTCTGGGGCATCTGGAGCCACCTTTCAGACAGCCACAGGTGGTCTGAGAAATGCAGGTCACTTCCACCGCTCAGCCGCTCACATCCCCTGATTTCCGGTAAGAACATAGTGACTAGATTAATGAAATATGACTTTGCGGGTCCTCCCAAAGCAGTGGCTCTCAACTCTAGCTACATACTACCATTTCCCAGGGCGCGTTCTAAATTCCAGCACCTCTGCCAGACCAACTGAGACGCAGGCATTTCGTAAAACTATCCAGGTGCAAGTCCTGCCTTGGGGACTGTGGACGAGTCACACTGGGTATGGAATCGAAAGATCTCAAGCTCTGAAATCGGGCAAGCCTGGGTCACCTCCCGACTCCACTGCTTACTAAGTCCAAGACCTTTGGCGTGTGCTTAACCTCTCCAGGCCTAGATTTCCTTATCTGGAAAGAGTCAGTGATGGTAACCTCTCGATAAAGATTAAGAAAATGAATGTATACCTAGCCCCCAATCCGAGTCTATTTCCTTCCCTTGGTTATTGATGGTCAATAATGGATCAACATTTTACCCTTCCTCCAATGATTTTGCCACAGACCTTCGTAGCAAGTGACCGGCTTAGGTCATTCTCTCACTGCTTTGTTTTGCACTAGAGTTCACTGCTCTTCGGTATCTGGAGGGGACACTTATGTCCTGTCATGCTCTCTATTCCTCCAGCTGCCACAGAAGTGTCCTTTTCTTTTGATGTTGGAAATGGGCCGGTGGAGATTTCGGTGAGGTCGCCCACCCCTCTCAATGACGACCAGTGGCACCGGGTCACCGCAGAGAGGAACGTCAAGCAGGCCAGCTTACAGGTGGACCGACTGCCCCAGCGGATCCGCCAGGCACCCACAGAAGGCCACACCCGCCTGGAGCTCTACAGCCAGCTGTTTGTTGGTGAGTAAGAGAAAGGCCATTGTGACTTCCTCTGTGGGTTTTAATAACCTTCACATTGGGGAAAATAAAGCAGTCTGCAGTGTTTTGACAGAGATCTTTCCAAAATCAATGTCTAGGCTCCTTGTAAGCCTCCTCCAAGACAGAATGGAACAAGGAAGGAGACTTGAACAACCTAAATCCGGCTCCACTCTGGAGCTCACCATCCTCGCCTACAAAACCAGAGGGTAGGCAGGACATCGCTGAGGTCTGAGCTGTGCAGTGTTAGGTTTATGGCCTTATAAGTGTCTAAAAGTCTTGATAATTTAGGGCAGCTGTAACTGAGGAAAGAGGAGAGGGAGGCAGTGGGGGAGGGAAGGGAGAGAGGAAATGAGCTCCCTAAGTTCAGGTTTGCTTGAAAGGAAAGTAGAAATCCCTTCCTTTCTCTGCCCATCCTCAAGGTTCTGGGCAGAGAAAGATTTAAACCTCTCCCTACATAGTATCTTTCTCCATGGGAATGAAATCAACACCGACAAGAAAGGTCAACAGCAAAAAGCTAAGCGTTCTCTGCAAAAGGATCCAGCCCCACAATCTAGTCTTTGCTTTTGACAAACTCCAGCTGAACTGGCCTTACTTCAAACCAATACCCATTTCCGTGGCTAGTTAAGTGTTAGATTTTGTCTTCCAGAAAACTAACAAGTCAGGAAATTAGCCATTTTTCCTCTGCTGAATGAAACGAAAGCGAGTGCCAAGGACTCTGTGGCTTTGTGCTGCCCCAGACCCCCCCTCCGAGGTGGTTAACTGAGCGAGTCAGTCAACTGCAGCCGTCTCAGACCCAGCAGGCCGGACATGACCTGGTTGCGGTTCACAGTCTTAATACCCGCCACTCTATCAGAGCCTCACTCAGGGCCAGTTAATTTTAACCAGGGCCAACAGTGTCTCTGTAATCATGTGGGGATGCTTTGAGAACATTCAGAAGTCACTAAAAGAAAGGTGAGATTAGGCATCCACTCCTTGGGTGCGATGCGGGCAAACTACACAAGTGTTTGCTCAGTTAGCTGAAGTAAGACCGACTTGTTATCAGGCCTAGTCAGCCAGGGCCCTCAAAAGAGTATAAATACCAATCCTGAGCGCCAGCTAGAACTCCCCCTGCCCAGCCCTCCCCTCACATTACAGTTCTCAAAATAACACATTATTTTTAAATCATTTTTTATCAATTAAATATCAAGTCCACTTATTCCTGCTGAATACTGTGAGCAGTCTGAGTTTACCAGCACCCCTTGCCCTGATCACCTAGGGAGAGCTTCTTGCTAAATCCTGTTAATCCCCAGCATGCTGGTCAGTGTCTGCAGGCGACCCTGACTACCCCAGCTTCTCGTTCATCCGGACTTGTCCCTGGGGGTAAAGGCCCACCCACACTTTCATTCCTCTCTTCTCGCTGTCAGCAGTTCTCTCCAAGAACAAGGAGTTTAGGTAAAGGTGTAAAATGGAAAAGGGCAGGGGGACATTTATTATGGTCTGGAAAATAATTTTAATTGGTTTAAACAGGAACAGCTTATGGAGAAAGAAGAAGGTGGAGGTCCGAATTCAACAGAACAAGCACATTTAAGAGACAGACTGAAAAGTAGTGTCTCAGGTGGAAGAATGGGAGGATGAAGCAAGGAAACGCTAGGGAGGGGGTGTCACAAGAGGCAGGGGTTCTACTGCGTTACGTCTAGTGTCACCGACAAATAATGCCAACAGCCACATGTAAAATAAGGCTAGAAAAGTAATTATGAAATCCCTGGTGATCTCAGAAAGAGAAGTGTCAGACGGTGGGGTGACATGATGAGTCACAAGATTTCTTTTCCTGTGATGAAAAGGAGTCAGTGTCCCCTCCCAGCTTCTAATTTCCTATCTGAGAGGCGGGCATGATGCACATCTCCCAGACACAAGCTGTTGGTGCCAATACGAAGCGTGTTGTTCTGCAGTAGACTTCCGTCCCAGGGCCAGTGGGGAGAGGTCTTGTTTCCATACAAAGCAAGTCCAACACTATGAAATCCTGGAGCCACGTATCCTAAGACTAGTCAGCAGGCATTCAGGAAACAGCTAGAGGGTTGTTCTCAGTTCCACTCTAATAAGAAGCATTATCTGGACCAAGTATTGCTACTTTCTTACTTTGAGTCTCTTTTTTCATCTAATAAAGGAGTTGGATTAGTTGGTCTCCAAAATTTCTTCTGCTTTAGCCATTTATGATTATGTGATTAGAGCTGGTTAAAAAAGGCCTGGGTTGCCAAGCAATTATATTTCCCACAGTCATGTGGTCAACGACATGGGCTTTGAATCCCACTTCTGCCACTTACCAACAGACACCACTGACACGTTACTTAACTTTCCTATATTAAATAGGGCTCCACTTCCTAGGTCTCAGGATGAACTGAGATAGTCCATGATAAGCAGTCTGCAGGGTACCCAGCATGAGTTGTTTCTACCTTTTCTCCCACCTTTACTCCCTTAGCTTTCTTACTCCTCCAAAAAAATATTCAGCCCTTCCCACCAAACCCTTCCCAACTGGCTCTTTTCTTCTTTCCCCAAATACTGACACTTCAACTCAGAAGCCCTGGAGGAAGTTTGCATGAATAAATGCCCCCAACGTCCAGGGCGTTCTGCAGCTCCTCTGCTCACCTACCATGGAGCCGCAGAGCGGCGGCCAAGAGCCGGGCCAGCCGAGAAGGCAAGCAAGTGTCCAGCACCACACCAGTGTCACTGCCCACATCGAGGCGAGGGGCAGAGCTGCCCAGGGGCTCCACCACCTTCTAGAGAAGGAGCCTTTGACTCAGCCAACAGCCAGAACAGCCTGGAAGCAGTTCTCCGCTTGGCCACAGAGTGCACTGTAAGCAAAGGCCAACCTCCAGCGGCCTAGCAAGGCCAGGCCCACGCCTCCCCTTTCAAAGTAGCTGAAAAAATCAAGAGAGGATACAGTTCTCCTCACTCTTCATCCAAAATATAATTAGAAGCTGCCATCAAAAGTGGGTTAACACAGGTCTTTTGAAAGTAATTCTCCTTTAGGACAAGAACTATGATTACAACTAGAACTCGCTTTAATCTAAAAGTAACAAATAAATTCAAAAAGTGACTTGGAAAGAAAATAGTTGGCTGGTATTTGTCCAAGAAGCATGGGAAACTCTCTCATGTTTCTGATCCAACATGAGCAGCTAGTACATGATTCGCTCCAGGGCCGGCACAGCATTGGCACTTAAACCACACGGGGCTCTGTAGCCTCAGCCAGCCAGGGAGCTCAGACTACATCTTCTGTGGCAGCCGGAGGCCAGGTTTCTCCCAGAGCAGAGAACAGTGATCATGCTCAAGGCAGTTACCTAAATCTGAACAGTGCCAGGCTGGACTGAGCCAAAGTCCTGGATGTTCCAGGCAGCTGAAGCAGCAGGGGCAGGGCTGTGAGGGGCAGGTGTCTGCGGGCCCTCAGCCTGGGGCCTGGCAGCCCACCCAGGGCCTGGCCAGATTGCTGGCGGGTGTGAGCCACGGAAGGGAGCCGTGCAGGCTACTCAGGGCAGGCAGCTGCTGTAGGCGTTCGTTTGCAGCAAGCCAGACACAGGCCAGAGCACGTAACTGTTCTTGGTAGTAGTTCAAAGAGGAGGAGGTCAGAGTTGAGAAGCTTCGGAAAGCTGCAGGGAGAGGCTGGGCTCCGAGCGGCTCCCGAAGAGAGGAGGGTCGGTCATCACAACTAATGACGAATGTCCGGGCTCAGCTCACTTGGCTCCGACCTCTTCTGAAATCTCTCCAGAGGTTAAATGAGGCCACGCCTTCTGTGCAAGAGTAGCCAAAAAGGAGCTGGAAAAAATCATTCTCATTCCTTCAGGATCCTTCACACTGGACAGGAGGCCTGGCGGGAGACGAGACCGAACGGGCAAAGCGCTGTCCTAAAGACTCAGAGACCAGTGGTAGCAGGGAAGCCTGCAGCCCCCTCTTCCTCCCGCAGTTCGTCTGTCAGGAAACGTTTTCTCCCCATCCAACGTGGGTTTTCAGAAGAACTGAGAATTATTAAATGGATTTGAGTGAATGAGGACAGAGCGCTGCGGCCGTCCCCTGAGCCGTGCCTGGCTAGCGGCCCCACTTGCCCCACACTCAGTGATACGGCTCCTCATTCCCTCTGTACCCCAAACTCACAGATGGATGATTCCATTTCCATCTGACATGCAGTGTCATTGAGAGAGCAGAACAAAAATCAACATCCGTGTGCAGGGAGAAAAGTGGAATTCCAGCCATGAAGAGCTCCCAAATCTGTATGAATAAGACCTTTCTTTCTAGTACCCGAGAAGTTCAGGATTAAACAAATACAATCCAAATTCCAGGAATTAAAGCACAGAAAATAAGTCGTTCGTTCCCATTTCCTACGAACCTGACACAACGGCAACCACATAAACGCTGGCTGAGATGTCCTGGGTGATACTTCCAGGCCAATGCTTCACTGGCATTATTTACCTCATGTAATCCACACGAGGACCTTATAAGATAAATACGATCATTAATTCCTGTTTTACTTTCACAGTGAAGAAACTGTAACTAAAGATTAGTGAACAGCTCAAGGCCATGCAGCTCCTAAGAGACAGGGCTGGGGTTTGATCCTAGACATTCTGACTCCAGAGGCTCAACCCTTAGCCACTCATCTTGTGAAAGCAAACATTGCCCCAGAGTTAAACAGGGAGGGAAGACTTTGTTCAAGGCGACTGCAGTAGGGGAGACAGGCCTCAGCTCAGCGGGAGCTCGCCTCTGCTGAACAAAGGGCAAGAGAATTGGTCTTCGTTATTTTGTAGTTTTAACTGGTAAAATGGGAGTGTTTGTAAAAACTAGGGTAGAACTGATGATGTTGTTTGCTGATTGACTTTATCCAAAAGAAAAGTGACCTCTGTCATACCTTCTTGGCAACAGGCGGTTTTACAGCGTAGAGCAAAGGTGCCACTCTGTGGAAGTGAGGTGCCCACCCTCCCACAGAAGCTGAGACACGGAGCAAATAGCTCCCTGGATGTTTACATTTCAAAGAAATGGCTCTCAGGACTAGAAAGACATTCCTGCGTTGCAAAACTGGCAACGGTCTTTTAAAAAGATTTACCTCTCAAATGAGCAGAGAACGAACAAGTTTTCTTCAGTAAATGTTCTAAGAATAGGGAAGTCAGGGGTCCAGAATCAGGAAGGAACCTGTCTAAAGTTTAGTCAAGCTGAGGGGAAATTTAAGGCCATCTTGGCCAGTCGATACCAGGGTCCCTCCTCTGGGGTGACACTGTGGCCCACCAGGTATTTGGAAGACTGTGGTGGCTTTGGAGTGCTACCTTCAGCTACCAGCTACAGGCAGAGCTTCCCATGATGCGCAGGACACTCAATCCCAGTGAAGATCTGAACACTCCAAGTGTCCCATTACGGAGCGCTGTGCTCAGTTACGGCATCTGTAGCAGAAGACTGGGAGGTCCAGCCAGGCATGAGTGAGCCCCATGTAGTCTGCGGAACCCAGTCAAAATGGCAAAGATGAAGGCAACCACAGGGTCACCATCAGACACAGACACAAAGGCCTTGTATTAAGAAAATTTCGTGAAGAAGCACTCTGAGAAGATCATGAGACATCGTCCTGGAGAGTCTCTATGATATGGAAATAAGGGGGCTTTTTTTTTAAGCTGTTGTGGTGAACCCTTTACAAAGGTTGTCAAAGTCCACATGGATCTCTCTAGAGCTCACAAATGTCTGGAACACGTTCTTCTGCTCTTTCCATGATCTCTTGGCAGCATCCCACCAACCCACCTTCATGGAACACTCCTTCTCTTAGATTCTGGGGCAGTGTATGTGCCCACTTTTCCTACAACCTCACTGGCCACGACTTTAGCCTCTGCTGTGAGTTCTCCTCCTCTCTGGGGCCACGGGATATTGAGGCATCCCAGCGGTGCCCTCTCTCCTGCAACTATTGTATGTGTGCCTGGTTGATCTCATCCTGTCCAATGGCTTCCAGTACTATTTATGTGCCAATGACTTAAATCGAAATCTCCAAGCGACACTTCTCTCAGGAACTCTGCCTCTACTTACCTGCTGTCTACTTGACATCTCAACGTGGATGTCTGGTGGACATCTCCAAGTAAACACGACAGGAAAGAACTCTCGATGCCTACCCCAAACCTGCTCTTCCGCCTACCTTCCCCATCTCAGTAAATCAGTCACCATCCACCCCGTTTTGCTTGAGTCCAAAATTTGGATTTACCCTTGAGTCCTCTCTTCACTCATCACTGCCCATCAATAGGAGTCTTGTGAGTCCACCTGCCGCCTATGCCCCAGGTACATCCTCTGCTCGCTGTTGCCACAGGCCCCACCCTAGTCAAAGCCGCAGTTGTTTCTTACTTGGACTGTGGCCCCTGGTCTCCTAACCAGCCTCCACGGTCTTGATATGTTCCCTGAGCACTCCAGGACCATTCCTGCTTTGAAGCATCCGCACCAGCTGTTCCCTCAGCCTGAAATACCTTCCCCAGACGTGCCAAGGCCAGCTTCTTCCTGCCACTCAGGTCTCAGCTTCGGTTACTCCTCAGAGAGGCCTTAAAGTAGCCAATCATTTAGCATTTTACATTCTCCTTGGAACTTGTGGTATCTTCATTTACTTTGGTGTCCTTCCCCTAGAGGGTGGCTGACAACAGACGAAACAATGCCATAGTGGTTGTCCAGTGAATATTTGCTGAGTGAACAGCAGAATGAGTGAATAAGTGACTGTGTATTTTGTGTCGCTTCTCAGAATTATAGTCATATTGCCATTTTTGGAAATATCTGTTCAGTAGGTTCCACAGACTAAATAAACTCAGGCATGACAGAAGCCTAAGAGTCACAGAGAAATTCAGAATATTATGAGAGACCAAACCTCTGGTCAGTCTAGGCCCCAAATACAGTTTTCGGTCTCCTCTCAAATTGAAGTCTTGCCTGATTGGCAGTAGCTGAAATGCTAGCTGAGACCCTAATGCAAAGAGTTTCTGCCCCAACCCTGATGACTGGTCCCTGGTTCTCTTCCAGACAGAGGTGGGGAGAGATGGCGTGACCAGAAACCACTGCCATAGGTAAAATAATAAAGTAAAATGAATCCTAGATAAAATCTAACAGAAAAAAAATCATTAAATGAAATCAGTGAACTATCTACATAGGAAAAATGCAAATAAAATACAGAGGCTGTGCCATGCAATGCTACCGCTTCAGAGCGGCTCACCACGGGGATTACCAGGACTCTTATCTTTCCTTAACATGACCACCTTTGCCAAGCTCTGCCACGAGTCCACGTGTGAGTTGTCTGCTCTCTTCTCAGTAGGCCTCTGCCTGCCCTGCCATCCCGGGAGAGAACATCAGTCCACAGGGGAAGGCTGGCCCCTCCCCACTCACAGTCACCCTGTGACTCCTACCCTGTGCCCTGTAGTGGTCAAAACCAACTTCTGCACCTCCAGTTGTCTGTTTAACAGTTAGAGTTGTAACATATTAAGTTATGGTAGACACAGTTTTTACCTTTTTTTCATACACTCCCAACACAATCAATTCAACGGTGTGCTTTTAACCTCTTTGACACCTTCAAAATTTGCCTGTTGACTCTGTTTCTGTAGGTGCTGAGCTCCTCTTCTAAGCCAGAGGCTCCATGTGTAGAAACTTTCAGAGAGAGATTCTGAGCCTAAGAGAAGAGCCAATCCTCTTGTTTACCTTCTGTGTGAATAGCTCATGTGCAGCGGGAACAAATGCTGCAGGGACTCGGGTCTTTATTCCAACTTTCTCATGACAGTTGTCATGGTCTGATGCAGAGAAGACATTTTAGTGTAAAGGCACCAATTTTGCCATCAGTATGGGAAAAAAAATTCTCACAGTTTCTCATTATAGATTTTTGTATTCTTTTAGTAAGGACTGAACTAAACTTCATGATAGTAAGTGGCAACTATCACACAGAAAAAGATTGTATAAACGTGATTGGTATCAGTCACACACCTATTGTGCAGGCATTGTGTTCTTACAGCCCACGGTCCCCCCAAGATACACTATGGATGGGAGAGCAAAGCTGTCCCCTTGCACCAAAGGTTCCTTCCACTCTCTACAGCCTCCTTCGGAAAGTCCCCTGGAGTGGAGGGTTGGGTGGGGCTCTCCCTGCCTCCCACGGTCCCGCTGTCACAGCCTACTCAGTGTTCCCCACTCGTTCTGTTCACTCTTCTACCAAACTCAATTCCACCCTCTCCCCATCTCTGGCACCCACTAGAATGGATTTTATGTATAGCCTTCTTGACCAACGTTGCACATATTTGTTCAAAATATGTGTATGTTCTGGAAAATTCATAGTATTGCCTTTCACGGATCATAATTTGTATAAATGGTATTGTACTATACATCTCATTCTGTTTCTTACTCTTTCACTCAGTGTTGTTTTTAAGATGTAGTTGAGTAGCTTTGTGAATGCTGTGTGTATAGTGTTCCATTGCCTGTGTACCGATGCTTTACATATTCCATCCCCTAATGATGAATAATACCTAAGCTTCACCAAACTCTGTGCTACCACAAATTAACCATTCAGTGAGTGTATTTAGGCACATCCCCCATTAGCTGTATGAGGAGTTCGTGTGTGTGTGTGAGGGTGTGTGGGAGTGTGGGTGTGTCCAGGAGAATTTCTGAGCCATAGGGTATGTACACACTTAATTTCAGTGAGTTCTACTTGTCCAATCCATTTCTGAGTATAAACTTCAACCTTTATTGATTGAATTCTATTTCTGTCAATACTAGTAGTCTGTACAATTTGAGGCTATTTTGATAGTTAGATATGTGCGTGACCTTTTGGATTTACTGTTCCTTCTACCCATATCTAATTTGCATCTTTATTGCTTATAATGTTTTCTTAAAACTACTCTTCTCTTAAAACTACTACACTGTTCTTGTTATTATATTTGCCCGATGTTTTGTGTGGGTGTTTTCATGTCTTCATCCTTCTATTTAAATGTCTCTTAGATACCACATGCTGAATCTTTTAAAAAGCTAAATTGAAAATCTCTGTCTTGATTCATTTATTTTGACTACTCTTATTTTAGGGGGTATATTTCCACCACCTTACCTGTGTTTGCAGTTTACTATGTTTTGTTTGTTTGTCCCCTGCCCGCAAATGGCTTCCCATTGACTTGACTGAATGCTATTCAGCTGATATGAAAGTTGTACGTTTTACTTTCACTGCCCTGGCAGCTGCCCCTAAATTACTAAGACTCAGGCTTATGCTTTTTTCCCTGTCGCCCACAAAAGCAAATCACTACCTCTGTTCTCCTTCTGAATGAGACGAGAGGCCAAGAACACTCTGACTTCCTTCCCACCTTACTACTTGCCGTGTCGATATCGTCTGTGGTTTTAATTGCAGAATTTTATGAATGTGTTTATTTTTTAATTGTTTCTTAGAAAACATTAACATTTACTAAGTTTTCCTTTCTACTTACTCATACTTCCCATATCTTATTTCCTCCTGAATTCGTTTCCCTTTTTACTCAAGACCAGTTTTTCCTGAAGGTAAATCCTCCTGAGACCTCACATGCCTGCAAGCATCTTTCCTGGTTGCCTTTTTTAAATCAACACCATGAAAATACAGCCTTTTATGGGCAATGTCGCTGCTCTGAGAAGTGAGACGTAAGTCACCCTCTTCTTCCTGGCTTTGCCGCCTTTTCCTCTGATGTTTGGTAACTTCTGTATAAAACAGGGTTCTTGGCCTTCTGAGGGTGTCTCTGCTGAAGTCTGTGTCTCTCTTCTCAGGATAATGTTTTTCAGGAATAACATAAAACATACCAAATTACAAATAAAACCAATTATATTGAAATTAAGTTATTAGCAAAACATTTAAAACAGCAAATTTGTGATTCAATAGCAATACTGGAGCTTTAAATAATAATACGGAGCATCAGGTCTAAAACTACCATAATTTCAAGTTCCTCATGATCGTAAGTGGTATTTCAAAAAATATACAACTATACCATAGTATAAATATGAACATATCTATGATTTTCTATGAGCAACAGTGATACAAAGACTGCTCCTCCTCCTGTGATTGTTCCTTCTCTCCTAATTGAAGCAAATGCTGGATTCCTTTTGGGAGCTGGTGGAAAGGAGCACGTGAGGGTCCCCTTCCGTGTTCTCAGGCCTCCTGACTCCTGAGTGCAAACGCCTGGAGGGTGGGCCTCGGGTAAGAACCACAGCTGCAGGTGTAGGAGTGGGGTTTATTCTTTAGCTAGTCCGCGGAGCCCTTTTTGGGCCTCTTCATTTTGAAATCTAATATTGTTCTAGAATATTCTGAGTCATTATTTCTTCAAATGGTCCCTCCCTCCCCCTGGTGTCACTCCTCTCCTCTGAGGTCATGATGGTGCAGCGCTGACGCCCTGCTTCTTCCCTCCCTGGTTCCTGGCCTCTCATTCTTCTGATGTCCTTAGCCTCCCCTGCTGTCTTGGGGAGTCTTACCGACCCTGGGTCCCAGCCCCTCAAGTCTTCTGGCCCTCACCCCTCCGTGGGGGCTTTGCTCCGGCCGTCACAGCTCGCCCACCCCCTCCATGGGAGCGTGTCTGTCACCAGGTGTCCAGGGTCGCGAAGGCACCGCCCTGCTGTTCTCGGCAGCGGCCCCTGCAGCGCCTGTGCTCTGCCTCCGCCCGCCCGGGCCCTGGCGCTCCCCACGGGGCGGGCTGCCCTCCTTCCTGGACAGGCCGCCCTCCTCGAGGCGCTGTCACCTCCCCCAGGCTCCCGTCCGTGCCCGCGGAGCCTCCTCTGCCCCTTCTGCCTAAGTGGGCTGCAAACGCACGGGCCCCGGGCTGGGCTCCCCGGAAAGCTGAAGCCTGGGGACGACGTTTGCCTCGGGATGCAGAACCGCTAGTTCCTATCTGCCCCCAGCTCTTCCTCACGTGTCCCCACAAAACTTCAAAAGGCGTCCCTCCCGCCCGCACAGGGACAGCCATCTCCTAGTGCGACTGAGTCTCAACCCGGTGGTGGGTCTCGACCCTCTAAATCTGTGCTCTCAGTAGCCATTTCCTCACTAATAAGGTCTGTCTCAAAAATAACCAAGGCAAATAGCTTTTCCCTGTTTTTCTTGACCTCCTGCTATTAGTTAACATTTGTAACAACATCGTCCTTGCGATCCTGACCTCAGAAGTACCAGCTGTTCTCTTCTTAGCCTCTCCACTAGCTCCTCCCTTCCACTCCCTCGGCACCCAGGCCTCCCTTGCTTTCCCTCTACCCTTTGTCTTGGGAAGCTCATCCATCCCGGAAGGCTGGTCATCAGAGCTTCGTGACCCTCCCAGATCCAAAAATCCAGCCTTGGCCTGGGACTAACATCAGCAAAGACTTGCTTGAGGTCTGGAATCTGACAGAGAAGGTGACGGGTAGGTAGCAGTACTGGGCTTCTTAACTCTGGATGGAAGATGACAGGGGTTTAAAAAGTAAAGACTTAACTAAAGACAGACAACAAAGACAGAGAGAGAGAGGTGGATCGGCCTGGGTCAGGTCCCCAGCCTGTGCACAAGTGTGTATGTGGATGTGTGCACGTATGGGTGTATGTATATACAGAGAGAGAAGACATGGGTTGCATTAGCAGAAAGAACATGCTTATTTTGTTCCAAAAATGAGCAGAAATCCCCAGTAGGACACATAATATAAATAATAACACACAGATATTTGTACGAGTTCCAAGATGATGCATTTAGGGTTTGCACTGATGTTTACTCAAGTAACGTAATAACCAAACAGCTAGTCTATCACTGTATTCTCTCAGTCCCCACTTGGAACCGTGAGACTGGCCGTGGCGACAACCTCCCAGATAGCACCGTCTGACCAAGGGTTGAAAATGATCAACCACCCACCATGTAAAGTCACCAGCCATAACTGCTTTAGTTTTAAAGTCACCATATTAAGCTTTTACACCAAGAAAAAATAGGACTCCAATGCTGGCATCAAGGAAGTGTCTCCTTTTTGTTGACGTAGAGATGAGTTTGGGCATCCATATTCCCAGCTCTGAGCTGTGGTCATAGCATTCGCATTTCAGCTTCAGCCATTCTCGTAGCTTCAGGGACAATATTCTACCAACTGGTGAATGACTTATCTCAGATATTAACCACTCTGTCAGCATTTTCCTTACCCAAGTACAGCAATGCCTAGAAACATGTTAGATGTAGGAGAAACCTCATCTTCAGGCCCAAAAATCAAGATGGCAACAGCAGCACAGCAAGAGGGCCGGCTTAAAAGCCAGATAGCCCGGGAAGAATTATGGCCTCTTATTAGCCACGCAACATCGGGCAAATCAGCTTGCTAGGTCTGTTTCCTCACCTACAAAATGTGGGTAATAATATTTATCTCTGAAAATGAACACATGAAAAGTTTGGAATAGTACTTGGTATAGCTAGTTTCCAGTTAATATTAGCTCTTGAAATAGCTGATATTTTATCATGCTTGCCCTGCTACAGCAGTCTCCAAAATGAATTCAGACCTCTTCACACCGTCTGCGTCACGTTCGGACACATGTGCATGCTCTCTGCTGTCAGAAACCCAGTATTCCCTCGGTCCCTGTTCTAAAGCTTTCTTCCAGTTTCAATAGTTTAGATTCACATATTCTGCATGTCCCTTACTCTGAGGACAGGAAAATCCATGCACTGATAATGAACTAGAAGAAAATCCATCCTATTGAATAAAGTTATGAATGAGCTCTGGTGAACATTATCTGAAAAGCAAATCTCCGAACCCCAATTCTCTGAGTATGTAAAAGCTTTCAGGTATGCCTTCCAATACCTAGCTGGCAGAGGCATCCCCAGGCAACACCTGTCAGTCACGCAGCTCGGCACTGACTAATGGGATCTCACATCCTTCAGCTCCCGCCACTACTGAAGAATCTCAGCCAGCTCAGCCATCCTAAGGACCTCAACTTAGCCAGACAACTGGCATTTTTATTTTGCACACCTGTCCTGACGGATCCCATGGGTTTTTTTTAATGGGTTCAAGTTAATAGCCAAGGCCCAGAAGACAATGGTAACATGTCCTGCAGCAGGTGCAAGTCTGGGAGGCCCAAGCACCCAAGAGCATAGCTGCTTTTGCCCCTCAGCCAGGTCTGGCTGCCGTGGCTGACAGGCAAGGCCAGGGTGGGTCACCTGGACACTGAGAGGTCACACTGTCTTCCCCACCAGTCTTTTACACCATCCATCGTGGTGCAAGGGCTCCATGCAGCTCACAGCTGCCTGCTCCAGATCCAGCCCCACACAGCAGACAGGAGAGAGAAAACACCCATCCTGATCCTGTACTTCCAGGAAAACAGTGCAGTTTCCTAACAGTGCAGTTAGAAAACTAGGTCATCATTCTTTCAGCCCAGCCTGGAGCAGCCCGAGCTCGAGGTTACATTAACCTGTACTCCCTGTGTTCCTCTGCTCAGCCCGCAACAGCAAAAGGCCACAGATTGGGCGGCTTAAACACATGTGGGCTGTGGTGTGATTCCTTTCTATGGCGAATGAGTGCCAAAGGTGCTCCGGAACCCAATTTAGCACCTTAGGAAGCCATTAAGCTCTGAGTTTGAGGTCAGTGTATTTTTTAGAATTCCTCTCAATCATATTTTCCCCCTTTTTGTTTAATACCTGATGATTTTGTCCCAATCTTCTGTTGTATTATTCATTATGGGCAGTGACAGCATTTTCATACTTAATCTGTAATTGCAGCACTTGAATAGCATTTCACATGAAAAATGATTTGCAAATTAAACCCACATCTCACCTTGGATAATTACCACAGGTCTGACTAATGTGCATGAAGGCCTTGCATGGCAGGGGGCTCTCTCCAATGACAATGTGTTGATTTTCTAATTAACGAAGGTTAAGTAGCATTTTTGCTTGCAGACCTACAATTTAAACTTATGACATTTGTCACCAGGAAAAATTTCTATAGAGCACCTAAGTTGAACTCAAATAATTATCACTGGTTCTAGTGCATTAACATCCTTTGCATAATATATAATGACCATTTTCAGGACAAAAGATTTTCTTCATATTGACTAGATCAGTAGAAGTATTTTCCAACTCACAGATCCATTTAATAAATCAGGGGCCATCTAAGTAAGAAAAGAGCATAATTTACTTAGTTTTCTTTTATTGAAAGAGAAATGGCATTGCACTTATCTGCTTTATAAATTAAGAAGAGGGAGTACAAAACTTTAATGAATTCAACAAATACAAGTTAGACTACAGTCATATTTTATCATCAATTAAGATAAAGAGAAAAAAAGGTCAGGCAGCAGTTGCAAAGAAGGAAATTTAGGAGAAATTGAGAGTGATGTAGTGAGAAATAGAGACAGAGACACATAAGAATAGAGGAAGAGGCTGTATATTACGGACCAGAGCAATTTAGAGCCAGAAGGAACCAGAGACATTGTCGAGTTTGATCCCCTTTGCTCTGGATCAGATGCTGAGAGAGATTAAGTAACTTGATGAAATCTACACCACTAACCCAAGACAGTCAACAGTCCTGATAGTGAGAGATAAACAAACATAAACACAGGAAGACTGAGAGGTGTAGAAGATACAGTGGCAGAGAGATAATATCTTCCCCCGTTGCCCCCATGGATTGAGGCCTGTTTACAAACATATCTAAATGTTCACCTTAATGATATAATAAAAATATGATCTAACCTAGATTGATTTACTCTGCCAAATGACCCTCTTTAAATGTCTGATTTTTAAAAAGAGACTTTTCAAACTCTCACCTATTGCTACGACCCATTATATGCAAATCATCTCCAAATTAGAATACATTCCAGATGTATTAAAGATTAGAATGTTGAGTAAAGTAAAATCATAAAAGTGCTAGAAGAAAATACAGTTGAATAATTATATTATTTTGGATTAGAGGTTTTTATAAGCCTAATGCCAAAAGCAAAGTCACACAAATAAGATAGAGGGATATGACTACATAAACATCCACAATTTTCATAGGGAAAAAGAGACACCATATAAAAATTAACAGATACAAACTGGAAGAATGTAGTTGCAAGATTTATCACAAAGAGTTAAAGCCAAATATTATTATCAATCAATAAGAAATATATCCTCTCTTATTCCCCCTAAAGGCAAAGCAGATGAAGAAGCAAAAACTAAGAATGTGGAAAACATAAAAATTATTAAACACAATATTTGAAGCAATGCCATTTAAAACAATGAACTCTTTTTTTCCCCTATTTTACAAATTCAAGAGGATCCTGCCTAGTATTAGATTTGGTGTAGAGAAGGTAGGAATCTCGTATCCAACTGAGGAAAAACAAATTGATAAAATCTTCTCAGAGGACAATGAATTTCAAAGATTTTAAAATGTATATGCCTTTGTACCCAGAAATTACACTTCTAAGAATTAACTCTAAGGAAACACTGGGCAAGTGTGCAAAGGTTTTACAAGGATATTTATTAGAGTATCAGAGAAAATGAAAAATTGGGATAAGCTTAAAAGTCCAATGATAATGGAAAGGTGAAGTAAGTCCAGTGCATTCACAGAATGGGATGCTATCCAGATGTTAAACAAGGAGTTCTAGTTGTACATTTATTGCTTGGAAAATGTTTTATGATTATTAAATACATAAAGCAAATTTTAAAACAGTATATATATTGTGATCCCATTTCTTCCATTGCTTTATTTTTTTTACACATATGTTCATAGATAAAAGTTGAAAAGGCTGTTGCTAAAAGTGAAAGTAGTTACATCTCAGTAGCACTATAGACTTTCCTTTTCATTTTGCTTATCAGTACGTTTATGGTTTCCACAATGAAAAAAAAGCTACTAACATTAACAATCAGGGGAAAGGAGGAGATTAATAAAAACAGTGATTTTTAAATGTCAGCATATTCTAATAGTATATATTGGACTTACTTAACTAGTGATGAAAGTTTAAATACCTAGGCATGTATTGCACAAAAGGCCCTTTGGACAGCCCTATTGTAAGAACAAATGGCACAGTTGCTAAAATGACAGAAGCCAAATTGAAATTTTAAGACACACAGAGTGACTAATGGGTTGAAATTCTTCCAAATGACAGCAAAGACCCAAATTCTCTTCAGTACAGAGGTGTGTGAAGAGGTGCCGAGCACATTGTGAAATGGAAAATCCTTCAAAGTGGTAGTTTTTAATAACTTCTTCTGCCATCTACTGTCCCAGAGCTTTGAGCAAAACGGGCATTGGACTCCCTTCAATTAATCCTCTACTCAAATATTTTATTTAAAAAATAGTAATCCCTAGAGAATCATCATTCAAATTTATGTATTACTCAATGAGAACTGCAAGGCTTGAGTATATAAAGATAATAGAATGAGTCATTTGCCATTTCATGGCTGAGGATTTACAGGAATAAGCAAACACCAATCCATCTCTGTCACTAAAGCCCTTGATCCCCAACCCTGTGAAGAGTCTGCTAGATTGCACACTTTTTCTCCAGGTACTAGAATAAGTGATCAGAATCAATCCCCAGCATTACCATTCTTACCCAAACGCTGACAATCCTATTGACCCATTGCATTTTGAAAGACATCCAAACCTATATCTCAGAAACATGTACACCTGTGAGTCCCTGCCCCTGAAGTTCTGTGTTAGATGGTCAGCACAGAACAGAGTTCTGAACTTCTCTAAGCCTCAGTTTCCTCATCTGTGCAGTGGGGATGATGATAATAACGCCTACCTTGCCAGGGTGTTGTGAGAATCGGCCAATCATGCATGTAAGGCACTTAGTAGAGTACCTACTACATAGGTACTCAATAAAAGAATAACTTCTATTTCATAATAGCATCTTTCTTTCTAAATCCCCACCACATGTGTCTCTTAATAATTTTAACTGCTTTTTATTTTATTCAATTTCCAGAAAAGTAGTTGCTGTAAGGTACAGACGTGTATAGAATCTTCAGTTCCTCCTTTTGTACCAGCTGCACAAACAACCACGGCCGAGACACAATCAAATCCACCTGTGATCCAAAAGCTCTGGTGAATCCTTCTGTGAAGTGTGTTAGGGATGTTAGGCAGAAAAATAGATATGAGTGGGGTGGAGAGAAAATAAGGCCAGTAAAGCCCACTAAAAGGGTCTCAAAGATTTAACCAGATAAAACTGGAAAGCCAGAGAAGACTTAACAGAGTTAAAGAGTTAATCAGTTGAAGCCCCAAAGGCCAGGAGTAACCGGGCATGTCCAGATACTCCCCAAAGAAAAGTATCTGAGCACAGCCCACGTCTTCATTGTGTCAATTAGATCATGCCATTGTAAGATTTATTTTAGCCTGCTAAAAGGCCCAGTTTATTCTTTAACTTAACCTATATGTTTTTTTTTTCCTCCTCCTCCAGCTCCTAATCAAGTAAGGCAAGAGACAAGCATCATGATTAATTTTCTGAAAAAGCCCAGAGATAAGCAGTATCATAAAAAGAGGGGAGATTCCATCTTATAGCTAAGATTCCATTTTAAAAGCCAGGAAGTTAGGAAGTAATATTCCTAACATATTCTTTAGCAAACAGACAATAACTCAGCCCACCTTGGGGGCAGGGCAAGTGGTCTTGATTGATGTGTTCCCAGAGAGAGCTGCTACCCCGGCAAGGAACCAGATCAGTAAATTTCTTGTGTTAAGTTAATTTTGCAGAATTACCTGGAGGGCTGATAATAGAGGAGAGGAGATATGGTGTCTCTCGCCAGAGATAAGCATCCTGAGGCCACTGGACAAGTTTATACCCCCTGGCCCTTTGCAAAATCCTTAAAAGAGGGAACCCCCAGCCTTTCAGCACACCTCCTCTCTGAGGACGCCCACACATTTTTTCTCTTTAAGTGCATCACTTTAAATAAAACTTTGACTCGGCTTCACTACTGTGTCTCTGCCCTTCAGTTCTTTGTTGTGGTGGAGACAAGAACCAAGTAAAATAAACTCAACCCTCCACCACAGGAATATTTGGATATTTTCATGCCCATGAACCTCTGTCTCACTCTCTAAGTTAGAAAAATCACAGTGAGCTTACTTTTTGTGTTTTATGTCCTGCAATGGCATTTTGACAAAAGCAATGAGGTCTAACCTGACCTGGTAAAAAGTGTGGTGCGGCTGACTGCTGTGTAAAATTCCCAATTCCAGCTTTTCACCAAACCAGACAAGAAGCCCTGGAAGCCCTTCATAGGAACTGCAAAGCCAAGCATTGCCTGAGACCAAGAACCAGTCATATTTCAAATGGATTTATGCCTTCCGACTAATTGACTTGTTAACTATGCTAATGTATTCATGTCTCTCTGCCTTTTTGTATTTCTTTCAATAGATAATGCACAGAACTGAAAGCCATGAGATTAAAGACCAAAGAACCTACAGACTTCTGTAAACTACTTTTCTATAGGAAACCAGATCAGGCTTCCCAAATAGTTTATGTAATGTTTGTATGTCTCCAAACGTTTTATTTCTGTAGCAAATTTTCTGCTTCTCAGAAGACGGCCTCTTTTAGTCAGGCATTATAGCCGAAGGAGGAACGCTTCCAGCTTTTCTTAGGCAGGCCCAGCTTGAAAGTGAGCGCGCCAGCGGCACTTTGCAGTCCCATCCCCACCGCTGTCCGCCGAGCCGTGACAGTGCACGCAGAAGCCGCGTGGCAGCGGTACTCTCCTGAGCCCCGTGCCTTCTGTTGTCCCCAGGTGGTGCTGGAGGCCAGCAGGGCTTCCTGGGCTGCATCCGCTCCCTAAGGATGAATGGGGTGACCCTGGACCTGGAGGAGAGGGCAAAGGTCACATCCGGGTTCAAATCCGGCTGCTCGGGCCACTGCACCAGCTACGGGACGAACTGCGAGAACGGAGGCAGATGCATAGAGAAATACCACGGTTACTCCTGTGATTGCTCCAGCACGGCATACGACGGGACGTTCTGCAACAAAGGTAAGGCCGAGCCGTGTCCAGAGCCATCTGCGAGCCCAGATTGTCTGTCTCGTGATTTTTCAGCTGTACACAAGTTTGTTCTGGGTGTAAGGTGTTCAGACCTCCTCTCCCTCCTCAGGTCGGCAGTCTCCTCGGTCATTCCCTAATCTCTGTTGTTTATTAAAATGAGAGAAGCTTTGTGTGGGGGACAGAATTTCCCGCAAATTCCAGCAAACTGTGCACCGACTGGAACAATGACAGAGCCAAAGCCACGTCACACCTGGGGGTGGGGGGGGGCAGCGACAGAGTCGCGCCCTCGGAGGGCCTGGCCCTCCAGTGCGGGGAGTCACGCCAGGCCGCGCGGTCAGAGGGGGCCACTGTGCCGTGAGCCAGTCAACGCGGCCCGGTTGTCTTGAGCCCACCCCAACCCCCGCGGTAAGGCAGGATTCAAGGTGGACTCACAGAACCGCCTTTGGCCAGTTTCTGTCACTGTCACTGTCACTGTTAACGCTCCAGCACAGGCTGCCTCTGTGAGTGGTTCTCAGCCTCAGCTAGACCGCAGGAATACTGAGCTGGCACATCTAATCAGCTTAGAGCATCTGCTCTGACTGCACTATTTCAGCCGTGAATGAGACCTTTAATCCCGAATAAATTCTGCAGAGCCAATCAGCCGGCTGCAAGAGCCCCAGGGTACGTGCACGTTGTCACTCGGGACATACCCTGTGATCCTGCAGGACCAGTAGCAACTCCCTCAGCTGGTCTGGGCTTCATTCCCCACATGTAAACAAGAGGGATGGTGAGCAGCAGAGCTGGCACTTCTCCTAAGCTATGATCGAAACATGTAAATCACTCTCTCCTCTTTCTAAATGAGTGTACAGTGTTTGGGTAAAGTTTTCTGTAAACGGTTGGTGCACCTCTTAATAAGAAGCTTTACATAAGTAGCCCTATTCATACTCTCACAAATACATGGAGGGCTGTTTATGCTGGAATTATTCACTCAAGATGCCACAGAGAAGAAGGAATTGTTCCATAACATTCTCTGTACATCCAGGCTACTGTCTGGCAGTGCTATAAGCACAGCATACAAATTAGGTCAGGCAGGGTTTGAAGAATGAGCGTGAGACAGCAACAAAGGTGGAAAGGAACACCACTGCTGAATGGTATCATAGCACATTAACAATGCTATTACAGTGCGTTTTTCTGCTCCAACAACATAGTTCCATGATTTTCCTGTGGCACACAATGGGATGGGTTTGCAGAACACATTAATTTTGCACTTGTAGAAATGACAGTCTTGCAATTACCATTCATTGTGCTTGATGCTAATGTAATGCACTCATTCCGTCGCCACAGTAATTCTGAATGCAATCAAGTAAGCACTAATGCCTGAGAGATCCCACCACGTAACTACCAATCTAAAGAAAATCACGATCCCCTTATTTCTGAAGAGTTAGGTTAAACAGTGGCTCATGAAGAAAACTTCTTGGGGTTAATAGGCAAAATGCATGAAGAGAATGGCAGGGCTGTATACCCTTCACCTCAGCCAACGTCAGAGAAAAAGTTAAATGAAGCCTGTGCATTTCCATTGACGTTATTTCAGAGGGTTTACCCAAAAGACACCCAAATATTCTCTTAATAGCTGCTTAGCAGGATGAATTTATATTTGGTGCAGTTAGTGGCTTTAACCAAAACAATTTAACCAAAAACTGCCAAACGTATTTGGAAAGTATGTGTGGGTAAGCTTCTGAGTCAAGACGAGCACCCTCTTGACTCTGGGAGAACAGGGGTAGTGCTAGCTGGGAGGAACCCTGCAGCCGTCAGGACGGCTTCCTCTGCAAGCTCCCTCCAGGGCCGGGGATCTTGCCTCCAGGGCATCCAGCCAAGTGCCCCCTCTGTGCCGGCCCTGCCCTTCCTGGTAGCCTCGGATCTGCACAGCAGCTCCTGTGACCACACCTTTGCAGTAGGTCCGCAGCCAAAAACTAGCCCCTGCAAAGAATGGCCACGGTCACCCGCCAAAGAACGAGTCCATGAAGGTCCTTCAGGGGGCCTTCCTTTGATAGTGTAGGTCTGCGCCTTGTGTATGTGGGAAAATGATCACAGTAGTTTGTTAAGCGAATGAAGCAGGTCCCAATGTACCACGTACAGCCTGATGACATCTTTACCCGAAATCAAACATGCGCACAGGCACACACACGTCCAAGGAAAGCAGACCGTGAAGCACACACCCAAAGATTAACTGTCAGTATTTTTAGGGGAGGGTGAAAACACCAGTGTTTACTTTCATTCCATTTTTTGCTCTGTTTTATAATGTTTACATGATATATTCCCTCTAACATCCTTTTTTGTTCCTTTTTGGGAAGAGCAGAACTAAGAGGCGGAGTTCTTACCCCAGGCATTCGAGGGTCAACTGCCTTTACTCGGTAGATCTAGTAATTAACTGGGAATTGTTACACCGGCTAATCATAGCACCTGGAATGGAGTAGCATGTCAGGTGAAAATGGCATATAATTAAGTTACCCTTGAAAAATCCATCTGTGAATACATTTAATGGAGCCCATTTTTTCACAAGCCTCAGAAGTGATCGCCTTTCAGGTGGCCCCTGGAGGAAAGATTGGCTCATAGGGGCCAAGCAGTATGAAAACAACCACCTGGAGTACTTGGGTCGCACCCAGCTGTGTCAGAGGCTCACCGTGGGACTGGCGATGGGAAGCTGGCAGCCCGAGGCAGCCGGTCAGCCAGGGCTTTGGTGTTAGGTCAGCGGGCAAATGGTGGCAAACGGCCCACACCACTCACGTTCTCTCCCATGCTCCCTCTCTCCCGCAAGCAGGCTTTTTATCTCTGCTCCTCTGCATCTGTCTCTGTCTTTCCAGGTTCCCTACCTCTTCCCCTATTTCTCCCTTTTGAGAGAATATGTTTGCACTTGTAAATCTAATGAGCAAGTGTGGCCACTTCACTAAGCTCAGGAAGACAGGGCTGGACTCGGGCTGGTCACTGCTTATGATCTCCTTGGCTTCGGGAAAAATGCACTCCAGCTGCTGGGCCCTGCCAGCAAATATATACACCAGAAACGCCCTTTTGTCCTCCTTTAAGCTTTTATCCAAGCTGCTCCTGGAGCCTTTTTTCAAATGGATCTGTACAGGTTTGATCACCGGGTAAGATGTTGCTCTCCCAGGACTACTTGCACCTTCCATAGGAAGGCTGGCTGGGGTAAAGTTCACGTTTGGAGAGAACGTGAGGGCGACCTGGAAACCCCATAGCTAGGCCGTACAGCCGCTGCCTCATCCCCCAGAGCACTGGACAGGCTTCCACCTTCTCAGAAGGTCCTCCAGCCAGCGACCATTTTGCAGCTGAGACAGCCCCATTGCCCGGCAGAGTCCCTGCCCCGTGGCTGAGGCTGAGGATAGCCTAGGATCGGCAGAGCTGCGCCCCGGCCTGCCTTGAAGGCTTAGCTGTGGGTCTGCCAGCCTCAGGGTTTGCGGGGTCCTCCTCGGGGGGCCACACGGATAGTTGCCTGACCCTGCCAAAGGTAGTTTTCTCTAATTAGACGCATTTCTTCTTAGGTAATCAAACCCCAAACACTGGAGGGCTTTATGAGTCAGCTTCATTTTACTTCTGACCAGAAGCTAGCAACGTAATCAGAAGCAAACTCTCTGTGTCTTCTTTGTGTTTTCAAGCGAGAGGGAAAATAACAGACCTACGGTGATTATAGCAACTTCTAGGTTTGATTCGTATACTTAAATGCTATCCTGGGTCCCCTAGTTCACATCCACCCGGAACCTCAGAGTGGGACTTGTTTGGAAGTAGGGTCTCTGCAGAGGTCATTTAGTTCGGGCGAGGTCGTGCTGGACTGGGTGGGCCCTACAGCCGCGAGAGCATCCTGGTGAGAGGAGGAGAGGATCCGTGAGACACGCGGAGAAGGACGCTGCCCCGATTCCAGGGGCCCCTGGGCCGCCAGGGAGGCAAGGAGGGCCTCCCCAAAAGCCCAGCTCTGCAGGCACCTTGGTTTGATTTCTGTTGTGTTAAGCCACCAGTTGGTGGTACGTTGTCAAGGCAGCCCTAACAGACCAATCCGAGTGCTGAGAAAGATCTGCAAGGCTTATTTATGCCCGCCCTTCACAAGGAAAACAGCTGACGTTTACTGAGAACTTCCTGTGTGCGCGGCCGTGTGCTGAGCTCTTTCATCGTGTCAACGTCACCTACTACTCACGACAGCCCTCCGAGGTAGGCGCTGTTACCATGATCGCCATTTTACAGAGAAGGAAATTGAGGCCTAAATGGGCATGGTAACTTGGCCAGCGCTCACACACCAGCAGGTAGGAGGACGGGACTCACATCCTGGCGGTTTGACGCTTAGCTTGCCTTCTTCCCCAGTGTGTGTGCCTGCTTCTCACCAAGGAGTGGTCCTTCGTGTAGGTGGATATGAAGCCAAAAACAGAACCCCTAGTCTTAAAGCTTTTTAGTTATTATGATTCAGTAAAAAATCAGAATTTTACTGGTTGCAGAATTTATCCTAAAGAAAATAGGCTACAAGATCTGAACAGAAACTCTTCTTTTTTTTGACACATTGAGGTGTAAGCTGGGTTCACTTGATTCATTTATTTAACAAACATTCAGCGAAAACCTAATGTGCCTGAAATGCTTGGATGTGTAGTTGAGTCTGACTAGACTGAAAATTTCAAACTATTTCAATGGTTTATAGATACAAAAATCTAGAAAATTCCAGGAAAGTCTAGAGTATATGAAGGCAGTAGATGTGAATCAGCTGTCACCCAGGCTGCTGCAAACGGTTCTTCATTATGGTCTTTTCACTGAACCAAATTCAGCAAGAACTTATAATCAAGAGGTGCAAAAATATCCCCTAATTCACTTGCCTGCATTTTTTTTTCCTATAAAAATTTTCATGTTCATCTGCCAAACCAGATTTGCAATTGAAAAATGCCTATCTTTAAATATTCTGGAACCATTTTCTGAGATTAGGGAGTTTTGTTTTCCTTTCAAACATTCATTTCTTTGCTGCTCAGATAAAGGCCAAAACAAAAGGATCAAGATCCAGGGACCACAGTGACTAAACGTGACGCATGGATGTTTCTGGAGCTGCAGTGTGACTATCACTTACGGTCGCACAAATGCACGCCACCTTCACTGTGGTCCAGCTAAGCCTCCCGCTCTCCCTGTGGGTAGCCCAACGTGGACTAGCATTTTGTGATCTGCGTTCTCAATGTGGTAGAAGACACTGCCTATGGCCAACTCAAGTCCCTAATAGAAAATGGATGATGAAATGAGATGCAGATTTGAATCCAGCTTCCTTACTGGCAGGTTGTATAAAATGGAGTAAATTGTTTTAACTCCACTTGGCCTCATCTTCAGAAATACATAAGACTTACTTCTTAATTCCACCATGAGGACCCCATGAAATAACCTGAGCATATTTCCAGAGAGCTTGGCACATGTCCATCCACGGCCCATGTTGCTATCATTCTCGTCATTCGCTCCCTTTTGTATTGGTTTTTACTTTAAATCATGTCATTCTCTAATTCTGTCCTAAAAGCTTAAAGAGATGCGTCAGATGCCTACCTGGTCTCATTTCAGCTGCCTCAGGGTACTGGGTTGCCACTTTGCTACTTCAGAAGCAATGGCAGTATCTCAAATGTCAACTCCACTCAATTGTGGTCACGGTAATAGCATTCTGGAGGTGGAAATGTCGTCTCCATCTCCTAAACCCGGCGGATGAGGAATGTGCAGAGGTTCTGGAAGAAGTAACAAGACACCACGGTCACGGCATCCCAGGGGCTGCAGCCAGAAGGGCACCTCCCGAGGCACAGTATCCATCGCTGCCAAGAGCCATCTCGGGTCACCTTGGCATCTGCTGCTCCCTCCCTAATACGAAGCCTCCAGGAGACAGGAGGGCACTGGATCAGCTCAAGTCTCCTTTTTTGCTGAAAAGAGACTGCAGACACAAGTCCAACCTCCAAGACAGCAGAGTAAATCTGGCTTGTCTCTGTAGATTTTGAAGTGGCTTTGAAGCCTTTGGGGAAAAGCAATTATTAGAAAATATGTATTATAAACAAATGGGGGAGAAAGGGAAGAGAAATATCAGAGTTATGCGTTGAGCATCTCATCCTCACATGAAACTAGTTAAGCTGTGGGAGGCACTGGCCATTTTTTCTCAGGTCTTCCTGCGCAGCCTTAACCCCAGCTTGGAGGCGAGTTTCATACCAGCAGGTAGACGTGCTTTCCACAGGCTTCTTTTTCACTTCCAGTTGGAACAAGAGGGTTTATATGGCTGGATGGAGGCCTAAAGGAATAAGAATAGAATTCTTGTTCCTTTTCCTTTTAATGTGTTACTCAGGAAAGGAAAATATCCCTTCCATATTAATTTGTTTCTTAAATCTTCAGACCTTAGAGTGCAATTTAAAAATATCATGGAAACATGTGAATATAATCTACTTAAAAGTTTTAGGAAAGAATCCAGAGAAGAAAAGATGAGAAAGTAAGAAAATACTTATGGACAAAAGTCTACAAATACTTAACGGTAGAAAGAAAACATTTTTAACTTATTTGAAGACCAGAGTTGCAGAGACGGTGACAAGTTTAGAGACTTCATTGTAGAATTTCACGGTGGTAAAATAACATTCCCCCTAGCCTGGAGCTTTCTTTGGGGTCCCAGTTATAAAGAAATCCTGGTCCATTAACTTTCCTGCACAAAAGGGGGTAGGGATTTAAAAATTCAGTGGAGAAAGCAAGCCCTTTCTAAACTACTAACTGTAATAGAGGACAAAGTTTCAGGACTTTGCTGTAGATATCAAATGAGTAACATTTTTTCAAGTTTGTACCATTTTCTAATACCCACCAGGTTTGGAACCTTTTTGGATACAACCAATTTTTTTTCTGATGTGTATTGTTAAACGTTTTTATTCCCCATTCTTCAGCAATAATCAGAACTCTAAATAATGTGAAGTTTACAAAACTAACACTGTGTCATTTGCTACATGTTAGCCGCATGATTTCAACTGAAACTCTATTCGTTTCTTTTCTTTCATGAACCTAAGAGGAACCAGTCTACTAAATTGTCCAGAGGGTTTGCTTTTAAATTACTCACTGTTTAGCTCCATATGAGCAGGTCCATCCTCCAGGGTCCACACTGCCCCCAAGCCCTGCATCACATCACCAGGGCCTGCAGACCTGCCTCTGACATCCAGTTTCTCCACGGCACCAGCTGTTTCTGCATATTATTTCTGGCAGGCAGCTCTGACCGTAGCTCATTCTATCTAATACATTAGGCGTGTTCTAGGCATCCTTCGGTCAGAAGAAATTTACTTTCTTTAATGATCAAGTGTGAGGGGTTCTGAGCTGACCTCCCAGTTTTTTTTTATTAGTTCTTCTTATAGATCAACCTGACTTTGAACTCATTCATGTATCTTTACCTCTATCACTTGCAATTGATTGTAATCACAGTTTATTTAGATAAATGGATATTTTACTTTTTTCTCCAGTTAAAACCAAACCCTAAGGATATGAAAATGATTAGGGCCAACTGAGTACCCCGAGCCATCCCTTGGTTGGCATTTTAAATGTATTCTCTCCCTGTTCTCATGAAGTCTGGCACATGAGATAGTGAAATGTTGAACTCAGCCTAACAATATTCTCTACTTGACCTTTCCAAGTGATAAGTTCACTAAATATAAAGTGGCTTCTGAGCTATTCAAGCTTTATAAAAAGCAAAGATTCTCAATTAAATTAAATTATTGGCATTAATATTTAACAAATCTATGTATGAATGAAGTAAGATCAAGTGGCTTGATCATTAGTAATAATTTAATTTCTTCATATGCACTGGGCACAGTTTAGTGAAATATGGGAATGCTTACTGAGAACCTGCTATGCAGGAAACAGTGGACTGGCAGTGAGGGAGGCCAAGATGAATGTGACCAGGCTTGGAGTGGAGGTGATAGACCCAAATACAATACAAAGACAAGGGGGGACAGGAAGTACTGAGTGAAAACTGGGTGTGAATTCTGCAGGTTATGAAGGCAGAGCCACTATTGAAGTCCCACCTAAGGGTAGTGTGGCTCACAATGGAAGTCACACCTAATTCTGGGGTAGTAGTTCATTAGGTAAGAAGACCCTTTTAAAAACATTTGTTATGAATTAATTCCAAGCTTAAGGCTTCAAGAAGCCCTGTGGACCTCAAGTGTGACAAAAGTAAAAACCACTTGCAGATATATTATTAAAACCCAAAGAGAGAATTTTAAAAACATCCCAATTTTAAAAAATTGTCCCTGAAATAATACACTCATAGGAAATGTTTATTTGCTTTTAATATTAATAAAATTAGATTGCTTTGGAAAATTAAGAGTGGACAAAATATTTCAGGATGGTTTAACTCATTTAAATTTATGTCCCACCAGCCAGTAATAGTTTCTAAAGCTTTGCATTTTTTCCTTTCCAATGTGAAAAGAATAGGGAAATTTTTAAATGGGCCAAATACCAAATAAGATACACAGATGGCCAATAAGCTTATGAAAAGATGCTCCATGTCACATGTCATCAGGGGAATGCAAACTGAAATAACAGTGGGACATGCTACATGCTTATTAGAATGACCAAGATCCAGAGCCCTGACAGCGCCAGGTGCCAGTGAGGGTGCAGGGTGACAGGGACTGTCACTTATTGCTGGTAGCACAGCCACTTTGGACAGTTTGGTGGCTTCTTACAAAAGTAAACATATTCTTACCATACAATCCACAAAATCATGCTTCTTGGTATTTACCCAAAGGATTTAAAAATGGATGTCCACATAGAAACCTGCACACACGGATGTTTATAGCAGTTTCATGCATAACCGCCATAACTTGGAAGCAAACCAAGATGCCCTTCAGTAGGTGAACAGGTGAACTGCAGTACGTCCAGGCAATGGAATACTATTCAACATATAAAAGGAATGAGCTTATCAAGCCATGAAAAGTCACGGAGGAAGCTTAACAGCATATTGCTAAGGGAAATAAGACAATCTGAAGTGGCTACATAATCTATTGATCCCAACTATATGACATTTTGGGAAACAAAACTATTACAGAGACAGTAAACAAATAAATGGTTCCTAGATTGTGGGGAAGGGGGAGAAGTGATAAATAGGTGGAGCACAGAGGATTTTTAGGGCAATGACAATATTCTGTATGATATTCTAATGATGGATACATGTCACCGTACCTTTGTTACCATAGCAAGAGTGAGCCCTCCTGTCAGCAGGCCTATCCGACTACGTCCCGTGATGTGTCAGGGCAGGTTCACTGATGGTAGCAATGTCCCACTCGGACAGAAGATGCTGATAGTGAGGGAAGCTATGCAAGCATGGAGGTGAGGGCATGTGTACCTTTTTCTCAGTTGTGCTGTGAACCTTAAACTGCTCTTTAAAAACAGTCTTTAAAAAAAAAAGGACATGGAATTTTTTCATTTTCCAAAATTTGGTTCTCATTCTCCCATCTTCTTCCATCATCCCCACTTCCCAACAGTTTCATGTGTGTCTAAGGGTACATTTCTACTTTAAATGTACCCCTTTAAAGATACAATTTCAAAGATAGATCAACAAATTGATATGTAAATAGCAGTTTATTGCTCCCTTTTTGTGAAAGATCTTCTAAAAACTCTTTATCAACTTTACCAAATTTTATTTTGTAAAATAAAAAGAAAATAAAGTCTCAAGTTCAGACTTGACTAATGTTGATTTCCTTCCTTCTACTTGTTGAAATGACTTGCCATGTACCACTCCAGTGGCCAGTTGTACTTCTGGTGTTACCCCCAAAGGAAGTGGGTCAGGTATAGCTTTCAGAAGGATCCCCAGTTCAAGCCCCTTTAGGAATTGGCACCCTTATATTCTTTCAGATCTATTCCTCGCCACCCTGTCCGTATGACCATCAATACACCAACACTATTCTAAACTACTTTTGTTTCTGAACTTCTGGAGTTTTCCCAGTTCAAGAGGGAAAGCTAGCATTACTTACAACAGTGCTGCAGGAATACCTTGAATTCCAGTTTCATCTTTGTTGAAAACAAAACTGGACAATTATACCACTCTCTTGGCATTCAGTTCTTTATAAATTGCAGTAATTATATAAAATGTATTATTCACAGGATTGTGGGGATCAAATGAACTGGTGTACATGAAAGTGCTTTGAAAAGCATTAATATTATGTACATGGAAGTTATTATTAAGATGAGTATTCACCAAGCCAGAGGTCCTAGAGTTGAGGGTCTCTTTAGTGAAAGGCCTACAAAATATTATACCTTGCTGTCCAGAAGCCACCAGGAGACCCTGCACAGAACTTTTCTATCTACTTCAGTGGTGTTGCCATAACTGACAGTGGAAAGCTGTACCTTCCACCTATTTCCATCCATGCTTGCCCATGTCACCATATGGCAGTGACATGTATCACCTGGGAGCTCAAACATTACAAAGTGCAGCAGACTTCAGACCTCAGAGCCATGTTATGCCATGGCCTGTAAAGCTGCATTCACAGTCAGTCCAACAATGAATGCCAGGGCCCCAAATAAATCCCTTTCTGTGTCATGGCATTGTCATGAATCATTTGGCCTGAAACATCATTACCGCAATAAGCGCACTTGAGATTAAATCATACGGATCCTGGGGCATCTCTTGGGGTTAGTCCAGAAGTCTTTAGAAAACAATATTGGTTCCTTGGATATTTGCAGTTTCAAAACATAAAAAGTCACTGCTCTATTCTAGAAACCACATCTAAAATTTCCCCTTTATCCCAAATAATTATGTCCCTCTGTCCGTCTGCCCCCTTATTGAGGATGACAGCACCAGTTCAGATTGAATCCAGATATTTCTCATGTTTAATCCGAAAGTGACCCAAATACTTGCACATGTCCCCTGCTACTCCCTTCTTAGTTTTCAGAATAGGAGATTAACAAGATTATGAGTAAAATGCTTTCTAAAACTTAAATATTAAAGTGATCTAAATCCCTTTTAAATAGGTCTAATTTAGCCTGTTGGCTTTTATAAGTCCTTAATAAATGTCTGCTATAATAGAATCTTGTTAATTCAGTTAAAAATATAAGTTAAGTCATGTATATCAAATTAAAACATGAGACCAGGTTATAAATTGCAAATACATTTATAGCCCCGCCTCTCCTATTACATAAGCAAAAATATTATCTTCTGTCATTTTGTACAGTAGCCTACTGAATCATAAGCCGCACGTGGTTATTGCAGCATTTCATGACTTCTTTAAACAAATCAAGGACTATTTCAAAAAGTTTTATTTCTATTACTATAATGAATTTATCATTATTCAGACTTTCAGCTTTTACCCTAGCATTCTAATGTCATTGGGTTACTTGTTTCAACACTTTCTTCAATTACTTCTGAATCGTTAAGAGTTCGTGAAACTGTTTTTGCCACAAAATCAAAGTATCTCACGGTTGGAAGGGACATTACATTCTGTTCAACTGACATTTTATTAAGCACGTCCTTTTATGCCCGGCGCTGAACTAAGTATGTTCCCGTATCTTACCTTACGTAATCATCACAGCAATTCTGAGATGTAGGTATTAGTACTCCTAATTTTTCAAAATGAAGAAACTGAGGCTTCTAGAGGTGAAGTTTGCTGTCTACAGCCCTATGGCTAGTAAATGAGAGATGGGACTGAACCGGAGGGCCCTGCCTCAGAGCCGGGCGTTTCCTCCACCGTGTACACCAGCACCACCGGATGGGACCCAGACTAGGCCAGATGGAAGTCTCTGGACCACATGAGTCAGCTTATTCTACATCTGGACTTTTCTGACAACTGGAAAGTTTTCTCTTATCCTTCACCTTCATCTCTATTAAAAACGGAAGATGTCTTCACGAAGACACAGCGGATGTCAGGCTCTGGGTTCAAATCCCTGTGCCTTTAAGAACCTTCAAATTTCTGACTCTAAGGAGACAAGTAAAAGCACCTAAACCTAAAGCTTGACACTAAAGAGGTGTTTAACAGCTGATAAATTCCATACTCTCATCTCTCTCTGCTAAAGCCTTAATGACATGCCCAGGGGACGAGGATGACATATGGTCACTGGCTCCGTTTTCATTTTCTATTCTCCCAATGGCCCAGAAGGCCTTGAACTAATCAGAACTCTAAATAATATGAAGTTTATGAAAATAACACATTTTATCTTTTCCCACATAGCAGCTCCCTGATTTCAGCTGTAACTCTGTACACTTATTTTCTTTCAGAAATTTAAAATGAACCAGTCTGGTGAATTGCTCAGAGTGCTGTGTTTTAAATTTCTCACCTTTTTGGCCCCCCTGCCCACAAATCTTGCTGTCAGTGTCCACGCTGCCTTTGAGTATCCCTCACGTCTCCCGGGCATACTATCCTCTGTAGTTGTCCCATACATAACGGCAAGTCAGTGTGTTCCGTGGGGAGCAGTTAATTCATCCTGCCAATTTGTCTTTCTCTTCCTATCATGGCTAAGCGTAGGTAGGCCCAAGGCCCAAAGGTTCTGAATAATTTTCTCTTCGGCCTTTGCCTTCCTTCCTGGGGCACTGTCTGTGTGGTTGATTGAGGAAGTGTCCATATACACACACACACACACACACACACACACATACACAGCGCGGAAGAGCAGAGCCAGAGCTGGACTGGACCTGTCAATTTCCGAATGTAAGTCTCAGATAACAAGATATTTCCTTGTATATTTTAGGGCACCACCCATATACCTATCCAAATATATATGGATTTTATGTTAATAGTGGAGTAGACCTTTCTCTCCAAATACATAGGAGGAATGAAAAAAAAAGACACGGAGAATCTGACCAAATGAATTCCTGACATGAGAGCCTCCTCTAGATTGTGTTTTATAACAGAGGTGATTTGCAGGGTAAATACCAGCCATGGCCTGTGAGTTTTCTTATTGATGAGATTCATGCTTTGAATTGCTGATTGATGACCACTGAAGGATGGCAATACCATTGCTCATGCCTGGAGACTACACTGGCAGGCACCTCTGGTAAATGAAATTCTGAATGCCAAACAAAACATGGAAATTACCAAGTAAATATCTACACCCATTTTTACAAGGGGATGGTCAGCTACAATGGTCCCTCCCAGTGTTGCACAGAGGCATTCATCTGTACGCCTCCAAAAGCGAGGCGCTGCACCCAGGCCCCTTTCTTCCCGCTGCACAGCCGTGCTCTGCTCAGAGCATAAGCTCCCCTTTCTCCAGCCAAGGGGCAATGTAAAAATTGTAACAAATAGAATACATATGCCCTAGCCAAGAGTAAAAGAATTCACAAGGCAGGACCCAGCCGGCAAGAATACTGGAATCCAGAGTCAATGTACTTAGTCCGTTTAGGCTGCTACGACAGAATATCAGGTTGGGTGTCTTATGAACAACAGAAAAGTGTTTCTCACATTCTGGAGGCTGAGAGTCCAGATTAGCCAGCATTGTCGGGTGAGGGTTCTCTCATGGGTCGTAGACTTCTCGTGTCCTCACATGGCAGAAGGGGCTGGGGAGCTCTGTGGGGCCTCCCTTCAAGGGCACAAATCCCATTTGTGAGGGCTCCACCCTCATGACACAATCACCTCCCAAAGGCCCCACCTTCTAACACTGTCCCTTTGGGTGTCAGGATGCCAACACATGAATGGCAGGGAGCCACATACAGACCACAGAGCTGACATCGTCTGTGCTAAAAGCAAACCATATAAACCATTTTCTCCTTCCTGCTACTGACCCTGACCCATAGCACATACACGAGGGCACACACATACACACACACACACACACACACACACACACACACAAAGCAGCTCACTACCATTACAATGGAGAGAATCATTTTTAATTAAACTTCTAGCACTTGTCCGTTCAAAAGGAAGAAATTGTGGGAGAATATACTTGGAGACCAGACATTTCCACCCAAAATAATTTCCCTTGAACTGCCCGACTTGTTCCCTTTCTTTCCTGTGGCCACGCATTCTGCCAGTGAGAGTGAATGGGCAAGAGCTTGACTTGGAGGAGGAAGGGACTCCGGAGTGTGGACCAGGTCATTGCGGCTGAGTCTGGAAGGGACCAGGTGTAACTTCAGGGTGACGAAGGCACTGGACAAGCTTTGAGGGGGTGGGTAAGATGACTTCTGGGAGGACAGATAGTTTGGGGGCTTTAGAAGAGCCCGGGAGGCGCATGCGGGGACACGGCGACAGCCAAAGGTGCCTTTTCTGATCCTGCCCAAGGCCAGCCCTGCTCTGGCCCAGAGACAGAAACTTACCCTGTTCCTTCTGGCAGTTTCCCTCGCTCCGAAGATCCAAAATTCAGGCTAATTGTATGAGTGATGTAACTGAGTTACTCTACCGAATAAATAATCTTTAGTTATTGATCCATGTTAGAGTATGATACTACAGGAAAATGTATTCCAAGTTCCTAAAACCAATTTATATTACAATAATGTACTACGTATCATTATGTACATAACATTAGCATATATAGCATAAACATTTTTCCTTAAAACCACTTGGACTTCATGCCCATCATTTTAAAAGACTACTTAATATTCCATCTAGTAGATTTTCCAAAATTTATTTAACCTAAGTGTCTCACAATAGGTAAATGGCAATTTCTATTTCTGCTCTTAGAATCATTACCAATTTTTTATTGTAAATAATCCCGCAGCAAATGTTTTGCAAGTGGCATTTCAATATTTCACATTTTTAGCTGGGATGGATTGCCTCATGTGGAGAGAGAGAGTTAGAGGTGTAAAATGTGTATGGCTTTTCCTAGGTGGAGCCGCTCTGACTTCCCAAAACACAGCACCTGTGTGCCCGCAGTGGGCGCGAAAGCTGGTTCTCTGAGCACCATCAACAGTGTTTGTCTTTTTTTTCCTTTTTTCATTGTTGTGGACATAATAAGCCAAAAATGGTTCTTTATCATTTTAATTTGCTCTTCATTAATTACTGAAGGATCAAGAATTCAAAAGAAAGGCCTGGCAAGAGTGATGCGTGTCTGAGAAGGACCCCCTCAGGGCTGCCAAGGCCTGCACAGGGCCACCTCTAAAAAGGCAAAATCACCTTCCAGGCCCACAAGTTCTGTTTGCTGATGGTCCCAGAGGAGCAGGACCAGGGATTAACTGACACTAACAAGCCCATAAGAGACTGTGGAAAAATGAACCCTTAGAGGTCAGTTGGATATTATCAAAATGTATGTATGTTCTACTTAACCCAGTAAATATACTCAAGAAGTCTACCCTAGAGAAATACTAGTATTATAGAAATACTATATATTCAAAAGAATAGTCATCACAACATTTTTTTGTGTGATAATGAAATACAGGGAAAAACTAAATATCCATCAATAGAGGAATTACTATTTAAGTGTAGTACCTAACCACTGGAAAGAGTGAGCTAGATATATTTATTCACATGAGAAAATACCCATTATATCCTTAAGCTTAAACAAGGAGAATATGGAAAATATGAGTGTGTTTTTATTAAAAACCCAAGTATGTATGTGTGTGTTATACAACACAAACACACACACACATACACACACACACACACACTACATAGAGTTGTTTTCAACATGAACAGAATCGTATTGTATCTATAGCAAAATAGACATAATCCTTCCAGTCATTTTTTTAATATTAATCAACTATTAGCACTGGTTGCCTCTAGAGGTGGTGTGCAGGGCATGGGGAAAGGTAGAATGGTAGAATAATTTTGACGTATTACTCTATAAAATTTACTTTTTTTTTTTTTAACAATACTCATGTGACTTTTTAAAGCAAAACTGAAATGAAGAGGCCCATTCCAGCTCTCTGACAGGCCTCATTTTCCTATTTCATAATGAAGAAAGGGTTTGGACAACCCACCTTTGCCCTATTATAGCAAAGTACAGTAAAATGAACAAACTTCCATTTTTTATTACATGAATTTGATCTTTTATCACACTCTTTTAGCACATTTACTTGATGAGCTATTCATTTACTAAGATATTAGAGATCCCAGGTCCTCTAAACATGACAGAGTCATCACACCTGTTTGCTTTTGCTTCACCCTAAAATCCCTGGAAAATGATTTTTAAAAAAAGGACACACATCAACCTAAACAGAGAGGGCAGGGGAGGACACCACCATATAGAAAGACCAAAGTAACTGGAGAACAAGCACACTCAGTGGACAGAGGAGAGCTGGAACACAGTGGGTGAGGGGGGCACTCGAGCAGGCAGGTGTGTGCTTTGACCCCTGAAAGGTGTGGAAATGGGAGGCCCCAGATGATTCTGTAAGTAGAAAATTCTAAGTTTCCAGGATGATGATAAAAGAAAATTCAAGGACCACTGCTACGTGACAGACCTAGAGAGCAACCAGCGCACATAGAAAAAGAAAGATGGCGAGTCCAGTGTGACATTTCCAAGGAAAATATGAAACAGTTTACTCATGTTTACAGAGGGGAGAGTTACACTTCCAACTGAGAAATTGGGGTTTAAATAGTGACAGGCAACTGAAGAAACAAGAGTACACTGGAATATATGTCTAAGTGTTGTAAAATATACATATGATCAAGAGTAACTATAAGCTTGTTACTTAGGAATAGAGAGCTCATGTCAGGGGGAAAAAGACTGCCTCTGAGGAGTGGGAATGGCGAGTGGAGGGACATAGCGTCGGGGACTGTTACGTGTTTTCAGCCTTGTAAAGGTGCTTAAGTTCTTAGACCATGTATGACATCCTTTAAAGTAATAAGCATAAATACCACATTACAATGACTTCTGAAAAATGCACATAAAAAATAATAGAATGAAGACATGTTTATTCCACTCCCTCAAAGCCACAGATATCAAAAAGAATGAAAGACAAAAAAAATAATCTACCTCCAATGAAACATGCAAATAGTCACCACAGCAAACCACAAATTATGAAGCATAAATGCCAAATACTTTGAACTTTGGGTCAGGTGAGAGGGGAGGCAGTGAATTCTACATTCTTAACTTCCGTTTGCTCAAAGCTCAGCAGTGCCTTTACTTCCATTTCAGTTTCTGTCGCCATTACTTTTTTTGTGAAATGTGACCATTTTTTTTCCCTGCCAAAGTAGCATAGGTGAGTGTAAGTTATTTGCATCTTTTGGTGCTGTTTGAGTCTTTATAATGAGCTCATGTTTCTTTTTAAAAAGCAATCTAGTTTTTTTAAAAAAAATGAAGATTCTTTTTTCTTCCTTTCAATGGACACACTTTTTCAGTAGAAGGATTTTCACCTAATATTCTATAATTACAAGAAAAAATTAATTCATTATCTTTCCTTTATCTGCAGATATTTTTTCCATACGGTTCTTTTCAGGTTGAAAATGAAGCCGTTGAAAATACCAGCCTGACTTTACTGTACAGACTGAGAGGTTAGGCACCAAATCACAGACTCTTAGAGGAAGGTTAAGATGCCAGAATCCCACTCACTCTACCCGCCACGGTACAGCCGCGGACGAGGACCAACTTAGCCAGCCGTTAGCTAGGGTCGGCCCAGCGCCTGCAGTGCTGGCAGGAACCCACAAAAATTTGTTAGTTTCTTTATAAATCATAAGAAAAAAATAACTTTTTGGTCAAAGGAACTATTTTAATGTAAAATGTTAATATATTCATCTTTATACAAACACAGTCATAAAATAACAACTTTTCATAATTTCTTACGGAGGAAGGGGCCCACAAAGACAAATGTGCGTAGGGCCCACAAAAGTCAAACACGGCGCTGCCGAGGACTCCGAGGCCTGATAAGATTCCTGTAGTCAGTGGTGGCGGAGCCTAGACCAGAACTCGGGCCTTCAAACTCCAACCACAGTGCTCGTGTGTCTGCTGCGCCGCCCTCTGGGGCCCGGCTGTTCAGGGCGCCCCTCGTGTCACCTCTCCCATGCTGTTAGCCAGGAGGCTTGGTGCCACCTCATCTCCCATTCTTCATCACAAGCACACTCCATCCTAGCACAGCCCCTACTCCATGCCTCCCCATCCTGCTCCTGGTCTCATTTCCTCTCACCCCCATGGAGGGGCGCTCCCTTCCCCTCTGCACACTCCAGAGTGACCTCCTTTCTAGAGGCTTCCTCCTAATGCAGCCTATTTCAAGGTGCCTTTTAAGGTGACTCCACCCTTGAGTGACCTGTGCTGTGTATAAAAGTGTTTAACATTTAATAGCAAATTGTCTCATCTCATCTCCTGTATTTTAGTCGTATAGAGCGCCAGTGAGCAGAGACTGTGTTACGGGCTTACTGACACATGATCAGTACTGAATAAGCACCCAACTGATTGGCAGGAGCCTCTGATGACCCCTCCTAATAACGAGGTCATTATTCTTCCAGTTGCCTGCAGTAGACATGGCTTTCCTCTCTCTCTCTTACCCGTACACTGCCTGAGACAAACGTGACACTGGCTTCCAAGTCCTTAAAGATGGGCTGATGCTTTTTCATCCCTGTGTCCCCGACACCCAGCACCACCACTGACACAAAGTGGGTGTTTGGTAAATATTTAATGAATGAGCATTTTCTAGAACCAGCTTTTCAAATGAATTTCTTAGTTCTAGAAATGTTTATTTTTATTGTGAGTTCCCCACCCCTAAAATAGGGAAAACACCGGGGGGGTGGGTAGGGGAATCAAAAAATCCCTTAGGAGCAGAATGAAAATGGTGGAAGTTCTTTCCGTACAATCTGAGCTGACCTTTCTGTTTCCTTCCCTGCACCGTGGCATTCACAGCCTGAACTGTAACTAGCTTTACAAACGGGAAAGCATTCCACTTCCACACAGGTGATCTTGTATCTGCTTCTGTCTCTGGGCAAGGAAATATGATAAATATTTTTTCCCGCCTCTTGCTTTGATGCAATTTTTTTTTAATCTGAAGAACTCAATGATGGAGTAACTCCAGAGCTATGAAAGTCATTAAATAATTCAAGTCAGGCTTTAATATATCTTGTAACTGACTCTCATAAAATCGTTCGGGTCACCCAAAGGCCCCTTTTATTTCTCTGTTTTTTTGGAGTGCTGAGCAACTCTCTTCTGAGAATCGCTACCGAGTAGTCGAACCACAACAAAGACTCTGAGGAGAAAAGAGGGGGCTGCTCAGGCACTCAGAGCACATCCTACCAACCTGCCGATGGCAACAGCAGGTTAGAAATGCCTCCCAAAAAATACCTGCATCGACATTGACCTGTCCCCTCTAATTAGTTCTGTCTTGATCCTTGCGTGGGGTCCCTACCGGCTTTGCAAACACTAATGGAAGGCAAAAGCACAAACAGCATTTTTAAAGAGTTTCAAGGAGAACCTCTCATTTGCACACATACTTTAAGATTAATTTTCTCCAGAGCCGGCCCATTTCAGGATCAACTGACTACTAATCTCAAGGAATGGTCATAAATGGAATGCTCTAAAATTGTCTTTGAATGTCAAGACCCAGCAAGGGAAACTGTATTTTGAAAGCACTGTTCGAAAGTCTCATGTCTTAATTCCAAATGACATAAACCAACCATTAATAATTAGGCTTTTCTGATTCGTGATATGGCCAGGCGTGGAGGAGTTCACAGCAGCAGAATTGGAATGGTGCTGGGGGGTTGTCTAGAAACTTACCACTCTCTGGCATGGGACACGGGATGGGAATGTTGCTAAGCTGCTTAGGAGCAGAATGGTGACTGGCTCCTTGCAGGGCCTTCCAGGGAAGTCTAGCAATGACAACGTGCACTGCCCACTGGGTGTCTTCCAGCATGTATGTGTCACTCACATACTCACACAAGAATCCAACAGAGAAGGTAGTTTTACTAGACACATTGTACGACACAAAAAACTGATGCATAGAAAAATTATGTAGCTTGTGCAAGGTTATCTATCTAAGAGGCAGAGCAGAGATTTGGATGATTTAGCTCTAATGCTCATCCCCATAACCACTGAGCTGTGATCCTCTCCAGGAGGAAGTAAGCTTCTCTTTCAGCAAAAGGCAGGGAGCAGCCACTGGGATGGTGAGAGCAGGCAGTGCACAGAGACGCATCCATAATCCAGGGGAGTCTGACAGCTTGCACCAGAATCCAGAGCCAGGGGAGGGATGCAGGGAGAGGCTGCTAGAGGGGAGCCTAATTCCTTGACTGCACATCCCTAAAAGGGGAAAAAAAAGTTAAGCAGGAGTCCCAATTTACATACCTTCATTTATGTATTTATTTATAAATGTGATACATGTCCTACTGAACTAATGATGCATGTCATAAAGCCTGCACAAAGGGAAAATGTATTCTTTTACCAAAAGCTTACCATAAATTCTCTTCAAACAACATTCACTTGTACTAGCTCTGAAAATGTGTATCCCTAACCAAAAATACATTTTTTTAATATTCTGGGTCTAAGTTTGTATTCTGAAATTTATCTGAATTTCTTGATCTAGAACCCAGTTTTCCTGGAATTATCCCCTAATTGTATAAGATTGTTTATCCACATATGGATGACTACTTGAAAAAATAAAACACAAGACCTTCAGATAACCCTGAAACTATATGTTAAAACAAAAACAATATAAAGAGCCTTTTAAAAGCCTGCAGCAATACCCAAAGGGAAAAAAAAGGTCACCCAACAAGAAAAAAAACTCTCTAAAACAGTTCCTTTAACTCCCAAAAACAAAGCCAAATGTCAATCCTTTCTTTTTTAACATTTTTCACAGCAAAACAACAGCCAAGGTACAAAATAAAGCACTGGACTTCAATCTAAGCTATTGCCAGTGACAGAACCTGTCTCATTCAGGGCAAAGATTTATTTTTCTAATCATAGCAATAAGTCACACATACAAAAAGAAAAGTTATATTAAATTAAAAGAAAGCATTTCCACAATCCTGACAGGCTTGAACCCTCTGACAGCTCCTCATATTCCATCAGCCAATTACTGTGGAATCGTTAAAGCCAGCTGCCTCCTGAAACCAAATCTACTGGGAAAAGGAGGAGCTTAGTAAAGCTGCTTAAACATCTCACCTGAAAAGCCCATTTAAAACTAGGGTCCCTGTCAGGCACGTCTCCAGGTTCTACTCCACCCTGCACAGCAAAGATTCGTCCCTCAGGTTCCATTTGCATGGCCATCACTTGAGTTTTCCCTGAAGCTCTGGAAATACTGAAAAGGGTCATTTCCATCGGGAGCCCCCGGAGTCTGAGCCTTCATATGCTTTTCCTGCACAAATCCCAACCTGGCAGACACTGTAAAATGAGACTCCAGACTTCAGTATGACTGGGACAATATCAAGTTGGCTGATAAGACTGGTGGCAGGTGGGTGGGAAAGGGGTTGACCTAGGCCATGGTCTGCTACCAAAGTCACCACCCCTGGGGTGGCAGATCACAACCTCTGTTCTATTTCTTTTGAAACCTCGGGTTAGGGGAGGGTAGCCCATTGTAGTTTGTCTTTGAGGTAACACGTTGGGCAACTGGCAACTACCCAAGAAGGAAAAACATCTGTGAAAGTGTTCTATGAAGATCTTAACTCACCAGGCATCTAATACGGATTATGAATGGCCTTATGTGCATTAAGTGACTCCTTCCCTAAGGGCTTTATTGGGATTCTTCCTAAAGGTTGAGGAAAGACACTGTCTGCAACAGTCCCTTTGAAGTCTTCCAGACCAAAGTGACTACATCCCTACTTTACAGCCATCAGGCCGTGACCGTAAATGTCCTCCCCAGGTGGTGTCATCCATGATAGTTTTGGGGGCACATTTTGTTTTTACTTCTGTACTCTACCTGGGCCCAGCTCTATACTAAAGCAAAGGTCATCATTTCAGGTATGTTCTTGTTAAGCAACAGAACTTTCTGGAGAGCATTCCAGTCCTACCCTTGTCTTACTAGGTGGTTAAAGCTCCAGAGAGTATTTGTGTCCAAGGTGCTAGTTAGAAGATGTGGCCCTGAATCCACTGCTGCTTAGTCCTCAGTAGATGCTCAAGTGAGAGAAAACTCACTTAGGGACACAGCCCATCAGCAATGCCGTCCACACGCTGCCGTGGGGAAGCGCTCTTCCCCTGACAGGCAAACCTTAGCAATACTGATATCTGAGCCCCATCTGCAAATTGATGAGCTATGAGAACAGGGAGGCTGCTGAGGATGGAGTGGAGTGAACAGCAATGGGAGGGATGGAAGGAAACGAGCTGATGGAATGTGGGTGGGAAAGGGAAGAGAGGCCCAGATTATGTAGGGTGGTGGGTCATGGCAGGGCTGGGCTTTTCCTCAGGAGCTGGAGCACCATTCAAGGCTTTTGAGCAGAGGAATGAAATGAAAGGGCATACATGATAAAATGATTGCTCTGGCTGAAATATCCTCTCTTTCCATTGCATCACTTAAGCACAGAAAAACACAAAACAGGAAATAATTTTCCAAGCTACTACTCAAATGTCTGAAGGAAAGACGCAGTTAGGATTCTAAATGCCAGAATCTTCCCTGTGTCATCTCCTGATCCTGAAAGAGGTACGGAGAAGCACACCGGAAGCAAGTCCTTCGTTCCTTAGGCAGGTCCTAAAGTCATTCCCGGAGTTTCTGATTGAGCGGCCCGGTCAGCATCTGTGTGGGTAAAGGCTTCCAGGATGATTCTAATGCACATGTAGAAACCACCCCTCCACTTCTCCAGAGGCCGGCGAGAACAGCTGACATGTGCAAACGCTTTTATTTTCCCTTCTTGTGCTCTGTAGCTGTCTGTCCAGTGTGGTGCGACTAGCTGCCCGTGGCCATTGAGCGCTTGAAATAGAGCTAGTTCAAACTGAGATGTAAGGGCACAACACTCAATGGATTTTGAAAACAAGAATGGGAAAATAGATATAAAATGTCTCGAATTCTATGCAGATTACATGTTGAAAGGATAATATTATGGATATGCTAAATTAAATGCAATATATTACTGAAATTAATTCACTAGTTTTTTTCCTCACCATTTTAATGTGGCCACTGGAGAATTTAAAAACACAATGTGGCTCACATTATAGTTCTACTGGATAATCCTTGTGTGAAACATTTCAAAGACTCCTCTTACATAAGGACCATAGTCTTCTGTCTACCAAACCTTCATAACACACCTACCATCTACCACTCTCTATGTAACTTTTTTTTTTTAACGAAAAATGCTAGATTGCTTTTTTAGGTCTTTCTTCCAGGTAAGGTGTGAGTAGAAAGTATTCAAAGACAACACGACAGAGTAGTTAATAGCAAGAACTTGCTGGCTGTGTAACCATAGGCAAGTTATTTACCTTCTCTGAGTTTCCATTTCCTCAACTGTAAAATCTGAATAAAAACATGTACCTCAAGGTACCGTAAGGCCAAATAACATAGCGCCTAACTCTCCATAAGTGGTAAACACTGCTGTAATTGGCTCTGAGACGTAGAGAGAGTGGGGAGGCACCCTAGATTCAGGTGGTGTGACTCAGTGTGAGCAGCGACATGTCATTCCCTGCATCAGCAGAGATGCAGAAATGCATCATTTCCTGACTACTCCTGAGCTTGCCCTCTACCTCTGTCATGCGATTGGAAATAAACTCTCAAAATCACACATACAAGTATTCAAATACAAGTATGAAAAAAAAAAGCAAAATGTCATTGAGAAAGTGTTTTTGATTATCAGACTGGATTGCCATGTGCCTTCGCTAAACATCATGACTTTAGGGAAAGGCATACGGATCTTTCCAAAGCAGCAAGATAAAGAAGAGATGGCCAAAGTCTCCAACATCCAATGCACCAAACTGTTTTATTAGTGAGGTTTGCTTCATCTTGCTGCTTATGTCTGACCTTAAGTCCTTCTGCCTTTTGACCTCATAACTATTATCTACTAATGTGCATCAGCCTCAAAATATTTAATTTAATTTTTGCACCATTTTGTACCATTTCTTCCAATTGCCAAGCACAAAACTTCCTCTTTTTTTTAACTTTATGACTGAATTCATTAAGCCAGTTTGTCTTCGGAGGCTTTCTTTTTTCCATAGACTTGGCAAGGCTCACATAGTTGGTTCTCTGATGCTCAGGAGACATCCAGTTAAGCCAGAGCTGGTTTTGCATGCAGCGAAGCTTCCCACCCTCCTCCAGTTGGTCAGCTCCAATTAGAATGACGTCAGGGATGGGTGGGCAGCATGCATTTGCAATTGCCATCCATGCTCACCATTATTTCAGGGATATATTTGCAGACATTTCTTTATACTTGGGACTATTAAAAAATGAGAAACTAGAAAGGAATGATTTTTTCATGCCTTCCTCAAATTATGGTACAAAAGAAATGGCAACGACAAAGGAAGCATTATAATTTAAAGACGACATAGGCAGCTGTTGAGGTATGTTTCTAGAAAAGAATGTTACAAGCAGAAAAGGCAAATAACTAAGCTAGGAACAAGGACAATCTCACCTCCTGAACCAAGGTCCTCTGCATTACACATAAGATCGAGCCTTAAAATACCAGAAAGTGCCCTCAGACTGAACAATTGGCCAGGTATAGAAAGGAGCATAGTGTCTTTTGAAGAATACTTAACCTTACCAAGTTTAAGGCCTTCCCCAGTCAGCCTCTCTGCTCCTACCAGGAGTTGATTTCACAGTTCCCTTGTGAAAGGAGTGATCCTGAGCAAACCCTTAGGCTAACTGGGTCTCAGCCCGTCACTAAGCAACAAATGCTTTCTGGCAAACCATATTGAGGAGTTCCAGAAAGTGTGAAGTGTGTGTGTATGTGTGTATATTTTCAGAAAGTTTCTATGTAAATATGCATGCATATATTTTTCCCCAGGACCCAGGAAATAGGTGTATGTACACAGACACACACACATTCATTCTCTGGAAAACCATTTTGAGGTTGATCTGGAGAGAGAGAGGCACACTATAGACCCATAAAGAAGGCTTTTTGCAAGTATTTTTAATTTATGTCACAGAAGAATCCATTTTTTTCACACAACAATGAGTAAATCTATCCTTTTCCCACAGATGTGGTACCGAGAGAGGCATGCTTGAAGAATCTGCAGTAGAGGAAATGTTTCTAATAGAAGGAACAATACTAAAGTAAAATTGTAGTTGTCATTTTTGTAATTGAAGCTGTCTTCTCACTCGAAAATATTATTTTCATTGAAGTAGGAAGAAAAGAGGTTCTGGCATGGGCCCCACAATGTTGCTTCCCAGACAAATTACAAGCATCCACATGAAAACTTCAAAAGGGTCCTCACCGTGGTGGGGGCGCAAAGGATCTTATCCGTTAAGGCCTTTGTAGTGATGCAGCAAAGGAGAATCCTAGATTCATTCTTTCTCTTCTCCTTCCTTCCTCCTCTTCTCATTTTCAATTTTCTCCTTTTCTCTTTTTTCTACCAAAAGGCAAAGCATAATAACTTTTTGATGACAGCCTCATTTTCAGGAACTCTGGATAATTTATCATCCTGAACTTACATTTTTCCAAAATGTACTGGTAGCCAATTATTTCTTGGTTTATTTAAGGTGAATCTCTGCGTTTTACCCCATATTTTATCATCTTTGCAGAAACTACCCTTAAAAAAGTTATAAAGAGTGATACAAATACATTCTATTATTTCTATGGGAAATAGAAATAATAGAATGGTGGGAACTATAACCGAAAAAAATGTGAAGATATCCAGTCTGACCCATGATACCATTGATTCATTCATTCATTCAACAAGTACGCATTAAATGCCTACTCTGTGCCAGGAACTGTGCTGGACTCTGGAGACACAAAGTCAAATAAAATACAGTGTTTGCCTGCAAGAAACCCTTGTTCTTCAATATCTATGTATGCAAACTACCTACTTGTAGTTTAGTGTGAGAAACACTTAGGAGTTAATGTATTTTGAATTTATTTCAGAAAAGAATCACTGTTTAAGTCTAGTTCTGCAGAAACAAGTGATAACTAGTCCAAAATAAATCTAGGGGTCCCTGGCATACCAGAAAGGCAGGCTGCCGCTGGGATGTGCAGACTCGGAGTGAAGATGGTCCTTGGCCTGCTAGGGCAGCCTTGGCCTGTCCATTTCTTGGTCTCTGTATGGAATCATAAATAGTTTTAAGTAAGCAGGTACTGTGTAACCCACCTTCTCAGTGTCCAAAAACCCCATGAGGCCTCAGATAACTTTACTGGGATTAACCAGTAAAATTGCAGTTGTCGGTTTTATAATTGAAGCTGTCTTCTCACTCGACATGAAATAGAGCACCATTATCTCCCAATATTTCACACAATCATGCCCCACTCAAGAGAGCAAATTCAGGTGAGTTCCTGTAAGTCACTCTGTGTTTATGTTAACCATCAAAATCATCCACATGATTCCACCTCCCATTTGATGAGTGAGACTCCAGCTTTTGATCGTCAACCCACATTAAAGCTGCCTATACAGTGTGGCGTGTTCTCTAAAGATGGCAGAGGGTTTGAGGGTGGTTTGTGCTGATCGAAGGACCACTCAGGACTGGGTTAGAACATTTCCACAAATCACAAGGTTTAATTAACATGCCAGATAAAGTACCACATAGACAAATGGGTGAGGTAAGAAGGAATAATAAGCAAGGCTATAATCTGTAGTTCCATTTACCTTCCTTGATCAAGGAAAATAACTCATTTCAAGAAGCAGCCCTGCTTTTACTATAACAATCAGCCAATGAAAATGGCTTTGGATTTCAGGAAATATATGCAAATGTCTGAAATCCTACAGTCATTCAGGACTTTAAATGTGGCTTTCTTTAATCAAAATAGAAATTGCTCTAATATTAACAAAGTTTATCATAAGTAATAGGACAGTGGTGGGTTTTCTGGTTGTTCTTTTCTATTAAGGTCTTAGCTTGTAGAGAAAATAGAATTTCATTACCGTAAAGAATAAATTATGATTTTATGTTTGCAAGTAATAAACAACCAGTGGTTATTTGGTAACTAGTTTCCTTTTTAAATTTCCAAAGAAGAAACTGGTAAACAAATCACTTTGTGGCTTTCTATGAAAACAGCTGTAACTTGCACAAGCACAGCTGGGGAGCGCTAAGGGCATGGGCTTGAAGTCTGGAAAATCTGTATGAGCCTCTCCTTGAGCGAACTATTCTCACCAGCCTCAGTTAGCTCATCTGTAAAACAGGGATGATAATATTTCTATTCCAGAAGTGTTGCTGTTGAGTAATTTAAGTAAATAAGGTAATACAAGAAAATTGCCTATGATAACTGACACATAGCAGGAAATCAATAAAAGCTCACTTCCTTATAACATGTAAATACATATCTGGCTCCAGTTCAGGAGTTTACTCACTGAATCAACAAACTTTCTACAAAGGCCTCTTTTTACTAGGCTCTAGGGCTACAACAGTGAATTAAAAACAGCACTTGTTCTCAAGAACCTTTATGGCCAAGAATTCTGTTTGGCTAGTCAGGTCAGCTGGGCAAAGAAAATATGGAATGTTCAGCGTTAAGTATAGAGCTAAAACGTAGCAACTTGCTTTGTATCAACAGAATGGGTAGAAACACCCTCCTATCTGGAAAAGAAACAAAAACCAAGTAATTACATAATTCTACAAATAAATAATTAAACAAATAATTTAATTCCCCAAAGTCACTGCTTCCTGGCAAACTACGAAGCTAGCAGAGCAGAAATAAAATGAGAATGGGGCATTTGGCGACAACTTTATCTATTAAAGCTGTTCAAGCAATTGACCAATCTGTCAAAATACGTTCTAGTTTACTAAGCCAATAAAAGGAAGAAAAAGGAGTAAAAATTAAGAACATCTGTTAAACTGTAAGTCACTTAATTCTTTTGGCTGTATTACTCTAAACGCATCTCATAACACTATCATTAATAAAATGCTATTTTAATTAACAATAAAATCTAAGTTCATGGGATGGCATTTCTCAAGAAGCCCACTTTACAAAGGGAAAGAAAATGAGAAATGTCAACTAAGAAAGGTCAGTGTGGACCAACGAGTTGAATATGTATTCCGTTACTTAAAAAAAAATTCAAGTTCAGTTCAGCTCAATTCAACAAATATTTATTGTGTTTTGGCTGGGGTCAAGGCTGAGGTTATAAAATAAAGGTCTTACCCCCAAAAGCTCACAATCGAGTGAGCTGCTAGGTGCATGAATAAGGCTCTCACCTCCCGACCTTGTCTTCCTCAGGGGCTCCCCCTTCCCTGCCCTTCCCAGTGCGGAGGAGGTGACGGTGGGCCCACTGTGTCGCCTCTTATTTGCAAACGCTTTCTACATGGAAATATATATATGCACACATATATACAGCCTCAAAATGGTTTTCCCAAAACTATTTGTGGGTGCATATGTTTTTGAGTTTTTTTCCAGAAATGGGACAATAGTGTTGTATTAGTGTAATAATGTTGCCCTGAGGACATCAGCTTGCTCTCCAGTGGTTCAGGAATTGGTCTTTATGTCTATATCACACTCTGTATGTATCACACAGAGGAATGTGGTGAAATGTTACAAATGAGGGAATCTAGATGTGTAGGCTATGGGACTTCTTTGTACTGATCTTGCAACTCTTCTGTAAATTTGAAAATATTTCAAAGTATATTGTTCTTCTAAACTTTCTAAAAATAAGTGACTAAAGAACCTTCATAGCCCCCATCCTGCCTTCCTTTCCGGCAGCATCTCCTGGCATGGATCACCCCACATTTAGTATCAGGGTGTACCCAAACCCCCAGAGCAGCAGTCCTGAACCCTGCCAGCCCACTAGAGGAATATGAGAAAAGGGTGAAATTTGCCAACAAGCAGGCCTTTCCCCAGACCAGTTATACCAGAATTTTTGAGAGTTCGCCTCAGACATATATATTTTTTTAAAGCACAGCCAAGGTTGAGGAGCTTTGACATAATTTGATGATCACCACTCTTCCGTGCCTTTGCTCATGCTGTTTGCATGCTCGGCGTGCCCCCAGCCTGCCTCATCCACATTGCAGATTTATCAGCACCCAACTCAGAGCCACCTTCTTAGGAAAGAAATCCAGACATTGCCACACCCCACCCACAGAAAGAGCCCATCTGTCTCTTCCCCTGCTATTTCTTTCTACACATTCTGTTATTCTGGGTCGCACACCGCATCCTGACGACATGTTTGTTCTCTCTGCTGACCACACATGGGCTCCTGCAGAGAAATGCCTTCATTGCGTTTGCCCTGTCATCAGCCTGGGCCTTCCCTATGCTAAGATTCCAAGGAATATTTACTAAATCAAAAACAAACAAGGTTACACTTTCTGGACCAAAGTTGTAACAAATTGCACAGAGGGTTCTGAAGGAGGCCCCTCGACACTGCATGTGGCAACGAGGGACGGAGATGGCACTTGCAGCTGCTGAAGATGACTGAGGAACAGAATGGAAGGGCAGGTGAGAGAAGGAGGGGAAGGAGTCCACGTGCGAGAAGCAAGGAAGCCAGTGTGGCCAGACCTGAGGAGTGTACGCAGACAGCTAGGGGCGCAGCAGAGAAGGGCCAGGTCCGCATGATGAGGGTGACGTAGGTCAGCCCGGGAGGTCAGTGGCATCTAGCGCAGAGCCTAGCTGCACTGAGCATCTCAGTGTATCCATTTTGAGTGAATATGAGTGAGTTAATTTTTATCATTTTCCCTTAAACTTTGCCACATAGAGTCATAAAATCTCATTAAAACTACTCACCCTCTCCCCAGAAAAAGTCATACCCACTTACTTTTGCCTGAAACTTCATAAGATTTACAGGTTCTCTGACATGCATCCAGTGACACCCTCCCCTCTCCTCATGATATCCCAAGTCTTAGGAGGGATGCAATTTAAGTTTAGGAGCAACACTGCTCATATAAGGAAGGTCACTCTAAAAGATGGAAAATAGGAGATCCATCAGCAGACACCCTTTAGGGAGTGTCTGCAGTTGTCAGTGAGACCTGAGTGCCTGAATAAAGGTGTGACAGAGGACAAATTCAAGGGACAGTTATGAGGCCATGGAGACAGGGATCAGGTTGACCCCTGGCTGTCTGCCTCTGCGTGGCCAGACGGATGGGCTGTCACTCATCAAAGTGGAGCATCCAGGGAGAGGAACGGATCTGCACACAATCACGAATTCGGCTCTGTATGTCTTGAGTTTGAGTTTTCCAAGGCAGAACCAGACGGAGCCTCCCTGCAGAAGGCGGCGGGTGGGGGACGATGGAGATGAGGCTTTCAAGGAGCGGGGTTCAGGAAAGACCGTCTGGCTGAATGTAAAGCCTCGGTGTTCCAACATTTTCAGCAGAAGCCAAGGAAGAAAAGCCAGGGAAGAGGACTGGCGAGAAACATCAAAGACAGAAGGAGAACCGGAGAGTTTCAGAGGCACCCAGCGTCAAGTCGGCCAAACCAGGACAGAAATTGTGTATCAGCTTGGTGATTAGGAAGTTCCTGGTGATCTCAGTGAGCACAACTTAATCTCATGAATGGAAACAGATAAAACCCCTGAGGGTGTAAGAATGCAGACTAGAGGGCTTCTGGAATTTTCCCTCTGAAGGGAAGCCTAACTGGATCCCTGAGCAGCATTCTCACCTTGACCAGTTCCTCCTTATAAAATCCTCTTCCCTTGGCTTCACTGGCCCCACGTGTCCTAGGGGCTGCTCTTCACCACCCTGCAATGAAGGAGACTTCATGAATACTTCAAAGAATATGTGAAAATGACTGCTTGCTAGCCAGAGGAAGACACAAGTTCAAGGGAGGGTTTCTTTGAGATGGGAACGATTTAAAGCCCGCAGCAATTAAATGACTTGCCCGACCGGGGGCATAGAGCTAATTGTTGGCAGAGGCAGGACTAAACCCGCACCTTTGACTCCTGCCCTCCACGTGGACCACATGATGTGCCTCAGAGGACATGTGCTGTGGTGGGGGCCTCGTCTCGCTTGCTTTCCCTGAAACGTTCTGATCTGTTGACTGCCGTATATGCCAGTAATGCGTGTTAACACAATTTCAGAAGCATGCCCCCTGGAAATTCTAGATGCAAACTCTCTTCCTATTTAAGACTCGAGTAAAGTTGTTCAGTGCTACTGGCTCCTCCACTCCAAGCAAGAAGGGCCCTGGGCTCCTAGTCAGTCAACATAGTCCATCTAGCTTATTGATGTGTTTAAAGTGATCTACCTGACACTTGTGTCCCTTGGGCAGCACATGCCATTCAGACTGAACCTGAGAGATTTTTCTTTGACATTTTTTCCTTTGTGCGGATTCAGACACTTGAAGCTTATTACATAGAAACTGACTTGGAAGTACCCTGGCCTTTAGAAAGAAATGGTGAGAAAGTTACAATACACAAGTATTCACTTAGGAAACAGAACAAATAGAGGTGAATGTTAACCCATCCTGGCTCCAACATTTTGAGTCCAAAATGATTAGAGTAAGTGGAAGGAAACATCAAACAAACAGAATAAAAAATTCAGAAGGGAAATTCAGAGAGGTGTGCTTTGGGGAGAGAGGGTAGAGCTTGCCAGTGTAAGGCTGGGAGAGAAGCTGGTGTATTTCAAGAAAGTGGGGCCTTGGGAACACAGCAGGAAGCACGTTTAACCAGGGCTGGCCTTGCAGATCACCCTGGAAGGGACCAGCCCCGTGCAGAATTGGGATGCAAGCAGAAGAGGGTGTCCAGGTTCTCCGGGAGCAGAGCTGGGTAACATTCACTTACCTTTATTACAAGATAATTCATTACAAAGCAGCTGACGACAGTGACCATTCTGGGCAATGGATTTCAGCCATGAAAGGTTTAGTGACCAGGAGGCCTGTGCCTCTGCTAGTGCAGTGGCTGCTCCCCAGGATCACAGAGTAGCTGTGCAGAGCTTTCAGGATCCGGGTAGCTGGGAAGAGTCAGAAGAGAGCTTTGGAGGGCAGCAAGGGGTTTATAGCAGAAGGTAAAAAGGAAGCATTCTGAATCAATACTTTTTGGTCACTTAGTGAGGAATAATATTATTTAGGGCTTATTAAATGAGTGTTATTTTAATTATTCATTCAGAAAGGATGGAAGTATTACTTCCCTAAATGATATTACACTACCCTGGTTTGGCATTTCCTTAAAACTATCCAAAACAGTGAATTGACAGCTGTGAATTGACAGCTGTAAATCTGCCACTGCAAAACTTAAATGGTTCACTGCGCTCCCGGCCCTGCTTTAACAGTTGGTTTTATGACCTGGTTTCAGACCCAACACTTTCAAGCATGGTATATTCCTTCCTCCAAAACTGACATGAATCCATAAAGCTTTATAACAGCAACTCTAAAATACACCACGAGTATTCTCTGTGGCATATTTTTGGTTTGTTTATCTAAAATCCTTAGTTTTCCAAATTTCCTTTCATGATCTGCCTTGGAACGATCATCTGATCTTCGCCTCTTTGGCTGAGAAACGCGTAACGTCTCCCCCTGACGGGGCTGCTCAGCTACCTGCTCCGCCAGGTACGCCAGCCCGTCTGCTTGTGGAAGGGCATGTGCACATGGCAATTAAACAGTAACTCTGCAGACCAAACCTTAATAGGGCGCCTCAGCCTTTCCCGGTGAGTTAGGAGGCAGCGTTAGAACACGGGGGTCAGGGGGCAAACGATGGAGGAACTTGCGGCAGGAGCTCATCTGCTAGGAAGTGATTAAAAACCAGGGAGCACAGATTAGGCCACAGGAAAACACAGGTGCATGGCCTGGGACCTTCCTTCTAATTTCTTATAATAATAATAACAATAGGTACTACGTATTCTGTGCTGATTTCTTTACATTTTCTTGTGTAATTCTGTTATCTTCCTTTCACATATAAAATACTGAGGCCTAGAGAAGTTGGTTGAGTAACTCCCCATAAGGCCACACAGCTAATCAATGGGGGTGCCAAATCTGAGCCCCCTTCTCTTTCCCTTCACGTCTTGGGATTGAACACCATCTGCGAAGCCTCCAGGCCCGAGCCGGGCGTCAAGGGCGTTCCTGTGTGAACATCCCAAACATCTCCAGGCTCAGCGAGGAAGCCCCTGAGCTCCGTCAACTGGTTGTTCAAGTCTTAACGCCGCTTGTATTGTGAGGATTCCTCCTCAGCCTTAATTAGTTATTTGGTCTGAGAATGGTACATGAAACTTTTTCTGGTATGATTTAATTTTTACCATTTTTTTTAATTGTACTACCTTTTTTACTTAATTTTTACTCTTAATTTTTCCCATTTTTTATTTTTTACTTAAGTTTTACTATTTTTTTTAAGTTTACAGATCTCCTTACTCTGTCACATGCTTTCTCTTCTTTTTTTTTTTTCTTTTCTGATTGATTGTGATGATAAAGTAAGGTCCAGCTGTGTAGAAGTGTGCCCAGTCGATGCCCTTCTGGAGCCAGGGTCTGCCGTCCATGAACTGCCTTAGAGGCCACTGCAGAATTAACACCCTGCCACATTGAATCTGTTGGTGCTAGCAGCATCAGACTTCTCCTCATTTCTCAATTTTTCTCTTCTCTTTCCAATAGATGTTGGTGCATTTTTTGAAGAGGGGATGTGGCTGCGGTATAACTTCCAGGCGTCAGGGGTCAGTGCCAGAGAACCGGGCGGTAGGTCCGAGAACTCCCCGGAGCAGCAGTCCGCGCCCCCAGACCTGGCCCGTGAGGAGGTTCACTTCAGCTTCAGCACCACCAAGGCGCCCTGCATCCTCCTCTACATCAGCTCTTTCACCACCGACTTCCTGGCGGTGCTCATCAAACCCTCCGGTAAGGACAGGGATCCCCAGCCTCCTCCATTTACTCTCGGGTGAACAGAATGTTCTAGCAAGATTGTTACTAGATCATTCTTGGCTTGTCCTTTATTCCCCAGGATGTTGAGCAAGTCGTCTAACCTTCTTTAATGTCATTTTCAATGTGAGAGCCAAAAAAGCAACTTGCCCACTGAGTGCCTTATAGACTGTTACAGAGGTCACATTGCGAAGTTCTCTACAAGGCTCATATTGCATACATACAAGATGGCTTCTTGTATGTGATGATGATTTTTCATTCCTGTCAAATACATATATTCACTTCTGTACTAAACAGAGACGAGCTTTGAAGAGGTAAATTAATTTAATATAAATCAATGGATTATCCTGAAAGAATGTATGAATTTTCAGTAGAAACAGAAAACTGAAGATGTTTTCATTCCTAAATACTCTCAGAATTTTACATCCATAAAATATCTCCCTGGCATAAGGGTTGCCTAAAGCAGGAGTGTATTTACACTTGTAATATCTGGGACCATCTTGATCTCCAGAGGCACATTGAGCCAGAGAAGGCCAGTGAGGCCAAAACAGGCATCCTGGTAAGAGTATCCACTGGGCTTGGACCTCGGAGAGAAGTCTAGGCAGTCCTGAAATGTAGAAACATGCCAGACATTGAGAGGTCTATTTCCTCTCTGAAAGTGTGAGTTCTAAGACACTTAAGAACTAAGTTTTAAGACGATCATTTTTTACCACTAAAAATAGTTTTGATGTATCAAGGAGCAAGTCTTTCTCCTTCATTTCCTGGAGGAATTACATGGGCTGAAAATGTGGAGGTTACCTTGCCCATTGCCTACATTTTCTTGTTTGTCAATGCTTATTCAGTGCTGTAGCATCTTCAGGATCAAGTTTTTCTTCTATGGGAGCCAAAAATTATTATCATTAACCCAAGTCAGCTTGAGTTTTAAAACATAGTAAATTCTGAAACTTCTTCTCTGGGCAATGCACTATTGCTTAAAAAGATGGGTAGGGGAGTGGTGTTTGGGAGATGGGTGTCCTCTCGGATTTTCCCTTTCAGAAATTATTCCCAAAGAAATAAGCCAAAACACAAAGACATAACATGAAGATGTTCATCATGGTGTTATTTATGAAAACAAGAATTAGGAAGGACCTAGAAGTTCAACTTCAGTAAAATGGTTATGAAATGAGGGAGTCACCATTTTACGGGATATTGTGTATTCATTGAGAATATTGATGGAGAGTTATGGGGAAAAAATTTTATGTAAAATACTGCTAAACCAAAAAAAAAAAAAGCAAGACTGAGCCTTCACTGTACAATATCAGCTTAGCCCTGTAAAAAATATGGATAGAAAAAAAGAGCAATAATGTGAGCACAAAGTTTCTATTTGAATTGTTGACTTGTTCCTTCTAATACCCTTCTATACATGCCAAATTCTCCCAGTGACCAAGTGTCACTGTTCTAATCAGAAAAAATAATTAATAAATCAGTAAGTGAGGAAACAGAAGAAAAACATTTATAACCTCTGCTTACCAGGAGTTCACGAGTTAAGTTTATTTCTCTTGGATTGGGTTAAATAGACATTTCATCCATCGATGTTCTCCACCCATATGTCCCAGCCTCTCAGGGCCCAGGGAGGGTGGTTCTAAACATTTAGCTTGTCAAGAATTTAATGAACATGCTCCGGTAGATGCTGTATTATCTACTCCTCAAGTCTCTGCCACGTTAAAATTTAGCCCTCGACTAGATGCAGTAACTTACATTCCCACAGCCCCCACTCATGCCTATGAGCATTCGTGCTTGTGTTTGTGGGCATTTGCCATGTGCAGGGGTTTTGATTCATCAATTCTGTATTAATATCTATGAGTTAAGGATGCCTGAAGCTATACTAAGTTTTTCATATGCATTAATTCCTATGAGCCCCGCAATTCTGTGAGGTAGACACCATTCTTACCCCCTTTCTACAGATGGCAGAACTGGAGATACAGAAAGGTTAAGTGACTTTGCACACTCAGCCAGTGATGGTAAAACCAGAGTTTCTAAACCCAGGTGTCTGCTTCCAGGCCCAGAGCTCTCCATCCCTCTCTCTGGACTGCAGAATTCTCTAGAACACTCTCAGTGCATGTGGAAAGTCTAACTGGTTGCTTGCTTTCTCATTATTGCAAGGCCATCTTCAAACTCCTGATGAAAACTTGGTCTTTCCACACTTTAAATCCTGCATCTTTTATTACTTGAGATTTAAAGTTGGAAAAATTTGAGGAATTCATTCAGGAAAAAAATCAATAAGGACTTTGTCAAAATATCAGGAACAAGCACACAAACTAGCAAGTCTTAACTAAATGCCCTGGCACCCAAACATAACATACTGAAAGCTGTCTTGTCATCATGTTTCCCAGAACCAGCCCCTCCTCAGGACCCTCTTGTTCCGACAGGACTGCCCCCTCAGACACCTGAATTCACAAGCCTGGTGTCGGTCACAAATGCTCTGTCCCGTCCCCTCTTACATGTGAATGTACTAGCCTTCACTTGGGGAGATGGATGCTGTTATGTTTGGGAGGCCGCCAGCCAGGTGCTCCCAGCGCCCCAGCCTTCTGCAGGTCTTCCGAGGTCTGAGAGGTCCCATGGCCCGGGGGCCCCATCACCCCTCAGGGGCCTCAGCACGTCCACTGGGAAGCACCCTGCATCCAGTCACTGCACCTTCCTCCGCCGCACGACAGCCAGAGGAAGTCTCCTTTCTTCACAGTCCCCCTGAGAATGCGATCGGCAGAGCCCTCCTCCACATAACGGGAGAATTCCAGAATCCCGCACCCTTCCAGTGGAGACCAAGGGCTCAGAGTGCAGGAACAGAATGTCTGGGTCGGGATCCTTCCGTGTTTTGGGTGATCTGGGGCAATCAGTTAGCTGCTCCTTGCCTCAATTTTCTCATCTGTAAAATTGCGACTCCCTCACAGGAGGGTTGTGAAAGTCAAGTGAGTTAATAAGCATAAATTACCCTGCAGTATGCATACAGGCTGCAGGCCACATCTGCAGACCCTGTGTGAGTGTTAATGGTTATCATCCAGTCCACTGATTTAACCCTTGTTCTGCCACATATTTGGTACCACGTGGCCCTCCCCTTGCTTTTCGAGGGGCTTTTTTGGCCACGTGCTTCGTGGGCATCTGTGTTGCTACACACCATGTTCCCTTATCTGCAAATGCTCCATCTTCCTCTTTAGTCTGAAACCTGCCTTTCATTCTAGAGCCAAGCCTCGCCTCCTTTCAATGACTTCTCCCTACTTTAAACTCCTGCTACCCAGGTTTTCTATATCATTTGTTTGGCACTTAGTGCACCGCGTTGTTATCTGTCTTTGTTATAAATATGCCCCATCCTCCCAGTGAGATGAAAAGCCCTCGGTGCTACGTCGCCTGCCTACAATGGGTGCTCCGAGAGTGTTTGCTGATGATAATGGTGATGACCAGAGAGAATAAATCTGTTGAGCACATTATTTGCTGCAGCCAATAAAAGAGCAGTCCCTCAGAACTGCTTTAATTCACTTGGGAGATGAGCATGAGATGCAGGAAGTGAAGTATTCCCCCATTTTAATAATACTTTATTTTAATGGAAAATATTAATATTCTTCCTACCATCATTTAGTGGTTCTCTTATGCTATTATTTGAAAGGAACAGATATATCATTTAAATTTTATTGCTCAAGAATCTTGCCATTATTGCTTATAGGTATCCACTATATATAAATTTAAAGTTCCAACTCGTTTTTTCTTTCTGAAAGCAAATCATTTAGGTTGCCATTAAGTGAGGCAGTTATGGAAATTTTAAATCATATTTACACAGTCCAAGAAAGCCAGAAAAGAGAAAAAAATAAAACAACATAATAGTGATTTTAATGGGCTGGGGAACATAAAAGGACCGATGACAAAGAGACAGTTTTTGAGGGAGGAGAATGTCCAGTTTTTTGCATAATTACTGATTCCTCTGACCTCTAGCCCTCAAGGTCAGAGCCCTGTCTTCCTTCTCTTTGTACCTCCAGGTGCAGGCACAGGCCCGGCCCACACTAAGGGTGGGGGATGGATGTCTGTATTAGAAGTCAATTCTACCCTTATAGCCAGCCAGCCAGCCCACAATTTCAGACCTCGAAAATTTGGGTTCAACGGACTTTGTGCAGGCACTAAATAAAAGCGTCCTGAAGAAATGAATATGTAAATGATGAATGAATTTAGCTATATATTTAAGAGAACTAGCTGTGATTATACAAGGTCAAAGCACAAGAGGTAGAGAATAAAAACTCAAGACAATCAACTTTTTTCTGCATGTTGCCAGACAACTGCCCGATCATCCCCTCTACTCCTAAACAATAGATGATTTTTACTGCTATTAAGGTAAAGGGAAAAAATAGAGTAAAACACTGAGGGGTAGGGGAAAAACAGCTTAGGAACCAGGCACAGCATATTCTAAGGTCCTGAGGAATGAAGGAGAATTGCATTTTCTAAGGAGGAAGAGAAGACTGTGAAGGGGAGGAGAGTAAATGGCATGATTTGAAAACAAAGTTAATCAGCACAACTCGAATCAGATAGGGCATCATCAGCTATATAAGAATGTATGTCTTCATTCTATGAGCACAACTCGAATCAGATAGGGCATCATCAGCTATATAAGAATGTATGTCTTCATTCTATGAGCAAATGAAGGCTTTGAAGAGTTTTAAGTGAACCAGTGAAATAATCAATTATACATTTTGAAAAGATCTCTGCTAAAAAAGAAAATCATTGGGAAGGAAAAAAGTACAGAAGCAAGGAGACCATCATTCATTCATTCAACAAATAATGATTCAACACCTGCTAAATATCAGACCTTATTCTAGACATTGGGAATAAAGTCATAAAGAATGCAAATAAAATATTGTTCTCATGGAGCTAACAACTGAGCAGGAGAAGACAGAAAATAAACAAATTAAGTGCAATGTGTAGGTGTTGTATAGCAAGAACTGTCATGGGAGAAAAATAAGGCAGAAAAGAGAGGGCTTGGCCAAGGGAATGGAGAGGGTGAATTCTGCTATTAGTGAGGAAGTCTCAGAAATAATCACTGAGAAGACAACGCTTGAACCAAGACTTAAAGGAGGTGAGGAGTCAGCCATACAGATCACTGGAGAATGAGCATCCTAAGCAGAAGAACCAGTAAGTGCAAAGGTCCTGAGGCAGGAACATGCTCGATTCTGGGAAACACCAAGGAGGCCAGGTGAGGAGTCAGCAAGGAGCTGTAGAGAGGGGAGGGGATCAGGTGGGGCCTGATGAGCCAGGATGAAGTCTTTGATTCTTACTCTAACTGAGAGAGGAAGCCCAGGGAGGGCTCTGAGCAGAGGACAGCTCCCACTGCTGCGTGCAGAGGAGACAGTCTGTGAGGGGCAGGGGCAGTGTCGGGTGGGGGGAGAAGGGCAGGGACAGAAGCAGGGAGGTTAGTTAGTATAAGGCTAGCACAATAACCCAGGCCAAAGATGATGGCAGCTTGGTCCGGGGGTAGAAATAAAGCTGATGAAAAGTGGAAAGACAGTGTGTATTTTGAACACAGAGCCCAGATGCGCTGGCAGATCATATGAGTTAGAGGGAAAGAGGGGAAAGAGGGCAGTTGGGGCCTTTGGCAGGAATCACCTGAAGGATGATGCGGCCATTGACTGAAATGTGGAAAATTGCAGTGGGACACTGTTGGGGGGAGAATTAGTTTGGCTTTGCATATGTCACACTGAGGTGCCAATAAGACATCTCCTTCCACGGGATTAGTAGTGAGGGAGAGCAGAGAAAGAGGGGCCTCGCCTGGGAGCGAAATGAAGTCCGGAGCAATCTTTGTGAAGCAGGACAGGCCGGGATTCCCACGAGACCTTCTCGGTGCTGTGGAGGCCTGTGGTCACGGAGAGTGCAGACACACTCAGGAAAGGAAAGTCAGCAAGGCCTGGTGGAGAGGCCGTGAGCAAAGGAATCCAGGGTTAAACACTAAGTGAGGAGAAACTCACATAGTGAAGGTTTGTCCAGTTTGTTCAGAAAGCAGGAATGGGAAATGCAGTTAATGCTAATTAGTCTAATGAATTCAATTCCAGGAACCTAGCGCAGTAGTAAAAAGGCATGTGTAATACTAGACTGCGTGAATAAGGAAAGGCAGCATTTAGAAACAATTTGCATTATTTATTTGTATATGTATCTGCAAGGGCAGGAGAAATACCTGGAGGGAGATACTGCCAGATACTTCAGGTATTATCTGTAGGTGGTGGGATTTCCAGCAAGTTTTATTTTTTTTTACTTTTCTCTTTACTTCCTAAGTTTTAATTATTGTGTTTTATTTCACAACTTAAAAATCAGAACATCAGTTTTGTTCTCTACAAGGAAAATGAAGGAGGCAACAAAGAATCTATGAGGTGTTGGCAAAACTGGGCAGCTCCATGCAGGAGAATGAAACCGGACCACTGTCCAACCCCTACACAAAAGTAAACTCAAAATGGATCAAAGACCTGAACTTAAGTCATGAAACATAAAATTCTTAGAAGAAAACATAGGCAAAAATCTGTTGAATATAAACATGAGCAACTTTTTCCTGAACACATATCCTTGAACAAGGGAAACAAAATAAAAAATGAAAAAATGGGACTACACCATGCTAAAAAGCTTCTATACAGCAAAGAACACCATCAGTGGAACAAAAAGGCCTCCTACAGTGTGGGAGAATATACTTGTAAATGACAGATCCAACAAGGGGTTAACATTCCAAAATATATAAAGAACTCATATGCCTCAACACCCAAAAAAGCAAGTAACCCAATTAAAGAATGGGTGGAGGATCTGAACAGACACTTCTCCAAAGAAGAAATTCAGATGGCCTACAGACACATGAAAAGATGCTCCACATCGCTAATTATCAGGGAAATGCCAATTAAAACCACAATGAGATATCACCTCACACCAGTTAGGATGGCCAACATAGAAAAGAATAGGAACAACAAATGCTGGCGAGGATGCAGAGAAAGGGGAACCCTCCTGCACTGCTGCTGGGAATGTAAGCTAGTTCAACCATTGTGGAAAGCACATGGAGGTTCCTCAAAAAACTAAAAATAGAAATACCATTTGACCCCGGAATCCCACTCCTTGGAATTTACCCAAAGAATACAACTTCCCAGATTCAAAAAGACATATGCACCCCTACGTTTATCGCAGCACTATTTACAATAGCCAAGATAAGGAAGCACCCTAAGTGTCCATCAGTAGATGAATGGATAAAGAAGAGGTGGTACATATACACAATGGAATACTATTTGGCCATAAGAAAGAAACAAATCCTACCATTTGCAACAACATGGATGGAGCTGGAGGACATTATGCTCAGTGAAATAAGCCAGGTGGAGAAAGACAAGTGCCAAATGATTTCCCTCATTTGTGGAGTATAACAATGAAGCAAAACTGAAGGAACAAAATAGCAGCCGACTCACAGACTCCAAGAAGGGACTAGTGGTTACCAAAGGGAAAGGGACTGGTGGGGGGTGGGGGGAGAAGGGGGGGAGAAGGGGAATAAGAGGCATTAAGAGGCATTACAATTAGCACACATAATGTAGCGGGGGAGCACAGGGAAGGCAGTACAGCACAGAGAAGACAACTAGTGATTCTATACCATCCTACTATGCTGCTGGACAGTGACTATAATGGGGTATATGGTGGGGACTTGATAATGGGGGAAATCTAGTAGCCACAATGTTGCTCATGTAATTATATATTAATGATACCAAAATAAATAAATAAATAAAAGAATCTATGAGGTGATTTACAGTTGGTCAAACTCCTGCTAGATGACTGGCTCCATTTTTAAGCTCTGAGATGTCAAAAGCTAGTAACATAAGGATTCCAATTTGAGTAAAAAATGAGGTGAAAAATCCATGTCTTTAAAAATCGTAAGTAAATACAAGTTATGTTTGCTGGGCAGATTAATTAAAAGCAAGGTCTAGAATATTCATCGTTTTCAATATTGTTTGTCATTACTGGCAAGAAGCAAGCAAGAAGAAGAAGAGAATACTTTGTTGAGGCAAAGTGAACCATAACTGAGAAGCGGCGAGACTCGGGGACCCAGGAAGCCCAGCTTCTCCTTCACTGCGCATTCAGATTGGGGGGGAGTCTCTAACCTTAGAACAAAACACATTGCTTTCTTGGCCTCACTGAAGCCACCCCAAATCCCGTGTGCTTGTCTTTTGTAAATTATGTTTATTTTTAATATTGCATGCTCATGAGTCTTTTATACACCAAATGTCACACATTGATGAATGGCATGAGACCATCCCTGCATCCTGCATTTATTTTTTATTTCACGTAGTATTATGCAAGGCCTGCAGGCATCTCCACGGTCCCATATTGTAGATGTTCTCATTCTTCCTTCCCAGGCATAATCCCAGGTTGGATCATTTATACCATTTGCTGCTTCAATTTTGAGATGATAGCCACTGACGGCTCGTTGTTGGTAGATTGTAAGTGCACATGTGTCTGCTGCTCTTTCCCTCCTGAGCTAGTGAACCAGAATTTAGAATGGCAGTGGAATTAATGGCTATCAAGGGAAGGAGCAGAGTTTAATGGAAACCTAAGCATCAAGGAGTGGGGGAAGTGACCTTGTAATGAAACATAGAGTGAAGAAATTACTGAAATTCTTCTCTTTTCCTTCTACAGGAAGCTTACAGATTCGGTACAACCTGGGCGGCACCAGGGAGCCCTATAATATTGATGTAGAGCACAGGAACATGGCCAATGGACAACCCCACAATGTTAACCTCACCCGGCACGAGAAGACGGTGATCCTTAAGGTATGTGTGCACACACATATCCACTGTATACGACAGAGGGTCTTAATCTCCTCTGTCACACTTGGCCATTGACTGGGTTTGGTTTGGTTTGGGGTGGTTGGGGCAGGCGGAAGAGACACCTATTATGGTTTCTTCTACAAATTCCTGACTAGTGAAAGACAGATTGTTCTTACAGAAAGACAATGACGGAGTTTATGGTAAAGAAATTTGTCGGGGAGAAGGTGGAATAAATGTGTACTCTGTAAAGTCTTCGTAGCTTTCCCACTTTTAGGCCCACACATCTATCAGTCTGCTGTTTCTATCCATCCCAGTCTTTTTTTCTCCATGCTCTCAGATGTCTGAAGTTTATCATGTTTTGCAGCAAAGGTTATTTTGGCGTAGCTGACCTACTTTTTCACTACTCCAACACAATATGAATAACGATATTTTTATTTCTCTGTGGATGCTTAGGAATCCCCGAAACACAGACCTTCCCCAGAATCTCAGACTGGGGTTGTAGGCTCTCAACACACAAAGGGACGGTTCTATTGTGGCAGTCAAATGTTATTTCAGGTTCATTGATTGTCCCGACTCCCACCACGGACTTTTACAATGAAGACACCAACCTCCAAGACACCATGAATAAAACATAGCATGAGGAGGTCTCCCTGGGAACTAAGCTGGAAGATCAAGGATGGGAACTGCCACAGCTTTCTCTAGAAGGGCTTCAAAACAGATACCTGTCAGGAGAAGGAACAGCAGGGGGATGCTGTTTTGTCAGTAAAGTGGAGTGTCATTTGGCAGGCGTTCAGCAGCCCCTAAGACCTCATTCAGATTCGGCTGGTTGCTGTGGGAAGTTCAGGTTGCAAAGAAAAGGCACAGCCTCTTTTTGAGCACTGGTGGATGTCAAATTCATAACTTGATATGGAGTTTACGCTTGGCCTTTAGCCGTAAATGCTGGAAGTATTTTAAGAAGACGTCTTTCCTAGGAAAATGACAAGGTGCAGTTACAGCTTATCATGCAGTCCATCAGATGTGGTGTGAATAGGTTACTTCACAGTGACAGAGGGCCTGAGTCTAGCACAGTGCCTGGCACGTATTAGGTGCTACAAATTATGCATTGGGTAAATCAAGACTGTCTCCAACCAAAATTCAAGGTTTATTCAAAAAAGCCAGCAATGTCAGGATTAGTACAGTTTATACCATTACAGGATTAGGATGGTTTTACACCATTGTATCAACATTGTGTTTGCTGGTTTTTGATTAGGAACATTCTCTCATTTTAAGCCACACCATCTGTCACCTCTTTTAAAGCGATTTATCTTGCCATTTTAACATTGCAAAATAATATTTAAAGTTCAAAAGAGCTCAACGATTGGTTTTAAGGCCAGTACCATGGAGGAGATCCCCACAGCTCTAGAATCATGTAGGGTTACCTCTCACTCTCACCAGGAAAAGGCCTTGCTGGCTAGGATGGCTGTGGGTTGTGGAACCATATTGAAAGATGACGAAGGGTGGGTGGGAGGGGAGAGTAGAGGTGATTGGCTAAATGATTCCATTTCTGGGTATATTTCCCACAATGAAAGTCTAAAGTAAGGACAGATTTAAGTTGGTCCCCATTCTGGCACATTCCACCAGCTGGGGATTCTTTGCAACCAACAACTCTTTAAGAACAAATATCAGCTTAATCAGAGCTGCTGCCCACCCCAGGGATTAGAGTTTGCCCAGAGCAAGGGCAGAGGTGTGGACTGTTTTAAGACTTCAGGGCTTTGGAGGCACAGAAGGCCAGAGAACCCTAGAGAGCAGAGGGCCCCGGAGCTGCAGGGAGTTCAGGGGACTGAGAGGGGGCCTTGGGGACTGCCCGGTTCTGTTGCTCAGGGTTCTTGTGGTTGCAAAGGACAGAAAACCAATTCATCCATAGGGAAAATGCCTAGGGCAGGTCATGGACTTTAAGAAAGGGTACGGTAACATTTGGGGAGAGAATCCAGGGTACCTGGAGGATTAAAGCAAAGACTACAATGCCACTGAGCCCCTCTCCCTCTCCATGTCCCCCTCACTCCCTTCCTCCCGCTCTCCCTGCAGGCCTCCCTCCTCCCCCTCCCTTGTCTCTGCTTATCTGCCTCTCTCCCGGAAACTGGATCAATACCTCTCCCAGCAGACTCCACCTTTCACAGACACTGGGATATGGGGCTTCCGTCTTCCCGAGTTTGCTACCAGAAGAAAGGTCCTCCTTTCTTTGTTCTCATTTTAAAATCCCAGAGAAGGTCTCTGATTGGCCTGGTTTGGGTCATGTGCTCACTATGTTGGGAGGAGGGGGACCAATGGCTGCTAATCAAATCAAATCTCATGATTGGTGGGGAACTGGGGAGCCTAACAAAATAGGAACACAGCTCCAGAAAAAGCGAACGTGACGGGTATGAAAATATAGGCTGTGCAATGCTTTGAGGCAAGGGGAAAGGCAGACCGGAAGCCCTCCCAAAGGCCTGACTGCGTGCTGCTGTGGGGGTGCACCCAGGGGGCTGCAAAGCCCTGCCCTCCCTCCTCCTCCCGCCACTCCATGCGGCGCGACGGCGCTCAGGTTTCTGGACGCGTGGAGAAAGCCAGACACCCTGACCCAGTTGAATTCAGACTGGAAGCACTTTGTGGCCTGGGTGCTCTGGACTCTCAGCCCGACTCCCGTCCAGCTCAGATGGAAAGTAAAGGTAGAGACGGCAGAGGGAGAAACGACACGACTCCTCCTTATGGAAAAATAAGTCGGACTCCTTGTTCTGTTTCTTTCAGGCAGGAAGGCCTTGTGGAGCAGAATGTAATTTCAAGGGTAACTTTACGCCAAAAACACTCAGGTTTCTTCTGAAAGCAATCTATTAATCCATCTCGAGAACTTCTACAACCTCAAAATGTGTAGGGAGAGATATAATGAAATGTTAATCGTGATTATTTCTATGTGAAGGGGTTGTAAATGGTCTAATTTCCTCTAGGGTATTCTCTATTTCCTCCTTTTTTCTTAGAAGTATATGTTGCAGTGTTTTGCATATTTTGCATTTTTTAATTAAAAAATATGAAACATACTGATACCCTCAACCTGTTCTGAGATCCCCCAGTTATAATGAAATATAATGACAAAGATATTCAAATAATTTCAAATTAACATGTACTTCTAATCAAAGAACCAAAATAAAGCAAATTCAAAGATGAGTTTAAAAGGGCTGCAGAATGAGACCTTTGGAACTATGGTGCAATTCTATACATTTATCCATGAACAGACAACACATCGCTCTGGTGATGTTTATCGGTGTTCATGGTGTTTTTAAAAGCAGACTGACTTCCCTAGCCGGGTTTGGCTAAAGCTAACATCAAATCAGTTTGCATTCTGTGAGCACACACCGTCCGAAGTGGTGCTGAGCACTTGAGGGAAATTGACCTTGGATGAAACATCGGCTGCCAAAAAAACAAAGTGCCCGATCTCCACACAGATAATGAAGATCGGACACCAGAGCGAACAGGAATCCATGACAACCTCGAGTGGCGTAATTTATGAAAACTCACGGCTGCATTGGGGACGGTAGCTGAGGGCTTTCCACCAGTCAAAACGGAAAACAAACCCCAGGCAGGCAAAGAACACGTGGCAAGTACTGTGTGCAGTGAAAAATCAGGCCAGTTAGCATGAACGCAAGAACCGAACGTTACAGTGAACAATTCCGAAGTCTTGTGCTACAAATCCTTTCTTACTTTCCTCCCTTCCTGTTCTCCTAGCTCTTTTCTTCCCACTTCCCTGCCCTTCATCCCAAGCCCACTGCACATGGGATGGAAAGTGGCTCCCAGGCAGTACATAAAATGAAGGAGAGAATTAAAGTAAGTCACCACAGTAGGGTCCCAAGATGAGAGGGAAATAGACCGTAAGTCTCCAGGTCATAAGGTCTCACCCACTTGCATAAATTTCGCTCTGAACTTCTTGGAGGCCAGAAGTATACAACATTCAGGAATAAAATGTACCAGCTCCTCAAGAAAATTTAAATTTTCCTTACTAAGTCATCTTCTTTTTATTTTTTATTATTATATACCATAGATTCTATTTACTGGTATAGAAAGCTGGAAATATCATATAGTACATGACAATAGCTCACGTCCATTGATAATTAACTGTGTTCTAGGCATGGCACTAAGCATGTTACACACATTCTCTTAGTAATCCCACCAAAACCTTCTCAGATAGGTTACCATTATTACCCCATTTTGGATGTGGAAACTAAAGTGCAAAAGTGTGACATACTTGCCCAAAGTTAGAAAGCAGTATTAGTGAAAGCATAGATGAACCCAGGCCTGTCACACTTTGAAGTTTACCCATGGTTCTTAACCCCCACTTAATAGAGAGATATCTGGAAGGATGGTCTTCAGATTTTGAATGTGGATACCTCTGGCCATTAAGAAATTGAGTGACATTATAACAACAGTAATAATGTTATATTTATTATGAAATAGTTCAAAAATATGCAAAGGCACAGAGAATAATAAAACATACACCCACGTAGCCACCATTCAAACATTACAAATATGGCACTTCGCTGTATTTCTAGATATTTTTACAAGGCAGGGATGGTTGAAGCCCTTCGTCCCCCTTACCATACAGTGAGCCCTGAGGAAGGTATACCTTCAACAGCATTTCTGCAGCAAATGTGTTTCTCATAAGGCTGTTTGATGTAGCATCTCCTTAGGAATATCAAGTGCAACTTAGTATGGATTTCAGCCCCCACAGGTGTGGAGGGAGTGGGGCAGAAAAGGAAGATGGGCAGGTGCATGGGGTGGGGCAGAGGTGATACAGCTTTCTGATATCCGGGCCTGATCCAAAGATAAAGTTAGCTCAAATAAACGAATGAACTACGTGTTCTGTGTACAGCTGTCATGTATTTGGAGTTTTGATGGAAGTTAGACAATAAAGAGCTTAGGCATATATTCTCTGGCACAGACACTCAGAATCCATATTCACTGAAAGTCAAATGAACAGATGGTAGAGATGTATCATTTTGTCTCTTATCTAACTGGAGGACCATCCCATCTTTGCCAAGAAGAAGCTAACAGATTTCCTGCAAGCAATATAAGGACTTCCTTTAAAACATAAACTCACAGTCTTCCAGGGCCAATGTGATTAGGTCCCCAAATTTCTATATCACAAAAAGTGTGACTTCAGTTGTTTTCATCAGGAATTTTTAAAACAAATGTTCAAAGAAATCACTGAATTATCCCATAAAGATGAAAATTTCTTACCTGCTACTAATCAGAATTCAACCAAATTATACAAAAACTGTTGCATCAATTGCTAATTGAGCTCTATATCGAATACAAATCCTAAAAATGATCAGAGAAATGTTACCCACAGCAACAAGCAGTGTGTGCTACGTGTAGGCATATACGAAAAGATATAAATACTAGGATAACACCAGCTGCCATTACAAATTAGCCCTAAAATCTCCGTGTTTAATCCAAGAAAGTCTGTCTTGTATCCTCTGTTTCTAGAAAAGGCAGGTCCTGTGATCTCTAGTAGTGATGAGACCATGCTGGGTAGGCACTCTGAGGACCCACACCACCATCAATCCATCCCTCCCTTTGCAGCAGGAGTAGTTCCTTGATTAGACCAGATTCCTGTCCGTTTTCTGCATGGCCCTCCAGGGCTCTGTCCTCTGGGAGGCTCGACCTAGTCCATGATCTGTCATGCCCACTTCCGAGTTGAGGGTTGGGGAATGACGCGGTCCTTGAAGCTGTTCGGCTTCGGGGTCCATTTACTGTGAGTGTTAATTGCACCAAGGGCTGTTTTGTGTTCCGAGTGTTTTGTAGAATAGCTGTGTGGTTTCTTTGCCAATACACTTCCTTCAAAACCTGAGTTGGCTTCTTTCTCATCTCTTTGCTTCCAGTCCACTTCACATACCAATAGATAAATGATTCTTACGTATCAGTTGACACATAGATTCTTCTCTGGACATAAATCTTGGATCTGTGTAACCATTAGGTGCCAAGTGCCCATGCCTCTCTCTCAAGATTATGAGGCCACCTGAAAACAGAAGGTTTGTTCTTGAGGGGAGGTAAAGACCCTTAATTTAACTTCACTCCCAGGGTTAAGTCAGTTTGCTGAGCTGAGAGATCTTATGGTACTTTTGTTGGTCAAAGATTGTTGCAGTCTTATTTCTTACTCTCAGGTATAGGGCTCTAAATGTTGGGACATTTCTCTATTCCCTTCACTGATGTTTGGAAACTGGCCAGTTCTTCTCTGAACCCATCTCTTGCTTGACACAGGCAGGTCATAGGCCGTCAGTCTGCCTTCCAGGTTACCTGAGGTGACAGTTTTACAAAATATTTTATTGCATATCATCGTTGTCCATCTTTGCAGCCTCTAATATCAATTTCTCTACCATGTGCCACCTGACCACAGACCCCGTGCTACATATTTTAGGTTTCTGCTATGGTAGCACTCTGCTTCAAGACACCAATTTATGTATTAGTTGCAGTTATATTAGCTTCTATAACAACAAAGATCTTTTTATACATTATGGTAATAGTTTCACAGGATACTTATCTCCAAACTCATCAAGTTGTTTATATTAGTTTTGTACAGCTTTTGGTCAGTCAAAAATAGATACATAAAATAGATTGCAACAAGAAATTGTTGGAAGAATTTTATTAGCAGCAAAATGAGTAGTTCAGTTATGGACTTTTGCAGCAACAATATATTTTAATCGACATAAAACATCGTTAGGCAGGGGGCACCACTTTCTGTATGTGGAGAACTGTTCAATTGTAAGGCATTTCAGGTAACCTCCTTAAGCCAGGAGAAAGCCATTCTGCACTGGAAGGAGCCTTAATAACCACAGAACATAGTGCTTGAAACACTGCCATACATGTCCTCATTTGATACATGCCACCTAAGGGGAAAAGCTAGCCCCGTTAACCAGATGAAACAGAGATAAAGGGCTTCCAGGTGACTAACAAGGGCCCAGTGCTCGCAAGAGCCAGAATCGCAGCCAGCCCAGACCCCCAGACCCCTCCTCCAGTGGCAGGTCATTGCTCACACCCTTGTTTCTCTTCACCTTTGCAAATAGTCGAGAACCAGGCTCCCCCTTGCTAGTTTGCCTGACAAACTTGAAAACTTTCAACAGTTTTAAGTAAAAGTTGGTCATTTAGGAGTTCATTGTTTTGTCTGGAGTCAGTTAGGGTAGCAGTGGGAGACCCTGAGTGAGTAAGGGCTTGCCTGTCTGATAGACTGTGTTCAGAGACAGGAAGGGTGGCGAGCGTGACCTGGAAGGAGTCACACCACCTCCCACGTGGCCCAGAAAATGCCACGCAACTGGAGGGGGACACACCTGTGAACCCTTCCTCAAGCAGGCCACTCAGTCCACCTAACGAGGAAGCCACATCAGAACACAGGCTCAACACCCTTTCTACAACATATTGTTAGAAAACAAATCAAGTATGTGAGAAAAGTTCATGCACTTTGACCTTGGCTTTATAAAACCAATGCTAGGGAGCCTTTTAAACAAACCACAAATAGTGTTCATACTGAACAAGAAATAAAATACAGAACCTACTGAGATTTCTGAAAACTTATGTTCGTTTATGAAATACCAAATTAGGTGATAGTCCCCTTAGGAAAAAAAATAATGTAATCAGGGGGAAACACATTTGTTCAAAGAAATGACTTCATGATGTTTGCTGGGGGCATAAAATCATAAGTTTTACAAGTGTAAAAGAACTAAGTGGTCCAAGGTTAAGGCCTGTGTTTTATGCCATACAAAAAATCCCATACCGATTCTTTAGGTAAACAGGGACGTAACATCCTGCTCTCCATGTAGCAGCCTTCTTTTCTATGGTATGTGGAGCACACACTGAAATTAGACACCAGAGCTCAGATTATTTAAAAATGTGTGCCTTTATTACCCTTGAAATTTCTGCCAATAAAGAGCAATATTAAAATATATATGGATGTAAACACTCCTGAAAACTGCAATATCAGAGGTCGTTCAAGCCTTTATTAAAGAAAATAACACCGTTTGGAAGCATTAAATCTTTTTTAGGGACATCAGAACAAAGAAAGCAAGCTGACCTAGCTAGCCTGAGGCCCTGCTCTTGAAATTACATTTACTGCAACTTCTTCCCTTTGGCTAATTTACTGTTTATCTCCTCTGATGATGAACTCTGCCTCGATATGCATGACAAGCATGCTGGACGGGGGCAAGTGATTCGAAAATAATGCTGAGCTTCTTGGGTCTCCTGCACCCCTCCCTGCTCGCCCACCAGCTCCCCGGCTCTCTGTTGGGGTTTTCAGCAAGCATGTTACTACTTCACCATCCCCTGTAATGGAAAACTGACTCATGTTTAACTCTGTGGAGGGCATAGGCCAATATTTTACTAGTTTCTTATAGCATTACACTGATTTGATTTCATAGAAGATATCTAGGAAGAGAAGAGAAAGGGATGTATATATTGGAAATGCACTGTTAATTCCTTTTTTATTAAGGTATCAGTGATATACAATCACATGAGCAACATTGTGGTTACTAGATTCCCCCCATTATCAATACAGCTCCCCACCACATACCCCACTACAGTCACTGTCCATCAGCAAAGTAAGATGCTATAGAGTCACTACCTGTCTTCTCTGTTCTATACTGCCTTCCCCCTTCCCACCCACCCTCCCCAGTCCCTTTCCCTTTGGTAACTGTCAGTCCATTCTTGGGTTCTGTGAGTTTGCTGCTGTTTTGTTCCTTCAGTTTTTGCTTTGTTGTTATACTTCACAGATGAGTGAAATCATTTGGTACTTGTCTTTCTCCACCTGGCTTATATCACTGAGCATAATACCCTCTAGCTCCATCCATGTTGTTGCACATTGCAAATGGTAGGATTTGTTTTCTTCTTATGGCTGAATAATATTCCATTGTATATTTGTACCACATCTTCTTTATCCATTCATCTACTGATGGACACTTAGGTTGCTTCCATTTCTTGGCTATTGTAAATAGTGCTGCGATAAACATAGGGGTGCGTCTGTCTTTTTCAAACTGGGCTGCTGCATCCTTAGGGTAAATTCCTAGGAGTGGAATTCCTGGGTCAAATGGTATTTCTATTTTTAATTTTTTGAGGAACTTCCATATTGCTTTCCACAATGGTTGAACTAATTTACATTCCCACCAGCAGTGTAGGAGGGTCCCCCTTTCTCCACATCCTCGCCAGCATTTGTTATGCTATTTTGCCTCTTCTACAATTCATAAAAGTCATGCGGAGGAACCAAAGGGAAAGTAAGCTCAACCCATCAAACTCGTCAGATCTGAAACAGAAAAAGACTCGTAACAAATATGTCAGCACTTCCAAGGTTTTCATTTCTTCTCTAAAGCAATTTCATCTGCAAATGAATTATGCGCTCCAGGGCTAGACAGGACCTCATTCCTCCACTCCAGAAAAATATGTTTACTTCACTTCACATTTCTTGCAGCTCAGTGGGGAAGCAGCTGTGATGCAATTTCTGATCCGGTTTGGGGTCTGAGGCATCCACTCTCTTTCCTTCTCCAGAGCACAGCCAAAGCTTACAAACCCACAGTTGCAGAGTTCATTTTTTCCCCCAAGCACATTAAGTACATAAATCAACTCTCAAGAACGAAGATAAGGTTCCTGGATTTCTACATTGTCTGGCATGAAAACTAAAGTCCAATGTGTGAGGCACCACATTGTTATATCCATCCACAGTGCCCCAAAATGACTCTCAAAGACTGTGATTCCCGATGCTGTTTTTTAGTACACTAGGCAGAGTGGGCTGTTTGCCGTGCACAGGTGGCTGTGCACATACATTTCTCTCCTGTCTGAAACACAAATGTTTCTCAACGTGCAGTCTGAGGTTCTGAAGTGTGACACACCGCCCTCCTGCTCAGGAGAGGGGTCCTCAGCCCCGGGACTGGGTGAGGATTTTGAAGGCCCCAGTGGTCTGGAGCAGGTGCTCAGCCTGGGATCAGATGCCCTCTAGCGGCCAGTAGTCATCCCCGTGCTGGGAAGGGAAGGCTTCCTGGTGGAGCCGACTTGGGCACGGTGGCCAAGCGCTCATGCTTGGAGGGCCCTGGGCTGCAGTGTGGGTCGTATGAGCCTCAGGAAGCACGGTGGTGACTCGGTGTTGCCTGTATAAGTGGGAGCTCGCCGCTGTGCCCAGAGGGTACAGCCCAGGGGTTTTGCTTAGGCGTGTACATCTTACAGTTGTATCCCTGGGCCCTGGAGATGGGAGAGTCTCAAGAAGTGTTTGAGACACTGAATATGTGACTGTATTGAGTTTCGAAATGACGGATTCTCGGCACAGGCCCTGTGCTCTGCCAGCTGAGAGCATGGACTCTTCCAAGACGTTTCATTTGCATCTCCCCTCAGGCATCACTTCCTGAACCAAAAGAATGAGTGCTTCTCTAACATCTTTGAGATGAGGAGATAGGATCCAAGCATCAGAAGGGATGGTCATACACACGTTTTGGGGGTAGCAGGGAGGGTCTGGGCTAGTGGCCCAACAGTGAAGATGGGGAAGGAGCATCAAAGGCAAGTGGAAGTAAAAGCGAACAAAGCAATCAGTCCCCTACCAGCCTGACTCCTGGGCCCCAGTGGAAGTGACCCCAGGGTCTGAGCTACCCCCCCATGGCTGCTCCCTGTGCTTGCATGCTTGACCCCAACAGCTGGACACCACAGGTGTGGCATGGGCACAGAGCAACACGACCTGTAGGTTTCTGTAGGCTGTCTGAAGATCTGTCCTGATGCCAGAGATGGATGCAAAGGGGGGTGTGGCCATACAAATCAGAAGGTCCATAAAAGGGGGGGTAGTAGAAGTGCCGCGGGGCTGGTGGGCCCCACTCTCCTCATTCCCAGGAGTATCACTGCCTCCCCGTGGGCATGGCGCAGCCCAGCTCAGCGGTGGCACCAGATCCCGGCTGGCATAATGGAGCAGCTTTGCAGGCCCATAGGCCCTCTGGGCTGCACCTCCTACGGTCTGTGTGCCCCCAGAGGCATCGGAACTTAATCCGCATGCTTTGGTAATATGGGGCAAGAGTATGTGCCCACGGGGGTGTCGGCAGAGGCACTGAGACAGCATGTGCAGGGCACCTACGGCGGGATCTGACTGCAGCCGACCTTAAGAAATGTCAGATGCTGAACTGACGCCGATCACACTGAAGAGGACGGCCACACTTTTAGGGGAGAGCCTCTACACTTCTCCTCCTTCTCCCCAGTCCTTCAGCGACATCCTCTTTCTTCCCAAGATTGCCAAGGGAGCCCAGGCAGAATGTCCAGAACTAGGCCTTCCTAGAAGATGGCTTGAAGAAGAGCTGGGATTAGGGCAAAGTGCGGTGGGTCTGGGGTCACCATGAAGTTCGAGACTGCCTTTTCTGGAGTACCTTTGAACACAGGATGCAAGTCCAAAGCTAAATCTAATAGGCTTTCAGGCAGAGAATCATCTCAGTCCATTTTGTTATGGCCCTGTTAGCGCATGCACACACATACACAGACACACACACACACGCCAGGCTGGGTGGGTCACGGGAGAAGTGAGTGCTTTTCCTACATCTTGTCCATAATTTCTCCAAACACAGCATTAAAAATGTCAGTGTTTCCAGGGGGCCAAGCTTTCTACAAGCCCACAGAGCTGGCCAGCAAACAGCTCTCAGACCCATGGCACCTACCCCACATTCTGAAGTCAGTCTGTATATACTGATTTTCTTTGTATAGCTTTCTGCTCTTTCACTGGAACAGAATTTGAAGTATGTGGTTATCAGTCCTCTGATAATGCCAGTTTTTAGACTCTATCCTTAATTGTTAGTGCTGCCAAAACCTACTGGCAAAGTAATATTGATAGAACCTCTGTACTGAAAAGAATGTGTTGAGTTTTTTTTATATCAAGGACTTTATATTACAGTTAAAATCAATAGTCATGTAACCTTTTCAACCACACAAAATGAGTTCATTTTTATTATTAGTCTTTCTCTGCCATTACAGTGTCACAATTGCAAAATGAGCCAGGTCAACTTAAGCTTTATTGAAAGACCATTAAAGAAACAACTCAAACTCATTTAAATACTGAAGCCAGTACATTAAAAAGATCAATAAAGTAAAAGCACCTAGGCTTGCTCCACCTAAACATCCCACATATGAGAATCATTCCATAATCACAAGCCAAGCAAACCTATAAACCCAGAAGGCCAGCCAATAAAGAAGAAAATGCAGTTTCATTAAATAGGTTTAGAACCATAAAACCCTTAACTTTCATCTGATTAGACATACAGCACTTACATCTTCTTGAAGCACTTTACATCTTACATCAGCACTTTAAGATATCATCTGGTAAAGAATCATTGATCGATGAATGCCATTTACTTAGAAAAACCATTAGCTCCCTATGTTTATGGAATGACAATGACAGAAAACATAGTTTCATTTCTTTAAAAATAACAAATCCAGGATTAGGCTCTAGTGAACTGGAGTCCTCACCTGCAGGGAGTCAGGAAATATTCTCTCTGACAACACTTAGCACGGTAGCTTCCACTCGATAATGTGCATTAAACTGAATATTTACCACTCACTCCATAAACTTGGCTGAGGCACAAAACCTCTTTTCTTTCCTTAGTTTCCCCATATCTGAGTATGATAATATCCTTTTGTACCTCCTTCCCTAGATACGAGAACAAAGATGATTGTCACAAACCTCTACAAGTTCTTCCTTAAAAACCACTATATAAATGGCAAACTTCAGTAGTGATGTTTGCTTAGAATGATTTTAGAATCAGAATGGTCCTTGTGCCCACTGAGTCCAAACTCTGACCCACCTTAGAATTAACAACAGCCCCTGCCTGACATCACCAGAAACGGGAATTCTTCTTTTTTAAAAAAAAGCATTTATTGTATGTCTCTAAGTATAAAATCAAGTATGTTTCTTGTAGAACCTCCAGAAAAGAACCCAGAGGAAAACTAAGTTTGCTGGAGAGTTGCCATTTAAAGCCAAGTCCCTTCTCTTTTCCATTAAGCCCGTCTCACCTGCTCAGGATGGTCTGTCTGCCTTCTCTGCTGGCTAATTCCCATCAGCAAACAAACAAAAATTGATATTTTTCTCAATTAAAACACAGTTTTCTTCTGACCCCACTCTCCCCGTTTCTTTGTTTTTCTTGACAATAAATCTCCTGGAGATGTTTATCTGCGCTCACTATTTAGGGCCAGCTTCTCCTGTTCTCTCGTTTTTATTCAATCAACTTCACTGAAATGTGGATTGTATGCAGTGCAATGAACACACTTGCAGTGCACCAATTAAGGACTCTCGGCAGGTGTGCACACCCATGCAACCCGCACCATGCTCAAAGTAAGACCGTCTCCGATACCCCAGAAGGTGCCCTTGAGAGCCTTTCCTGTCAGTTCCCTCCAACCGTTGCCCCAAGCAACAACCCACCCAATTTCCATTTCTATAAAACTACGTATTAGTTTGACCTATTCTGTGATTTTACATAAATGGAATCAGAGTCTGAATTTTCCCTCCTTGTAAAGATTTGTGGATACAAATAACAAGTTGGGGGTGCTACACCCAACTTACAAAAATAACCAAAAATAAAACAACTAAAAATAACCCCAGCTGTGCCTGTCTGGAATCCTGACTTTGTATCCTAGCATTCAAGGGCCTGCACCACCTGGCTTCCCTCCCCGACCTTCCATTGTCCCGTCCTTTGGCTCATGACACAGCCTAAGGACCGTGAGGCTGGTCCCCTCAGTACCACTGGAGAGAATGGGTGTCTGTTTCTCTTTCAAAATGCCACCATACATTTTAAGATTTGGGGTGATACTTCATATTCACTTTTCAAATATTGTTTTATAATATTATTTCCTAATTGCTTTATAAGTCTTATTTCCAAAATAAGAGTCTAACACCTCGAACCCAGCTGGAAAGATCTCCTTTCACACAGCTTCAGCTTCGCCCCAAGCCCAGTTCACAGGGTGGCTCAATGGCAAAACCGCGTGGAAGTCCTTGTGTCATGTTAGGAAGTATCAGGAGTTACATCATTTTTTGAAAGACTACTGTAGAGAATGAGATACGGTCAGAGGGGTAACTGAGTCTTAAGCCACTGTCTCCCTCCTTCTGCAGAGAAGCCCCCTCGGCAGTTACCCCATGACACCACTGGCCTGTGCCCTGGGTGGCTTAGGGGACAGGTGCACTGCTGGGCAGGGGTAAACCTTCCCAGGACCACACAATGCAATTACCTCTGCTCACTTCCAAAGATTTGACTCATTATAAGCTTCTGGGAAGGACTCATGTTCAAATAAAGTCCTTGTGTCTGGACCAGTCACAACGAGGGCCACATGTTGAGAACTTGACGATCAGAGCAGCCACCCATCTCCACAGCGGCCAGTCCCGCCTCCACACCGCACACCATGACACAAACGTGCACTAGACATTGTTGTTCCTAATACACCATTTTTACTGATGGCCTTAAAACTTCCCCCGCACAACTCACCCCAGAATCAGCCAGGAATTAAAGTTAAACAGCCCCTAAAAACATGTGCTTGACAAATCAAGGTTACACAGGCTAATCAAGAATAAAATAGAAAAAGCCTCCATCACATTTGTTGTGTCTACACTGTTTCTCATAATTGTTCTCATTCACATTTCTTTATCTTTTTCATCTAATTAATTTTTAAAATTTGCCATTATATAATTTTAGCAACATATTTCTTAACACTTATTTTCAAAACTGACCATTTCTAATTTTATTTTTTCTCCTCTGTTTTCTGTCTCCCTTTTCCCACCCGTTGGTTGTTCCTTACTCCTAGAAAGTCATTTTACAGTTAATCAAAATGTGCTTTGCCTTGACCTCTTCAGGAAAACATGCCGTGTGAAATGATTTAATTGATGCTAATTATTTAAATAATTATCTAAACCACCCACTATGTGTAATGATTAAATTTGATGGCTATTAAAGTGATTTTAAATATAAAAGTGTATAAAAACCATGATCTCATACTAGATCTCTAAGAAGGAAATTGGAGGTGTAACTATTAGATAATGGGCATCAATGATTTTACATGCTTTATAATCATCATCTGAATTCTCATGTACAAGTCAAAACACAACCTGAAAGCCCTAAATATTTTCTGACCAGATTCTTTGAAAAACTTAGATGTTTGGCTTACTCTTGGTGCTAAAGTCTTTGAAATTAATGCTATTAAAGAACCGGCTGTATCAGCTGTGAAACTAGCCTTCTCTTGACATTTTTTTAAGTGATACAAATTTACTGATATAGAATCAGTTTTCTTTTTTAAAAAAGACTTCATACTTTAAATAGTAGTCGCTGTCTTTCCAGTAGGTGGAGTGTTAGACTAGGGAAGGTAGAGCAACATTTGAAGGCTAGTTTTTCTCTTTTTTGTATTTTGAGAATTTTTTACATCAACATAAATCACCTAATGGATTCCTTAAATAACTCTTTTCATTACATTAATACCACAGAACTTAAGTTGCATTAGACCCGACGAGGCGGATATATTGTACTGATAATAATAGAATGGTGGCATTAAGTACTCACAATACCTCTCTCTGGTCAAATTGCTTATCAAGGCATGAGTTGGGTTATCTACAGAGCTCCCCTCCTTGAAGAACAGAATTCTAATGGAACATAAACTAAAATTCCCATACCTTAAACACGCACACACACACACACACACACCAATAAACATGTCAATATCACTGAGCCTAACTCAATAAATGTGAAGTGAGCACCAAGGGGGTTGCAGGCCCATTTCCCATGGGTCATCAGTGTACTAGATGGTGCAGGAAAGAAACAGTCCTAAGCCTGGAGGTGAGGTGCCGTCGCCTGGCTCTGACGTCCGGGCGTAGTTGCCCTCTGCCTGCTTAGCCTGCCGCCCACAGTCTCCCAAGCCTGTGCTGTGTCAGCCTTGTGCCAGCTCCGAGGGGAGGAGAGGTGGCTGGGGTGTGGCCCTGGTCCTCACAGAGTCACCGTCTAGCCAGGGAACAGGAAGGGACTGGTGACCACCCTGTAGCTGGTGGCAAGTCCACAATTAACTACCTTTTTGTCTCCCACTCTCAGCTAAGTCTATCTGAATCCTCTGAATCCTCCCCATGAATAAAGACGAGGCAGAAGACATTTAGGTGAACTTCCCCTTGGTGCTGGAGTTGACGTTTCTCCTTCTGCCTCGGTGGTGAACGGCCTGAGGCCTGCAGGAGCGCCTACCCGCAGACCCCAGATGGGATGGAGATTCAGACGGAGAGAGGGAACCAGTCTCTGCCCTGGGCACTCTCTCCCCTTCCCCGCCCCTAGGAGGTCAGGGTGGAGAACGGGCGAGACAGCTGGTCCTTGTTCTGACCCCTGGTGTTCATTTGCATTGGCCTCTACTCATGTTTAGTCCTTTGCTTCAACTTGGAATAAAAACATCCATCAAGTGGTATGTTCTGAATTTAGTATCCCTAAGCTAATTCCAAGTAGTACCCAAAATTATAGAGTAGGAACAGAGGTAAGAAATCGCAGGCCCTGGTCTCGAGCCCCAGAAATATGCCATCACACTAGTATTTTGTGTCCCGTCAGCTCGGGAGACGGGCAGGCCTTCCAGACGTGAGCCATAACCCACACTGCCTCGGTCTGCCTCGTCGGTGCCCTCCCTACCTTCTCCATTTCACCCCAAAAACATAAACGGGCTAATGAAATCCCTTCCATCTCTGCCAAGGCAAACTGTGGCTTAAAGATGCAAATAAACTGAAACTGCCAAATAATACCTGAATGAACATGAAAGCCCTGAACTCAGCAAGTGTGACGTGAGCCCCAGCCTGACCCAGTCTGATGGTAAACGTGGGACAAATGATGCTCCCGTAAGGTTGTCCTGGAGCATATGGAGTCACAGCCTTTAATTTTAATGAGTCTCTATTACACAATCTCTTATTACCTCTTAACTGCAGTGAAATGACCACCAGCTAAATGTGCAGCAAAATAGCTCACCTGGACCGTAAAGAAATTACCTTGAAATAGTTACACTTCACCCTGGCAAATGCGCAAGTGCTCATTTGAATAGAGGCAGACACCTAGCAGGACCAGTGAAATGATAGAACTTGACGTGTTCCTTATGATTCTCAGGTTGAGCTCTTCTTGCGTTATCTGATTAAATACATTTTCTTTTTCAAATGTAAACATTTAAAATGCAGCTGATCATCTCCCTTCCCCAGCTGAGATGGCTGGGCTAGTTGAGGCGGCTGTCACTTGCAGCTTACCCTCTATCCCTGTCGCCAGGGTTAGCTGGGTTAGCATTCCAATTCTGCCACTCTCTGACTTTGGATGTTTTCTTTGTAGTATCAAAGAAGAGAACACCTCTCCAGAATCCACTTAATAATATGATATGTGAAAGCTTAGCACAAGCCTTGCATACAGCGGGTGCTCAACACATGCTCTTTACTGCTGTAGCTGTCTGTGTCCAGTCGGGAGATAGAAACCTCACAGTAGATTAAGCACAGGGTGTTTGATGGAAGAATTATCTGTGATAAAGATATCTCTGAGATGTAAGGAAACCCCTACAGAGTTTCCTAGAGGCACCCCAGGGCTGAGGAGGAGAACCCACCGAAGGACAAATGTGGGTGGAGACTTTGCGACCTCATTGGAGAAGGTATGGCTGTCCAGCCCTCCAGAGAGCAGCAAGGCTCTGGTTTGGCCAGGCTGGAGCTGGATGGAGCTCCCAGGCAATTAAAAGGCCACCCAGGGTGCAGCAGGGAAGCAGGCTCTCAGTAGGGGTTGGCGTGCATGTGCGGTGGGAGGCAGAAGCCTCAGTGCACGTGAGCCATGCAGGGACTGCACAGGGCCTCAGGTTTGCACGTCAGGAGGGCTGTCACCAGGCTATACAGTCACAGAGTGACCCCGCACTGGGCCTGTGGCTCGGGCAGAGCCCACCTCATGAATAAGACCTGGGAGTAGTCATGACATTTGGTGATAAACCAAAACCGAGCAGGATCACTGATGACAGAATCAAAATTCAACAACTCCTGATTCAAAATGAAAGAAATGGAATTTAATATAGATGAATGTAAAATTGAGCTGTTGGTTCAAGTCATCAGCCGCACATATACAGGAAGGGGAGGAGCAGACAGCAACCTGTGGAGACAAACTAGGGATTTGACCTTTCTGTGAGCTCAGTGCAGATAAGAAGGCATGGCTGCCGCATGGCCAAGTCTGTCTGGTCTGGGTCCGTAAACAGCTCAAGGGAAAGAGGGTAATTCCTGCTGGGATCAGGCCACATCTGAGGACTGATTCCACTTCTGTGCCCAGCGCTTTACACTGTCCATGCATTTCTGAGGACCTACTATGTGCTTGGCTTGTCCTGGGCCCAAAGACACAAGAAATGTAAAATCTAAAACATAGATTTGATAGTTTTTAAAGATTGTGTACTACATATCTAAATGGGGCATACCAGTCACTCGTTACAAATGATTTAGTTACATATTTATTGATGAGGTTGCGTAATACATTGTTAAGTAATGATACATAAATGCTAAACAGTTTGTTTAGTTGAGTTCCGTCCAATTTATGTAAAAAATTGAAAAAATTAACATTATCACCAAGAGGTTTTTTTTCTGCCAATCTGTTATTTTTTTTCTCTGTAATGACCATATATTGTCTGTATCCACTTTCAAGTTTTTTTTAACAAGATAGCTTAACTATAAGTACGTAGGAGCAGATCATCAACGGTAAAGTATTGTAAGGTGGCCTATTAATGACCCTGGCATTTTGTAGCCTTCATGACAACCGGTAACACACGGAGGGACAGCAGCAGTTACCCATTTGTGCCACCAGATGGCGCCAAAGTAGCTAGCGAATGTGTAGCAGCAGAAACTGAATAGCCTTTGTTCCAGAGAAACAACTCTCTGAGATTCGAATACTTAAGATTCTCTGACCAGAGTGTTTTGTTAATGATGCACTTGAAATTATAGAAAACTTTTCAGAATTATGATCGAACATGCCAACATTTGCTTTATTGGAGTTCTTTGGACTTCTGTTACAGGGCCACCAAACACACGCGCGCACAAAACCCCGCAGTACCCGTTCTGCGGGTCAAGACCCCCCAGATGCCCAAGATGTGATGAGACTCTCACTCTTCACCATGATTATGCAATAACCTCTAGGTTTTTCTAGTAAACCGTTTCAAGATTCGGGTGTAGGTAGTCATTAATAATTCCCGGATCACTCCTCAAAGCGGTTCGTTCTCCACGGGGTGAGTGCATTTAGCTCCCGCCCCACCCCGCACCCCCATAAGGACCTGGGAGTCAGCGCTGCTGCCTTGAGCGAGTGGTTTCTTTGCACGGTTCCCACGGGAAAGCCCGTGCTGGGTAGTCACGTGCTGTTCCCGTCTGAGATCCAACTTGTCTGACGCTTACCTTAGCAGGTATTAAACTCACCTCAGAAAGGCAAAAGGTTAACACAAAAGAGGTTTCTCACAGGTGGAGACAAAGAAGCACAGAAAGTTCTAGGAGCTCACAGCTGGGGTGTCTTGCCAATGGGTTTCAGCCCCGGGCAAGTTCACTATGGATTCAGTGTGACCAAAGAAAATGACAGCAAAACATTCTTGGGGTGAAAGGGTTGTACCCAACTTTATTTCCAGGTGGCAGGTCAGTCACTAGAATCCCACTCACTCAGAGCGAGTCTGCAGGCAGCAAGCCGGTCTCTGCCTCTGGGCCCCTCTGTCTGCACAGCCGTCCTCTGAGCCTCTGTCCTTGGCACTGCCACCACTCCAGCCTCTGCTCTGCTCTCCTGCAGCCTTGCAGCCGTACCACCGTGTCACCCAGAGCACTGGGCGGAGCTCTTTTTATAGAGTCAGCAGCCATGTATTGCCCACAGGTGTGCAGTGAGCTAGTCAACCAGGGCCAAGTGAGAATCCTGGCCACAGGAACTCTCATTTTATCCACATGGGGAAACCGGACTAAACTGCAGAGCTGTAAAAGGAGAGCGGAGGCAGGAAAAGCCAGGCAAGGGTGCAAAGGACAGGAGAAGCCCTGGGACTCGGAAACCACAGCGTTTGCACTTTTCGCCTGGGAAGTTAAGTCCGAGATGCGCGGGCTCCAGGGCCGTTTCCCTCCCTCTGCTGCCTGCTCACTCCACAGCTCCGATATCTTTGTCCCCTCCAGGCCCTAACATCCCTGCGCTGTGGCAGGAAGGAGAAATCACCCTCATTTTGAAAAGCAAGAAAACTATGTATATTTATTTACTGTTGGGGAGGAAGAATTTCCCCCTACTCCTAGAGATTCTTCTAGCTGGTTTAAGACTCAAATTGACATGACACAGATTAACAGGAGAAAAAAAATAGTTTAATTATGTGCACAGGGGGAATCCTATGTATCGGATAATAAACACAGATTCCAAAGACAGTAGGGACAATGCAATGCACATGTGAGCCAGGAGAAGAGGGTAGGGGTCTGAGGTGTCAAAGGGAAAGGGAAGCAATTCACATAAACATGAACGAGTAAATGTCCAGTAAACAAATGTCTGCTGAGCCACACAGAAACAGTGGGGCACAGAGAGCAGTTCTACTAGATTTTTGCCACATTCCTCCCTGCCTACCACCCTTAGGTTTATTGCGATGTAGTTATGTGCGGTGACAGCCCTCCGCCTGGAGCAGGTCCTCTCTCCAAATTGTCTTTACGTAGTTGGGTAGTTGGGGTAGGAGGAGGTCCAACTTTCTTTCTCAGTCTTTTGGGCCTTGATTGTTTTCAATTCTGAAATCATCTGCATGTCACAGCAGCACATCTTGGGGTGGCCTGCCCTTGACCCCTATGTTACCCAATTTAACTCTCAACATTTGATTGCATATTCATGTATATTTAATATACGCCTCATATTCATATTTGAATGTGTTTGTGTGTGCATTCTGCAAATCAATATTGTTCTGTAAGCTGGTAGTACCAAAAGGTAAAGCAAACAGGACAGTAAGATGATCCCAAAGAAAATTCATGGCCATGAATGTAGTGTTTTCTGTCTCAGAGGTCGGTACTAGAGTTTGGATCAAGCAGATTCTACTTGGTCAAAATGAGCAAGAATCTTAATCCAGCACATAAATTACACACAGAAAATGTGCATAAACTGAGGAACAATTCACAAAGGGTCTTCACTTACCTAGATAAAGTGTTTCAAATTACCGCAGCAAAGATGGCCTTCCAGTTGCTCAGGCTGGTATTTCAGAGTCAGCCCTGAGGAAATCAGGTCTGGAAACCAGGGTTCAGAAGGCAGTGTCGTCCCCCCAGGAAGGGTTGACCCCACGGCAGGACAGCCACGTTCTTCTCAAAGCGTCTCCTCTTTTCTTCCTGCAGCTGGATCACTACCCTTCCGCAAGTTACCGCCTGCCAGGTCCATCCGACACGCTGTTCAATTCGCCCAAGTCGCTCTTTCTGGGAAAAGTCATAGGTAAGAATTTAATGCGTTAGGTCTAAATGTGTGGTAAGAGTATGCTTGGTGTAAGAATTATCTGAGGTAGTATAAATTTGGATTTTTAAATGACCAGGTAAATTTCTCTCATCGGGTTCAGGCACATATACTCTCTCAGTACAAGAAAAGTTGTGTTGTTTTCCTCAGTGATGCAGAAGAGAAGCATTATCCGATCATCTTTGGGGTAAACTGCTCATGTAATACATTCTAAAGCTCCTAATTTGCCTTTGAAACACATCGGGCTTGCGGTTGGCCTTCTAAGTCAGGGATGGTAATGCAAACTACATTACTTGGTGTGTGACATAGACTACAGATATCCCTGCTTCTTTGTGAAGCCATTCAGTGTTTTACTGCAGACCTCTATCCGCTAAGGAGATGTAACTTCTTTGTCTGAGGGTATCCACAGGATGCTCTCTCCCTCTCACTCAAGAAAGCTACCTGACTGTGTTTGCAAACTAGAGGGCTAATACCCCGCCCCCAGGCATGACTGTGAATGTGAGTCACCCCTGCCCTTTTTGTATTGCAGATAAGTGCTGTCTAGATTCAAATAGACATACAAGTGGTTAAGTATTTCTAAATGATTAGTATAAAGCCAATGAAAAAATGTTTTACTATGAGAACATATATTGTGAAGCCAAAATGGACATAGTAAGATGGTGGGTACAGGCCAGGGAGGAACTGAGTCTGTGTCCAGTGGATGGTAGTAATCAGAAAAAGCACTCAATTAAAAAGATGGGGATGCAGATAATTAGGAGAACAGGGGGCCCAAACTATAATTTAAAAAATCAGTAATTTGTGCAGGACTTATTGTAGGCCAAGCTCTATCTTAAGCACTGAGACACTTAAACTCATTTAGCCCTTCTGGTAAGTCCATGAGATAATCAAGATTATCATACAAGAGAATGTGAGGTTATTATCCCCATTTTAAAGATGAGAAAACTGAGATACGGGGAGATTAAATAACCTGCCCAAAGCCACCTGCTTAACAAGAGGTAAAACCGAACTTGAACCCAGACAGTCAGATGCCTCACTCTGTGCTCCTGACTCCTGTACTGTGATCCTGTGATGTTCGGCTTAGAAATGAAAACAGAGACAGGAGAAGATGTTGGCAGCAGAGGCTGACCAGTTGAGGGCTAAGTCCTATGCCTCATGCCAAGAAGCGGCTAAGAGCAAAAAGGACTCCCGGACTGAGAACCAGGTGCACACCGGGCAAGACAGCAGACAAGGAGAGTCGTACGTAAGGCCCCAGAGGAAAGACTGTCTCCTCAGTAAAAGGGCAGAGGGCGGAGCTCAGCCAGTGCGTGAAGCGGGGAATAAACAGGGCTGACACTCACTGACCACCCACCACACTCTGGCGTCACGTTAGACATTTTACATGAGTAAACATGACAACTAGATGTCACAAAAATCCAGTGAAGCAAAACCTATGCCTATTATGCTCATTTTACAGATGAGGAAACTACATCTGAGGGACCCAGTTTGCCAAAGTTGCTCAGCTAGTATGTGGTTAAGCAGAGTTCTGGAGGTAGGGCGCTCTGACCAGAGTGCACAGTCTGACGCAGGCCAAAACAACTGGTCCAGAAGGGATGCAGCTGGAGTCAGAGATGCCGCTGATCGGCAGCGGAAGTGCTGCTTACTGGAGCAGAGTGGTGGCATTCGTGAGGTGTATCCTGGGGCATGGGCGAGTGCTCAGACCCCACCGCACATTCCTGCGACTCAGTCAGGAGTGAATGAAACTTGTAAGTGTTCCTTCAGGGCCATGATAACTCCATCAGAACGGACTCTGCACCGTGATACTATGAGTGCTAAACTCGCGACACTGTGATATTCCTGGAGTAGCATCCACCATGCACATACCTGGAAAAGGACTTAATTGCTTCAGTGAAACTCGCCAAGTCAAGTTTTGACAGGACTGTTGGGCGGCTGCAAGGTTCCCTCTCTGTAAGTAGCACTCTCTCCTTCATCAGTATTTCAGGCCATGTGATTCAGTTACCATTTAGGCAAAATTTCACAAGGTAGCACGGACCTTCAGGGTCACGAACAAAAAACATCGTAAATACAACATTCTGCATAACTCGGAATGTGTCGTGCTGTAAACCTGTGCCAAGAGAAAAGCCTAACATGAATGAACCTCAGATGTACACGTGTCACACCCAGAGTTTTCTGTACACAGAGGAAAGTGTCACTGAGCACATGAGCTGGCTGCTCGTGTGGTGGTGAGTTACGAAAGAACACATAAACACCTGCAAGGAAGTGGTGCTGCCGTGAGGTGGCGTCAGGGCATGGTGCACAGCAGGGTGAGTCAGCGCGCTGCTGCAGGTCCCCAACGCCCTGACCTCTAGCAGCGACTGACTGTCGCCTGTGCCAGCCCCCAAACTCCCTGCAGACCAAGACATAGTCTCACCATATTATAACAGGAGCAAGTGCTCAACAAATACTTGTTGGATTATATAAAAAGTAAAAAGAAACAAAAGGCATTATCATCTTAGAAGTACACTGCAGAGTGAGAGGGTGTGGGTAATGCTGCTAATGCAACCAACACCGTCAGCCCGGAGGTGAGATCTGCAATTCTCACATACCTCACAGTCTGGTTTTTCTAAATCTAACTCAGAGTCTTGCAATCTGTTAGTAATGGAGTAGAAAGAATGTAGACTTTGGAATCAGGCAGAGCTGGTGTCTAAGACAGCTCAGGCTGCTTAACAGAATACCAGGGGCGGGCGGGTTTCAGCAACAGGCATTTGTTTCTCATGGCTCTGAAGGCTGGGAAATCTGCGATCAAGGCACCAGCATATCCAGGGGCTGGTGAGGGCCCCCTTCCCAGTGTGCAGACGGCCCTTGCCTCACTGTGTCCTCACACGGCAACCAGACAGGAAGCAAGCTTGCTCATCTCTGCTTATGGGGACGTGCACCCCACTCCTGAGGGCTCTACCCTCATCACCTAACTGCCTCCCAAAGGCCCTGCCTCTAACGCCACAACGCTGGGGGTTAGGAATTCGACACCTGGGTTTGGGGGACACAGGCATGTGGCTGTATGTGAACCCAGGCCCAGCCTCTGTGAGCTCTGAGCCCTCCAGCCCCCTGCTTGGGCCTCCCAGGGCCTGGGTTCTTCGAGCTATAAAATGGGGACACGTGTCTACTTGTAGGTAGTTAGTTCCCAGAAGGGGGCATGTGTTGCCTTTTTTTTTTTTAAACTAATCTGTTTGCTGCAGCCCTGTTTGCTGCAGCCCGACCAGCACCTAGCATAGAGAAAGTGGTATTTGCAAATTAGAGGGCCAATACCCACCCAGGCATGATTGTGAATTTGAGTCACCCCTGCCCTTTCTTTATTCAAATAGATTCAATCTATCTAGATTCAAATAGACATATGATTGGTTAAGTATTTTTAATGGATTACTCTTTTATACTAAGCCAGTAACATCTTAGGAAGTTGTCTCCAACCCAAAGCCTGGTACACACTTAAGGAAAATAATTCCCATTTTGTGATGCTAGCTCTGTGCCAGTCGCTGCGCTATGCATTTTCAGTACAGTGTCTCTATAAGCCTCTCCCCACCACCCCAGACCACGCTTACTGGCAGTGCATACGGGAGGGAACCAAGGCTCAGGAAGGTCATTGTCAGAAGCTGGGTCTGCCAACGTCAGCACTATTTCCATTCTGAGTCAGGTAATTCTTTGTTATTGGGACTGTCCTGTACATTATAGGATATTTAACAACACCCCTGGCCTCAGCCAACAAAATATAAGCACTGTGCAGTTACGGCAGCCAAAAATGTCTCCAGGCAGTGCCAGATGTCACCCAGGAAGGCTAAGTCACCACCTAGTGAGAAGCACTGGCTTACTGTCTGCCAGGTGGTCATTGGCAGAGGTGGGCTTTGAAACGAGATGTGTGACACGGAGAGCGAGGCATTGCTTCCTGATGGCACCCCCATCCTTCAGAATGACGATGAAGCAGGGAAGACATCTGACACCCTGAAGATAACTGCTGTTAATACAATCAAACGAGTCGCAGTAAGGACCAAATAAGACACATGGGTCTCTGGGGAGGCTAGTCAGTGGTCCCCTTCTCAAGCCCATATTCCTTAAATATTTGGTCATGTAGTGGAGCAGAACTGGTGAAAAGCATTTTTAAATGTCCCTTTGAAAATGACATATACTTCAGTGAAAAACAAGTGTTATGCATGCACCAGCGATACAAATATGCAACTATAAAGGCAGACTGAACTTCAAACAGGTATCCCCTGTACACCAGCGCAATTTCAACATCCCCTGGAGATGGAAGCCCCTAAGTTGTTGCTCATCAGAAAGAAACTGGTGCCATAAAAGAAGGAAAAGGAGATGGGTCTAAATAAATAAAATGACTTCCCAGTGAGCTCTTTGATAAGCACTACTTGAAAAAGGACACATAAGAAGGATGAAGGAAAGGGGACGCAATCAAGGACAAGTGTGATCTCTCTAAAGGGAATGAAGGAAATATGTTCTAGAAATAAAGACATGATCACTGCCAACCAACATCAGAATTTTAGAATGGGTCGCTACATTTCTGAGTCCTGCAGGGAGGAAGTCAGGCTCGCTAGCAACAAGCAAAACTTCACAAAGTAGAAATTTCACCAGACCCAGTTATGTCCATTTTTTTATCATTTCCTAGCTGAGTGATGTCATAGACTTTACGGATCTGATTTTCAGCAACAGTTCTCAAGAGCTCTGTAAGTCAAGGAAGAGAAACATAAATGGAAGCCTGAAGCAGGGTCTTCCGTTTCCTCATGTTCTTCTCAACATTTCTAATAATGCCTTGGATAAAGACACAAATAGAAAAATGCTTATTAAATTTGCCAATACCACAAACCTGAGATGGATGGTTTAATAAGCTAAATGATCTTAAAAAAACACTTTGAAAGTATCTTCATACTTTTATTCTTTCTTTGAAAGAAATATAGAATAGATAGAATAAAAATGAGATGAAATATAATAGAGATAAATTTAATTCCTAATTTAGACACCTTCCCCCCACTCCTCCAAAGAAGAAAACACGAAAGTAAAAGATGGAAGACTCCTGGTATTATGAGAAAGACTCAAGGAGTTGGTCATATGGAGAGTCTCATATGAGCCAACATTACATGGCGATTGATTTTTAAATAAATACAATATTCAGCGACATGAATAATAGGAGACTCTTGCCCAGAGCAAGGAGTACCGCCAGGCTTCAGCTGGGATGTCGTGGTCTGTCCTAAGCACCTCATTTTAAAGGGGATATGAATGTTCTGGGGGTGTGACCAAATAGACAAAGGGCTCATAAAGGAAAAATCAAAAGGGCTGGGGCTATTTATCCAGAGGAAGATACATTGAAGAGAAGTGAGCAGGCCCATTTCCCGTCGTTGACACCTGCTGCGCGAGGGCAGGGCCGGGCTCTGCAGAGGCTCACTAGCCAGGGCCCCAGAGGCCAGTGAGGGGAGGTCGCAGGCAGCTGCCTACACGCAGAGCACCTAAAATGTGAGTGGCTGCTACTTTGACGTACTGGTCTCTCCACTATGGAAAGTATACAGCAAAGGCCAAACGGAAATTTGTCTGTAATTTGAGGAGATTTCTGGATTGAGCAAGACCCAATTAGAAGAAGCCAAAAAGCACTTGAAACACTAAGACTTAGGATGAGAGTGCTTTCCTTTTTTAAAAAAGTGAGAAATGCAATATTAGTGTTTCTCCCATCACGTGAGAACCAACAGGGTACTTAACATTCAGGGTTCCTGGATTCACGCTGCTGTGGATGTATTAGCGATAGGACTTTAGAAGAATGTCAGTATATACTGCTCATCACATCACTATACATTCGATGTTATTCAATAGACAGCTCAGTTTTCATTGTGGCATATTCATTTTTATTTCAGTTTTAAAAAGTTAATTCTGAGCCCTTTTATTAACTTTTCAAGTTAACTGTCATTGTAAATCATAATAATAGAAAATCATAATAAAGCAGATCTATTCTATAATAAAAAGACAAGAATTGCTCTGTGTCAATTTGAGAAGCTACGTTTGGAAAAGAGTTGAATGCTAATGCAGAATTATCATTGCCTTACTGACCATTGTTATTTGTCAGTGGCAGTGTCTGGGGCAATAGAATTAAAGGTGAATGTCTATCCATTTGAATTTAATGTGGTTTGTAAGTCATATTGGTCCCAGATCCTAATACTTTTTAAACTGTGATAGAAGACATAACCTATTGGTAGCCACTGTGATTTCCATTATAATCTAAAATGTGAATATTATAATCTGTGGATAAGAAATCCTTATTCTAGGGCTTTCCAAAACATTCTGGGATTTTGCCAAAGCCTCCTCACGGCAGGAAATGACGTGTGCACATCTTCAGTAGACATTACACTGCCCACTGAACATTACTGGCCAGGAAGTGGTAAGTGGAACAGCTCATTGCTGAGGCAAACCCCCTGGAGTCCTTCGGTCCCTTTGGTGACTGGAAAGCCTCAAGACACTGGTTGTTCCATCACCTGGGTCCCACTGAGACCACAACAAACAGGGAACGCTGTCGACCCATGAGGACTTGTAGCATGAGAAAGAAAAAGCCCTTTGCTTTTTTATGCTACCAAGACTGTAGGGCTATTTGTTGCTGTGGCACAACCTAGCCTGCCTGACTGATGCATAGGGACTGCAGCCAGCAAGGCACTTTGCCGTCAAACCTGGGGGCTTACATTCTTACTCTACCTCCTACAAACTGTAGGATGCTGGCAAGTTACTTAACATCTTGTGCATTATTTCCCCATGTGTGAAACAGGAATAGTAACAGTCCCTGCTTCGCCTATCCAGCAAAATAACACATGCTTAACAGGGCCTTCCACATCATGTGTATGTAATAAATACTAGTTATTTCTATTCAGTCCTAATCAAGCAAGTATGTAGTGGTCACTTGTCATGTGCCAGCATTTTATGTCACTGGACCACCAGTGAAAGGAAAGGAGCGACACACAGCAGCAATTCACCGGAGAGTTCCGCTTTATTAGGGAAAGGTGCTGGGTTATATAGGAAGGGGCATAGGGTGATTGTGGTGTCACTTCTACGGGGCTGGTGGCTGGTGGCTCGGTGCTGGGATTGGGAGGGGGGCGAGAGGTGATTGGGCTTCAGGTGGCGCCGGCAGGAACCGAGGACCCCGAAGAGAAGCCGGAAGTTTGCCATCTTACTGGTGGGGACCCTTCATTCCCCCCTTTCTCCTCTATGGGGTTGTGGACGTTGCTTTCTCTCTGGCTGCTTCCTGCTGAACAGGGGCGGAGAAGGGAGTGAGGGCTTGAGGATTGGGAGGAAAGGGTTGATAGGACTCCCCACAGTAAGGACGGGTAGGTGTGGACTTCTTCAGGTTGGAAATCAATGACGGTTCCCTGTAACCATAGGTCGAGTACCTGTTGATTCCAGTGGTGCCAAGAGGATATGGGTGGTGGCTGTTAGTTAGGTGCTGGGATTGGGAGGGGAGCGAGAGGTGATTGGGCTTCAGGTGGCGCCGGCGGGGACCGAGGACCCCGAAGAGAAGCCGGAAGTTTGCCATCTTACTGGTGGGGACCCTTCAACCAGTAGTGCATGAGACAGGCAGTTTCTGCCTTTGCAAGGCTTAAGCCCTAACTGGGAGACAGGAGGAGATGATGACAAGACGTTTCGAAGTAGCAGGCCAGGTGGCAGAGTAAGTGGGAGATGGCAGTGTAGGGTTCTGTGGGAATGAGTAGGAAGGGTCACTTTGCCCAGCCCAGGCAGTGGGGGAAGGCATCCCAGAGGAGGTGACGGGGAAGCTGAAACCCGAGTAAGAAGGGACAGTTGTCTGGGCAGAGGAAGGGGTTGAGTGGAAGGCAGAGAGAGGAGGAGGGACTTGTAGTTCTCTGCCGCCGCACAGCAGTCCACCCAGAGCTTTGCGGCTCCAGCACCACCCGGTACGTCTGCGGCCCGACTGCCCGGCCCTTCCTCTTCATAGGGCCTCAGCCGCCGTGCGGAGATGACTAGATGGCCCAGAGCGGCCTCGGGCACGTGAGCTGCCAGCCAGGGGCCGCGGCCCTCCCCGTGGGCTCCACGTGGCCGCTGTGGGGCCGCCTCCCCGCGGGGCGGCTGGGCGGGGAGAAGGCGCGCTCCCGACGGCAGAAGCGCCCCCTGCGGACCGTCGGCCCCGCGCACGTGACTTGAGGAAAGCGGAGGCCGACTCTGCTGATGGCCTAGTGGCAAGGCCGCACCCCAGGGGCGCAGCGAGCGGGGTGGGGGGTGTTGTCGTGAGCACCCTTGGAAACACTGAGCTGTGGGGAATCTGAGGAAGCACAGCAAGGCTGTTCGGAATGGCTGAGGCCAGTGTGAGGAGGCAAGCGGTACGACACGGCCGCGGGAGGGTCCAGACCCAGGCGGGCCTCACACGCAGCTCCCGACCTGCCCGGCACATGCCCAGCTTTCCTCGTGCCGAGACAAAGTGAGTCCACGCCCACATCCACTCTCCAGTGGTGACCCCGTGTGGACTGACAAACAGTATGATCGTCCGCCCTGTGTGGGGTTCTCCCGAGGGGACCCTTGACATCAGAGCTCCAGCCAGAGCACCGGGAAAGGAGAGGCCTCTTGGGGTGGGGGAAAGGGGTGAGTGAGGGGACGGGGCCCCCCCCGGCATGAGGAGGTGCAGCGTGGTGAAGAGACAGGCACCTGAGCACGAGGGCACCTGCGAGAGGCTCCCAGGAGATACCAGGAAGGAGTGGAGAGGCACCGCAGGGGACGGAGCGTGGCATCATCGAGCCCCTCACCGCCGTGGGCAGCCAGAGCTCAGGCCGCGGGGCAGTCGTGGGAGGCGGGGCAGTCGTGGGAGGCGGGGCAGTCGTGGGAGGCGGGGCAGTCGTGGGAGGCGGGGCCAGACGGGCCTCAGCGTCTCCCCTGCGGCAAGAGGAGGCCAGGCACGGCCCACCTGCCCGCCCTCCTGCACGGGCGGGGGCTGCTCCCGGGACCACTAACTGCGCGGCAGCCTCCGCTCACCTGGTTCCCACCCGGAAGAAACCCTGGGTTCTGCCCCTCCCCCCGACCCCACCAGGAGGAGGAAGCGCAGAGCAGGGGACCACGGGGCGGGGCCTCCGGGGTCAGAGGACAGTGCGGAGGCCCAGGGCGGGGCCCGACAGTCGGCCACAGACAGCACGGAGGCACAGGTCCGCTGCAGGTCTCAGTGTTACCCTGGAGGCAAAGGGCACCACAGCAGGGTGTTTTTTAATCAGGAGAGCAACCTAACCAGATTGACTCTTCAGAAAGATAACACCATCTGTGGGGTGGAGAATGCATAACGGGAGTGAGCAAGAGGCCTCGGGGAGGCCAGTTGCACGTTGCCATGGTAATAACAGAGGTGCACATTGCAATGCACAACACAACTTGCAGAGAAAGTGCAATGTTTTTATTCGTCTGTGATGATCTGATACCCTTCCGGACAGCAAGGGCCAATCAGCTGAACATCCAGTCCCAGGTGCAGTTGAGTCTGACATGACCATTTCACAGTCCCTTCTGGGTGTGCTCTGTCCCTCCCGAATAAAAATGTTTGGTGTCTCAAGGGGCCCTCCTCGGCCTCTAAGATGGCGACCAGGTGTGTAGAAATATCAGGAGGGAGAAGTTGCAGCTAAAGTTCTTCTGCCATCACCACAGGGAGAGACCTGGGTCACTGCTGGGCCTTCCCTGCATCTGCACGACCTGCCATCTGCGGGCCTCCAGCCGTATGCCCTGTGTCTGCCCGGCCTTGGCTGGTACAGTCTGAGGTCGATGGACTTGCCGCTCCCGCCCCCTGCACTCAGGCAGTGCGCCCAGAGCACGTGCTTCGCTCACTCCCACCCCCTTAGCTCTCTCTTTGGACAGACCCCTTGTCCCTTCCCGGCCACAGTCCCTGTGGCAGATGTCAGCGTCCGCGGGCAGCCCCACAACGAGACCGTGGGCTCCACCTCAGGATCCTGTCCTCACAGGGCTGAGAGGCGAGGGACAGAGATCCCGTCTGCTCTCTCTCCCCTCTGTTAACCAAGCTGGGCTGCCCCATGTGGGGCAGCACCCCCTACCTGGAAATCTCCCCCCAGAGCCCCAACCTGGGGAGTGGGACGTGAGCCCCCAGCCTCAATCCCGTCCCCGGCCCTTAAAACGCACTTCCTGCTCTCTGGGCCACAGCCCAGCTCCTCCGCCTCGCTCTGCCTCCCCACAGTCCTCTCGGCTATTTGAGGAGGCCTTGCTTTCCCTTCCTGTATCGTAGAGCTGTTGACCAAAACAAAAGTGTCATCAATGAACAATTCCAGAACTCAGTGGTTTGAAATAACAGTCACTTTCCCTCACTCGTCTGCAGGCCGGTTCAGGGCCGAGGGCTCTGCGGTGCATCTGCCATCGTTCTCCGGGGCCACAGGGTCAGCACACACATATGCACCGCAGGCCGGTGACAGGGGCACAAGCGAGCCGGTCCAAGGGAGCCCTTTCCAAGCCTCTGGTCCTGTCATACCCACTGTGGACCAAAGTAGGTCATATGGCCAAATCCAGGGTCAGGGGAGAAGAGGAACAGACCCTGCTTCTTCAGTAGGAGGAAAAACAAAGTGACGTAGCAGAGGGCACAGAGACTGGACAACAGGGGGCATTAATGCAACGCACCACATTCCCTATCATCAAATTCTCCTACAACCAAGGAGCAGTGTCATGTCTTCTCCACGTCAGCTAGAAGGGTGGGCACTGTCCCTACATCACTGGAAATAACACCTCCTGAATCCTGGACAGGCTAAAAGGTCTGAGTAAGGGAATTTGGGGAATGCATTTATTCACTTAAAAAGTATTTGAGTCCTTATATATATAAACCACGTGATAAGGAAAGAACAATGAATAAGACAAGAAAAGCCCTGGCCTTTATGAAGCATATGTTTTAGTGGGTGTGGACAAAGAATGAGAAAATAATTATTTACTATAATGCTAGCCGTGATAAATGCTATAAAGGAAAATAAAGGAGGATTAGGGGCAGTGAGGAGAGAGATAACCAGGAGGTCCTCTGGGAGGAGGCAGCGATTAAGCAGAGGCTAATGAAGTAAGGTGATGAGTGGACATCTGGAGGAAAAGCATCCCAGGAAGGGTGGAGGGCAAAGCAAGGCTGGGTCTTTAGCGTGTGCTTGGCTGGTTCAGGGAACAGCAGAGAGGCCAGCTGGCTAGAACACGGCAGTTGATCAAGAGTGGCAGGAGACACGTGAAGTTAGATAGTCAGCCAGCAGCCAGCTGCAAGACTGTAGACCACGGGGAAAGTCTGTCCCTTATTCTCCCTGAGATGGGGAGCAGCAGAAGGCTTTGACCCGACTTACATGCTAAAAGCATCGTTCCAGCTACTGCAGACTGTTTACAGCAGGGGGTGGGGAAGGGTGGCATGCACACAGGAGACCAGTAAACATCTAGGTGTAGAGTCCGGGTGAGAGACGGTGGTCTTGCCCCAAAGGAGTAGCAGTGGCAGCGAAGGAAAGGTATTTGGAATGGGAATATGTTGAGAGTGGAGTCCGTAGTGTCTGGTGATAGATGATTGGACGTGGTGAGCGAAAGGAAGGGGAGTCACCGAGTTCCCCAAGTTTTTGGCCTAAGTGGGTAAATGGTGGTGTCATCTATTGAAAGCAGCACTGGGAGAAAAGTGGTTTGAGGACTGCAGATAAAAATTTAAGGCTTCTGTTTTGGACACACTCAAGACAACTTCACGGATGCATAGTCCTGGGCCGTGTGTCAGAAACTGAACAGCACCTGGAACAATCCTACTTTCTCCCATCTCTATCCTCTGCTCTCTCCATAGGCAGATAGGTGTGGGTTGATTAGGACATGGATCATACCAAGAAAAGAATATGGTTGCATTGGAAATATTACAAGTGTCATTGTCTTGTAAGACTGTATTACTGGAGTATGGGAATATTGCTGTGCCGTGGAATACCACTCGGTAATAAAAAGGAACAAACGATTGATAGACAGCACAACCTGGAAGAATCCCTAGGGAGTTATGCTAAGGTGAAAATGCCAATCCCAAAAGGCCGCATACCTAAGGATTCCATTTTCATGTGACATTTCTGAAGTGACAAAATTTTAGAAATGGAGGACATATTAGTAGATGCTGCTTAGTGACGGGAGTGGGAGGGAGGGCAAAGAGGGGCCGCGGTGGCTGTGGATGTAAAAGTACAACAGCAGTGGTGTTTATGGTGTTGGAACTGTTCGTTGTCTGGACTGCGTATCAATCTGAAGACCCTGACTGTGACATTACATACAATACAATATAGTTTGGAACCTGTTTCCTCTCAGGAAAGTAGCTGAATATACAAGGGATCCCTCTGCCTTACTTCCTACGATTGCATGTGGTTCCACAATTACCTCAATGCAAATTTCAGCTTTAGAAATGTAATAGAAATGAAAGAACATCTAGTCCAAACTCTTCTCGGGAGTCATTCATTCAGGGGATGGCCCTTAGCAAGGGCCTGCGAGGGGCGAGTGGACGCAGCAGGAGGGTGAGCGGCGAGGGAGAGGCGTGTGAATCGGTTACGCCACCGTCTCCTGTCCACTCTTGACTTTCCTACCTTCATCAGTGGAGGTGAGGAGATGTGCAGGAATTAAATATTTATGCACAGCTTGGAGTTTTGTTGTTCTCTGAATTGTTAGTGAGGGTAATGATTAATAGAACGCATCTCTGAAAATGGAAGTAGAGAAAATGCAGTAGATGGAACCGCCTACTCCTATTTTCACAGAGAATCCCTGATAGCAGCTCATACTACTGTGATGTCTCTCTCCTTCCTAAGAGTAGAATGCCACCGAATTGATGAATGAACAAATGGCAAATACTTAATTGAAATTTCTGCCTAGTTGCCTTTGGCTTTTATTGTGATGATTAAAGAAGTAGTGAAATACTGATGAGGAAGCTTATTTAAATGAGAGGTGAGAAGTGATATTAAAACTGAAGAGAAAAAATTGTATCTAATTTTTCATGTTCTAAAAAATCTTAACATAGTTTTCACATCCAAAATCTTCTCAAGACTGAAGGAAATCTATTGAGAAGGGATTTGCTCAGTGAAGTTATAATATAAGGCTAGCTTGTCATTCTTTTTTAATTGCTCTAATAACTAAAAAGTCTCAGAAGTCTATTGGGAATTTTTTTCATTATTATTACCTTCCTAGAATCATAGGAGACCGTAAGAAGTAATTTATTTAAACTTTGTCATATCACATAAGGAAAAAGATGCCCACAAAAAATGACTGGGCCAAGTTCACACAGCCAGTTCGTTCAATGTCCTTTCCAAAATAACACAGTCAGTAGCAAAGTAATCTCTGCTTATCACCCAAATGTGTCTTTAACAAGTACAATTAATAATTACAGCATTAGGACCTAAAGACACACTTATCAAGATAAAACCACTGAAAAAACACATCTTTTAATAAAGTTTAGGCTGAAAGAGAAGATTGTGTACAGTAAAGGTTAAGGATGTAGGCTCCCGTGTCAGGCACCTGGGATTCCTGCTGTCTCATCTGTGTAAGGAGTGTCAGCAAGGTTGCTGCCTATCTGAGCTTCCATTTCCTTAACCACAGATATGTAGATACTAGTGGTACCAATGTAAAATGCTTTGTTGTGAATATTAAAAATGGTATCACTAATGTAAGATGCCCATCACAGTGCCTGGCACATAGTAAGTGCTCAGGACACCTCAGGCAGCGGTACTACATTGAATCTTGCCTTCTTAATTTATAAAAATAAAGGAAGGGCTGGCCTCAGTACTAAGTCACTCATAAAAACAAAGAATCAATAACCAGTGAAAACTTGGGGAAGCTTTCAATTGAAAAGAAATTGGTATCATCTTTCCACCTTGTTTTCCAAAATTATTTTTCACTATAAAAAAAAGCATTTATCATTAAAATGTAGTGAGAGAACAAAAATTCTGTTTTCATGACATTTTTTAAACAAACATTTTAAAAGATGAAATTCCTTTTATGATATCCACAAGTACTCCAGAAGACACAGAAAACTTAATTTCTTATATATCTACAGTCATCATTATTCATAGATTTTATATTCATGAGTTTACCTACTTGTTAAAACTTATCTGTACCCCGAAAGAAGCCCTGGCAGTACTTCTGTGATCATCTGCAGACGTGCACAGAGCAGCACCAATGTTGTCACCTGCGCACACATTCCCAGCCGAGGTGGATGGGACAAGACAGCACTGCCTCCTTACGTTAGCTCTTGCACTATAAACAGGCGTCATTTTCCCGGCCCATTTAGCACCATGATTTTTGCATTTTTCTGTTTTTTATTGGTGATTTTTCTGCTTCAAATGGCACCTGAATGTGGTACTGAAGTGCTGTCTTATGTTCCTAAGTGCAAGAAGGCCATGACGTGCTTTACAGACAAAACGTGTGCTGGGGGAGCTTTGTTCAGGCATGAATTATAGCACTGTTAACCATGCATTCAAGGTTAGTGAATCAACAGTATGTATTAAATAAGGTGTCTTTAAACAGAAACAGACATAAAGCAAGGTTATGTACTGACTGGCTGGTGAAATGTATGACCTGAGACTGGTAGGAACCTAAACCTGTATTTCCCCTATAGGAGCAACAGGTCACTATTTGCTGATTCAGTGACTGTGAAACATAACTACCGTGAATAATGAGAATGGACTGTATTGTGTCTAACTCTCATATTTGTACTTGTATGGTACTTTGCAGTTTAAAAGCCCATGCATAACCATTGTGTGTGTGTGTGTGTGTGTGTGTGTGTGTGTGTGTGTACATATGATACATATGATACCCACCGAGGGTAAGATGACAGTAGTTATTGCTCAGCAAAGTAGAGTAACTGGTCTGACCAAGGTTACCAGGGCTGAACTTCATCTCCTCCCAATCTGCCGCATCTCACAAGGCCTCCTGCCCCACAAAGATTAGCTGCCCCTCAGCATTGCCACATCTCAGGTCCCGGAGAAGGAGAACATGGCATGTTTCGGGGAAGAGAATCTGGGCTTCAGGATCCTTTGTATGATCTTACTAGTGGCCTAGAAGCTTGAGACTTTGAAGGTTATTATAGTGAAATGAGATCAGGTGATCTCGTTTGAATACTTCATTGGAATATTCTGAAGGGCAAAAAGGGAAAGCACAGGGAAAGGGGGACAGAAGCAGCAGATTGCATCAAGAAGTTAGCGCTTTGGAAATCGCTCCAGCAGCCTCGGAGCCATTTCAGGAAGGCTGGCCTCACAGACTTGTCTGCACCATTTGCAGAACCATAGAAAAATAAATGTTTGCTTGGAAGAGTTATTCGTCTCTTAAAAATCCACGGAATGTGAATAATCCTGCTATAAAAAAAAGCACTAACTGTTTACAGTAGATATTTCATACGAGTGTTATGTTTTCTGGCAGCAAGCATGGCTAGATTTTGAATGTGACACCTCCTTGCTCTGGAAATGAGATAGATGGTCTCTGTGGTCTAAAGTAAGGGGTTTTTTTTCTCTGCTTTTGAATGTATGGTTGAAAACAAAGTATACTTATCTAAAATAGCTAATCTGCTAAAACAAACTTGCAATGATTTTTAATTCATAATTCACAGTACTCTTCCCAGGTAAATTCAGACACAAACTATTACCCCATCTTTATTGTCCATGAGGAGTTAGCATTTGCAGATAAAGTGAAGGTTCCTGTGGTCAGGATTCTCACCTGGCCCTGGTCGGCTAGCTCACTACACACGTGTGGGCAGCACGTTGTTACTGACTCTATATAAAGAGCTCCGCCCAGTGCTCTGGGTGTCTCGGTTGCAAGGCTGCAGGAGAGCAGAGGGGAGATGGAAGTGGTGGCAGTGCTGAGGACAGACACTGAGTGCGCTGCAGGGGCGGAGAAGCCCAGAGGCAGAGACTGGCTTGCTGAATGCAGACTTGCCCTAGGTGGATGGGATTCTGAGTGGACAGGATTCTAGTGACTGACCTGCCACCGTGGGAATAAACTTGGGTATGACCCTTTCACCCCAAGAACATTCTACTGTCATTTCTTTGGTCACATTGAATCCATAGTCAATTTGTCCAGGGCTGAAACCCATTGGCAAGACAGCATTCAAAGTATGAACTCAGAGGATAAAGCAAAGTCATACATCAGAAATGAAGTATTATTCCATTTTATGTTGTCTGTAGAGTCACTTGTATTCAATGGATGTCCCTCAGTCTCATCTATAGTAACCAGACAGGTAAAACAGGGAACGATGTCCGTTGAGTGCTTTCTACATTCGCCTTATGAGGAGGCACCTACTTCAATCCCTACTTAATAGAGCAGAAAAGAGCCTCAGAGAACTTAATGTGCCACCACCAAGTCTGAGAGCTAACAAGTGGTGGAGCCCGGCTTCCAGGGCAAGTCTCTCCGTGCTTGACTGTCTGGGGATTGTGTGTTTGATCTTGTGAAAAACACCAGACCCTGGGAGACTGACATAGTACCGTGACTTGACATTTCCAAGTGGGCATCTTAGGGGTCTCTGATAACCTTGTGCTCTCCCCTGCCTCCCTCTGTCTCCGCCCACTGACCAGAGTGTCCTCCTCCTCGTCAGCCAGTAGACGTCTCCAGGCTCTCTGGAACCCTAGTACAGGGACAGCCAGGCGACTCACAAACAGAAAGACTCAGCTACAAAATCCTGATTAAAACCGGAAGAGCATTAGAAGGTAGGGAGAAAGAAAGTCAGCCAATATGCACAGGTTCAACACAAATCATATGCATAAATTAATTTTGTGGCCTAATTGTTATTTTTTAAAACACTGTTTTTATAGATTTTTCTTACTATTAGTCCCATGAACCAAACTCAAAAATCTTTTACTTTTGTCTAATAGCAAGGTTATTTAACTGAAATTCCTTACTATCAAACTAATAGTAATATGAGGTACAAATGGAGTCATGTTAGTAATTTTAAACTGAGTCACCTAGTCTTGCAAATGACTTCCTATGGTATAGCTAAATAGTTTGAAGGTTTGAGTTTACAGACCTCATAAAATTTTTAAGTATTTGGCTATTTTTTAGAGCACTTTAAGGTTTACAGGAAAACAGACAGGGAAGTACCGAGGAGGAACACACCCCCACATCTATCCAAAGTGGCCCCAGCATGAACATCTGGCCACGTCACGGGTATTTTGGCAATATTTTAGCATTATATACTTGCCACACTTAGTATGCTTGTTATAAATGGCGAATGAATATGGATACAATATTATTAACAAGTCCATAGTTTATGTTAGGGTTCACTCTTTGTGTTGCACATCCGGTAGATTTTGTCAGATGTGTAACGACATGAATCCACAGCACAGTACTGGCTAGCACAGATCACTCCAAAAATCCCTCCTGTTGCAGCTGTTCTTTCCTCCCCACCCCGATCCCTGGCAGCTGCTGATCTTTTATCGTTTCCGTAGTTTTGGCTTTTCCGGAATGTCAGGTAGTTGGGGTCATACAGTATGTAACCTTAACAGACTGGCTTCTTTCACTTAGCAATATGCATCTAAGGTTCCTCCGTGTCTTTCCACAGCTTGATAGCTTATTTCTTTTTATTGCTGGATAACATTACAGCCTCATTTTGCCAAGGAGGGAAAGAATCAGAAGCTAAATTTGAACAGCTGTTATAGAAGAAGGGTGAACATCAATAAAGAAAACCGGTTGTTCACTTTGCCCCTAGGAACCTCACAGGTCTTTGACCAGTTAACGTCAGTGGCAAGCTGGGTGCCACCGGTGAAGGGTTTCCATTTCATGCTAGGTGCTATGATGGCCTCCTTTTCCCAACTCATGTTTATAATCATCTTAATCCCAAAGCAACCTGTTTTTAACACATATGCATAGATCCTCTTTAAGATAATGTAAAACTCTTAAGTTGGCGGGGGGAGAAACCCCACTAATAATTTGGTTTTGCACTTTCTGTGGGTCTCTTCAGATTACGTGTTACTTAATAGTCCTTATCTATTTTTGAAAAGTGTTGCAGTCCTTTCCGCTGCTTCCTTCCCAAGAGTCAAGCACGGGCAGTTCACTGGAGGTGTCTGCGAAACGTTCCCACTGGAGCCGACACTTCAGAGGTTCAGAGAAATGACTCTTAAGCCCCAAGCCAGTTAAATTCAGCAGATGTTCCTTGTACAACCACTGTATGCTTGAGGTTGGTGGGGGGACCTGTTTTCAAATTCCCTGTTCATTTTATTTTGACTTTTTGATAAGAGCAGATGAAAATTATATTTTGTAATGAAAGAAGAAAAAGCCAGCTGTGTATGTTGCGTGTTGAAGACCAGAGAGAAGAGACGATAGCTGAGCAGGGCTCCGTCTCCCTTTGCCCCACGCACCCAGTGGGCAGCCTTCTCCAAACCAGTTCCCCAGCTGAACTCCATCAACTCAGCACTTTCTAAAAGTTCAGCTGTCCCCATGTCCCTAGAAGGTCACTGTGCCCCCAGGAGCTGTGCTGAAAGACCATCATGGGAGGAATCGGAGGAGGGATGATGACTCTTTTCTTGGGAAAGTAGGTTCTAGGGACCAAAGAGTGGTGAGAAGGGGGCAATGCTTACCCAAACTTGTGTTTTGAGGGGCAGTGCCAGCCTGTTCTCTTGACAGGTGACCGGATGACAAGACTGCATTGTGCTAAGGGCATGTAACAGGCACAGTCCCCACAAGCGTTTTGAAAACAGGTTCCTTGCCCCAAAATGAAAGAACAGAGAGATTTGAAGGAGCCCTCCCCTAGGGCACAGCTGATAAATACGAATTTATGCTTCTTTTCACACATTCATTCACCCTAACTCAGAACACTAATGCATGTGAGATTCCCTTTACTTCCACTCATTCTTGGGAGCAAAATGATGAATTAAATACATACACACACATGCATGCACACTGTGGATTGGTGGAGAGAACAGAATTGCTCCCTGCAAACAGCACCGAACTAGCTGGTCATCTTGACACGTGGTGCCTCCAGGACAGCTTCTCTCCAGGCTGACTGGACTGCCTCACTTGTTCTCTTTGCCGGGACAAGCCCACCACAGCCACACGCAGTGCGCTCACCCCCAGGACTGCTGTGGCTGCTGGCCCAGAGCACACGTTATCTTTGTCAGAGCCGTTTGTTCCTTTGACGACAAACCACTTTTTTTAAGATAACTCCTTTTATAATGATAAAATTCAAGTGGCATTATGAAAATTCATAATATGTTAAAATCAGAATCTATTTCCAGTATTATATGCAGAATATAAATGCACTTCTTTTCTCAGTCAATAGAAGACACACTTAAGTATTTGCAGCATCCTTGACTTTTAAAAATAGCAACATAATTGAATACTACAATATTTTTATATATGTGGTTTTACTATTTAAGGGGATAGAATATGAAATTTGAACTCAAAATTAAAAGGAGAGGAAAGAGCTGAAGACAATTTTTAGCTCAGGCAAAAATGTTTCTTATTTTTTAAAAAATCACTGTACATAATAGTTTTCACCTTCACATTTAGAAATCAGAGCCAACCAACCCTCTGTCACTTGGTGGAAAAGGGAGACCACACAAAAAATCAAGCTGATTACCTGCTCTATTCCTGTGTAAATCCTAACCCTAAAATATTTCTCTATAATGCTCCCAAGAAAGAAAATAAATCTGCAAGACATTTTCCATCATTTTCAAAGCTCCCTGTGTTTGCCCCATCGTAAAAGATGGGGCTGTGAAAACTAAATCTGATCTGCAAGGTTGAGAATCCTCATTCACTTTCTCTGTGCTATCACTTAAGAATAATAGTGGTCGGATTTCAAATGATGCACTCCACAGGTGTGAGCAACAGGCAACCCGGTCACGTCCTATCTTGCATGCGGATGACATCTCTGCACTAAATTACCACTTCGGATTCATTAAAGCAGCGGTTCATTTCCCACTGTAATTGGGTCCCGTTCCAGTCTTTTATGTCAAACCCATCACTCAAAGTGGCATCCTTGCTCACTTCTCTGCACAGCCCTTCTCCTGCGCTACCCTGCCTTTAAGTGCACAGGATAAATATGTCAACATGCACTGCTTTCCCGACTCTGAGGACCATCAATTGCTGAAGTTCACAGAACCTTTTCTAGCAGGCTTCTTGGGTTTAGACCCATGAGGATATTTTTTCTGTGGCTGCATAAAGGAGAATTATTACCCAACATGACTTTTGCTGAAGAGTGGCCTTGGGCATTCCTTAGTGACTTTTTTAAGCTTCTTTTCATAAAATCAATAGCACAATTCAGATTTTACATTTACATGAATGTAGATCCCGGGGCAGAAGTATTCAGGTGGTGCGGAGTCCTGTGGAGATAGATGCGGGTTTGAGCCCGATGTTTTGAGATCTTCTAGGTGCAGGGAGCCACAGTGTGGCATTGATTGGTAAGAGGCCATACTTACCCCACTGGGAGGCTGAAGTAGACAGGGGAGTGAACAGTAATAAAAGAAATATGTAAATAACTTTGAGTTGAGATAGAAAATTCCCCAGATCAGGAGAAGCGCACCAAGGAACAGCCTCCGACCTTTCAGAAGCAGTGCTTAATGTCATTTCACTGTACTGATCTCCAGGGAATGGCGCCTACATCACAAAGAAAAGCCAACCCCAGTAACATCAGCACGTCATGTTTTAGCCCTAAAAGAAAAGGAAAAACATGTTCCTGATCAGCATTAGCTGGACTAGGAAAACCCAGAGGAAAAGGTACTTTCTTGCAAAAGACAGGTTTTCACAAACAAAGGTTTTCAGAATTCTTTAAGTAAGAGAGTTGAGAAGGAAGATTCTTCTCTATTCCTGCCCAGGAGAACAAAGGGGATCGTCCCAAGTTGGGCTATTGAGTTAAGATGAAGATTGCTGGTTGCCAAAGTGGGAAAAAGCTGCCAGAAGTTTATTTTCATACCAGTTCAGATACTCAGATTAATTATGGATACAGTGTAGAAAACACAGATTTGGTCAAGTTCTGCCTTTCATTTGAAGGCCAAAGTAGGTTAAAGCTGATGGGTTTTCACTGATGAGAACGTGCCTCTGATTAGTGATAAATCTGAATGCTGTAGTTACAATGTGGAGCCACCAGCACATCTTAGGTGACAAAGGGCTGGTTCCAAAAAGAAAAGGGAAGTTAGTGCCTTAGGCCTGGAGGAGGGAGAAGACAGTGGGGCCAGGGCTCATGTTAGGCAGCGGTATTGCTCTGCCTTTCTAGACCCTTCCCTGGGAGATTTCACCTCCTCTGGGGGTGAGTGAAGCAGAGACACTGCAAGGCGCCCCGGCCGCCACCTACAGAACAGACATTTAAAGGGTGGGCACAGAAAGCACTAGCTGCTTTCCCATCCTTCCCACAACCCCAGCCTCTAGTCTCAGTGACTCTATCTACACTACCCTGGGCTCCCTCTTTGGTTGATGGGAGCCATGTATCACATGGAACATTCTGGGCTAACAAATAGCAGATGGCTATAATTGCCTGGGCCATCTACACTGGCAAATTTTCTTTATTTGCATAAAATTTCTCCTAGGTTCTGGTGCAAGTAGAGAGATTTTTTGACAGAGACCATTTGATGACCGCCATGATTGAGGAAAAATATTCAAGAAAAAAATGACCAAAATCTGCTAACTGAACTTGAATTAATCTAGTACCTTTTTTTTCTGTATAACTCTTCACCTCCATCTCAACGCACACACACGACACACACGTGTACATACATGCTTGGACTTGTACCAAAGCAAACCTGTCTGTAGCAGTATTTTTCTCTGTGTCACTGAAGGCATCATAAAATAGTGGCGAAAAAAATTGTGGTATTGAAGTCAGAAAGAACTTGGTTTGACTTGCAAGCCAGCTGCCTAATTAGCAAATGACTTCTGGCATATAGCTGTGTCTCTAAGTGTTAGGAGCTAGTTATCAGATGAACGGTGCAGGTTTTCCCCATTTTATGAAAGCAGAGTGTTCCTATGAAACCGTCCATAGCCAAAAGGGCATCCAAGTGAGGATGCAATTACCATTAACTTAAATGGAAAAATTTTTTAACTGTCCTAGACCCAGGAAATAACCTCTCATAGACTTTTCTGATACCTAACAGTGCATCTTGCTAACAGATGCCCAAATTGATCAAGATAAAGCACAGGTGCTCACAGGCGCTCTGGGGGCTGGATGCTGAGATGCTAAGTGTGACTCTGGGGAAGGAGTTTGGCGGGGCCCCCCTCGCTGCTTGGGGTACACACTGCAAAACGAACGTGAATACTATTTTCACTTTTCACTTTTTGTAAAAGCAAAAATCTTCTTGTTACATTCTGAAAAAGCCTAAAGGCAGCCTAGACACTTCTGGAAAGGGAGAAGCCACGGCTGAAACATGACTGAAGGTTGTGTGGACGTTTAGGATTCTCCACACTTTCAATTTTCAGATTTGGGGTTGAAGACCCTTTGGCGCCAAGAGGGAAGGAAAGAGTAGAAGGTGTTTCTCTACCGCTGTGCTGTAACCTGCTCTCCCCGAAGCACCCTAGGCAGGCTTATCTTACCCTGGCTTACTGCTAATCTCACCACTCTCAAGGGCCCACTGGTACCTATGTCTGCAAAAAGGTGTAAAAGTCATTTTAAGACCAAAAAAGTTAGTGTTTTTAATTCAGTCAAAATGTACTCATTAAGCAGCTACATAATTAAGCATTATAAAGCTTATATATAATTAAGCATTATTACTTTTATGTACAATTAACCTAGGAAGATGAGCTCACTTTCTGATTATCAATTTAGGTAAATAAAAGCTCTTATAACAGTTTTGAATTAATTAAAAATTGGGGAATTTTTACAAACCTATCATCCTTCGCTTTGGAGAGTGAAGAAGTAAATCTTAGTGTTGCTTAGTTCTTAGCAACTGTAGTAACAAAAGCTATTTTACAAGTATAGTTTTCTGTGTCCACAAAAGAAACAAACAGCTTAATAATTTTTTTCTATCTTTCAGACATTTTTGACAGTTGATGTGGAATAGAAATTCTCAAAGTGCACACATAATGACAGGCTGATTATTTTAATCAGTTAATTTTAAAATTTCACAAGAGGAAGGAAAAGAAGGGAGAGGATTAGAAAAAAGCGAGAGGAACCTTCAGACATGAATAATCATGAAATTATTGCTGCGAAAAGCAAATATCCTTCCTCTATAAGAGGGGATGAAGCTTAGATGCAGGAAAACCCACTTGAACATATGGACATACATGTAAGGTAGTTCTTTCAGCTGGTTTAAGGAATTATTTGGGCCTTGAAAAATGTTATCAAGCCACCTATTTAAAAGCCAGCAGTTATTAATCCTCACAGTACAGAAATGTAGGAAGGTGGTATGTACAGTAAACAAAATGCTCACTGTTTTTTACGCAGGCAAGATGATCTTCTGAGCGTTTCTTCCCTTTATGCTCTAAGGCACCTTTCAAAAGTCTGTGTCCTAAGTTCCCCAAAGTGGTCACTGCAGTTCAGAATTATCCCCAGTGAGATAATTGTGCCAGTTAGAGAAATACACACAGAAGTTAAGGTGATGTGAGAAAGTAGGTTTTTGTCCCCCAGGAAAAGCCAGGCCTGTAGGACCCCCTGAGACCACAGTACTCCCAGGGGTGGTGCAGTTCCATCCTCAGAGCTTGGCCACAGCTGAGCCATCGTTATCAGCTGTGGGCTGGATACCTTCTGAGTCCAAGAAGACTAATCTAAACAAGACAGTTCTCAGGGACACAAAGACAAGGCTAATGAAGTTCTCACAAGGTTCTGAAATAGTTTATACGAAGTCAGAGTTCACGTGAAGACCTCCCAACCTCCTCAGGTCCGGGAACTGGCTCAGGAATGCAGCTGCCTGCCTGATGCCCCTCATCTCCCCGTAGACGTTTTCCCCTTATAAACAACCACTCAAGACAAGCAGACAGCCTGTAGGAACAGATATTAGAAGACTAGAGATCAGTTTCACCAAAGAGCAATCAAAATCTGATCAGTAACCAAAAAGTCATTGACAGCCTCATTGCTGGGGGTGGGGTGGTAGGGCGGGTGCCACAGGGAGAAATAACAAGGAAAGAAAGAAAAGAGGAAGAAGGAAGGAGGGGAGAGGGGAGAAGGGAGACAGGGAGAACCCCTAAAATGGAAGGGCCTCAAGAAGACCCTGGAGCTCAGCTCAGCACGAGCTTCCTGCCGGCCATGCACAGTGTGGAACTTCAAATAGCACAAGGCGCAGAGGGTGGGAAGTTAGTGAGCAGAGGGTTCTCTGTCCAAGGCAGTAAGATTCTCAGATGAATACTGGGGGACCCTCCACTCCGCACAGCCGCCGGAAAGAAACCGCCTGTACAGAATGAATTCGGGGTCATGGGCTCCCTGCAGTAGGGCGCACTGCACAGCCTGAGAGCCCAGCCGCATCACAGGGGTCGCTGAAAGAACTTTCCGTGGGACTTGAGTTTGTGTTTGTGGGTTTTGGGGGGAGGATTCAAAGCAGAGGGAGTTCTCCGCCGTGGAGTGGATGCTGCCAGGAAGCAGGGGTGATTCTGTGTCGGATGTCCTAACAGTTTCACGTAGAAGGGAATAAGAACAATCAGGGTTAAAGCTCTGGCTGGTAAAGAGGAGCGGTTATGTGTGTTAGGCAGGAAAGGGGGACGTTTGGCATTTTGTGGTTTGGCATTTCTTTAGTCTGGGCTGAGACATGCCTGTGGAGGGACCTCGTCTTGGCCTCACCCTGTCAGAGTCATGGAGTGACCTTGCCTGAAGTGGTCCGGCAAGGGGTTTGCGTTCCCCAGACCCCCAGTGGTCACACTACCCAGGGCCAGTCCGCTCCCAGTGACCAAAGGGCCGCTTCTGTCTTGCTCACTAGAGATCAAGGATTGGAGGATACACTTGCAAGATGACCAAAGGAACGTTAAGCCAAAACACTGAGAAAAAAAGAAAAAATTCAGGAAAGAACAAAAAAACTGCAGAAAAAGAAAAGTGACCATAGAAAACAATATGACTTAACTGTAATGACCTAAGTGTCCCTATAGAAAAATAATGATCTAACCAAAATTCCATTCCACTAATTTTAGGCTAGATGAACGGCGCTCATCGATGGCGTTGGCATGTGTGGTGGGGGCTTGGGGGACAAGCTCAAGCCTCATGCTCCAGGTCGGCACGTTGCCACGTCAGTAGATAATGCCTAAAAGGGAAACGTCAGGAAATAGTACTGTGACTGTGTCACTTGGAGATACAGAGGTAAATTTCTAAATGGCCTACAGGGTTCAGTTGCTTCCAGGGAGAAGGGGAAGTAGAGGGCAAAACATAGAAAATTGTAGCAATTCCTAATTTCCTGGAAGAACTATTTGCTTAAACATTTTTAAAAAATACTTTTTAGAAGACGGAATAGAAGTAGCCAGGAGAAAGGGTGGTAGCCTCAGGAACTAGAGGACGCCGTGAGCTCAGCCCCCGGCACAGGGAGCCAAGGTCTGGGCAAAGCCAGCTCGGCCGAGGCTGTGTCTCCACCCAGGACGCGAGCACCCTGGGTGAGCAGCACAGTTCTGTGCTGCTTCTCGCAACATGCAAACACCATCAACAGTTTTTCGCACTAGCGCCCGTGACTGGCACCAGTGGTCACTGACCTTCAGCGCTCGGCTTCCCTCGGACCTCAGTTCCCACCTTGTTCCACCAGCTTAATGACACCCCAGCCAGACTCCTCCTGTGCAACTGTCTCACACATCCAAAGAAATATTGGATATAAGGTTATGATTTGAAATTTTAATGTGCTCTAGAAAAGCACAAAATGATTATTAGTCTAGGCCCAGTAATTTTTTAGCTTCACAAGCTCCTGATAAACACAGAAAGCGCTGTGAACGATTGGCAGAGGCATGAATATTTTTCCATTTATTAACTAAGAAAAAGGCTTTAAATGCAATTGGGAAAGCTAACACTAAATAGTAAGACCCAACGAGGGAATTGGTTTGACGCTGAATATAGACTGATGTGAGGAGGTAAGAAATTCTCCCCTAGATTTAATGCTCTTACTGAAAGCCTCTGTCCTTGAATTTACCTTGAGAGGGCTGCACAGCAATAAAAGAATTTTTTCAAAGGCACATCTTTAGAGAAAGGGTGCAGGGAAGTGGAAAGGGAGAGCTGCCCCTACTGCTTCTGCTGAATCGCTCTCTTTCTCTCACACGGCAGAAGTGCTAATTGAGATTTGCCAAAGGAAATCCTTGACATCGGAATTTTAAAACCTAATGATTTCATAATGTGGCTCATAATGTGGCCATGTTCCAAGAATCCCCAGGGAACGGCCTTACTTTAGGAAGAGATGAAATTCTGGATCAGATTTCCTATTCCCTGGAAAGTATGTAGAGACACAGGAGGGAAGACAAATGTACATGTAAAAAGAAAATCCATAGTTTCATGGTGGTTGTGTATTTTGATTAAATACTGATTACATTTGGAGAACGTCAGCATATTAGCTAAATTACAGAATGAATGCTCTGTTGTTTGGTGGTTTAAGTCTTTTCTCCTCAATAAGACTGAAGGGCTGGCTAAGATTTTCATCATCATCAAAAGATTTTCTTCCTGAATTTCTATTCTAGGAGGTTACTGTGTTAGGCAGGAAAAACAATCACTGAAAGACCACCAGCTCTTTGTGCACCTGTATTCACAGCAGCACTATTCACAACAGACAAAGGTAAAAACAACCCACATGTCCGTCACTGGATGAGTGGATGAGCACAGGTGGTCTGTCCAAACAGTGGAATGTTATTCAACATTAAAAGAAAGAAGATTCCGACACATGCTATAACACAACGAACCTTGAAAACGCTATGCGAAGTGAAATAAGCCAGATACAAAAGGACAAAATGTTGTATGATTCCACTTATATGCAGTACCTAGAATAGTCCACAGAGACAGAAAGTAGAATGATGGCTACCAGGGGCCAGAGAGAGAGGAAGATGGGGAGTGTGTTTAATGGGGGCAGAGTTTCAGCAGGGGAAGATGAGAACGTTCTGGAGACGATGGCAGTGATGGCTGCACACAGTGAATGTGCTAAGTGCCCCTGAGCTGTACACTTAAACATGGTTAAAAGGGAAAAAATTATTTTAAGTATATTTTTACCACAATTAAAAAAAAGAGAGATGGTGGGCAAGTCATTTTCCCCCTCCAGGCTTCATTCAGCTCTGCGAGTCTCTGTGACTGAAGCCCTACCTCATCCTCATTGGTGTAGCACCAGCTGGGGAGGTGGGATGCTTAAACAAAAAGATAAAATAATACTAGTTCATTTTCTAAGTACCCAATTTGTGATGAAGAAAGAAATGTGTGTCCCTCAGAGGAACGACTGAGCAGAAATGTAGAGGCCGGCTTTGTGGAGGTAGAACTGGTCAACCTCCGTTTAAAAAATGTCAGACATCGGCCTGGGTTCCATCCTGGTGGGACGGTCTCTGCACAGGGGAGCAGACCTTACCTCGGCGCCTGTCAGGCAGCGAGGAGAGGAAACTGGTGGTGGTGGAAGGCTCCTGTGTCCTCACCCCGAAACACTGTAGACGGCCCTCGGGAGGCGGAGGGCATCGTGATGGAAGCTAGCACTGCAGCCTTGGTGAGCCATGTAGGCCTCCGTTTCTGCTTCATGATGCCAGGACTTCCCCCTCTGCAAAATGAAGACATAGTCTAGTCAGTCTTGTCCTGCCTTCCCTAAAGTTCCAGGATGCCATCTGCCATCAGCCAGCAAATGTGTATGAGAATGCCTACTGCCAGGCCCTGTGCTGGATGCTGGGACTCCAGCAGTGACAGGCCCAGAGCCTACCATCTGGAGGGTCACTTTCTTACAGGCAGCAGCTAGTCAGGCAGGTGTACAAAAGAGGCTGTCGGAAAACCCATCCAGTAGTAATGCACAGAATGAATTACACTGAGAGAGCTTCTGGAAGCAATGTGACCAGCTGGGGGATCTTTGCAAAACTTTAGGTGTGGATTAAGACCCTCAAGGGCCTGAACTTGGTTAGGGAAGGAGGAAATGGAGTGGAGAACATGAATGCAGGAGTTCTAGAACCAAGGGAGCAGGTGAGCGCCCACCTCGGTGCTCTGGGCAGCCTCCCTCCCATTCGGGGGCAGGGGGCCTGCCCCAGTTCAGGCTCCCAAAGCCACCTCTCCTCCTGACAGTCTGTCCTGTGGCCTTGGAATCCTCCGTCTCCGGGTCTCTCCCAGGCACCTTCAACATGCCTGCAGAACACTCCCCCCACGGAAATCTCACTTGGTCCTGGACACAACAGTTTCCCTCAAGCTTCTTAATGGAAGTGGTTCACCTTCCAGGTTGAGAATGGAAGGTCGGCTGGTATTTTTCCCATTTCCCATCACAGTGTGTCTGTAACTGCTCTTCAGCTTCACGCTAGAAATTCTTCGTCTCTTGAGGCTCACACCCTCTGGTGCTGACACACTCTTCCTTGCCCTTGTCACTGTCCTAGTCTTCTCATTATTCCCTGCATTCTCTGGGGACCTTGAAACTTGCTCACAGCCCTTCCTCCACCCCCACCCCCACCGCAAGCCAGGCCCCTGCCCTCGGCCTCAGCTGGCCCTGCCGCCACTCCCGCACTCCCGCACTGCTGACGGCCGGCCCGTGCTGCCCCGCCGCTCTCCTCAATCCTGATGAAGCCTTATGCCCACAGCTGCGCCCACTTCATCAGATTACTTCCCCTGCTTCTCACAGAAGTAAAAGCCAGCAGTCAAAAACACCTTGGGACGGTTCACCTGCACCTCTTCATGCCGTTGTCGACTCTGTCCCCAGGATGGAGGCCACCAATTCCTCCCCTGCTATCCATGGCTCCTCTCCATCTTTATGCCACCCACATCCTACATCCCTGTTAGCTCTCTCCTTAGCATGTAACCCAGTTTCACCCAAGACAAGGGCAAAATCTTAATCTCTGGTGTCAAGTCACTGTGGATAGATTCCGGGCCTTGTTCTCCAATCACGATTAGAGGACCTTCTCAGCCCTGCCCCCACCCCCTGCTGCCTCAGTGCCTGGAATCTCCAGTTGAAAGTGCCTGCCCTCTTATCTCTACCCTCCCAAGTAACCAGCCTTCAGTCCCCACACTGCCATCTATCCCCTTGCCTAGCCACTCCTAACTCCCAGAGCACATGTCACCTCAACCATCATGCTGTCACGTGACCCTTTGTGGCCCTGCTCTGTTATTCAACAATTCCATGTGCTCCTGTCATGTCTTCCCAGTGTGCTGTCCTCTTAACCATCTTTGTGTTCTCCACAGGGATTCAGCCTGAGCTAAGTACATAGTAGGTACTCAATAAATGCTTGCTGAATACACTTAGGGACATAGGCAGGCAGAGAAGGGGAGCTGGATGGCCAGCACACTGAGAACTGGCAGAGAGTGTCCTTCTTCTGGATCTGGGACAGCTGGCCAGCTGACTCAGCATGCCCAAGTCCCACTGGGCCTATAATCATCCGTGACTGGCACCGGGGCGACTTCAATTTCTGCTGAGTAGGGTCGTAAATATTAACCTGAGAACATCATAATGAGAATGGCTCCTTCTCTTTCACATCTCAGACTCAAGAACAGAAATATTTGTCATCACATCATCTAGCATATAACATCAATATATTATCGGGCATTGTGCATATAAGAAAAGCACATTTTCTGGAAAGTGTCCTTGTTGTTTATTTTGAGGCAATGGATAGAAAATGACCTTTAAGATTGTTGGGACAAAGCCCAAAGTGCTACAAAATTGGAAACCTGATTAATGGCCAGGACAGCTTACCTCCAGATTAATTATGGATGCTCTACCATTTCAAGATTACATTAGGAAGGAAGCATGTCACCAACTGTGATCAATGAATGGGATGTGAGTCTCAGTGGCATCCTTTTAAAGTAAATAAATTGAGGTTGGAAGAAAATTTGAAATCACTTTTGGTTGAGTTAAATAAAATCTGTTTAGCTAATTCCTTGGCGTTGTGGATGGTGCTGGAATCTAAAAACTGCAACCTCCCTTCCCCAAACATTCAAAGTAGAGAAGTAAAACCTAATGCCTGACTTCTTGCCTTGGTTTCCAACCAAAACTCAAAATAAAAGCAAAAGATAAGAAAGTTCACTCAAAGAAGGAAGTTGGGTTGTGTGTAAATAAGATGTCCAAAAATTAAGAGAAGACATGAAAAAATAGGGATAACTCTCTAATGATTTTGTCATCACTCTGGAAAAAATTGTCTGGAATCTCTAATAATTCACATTAACACCCCTTTTTTATTTAGCTTTTATTTTTGATCAAAGTAATACAAGCACCTTGTTTCAAGTGTCAAATAGTTCTAAATGGCTTATTAGGAAAAACAGCCACCCAATTTGCAGATTTTTTATTTTGTTTCTCTTGATATTTGTCTCCAAACCTCTGAAGACATTTATTTGCTAGTCAAAGGGCCAGAAAAAGGTTAAGAATGAAATAGTGGCCATTTTAGACTCTGAGGACCGTATGGTCTCTGTGGCAGTTATTCAACTCTGGTAGTAGCATTCAGGCAGCCCTAGACAGCTTGTAAACAAATGGGTGTGGCCAATACAACTAGTTGCAAACACGGGTCTGGCCCTCTGGGCCTGGTTTACTCACCCCTGGGCTACTCCTTGCATTTCTGTTGTTAGGCAGGCACTGGCAGCTGACTTCCACTGTGGAAGGTGTGGGTGAGGCTCTTGCACAGCAATAGCGCCCTTCCCAAGCCCCTCCCTCCACGCCTTCCTGTGCCACCTTCCATACAATAACATGCTTCTCTAACTTCGGTTAGATCACTATTTGGTGTTTACCTTATCATGACTTTATGCACGCTATTCATAGCTGAATCCTATAATAGAATTACATTTCTTTTCTTCAATAGTATCTTATTTCCTTACAGGTAAAATTATCTTGCTGTTCCATTCTTTAATTTTCTGTGAATTGATGAAGTCAAACTCAAGTTCTCTCCCAGTTTTTAAACTCCTCTCTCCGTATGTTTCCACACATAGAAGCTCGTCTCTCCATTTCGTTTTCTTGCAGTTGTCCACCCCAGCGCGTGCCGACTGGAGAGCCCGATGTCACGCCAGCCTCTCCCTTCGCCGTCATCACAGAACTCCCCTTGGCCTCTAGACTGTGGCAGAGCCCCTCTTAGATGTCTGTCTCCATGACTTCCTCTTTCTTGGTCTATTTCCTGTTTTTTCATGAAGCCATTTTTCTGTAGCTCCCTGAAAAAGGGTGCATAGGAGTTACATTTTCTATAACAGTACATGTCTGAAAATGTCTTTATTCTCCTTCACAGTTAATTGAGGTTTGGTAGATCATAGAATCCTTAATTGGAAATTATTTCGCTATAGAATTTTGAAGGAATTTTCCAGTGGTCAGCAGTGTTACTCCTAAGAAATTCGACGCTATGTGAATTCTTAGTCCTTTACTTGAATGCAGTGTTTATCTCTCTAGAAGCTTTTAGTCTCTTATTGTTTTCCCCCATTTTCTGAAATCTCTTGAACATTATTTAGTGTGGGTATCTTTCGACCTTCTGTACTGGCTACTCAGTGGGCCTTTCAACCTGGGAAGCCATTCACCTGAGCTCTAGGACACTTCCCTGAATTGATTTTTTGGGACAATTTCCTCTTTTCATTTCTACTATCTCTCTCTGGAACTTACATTCAAATATCAGTTCTTATAGACTGCTCCTCTAATTATCTTATCTTTTCTGTCACTTTTTCCATTTCTTGGTCTGTTGTTTCCCCTAAACTTTGAGATATGGCCTCAAATTTACATTTTGAAACTTCTCATTGAGTTTTTCATTTCTTTCATCATATCCTTAATTTTCCAAAACTCCATTTTTGTATCATCTGTTCTTGTTTCATAGAAGCAGTATAGTCTCTCTCTGAGGAGATTAATAATAGGTTGTTGTTTTTTAATTCTTTCCCTGCTCAGCCTCTCTTCCTTCATGTAGGTCTCCGTTGTTTGTTTTTCTTTGGCCTTCTAGGTCTGAGACACTTCCTCAAATGTCTGGTGACCCTTCAGTTGGCACACATATTTAAGAGTTAGGTGATGACAATATGACTGGAAGTTCAGTGCACACGCGTGGGACCTGTCATCTCTGGGCTCCGCTGTCTGAGGTGTTTTATTGGGGAGCCTCTGACATCAGCATCACTGAGTTTTTTCTCTTGATTAATCAAAAGCTCCAAAAAAGACTTTTCCATTCTTGCCTAGAGAGCAGACACCTGGCTGTCATTATTCTCACTGCTGCAAGGGAAGAGGTTGTAGGGTTTCAGCATTCAATGTATAAACGTTCATTTAATAATATCCCTGTTTTCGGTACAGAACCCCTGCCTACCCTGTACCCAGAGCCCCCCAGGAAGACTCTCTGCCACGTCCTCTCCAGAGCATAAATCTTGGGTCTTCTGCCTGAATAAGGGAAGGGCATTGCCTGGTGGAGGGATCTAGGAGTATAAATATTCTTAACAAATTTCCAGTGAACAGTTCTGTTTTCAGCTCCACATCCACACCCATGTCCAGCCAATGGTAACTCTTGCCATTAATTGCTTAACATTGGGAGTTTTGCTGTGCAAACTGGGGGCTTCTCAGCTGTGTCCACCTGGGCTCAACTTTCTGTTTCCTTGGATATGCCACCACTGAGGATGATTCAGCTGCTTGTCAGCTTCTCACATGTTGCTGCCATCTCCTTCTCCATTCTGTCCATATGTTTCCATATATTTTAACACTTTTCTCTCCTTTTCATGGGATTTATGGAGAAAGCAGTGATGCATGTATGTACTCAACCCACCATCTGTAACAGGAAGCCTCCAGTTATTTTAGAGGAAGTTTGAAGTACACATAGAAGAGGTACATTTTTAATTATTCTGATCTATTAAAACTAAACTCATAGCATTATTTTTCATTTGCTTTTCAAAAGCATTAATTGGTTAATTAAGGAATTTACATAGAATTTTTTTCAAGTAGTGAAGTTTTGCTATTAAAATTAATTTCATGTTAAACCATGTAATTTTTCTTCCACCCTCAACAGTACAGATTCTTCTGCTTTATGAAGATGCTCAGGAGAGAATATAAAATTATATATAGTTGTATATGAAATATGTATCATAGGATTATATATAAATAATGTTATAATTATAAAGTTAATGTATGTTCATTGTAGAAAACTTGGAGAAAAACCAAAAAACAGAAGCTTAAAAATCAACTATTTTCTCAATAGTCACAGAAAGTGTTAACAGTTTGATGCACTGTCCATATGCTATACATACATGGTTAAGAACTGATGTACATACACATTGTATCACTTTTAAATTGACTTCTTTTTAAATAGGTCCAATCTTAAAAGTTCAGTACATGCCTAGATTTTTTTAAAAGACTTCTGCTATATAAAGGGAAACTTTATAGTAACGGATTTAAGTGTATTTATTCTTTAGGCATAGTTGTTGAAGAATGATAGGTGTTTTGAATGCAGTTCAAATTCAGCACCACACACAGCTGCCAGTCACAATTCATTCCACAGCTGCTCATACCTGCACAGCATAGCTCCTCCTGCCTTGAGGCTTTAACTTGGAAAAGCATTTTATTTGACCTACAGCCTTCAGCTGCAATGAAAATGTTATTAATTGCTCTGTTTATAGACATAATGGTGGCAGGAATAAACAACCAGAAAATTCATGGAGTATACCTTTTTTGAAATTTGATATCTGTCATTTACCTTTCTAGCCTGATGAGAATGTCTTGATAAATCACCATTCCTGGAATTTTAGGTTTCATATGTGTGCTTGGGTTTTATAAGTCCTGCTGTGCCTGCTACTAAAACCAAATTCAGACTTTTACATGTTAAAAACCTATGGTTAAGACAAAAGCATTCCCCCAACAATATACAGCTTTTGAAAGCAACATCAAAGCTAAAATACATTCATATTTATTATTTGCACTTACATTTAACAGACATGTTCTGAGATCCTGCTTCTTGCATGACATGGTACCTATTATCTTCTCTTGAGCATCCTTCTCAATGTGAGAAGAAAATTCATTATCAGGGGAAAAAGTAGAAGCAAGGAGATAAAAATAGATGACAAGATTGTGGCAGGAATCCTGTCCTAAGAACCAAGAGTCTTAGAAATAAGGAGGTAGATAAAGATCTATAATGAGCAACTGGGTTAGAAATGAGAACGGGGCAGGGAGGGTGAAGCCATTCGCAGGCTGACTATTAGACTTCAGGGCCCCATTCAGAGCTTGACCAGCAGCCAGGACAGTACCTACTGCCTAAGGAATTTAGGTGATGTTTAATGGGGATATGGAGAGTTCAGAGGTAGAAAACTAGAAAGGTTCAGCTAATACCCCCATGGGTCCCACGTGTATTTATTTGATGTCGAGACCTAATGGAAATCATTATCTGGTTTCCTAGCCTTGTAAGACCCAACACAAATTACAAGAACAATCTGGGTGGCATATTAGAAGAAGCCACACTGACTACAGTAAGAACAGGCAGCTGGGTGCCCATCATCAAGACAGGAGATAAACAGATATGAGAAGTCACACTTCCTGACCACCCCTCTGAGAGTGTGTCTCCTGTGGAATCTAGTTTCTAGAATCAGGAGAGCTTCTTGCAGACCAGTCCATTGCAGTGAAAGATACCTGAGCCACTTAGCTCACATTCCTCCTCCTTCAGACTGTCACCAAGATCTGCTCCCTGCTGACGTCACCCCACTGTCACCTGCTGATGCCTTTACTCTCCCCCACCCTGTTCTCATTTCATTAGCAACGTGAGGGTGCACCCCCTTCAGTGTGACTATGATGGGTGTTAATGAACATAACCCACCCGTGTTCCTCTTGTGGGTTTTTTCCCTAATAAATCTAGTGATAGGCCGTAAGCAAGTCGGAAGGGGAGAACAACCATCTGGAGGCATCTGAGATAACAGACAGCAAGTGGGGTATAGGTCAGATTGTGCAGTGACTCTGAAAGGGCCAGAAACTTCCTAAACTGGTTTAGGTGTTCGTACCTAAGTGTTAGGACATTTATGACCCTGGATAGTCCCGCCTACCTGAAAGCATTCAAATTAGGCTCATTCTTAATCAAAGCAGATGGCATGGGGTGTAAACTGTGGAAATACTGTTAACCTTTGCAAATAGACTTCGTGGTCCGAATGGGTAATTGCATATTCCTTTCCATTAGGAGTTACAACCTCATCAAGATTCTACATCCCACTCATGAGGCTGAATCTCCATATGATAAAAGGGATTAATTATGAGAGGGTAGAGCATAGAAAAGCACATCTCTGTCTTTTTCTGGGGCAGAATGATGGTCAGGAAAGAACAGATCAAAAGAATAAATCCTCTCTGTTAACTCAGCTTACCGATTCTGGTCTACATTTTTCAAGTTATCAGTAATCAAAACATTAGAAAAGGAACTATAACCTCCTCTCCTGGAGGATTTATTTTAATAACTTCCTACTAATATGCTGCTTTTGATTGCATTATAGGCTATTCCTGAAGACTTTATTATCTAAGATACTGCTTGTCAGTGTGGGCTGTTTATCAGTGAGCGGAGAGGCTGATAAAATGACTATTAACTTAGATAGGAAAGCATTTTGATTAAGTTGACTTTGTATTTAGTAATATGCTAGACAGCAACAATGCATGGAAAATACACTCTATAATGCAGAACTATTTTTTCCTTAATATTCCATTAGGATTGTTGTATATTTTATTCTGGCAAAATAGATCATGACTATGATGTAAAGACCATCATGTTGTGCTTTACCATAAAAGTGAAGTCGAGGGAAATTTTTATAACTTTCTCAGTTATAAAATAACAAGTACAAAAATAATCATGATATCCAAACCCTTTGTCTCTTCAACACCAAGGAAGTGCATTCCATTCGTTGCCTTAAAAGCCTTGTCAGTAGAATCAGTTCTACAAGGTGGAGCTGCATTTGTGATTGTTAAATGAACACACTCTCCTATCACTGGGAGAAGCAGCCACATCGCCTCAACTTCCCAGCTGCAGTCCCCACAATTTCTTATCAAATCCAGCTGCATTTTCAATGCTAATGAATGTGCTGCCCTCCCAGGGGCTGCTGTGCAATTTCCCCTGAGCCGAGTGCCGACCAGAGCTGGGATTTAGGAGAACGCATTCAGACCTTGCAGAATGGAAAAGCCTCATTCTCTCTAGAAATCCTGTTTTCTTCTTTTCCTCTGCACTAGACTACGGGAAGCAGCAGGTAGTGATGGATCCGAGATGGAGATTTGAGATCTAATAAATAATTGTTAGTTGCATATGCACACCTGTGCTGAGACCTTGAAATGACAGAAAAGGTGAAGTAGACATGCTGTCATTGACCAATATATGCAAAACTTAATACCTGGCAGAAAGTAAGAAGGGGGTTTTACTAACTTCTTAATAAGGTGCTGCATGTAAGCAGTTTCTGAAGAATGTATGTAAGATACTCCTTGTTGACGTAGGCTATTTGCCAGAGGGTGGGGGAGCTGATGAATTGTCGGGATATGTGATATATATGCTTTCAGAGTAAAGAGAGGTTTTTTTTAATAATTGGAAGAGCATCTGGATGAGGGATCCACTTGAACAAAGACACTGACACAGAAAATGAGAAAGCAGGGCAAGAAGCAAGTGTGGCTGCAGATGGTGTGCGTAACGCAGAGGCAGGCAACATCCCGGGGGCCGAGAGCCCAGGTTCAAGGATGTTGGCTTTTGTCAGGCAGGCACTGAGAGCTGTTGAAATTTTTTCAAACTGTGGAGCCCCGCAAGGAAGGCAGAAAGCTTAGCAGAAGGATGTCAGGAATTCCAATCAACAGGTTTAGGGGCTTGGAGTCAGAATTCAGAAAAAGAAACCTATCAAAACAGCAAGGAAGGGGTTTGGCTGTGTCCACGCTCCGTCGTCATAGTGGCAGTGAGGCCAGACGTTGGACTTGGGGGCGCACAGCGGTTGGTGGCAGGGGGGTGGGGACGAGGGACAGAGAGAAGCTTTCCCAACATAGAAGAAGGTTTTGTAACCTAGTGCATCATCATGGTCCAATTAATCAAACAAAAGTATCTGTTAACATCACACACACAATTATTTCCCATTTAAAGGAAGTGACACATACACTGTGTCCAGACTAGCCCCCGAGCACAGTCGGGCTGATGCGTGCGTTGGATCCATTCTCGCAGCAAAGGAGCAAAGTTCCCTGAGATCCTACAGAAAACGGAAAGAGAGAGAAGGAAAAATAGATAAGGATTTGTAAGTCACACTAGAATTCTAGGTGAGATTTACCAAGAAAACTGTAAGTTCTTGAAATCAGGGGGAAACCTCAAAAGACGGACCTTAGCCCTGACCGTGTGCCAACCTCCATGCCTGCCCCCTGCTGCCACACTACTGGACGTGTTGAGGGAAAGCCAAGGAACAACCGCAAGAAATATCCCCACAAGAAAATGGCAGCTATAGTCTACCAGGCTTTGGGTATAAAAGAGAAACATGCTTCTAGAAGTAGGCATTATATGCTTATCATGAATCTCTCTAGATTTTTATAAGTGAATATTATTATAACTCTGAAAGTAGACACCAAAAAAACACAGGCTTCTCTCAAAGTTGCCCTTGAGCACGTCCCTACAGGTTCCCCTGGGGTCACGGAGTTAACGTGTCTCTGCACAACAACACAGCACAGCGCTGCAGGCGTTCTTGGGAGGACCCCACAGTCTGGTCATACATCAGCTCACCCAACCCCACCTCTCCTTTCCCGCCCCTGAGACCCCCACGCTGTCTCCCAGCTCTGGACTCAATAAGCACATTTTTTTTTCTTTTTCCTCATCTCCAATTTCTGTTCAGAGAACAGCCCTCCTCCCCCCTCACACACCGAAATTTCTATTTTTGTGAACATCTCCCCACATCCTTCAGAGCCCAGGTTGACACTCACCTCCGTCCTGAAAGGACAGGACAGCTCTGATCTCCATCTCTGAGTTTAATAAATCACATCACTGATGGCGTCCATTTGGCAAACGATAACAATGATATCGTTATTATCACAATCATCACCATGCCCGGTGCTCATCCAGACAGCCCTGTGACGTCACATGTGTTTACAAGTCAAACTGAGGTTCAGAAGGTGGAACTACTTTCTGAGGCCGTGTAGCTACCAAGTGATAGAGACAGTCGCGGTTCAAACCCACACCCAGTGGCATGAAAACCCGTGATCTTTGTTTTGTACCCTTGGCTTCTCGGTCACAGATGGCCTTGCATTACTGTTTAACAAACCTGTTGCACATGATTCTAGGAGGGGATAATTTTTGGGAAGGTAGTGGCCCCATTGCCCCACCATACCTACTTTTTACTTTGGCGAACCCACTACTGTCCAGTTAGCAGCAGAGGAATTTGGAATTGAATTCCTGTCATTTGGGCCCTTCTTTCAATCTCCTCTTCATCTATAGGTGGGTCACCCCATCAGCCCAAACTCTTTTTGAAGAATTGTCTCTTCCTTAATTCCATGTTAATTGTTTTCAATCTGTTTTAATGAAATAGAGGCAGTCACCATCTGTGTCTATTGTATGAATGAGAACTCTTAAAAACACTAACATTTATGGGCCAGAAATCAGAGGAGAGTAAAATAAATCCTTGGAATTGTGAAGAGGGGGCAGGTTGGAGTAGCCATTCTCCTCTCTGCTGTCCCTGGGGTCAGCCTTCTCAGCCTGCCTGCTTCTAATGACAAGAGGAAGACTTTGCTGCCTCTGAGGTCCCGTTAACCTTCCACGTGAAGGTGCGATGTCACAGGTGTCATACATAGGCAATAATCCCTGAAGTGGCAGGTGAGGAGAGACGGATCCTGGCACGCACACAGAAGCCATCTGTGCCTCCTTACTCAAATAATACCCATGGCCTTCCCTGGCCACTGTCTTTAAACTGCACACCCTACCACATGCAAGCCCTCACCCTCTTCCGTGGTTTCTTTTTCTCCGCAGCTCATACTCCCGTCTAGCATCCTATGTATTTCCCTAAGTTGTCTGTGACTCTTCTCTTCCCCTAAGAATGTAAGTGACATGAGAGCAGGGATTTGGGGCTTCTGTTCATGCCATATACCCAGCACCCATAACAGCAGGACAGGCACAAAGTGCTTAGGACTATTTGCTGAATGAATGAAATGAATCATAAGCATAACATGTAACAGGTAAGGGTGCTGAGAAGCTGTGTTAGGAAAACCTCTCTCCTCTGTTTCAGCACCAGGTGTGGGGGATTTTCCCCTACCAAGCAATTGTCTGTGACACTGACTGGGTGTGGTCACAATTCAACTCAATTCTGACACCACCTACGTGCAGATGGCATCGGCCCCAGAGGGTTGGGGGTCAGCCCTACGAGACTGTTCCCACCCCACTGCACATGCCATTGCAAGCCCGGGCTGCCACCTGTCCTTCTGACTCATTGGCTATAAGTTAGAGGTTCCCATGAACCAACCCCCCTTCAGGTTCCATTGATTTTCTAGACCAGCTCACAAAACTCAAGGAAATAGTTTACTTGCAGTTCACCAGTTTATTATAAAAAGACTGTGATAAATATACAGTTGAACAGCCAGATGGAAGAGATGCATAGGGGCAAGGTGTAGGGCACGCACGTGAAGCTCCCACACCCTCCCCGCGCCTGCCACTCTCCCAGCACCTCCACATGTCCACCAACCTGGAAGCTCCTCGAACCCTATATTTAGGGGATTTTTATGGAGACTTCATCACAGAGGCATGATCAATCGGTAACTCCATTCCCAGCCTCTCTCCCTTCTCTGGAGAATAGGGGGTGGGGCTGAAAGCTCCCAGCTTTAATCATGGCTTGGTCTTTGTGGTGGCCCACCTGGGGCCACCTCGTCTAAATCAAGGACACTGCTGTCGCCAGAAAATTCCAAGGCCTTAGAACTCTATGTCAGGAACCAGGGTCAGAGAGCAAATATTAGACCAGAAGGTGCCAGCTCTTATCGCTAAGGGAATCAATAAGGACCTTAGGAGCTCTGTGCCAGGAACCAGGGGCAGACACTGTTCATACACGTATGTGTATATTTTCTATTGTCTCATGGAAGCCGCAACCCATTCTAATCAGGCAGAGAAAAAGGTTAAAACTTCATGTCACTCCTCAGTTATGTTAGACCACTGAAAATGCCTGTGTCAAAGTGATTGATTGCCTCGTTTTGCAGAATCACCTTTTACCATACGTAGTAAACTCTGTATGCTAGCTGATGGGGAGCCAGGCCTAGAGCGAGGCCATTCCTGTGAAATACATGGTGGTTTCATCCTTCCTCTCGGGCCACATTCCAGAGCCTCAGAGAGAAGAGGTCCAGAACGTCCTCACACGCAAGTGGGAAGTGTCTTTGCACCTTCACTGCCTCGGTGCCTGTTTATAGAAAAAAAAAAAACACTGCACTATGGACGTTCTAGGAGGACATGGTAAAGACCTCTGATTGTGTGACCTTTAGAAATAAAAAGCACAGATTTATTCAGAAGTTCAAGGGTAGCCCTAACTTAAGGGCTGAGGTCGCAGCTAACAAAGACCGCCTGGTGCCATCCTTCCTTCCAGAGAACGCCCGAGTGGGCATTCCAGAGAAGCAGAAAGGTGAGGAACACCAGCGTTCAAGCTACCCTCAGCTCCAGTAGAACATCATTTCAGCATCTGACTGAGAAAGTTGCATAGGAAATGGCCAAAGATTCCAACTGTTTACCCTTTGTGCCCACGTCTCTACCCATGACCGCAAACCAACAGATTTATTTCAAGATAACAACATATATAACTTTTAAACTAGCAAAATGGGGAAGCCTCGTGATTAGTAAATCTGCTAGCATGTGGCAACAGCTGCTGGGTGCCTTCCTCATAGCCAGCTCCTCTTTCTCTTCCCCCAGAGAACCCCAGTCCTTTGCAGGTGTCCACCCTCCGCTGCACAGCCAATGACCTCAGGAAGGCTGTGTCCTTCCCCAGTGCTGGGGGGCATGGAGTGGGAGCAGAAGAGGGAGCTTTATGGATGGATCCTACCAGGAAGCCACATGTCCATGAGCAGACTGTTTACCGTCTGAGAATGATGTAAGGACAATGGCCTCTCGTTTCCCACCTTTGTTTTTGGACTCCCCTATTGCTTTGTTCCAACCCAAAGATGCTCAACCTTGCAGCTTTTAAAAACCTATAGGTTCCCAAGTGCACCTGGAGAGAGCCTACTTCACCAGGACCTAGGCATCCAGGTTTTTCAGTTCTCTGGGTAATTTTAATGTACCGCCAGGAATAAGAAATGCTACACTACACCCAGCTGTCTGCCCTAGTCTTCAAGGTGCTCTGGGAGAACTTGGAGCTCCAGACCCTCCTTCAGAAACCTTTCCTGCCACCTGACATGAGGCTGGGTCTGGGGTCTGTGGTCCCAGCTGTGCGGCCCTGCCTTTTACTGGCGTAGGCTCTTCATGGTCTGGTCTCCCCTGCAGGAAAGGGATTTGTCATGTGTGATTCTCTTCAGACCTTTCAGGCCTCTCGGAGCACCTGCACTGCCACCTTGCTCCCACAGTCCCATGGTTCTTGACCCGAGTACCTGGCATTCCTAACCAGTCTCTTCTTGGAAGGACTGAAGCAGGGGGAGCCAACTTCCGGGTAAAGATATACATTGGGCACAAAGAACTCAAGACAACGTGTGCAGCTTTGTTTATTTACAGCAGATGCGGGTCCACACCTGAGTAAATGGCAGCTGCCTTCCACCCACACACGTGCCCATCTGTAGGGGGCCCAGGTTTGCAGTGTGCTGTCTGCAGCCTTCTGGTCCTCACAGCAGCCAGCGCTGTGGGGCGGGGACTGTGTCTCTCCCAGAAACTTGTTACATCCCAACCATCTAGCAGGTTACATGAATGAATGAACCATCTAGTGGATTATCACAAATGAATGAACCATCTAGTGGATTAACATGAATGAAGCGCTAACAACTTAAAGAACAAGACCCCAAGGAGGGGGCTGGCCCGCCTGTGACGGACGGACGCAGGTGGATGCCTTGGGTGGTTCTCCACTCTCTTCCTCGTTACAGGGGAGACCTAACAGGATATAGCACTTGCCTACTGATTTCCAGTGAGAATTGTTTCAGCATTTCAAAATCAGCTTAAGTGCTTGAAGATTTCTCCCTGAATTTTGCCTCCCATCAGCATGCTCCATTTTAAGTGTCTTCACTGAATTTTTTTCCTGTCATCATCACATCATTAGAGAACAAAACTGAAAAGTGATATTTGCCACACCCTGTTTAGTAAAGCCCTGTTATAAATTGCCTCATTAGTCCACCGTGCCATGGCAGTCAAGTCACGCCCCCACATAGTGACAAAGGATGTATCACTCAGCCTCAAATTCCAGAAGCCCTGTCACAGTGTTGCCACCGTCCCCAGCCCTCAATGGGATTCCCTGTGTCTCCTGGAGCTGGCATCATAGCAGACACTCACTGCATTTGCTTTTGTTTCAAAACCTGCCCTTACCCTGGGTAGACCACCAAACAGCCATCTATGGGCTTCCAGTGAATGGAAACTCGAGGATTGCAGCAGAATTAGAGCATCTGGCCTCTGGGTCACAAGCCACCTCTTTGCAGCCTTCCAGCCTCTGTTGCTATGGAGACCTGATCCTCTCAATTCTGGGTCCACCCACATGGGTCTTCCAACACTGGTCCGGAGATTAAGGGTAAAATATTTTCTCAAGGATGGTGCTACTTGCCTCTGTTCGACAGGGGGTATTTAGGGCCTTGGAAGGTTGTGAAGGAATGGCATATCTTCCTTACCTCTGACTTCAACAACACCCCATTCCAGGTACTAAGAGAAAACTTCCAGAACAAAAGTGCTGTGGAAATAAACACAAACCACGGAAATGAGAACAAGCAAAGGCTGCTCACTCAGAGCAAGTGAGTCAGACACCATCACTTGTGTTTGGCAGGTTCAAAGGTAGGCTGGAGCATAGAGGAAAATGGGAAGGCTTCAGGTATCCCGACTGGAGGCTGTTGACACAGGGAAACTGGGAGCAAGCCGATTAGAAGCAAGGAATTGGTGACTAATTAAAGGGAGCATATTTGGCTTTCTCTGGTTAGTACTCAGTTGGAAGAAGGGGCAAAAGCTGGGGAGGTTGGTGGCAGTTATTAAGTTGGCCTATTGCTAGAGAGGTTGTGGACTTCCCGGGCTGGTTGCTACACATTGTGGGCCGACATTCTGTGGTCACAGACGGTCAGGACGTTGTCCTTTGCATACAGTGTTCCATAGGCCTTGGGGCTGTGGAGCCACAGGGAGCATTTTCTCAGGACATGTGTAATGAAAGCAGCATTGAGATCCACAGAGGTCACTGCTGATCCTTCTTGTCTACCCTCTAAACAGGACTGGGTCACAGAAGGTTCCCTCGGGCACTTGGGACACTGGGCCCAGGGTTGCTGTCTTTAGAAAGGCCCAAGCCATCCAAGGGGATTGGAGTTGACCCACTTCTCCACCACGTGTCCTCCATGCTGCTTTAGGGAGGGGCAGGATCCATCCTGAGACTGTCTCCTCCCTGTCTGCCGATGGACTGGGAGTCCTGACCATGGCCCGGGACACTCGCCAGCTCCCGAGGACTGTGCATTCTGATGACCTGGGGGTCTCTGGTGTTTCTGGAGGCTGCTGAAAGCTTCCAAGGGTTGTTGCTAAGTCACCTGTCAGTCAGAAAAAATTAAACTTTGTTTTCACATGACCTGGTCTGGAAGCAATGAAGAGATCTCTAGAGGCATCGGAGGCTCACGAAGATGGCGTGACGAAGGTCAGGACCAGGAGGGAGCCCCTGGTGGTTCGGGCACGTTTGTTCTGTGTTCGTGCAGCTCACAGTTATTGAGAACCGACAATGGGCTGGGCTCTGTGGCGAGCGCTGGACAGTCTTCCACCATGAGGGTGGAGAAGCAGTGCTGGGAAACATTTCAGGGGGGGGAACGCACAGGCAGTGGGGCAGGATGGGAGTTAGACACGGACCCAGGGACCGAGGGCTGAGAGGCCAGCGCTGTGCGGTTGGCAGCAGGGGGACCCTGGAGGAGGATTTAAAGGAGAGGCTGCTGGCGATTTGTTGGTAGTCAGTTGTCCCCTAAGCAGTATCCACTGGACGACAGGGTCAAAAATACAGACATTACAGTCAGGGCTGGGCTCGCTCCCTCCCACGCAGGTCGGAGGCCTCGAATACAGTTTCCTCGTACGGAAACGTTCTTCATCCGTTTCATGCCGGACTAACTCTGACTCCTCTTCCAAGTGACCAGACCTCGCTTCATCCAGGAAGCTCTCCCTGATGCCCCAGAGCAGGGCGAGGGCCCCCTTCTAGAGCTCCTTCCCCAGCAAGCCCTGATCCCCCTGCCTGGTGGAACTGCGTGGACGGAACTCACCACCGTTCTCCCAGTGCCCGCCAGCGTCTGCCCCAGAAGAGGCCCTCAGCCGCTACTGATTGGAAAAGAGACGGGTGCAATGGTGTGCGTACTTGTCTGAAACCCCCAGTGGTTACTAATTCCCCAACAATGCTACCTGGCACACAGTCAGTGTGTGGGAACTGACTGCCACCTTCTGAGCCTCCCTCGAGCGCCCTGGGCCACAGTGTCACACACACCACTCCCCTCTGTACTCTCCCACCTCCACACTAGCCACCAAAGGGTCTGACAGGGGCTCTTGGAGCTAGTGACTGGTTAATTGACCTTTAGTGTGAAAACGTTTATTACGCCACTACAATTTGTTTCTTGAAATTAAGCATAGTTAAGGTGATGCAAGCACATGTTTGGGATCAAATGATCTCCAGGCCACCAGTGATGAGTGTCGTCAGCGTCATTATTCTGTCTTCCCTGCACCCTAATGCAGTGGTGTGAGGGGCTGCAACTTGTTATTTCTCAGACATTTTAGCCCTTTAGTGGAGACGGTGGAATGGAAGGCGTTGTCCTCCCCTGACGTTCCTGGTAGGGAGGAGAGCTTGCTCTGCACACTGTGAGTGTGAGAGACCCTGGCGGGCTGGTCCCGCAGGCACGCCTGATCCCAGCTAGCGGGGCCTTCGGGGCCTGGCACGGCGCTGCACGCCTGGGCTGGGATGCCCAGCCTGCCCCTTCCTCTCTCTCAGGCTCTCGGGCCCCTTCCAAGCCGGAGCACGAGCCTAGCCCTCTCCTCTTCCTGATCCCCTCCTTCAGCCTCGGGAATCCTGGACAGCAGGGATCCTGAGCTTTGACCCCTCCCAGGGCCACCACAGGTGTCCAGAGCTTCTTCTGAGCACCTGGGGCACATCCCCTTATAGGGAAGGAAGACTGGGGTGAAAAACCCCAAGATCCCAGCTGCAATGAGGCTGGCACAGCAGGGGAAAGGGGAGGAAATTGTTCTAGTAGGTAAGTCAAATCCAGGGCCTTTATGTCTTAAAATGTCTGTGTACAAGAACCACATTTTACTTGGTAAAATCATAACAAACTAAGAGAAAAGAAAAAACCCTATAAATTTCATTCGACTTAGTAAAAATCATAATTACTATAATTATTTTCAAAAAAGTACAACTATTGAATAGCATTAAATACGGGTATACTCAAGCCATGTGAGTTTTCTTTGCTTATGACACAAAGTTCCAGTTTTTGTATATTCCACCTCCTTACTTGATTCTTCAGATAACGTGGTAATGATGCCTTGCTCACACTCAGAGGGAGCTCACAACTGATTGTGAACAGAGGGTGCAGAGAGAAGAGGAACACTTGCTTGGCCAGGGCAGGGGCCCCTGGGTGTTCTAGAAAATGCATCGAGTCTCAGTTTGTCTGGCAAACATCTTGATCCAGAACAAAGCCCTTCTGAATCCCACAGTGTTTATGTCTATGGCAACATGTTATCAATTAGACTTAGCTAATAACAAAATGTAACGATGTATGTTCTAGATACCCAAACAGACTAATTCTCCCTGCTGAATAAGAAAAATTTCACAAATTGTTGTCAATCAGACCTTGAAATAGGCTCCAGGGGAAAAGAGAGAAGCAGCATTATTCATGCCATTTAAAATTAAACCAGGCCATCAATTTCTCTGCCTCTTGGGCTGTGTGTCCTGTTTTGAATGATGCTTCAGGGATCAATATCAGCAACAGGGTGGGAAGGGTAGATGTGGAACAGTTTGTTGGTATAATTGTTTTGCTATAAAACTGCAGGAAGAGAGATGGGACTCAAATAATATGAAATAGGACCACAGAACCTCCTCTAAGAGCACCTTTGTAAAATGGTGTGCTTGTAATTACGTAAGTTTGATGGATTTCTTATATAAAATGATAATGAAATTATAAAAGTAGTTAAAACAGTGCATATTTATAGGAATTGGATAAACTTGGTTGAAAGGAAATTCCTGCTCTGCTTCTCATTGGCTTTTTGTTCCTGGGTGTCCTCATCCATAAAATGAGGAATAATGGTAGCCCCACCTCATTGACTTAGGAAAATGAAGCAAAATTAAGTATGCAACACTTTTAGCACGTGGAAGAGCATATAGTAACATCCAGTGAGTGCCATGGGGCATGGGCTCTGTCTCTTGCTCACCCTTATACCCCAGGGCTGACCACAACTCATGGCACATGACAGACACCCCCAAACCATTGGTTAACTGGATTAATTAGTGAATGGTAGCTGACCTGATACTGTTTTACAGCCTTTGAAGTTGTACTGGCTGTACAATATTCCATTACATGGACCTAATTTCCTTAACCATTACCTCTGTGCACTTCTGGGTGTTCAGTATTTTTTTTATAAACATCTCTGTGGTCAACGTCTGTCTCTCCATACAGCGTTGTTTTGGAGGAGCAGGGTTTCCTAGCATGGTAGAAGAGTCGACCCAAACCTGAAAAACAAATCTTTGGACAAATAAAGGCTACACAATCATCCTCTAAAAATCAAGTAACAGTAGGTTGTGAGAAGTGGAGCAGACCTTGGTACAAATTCCTCACGCGAGCCGCAAAGAGGCTGAGGCTTGCAGAGCTGAAGCAACAGTTAATGCCAGGCCTCTGACAGGATCCAGCCCCAGTTCCTAGCCCAGTGTCTCCTTGCTCTGGACCCGTGTGCGTGCGTGTATGCAGGTATGGCCTTGGCTCATGTGTGCTGCACTTTATGTGCACCTGGTGAGCCTGCATCTGGCCCAGACCACGGAAGGTTAGAGATCAGGCCGTCACACCCCTCATTTTTCAGGTGGGAGGACTTGTTGAAGCATTTTGGTATCTTTTCCTACTGTGGAAATTTGAACAGAAGGGCATGAGGTGAGCTACACTGTCACTGTGAAAAGGCTTCCAGATTCATTGCCCTGACACCTCACACCACATCACCTACCTGGGGGGTGCAACCTGGATTCAGAAACCCAGTTCAGTCTTGTCCCTGAGTTCACCAAACTAGGGGAACAGTTGTAAAATACTGGCCATAACAGAAAGGACCTGCATTCACCCGGGAGAGAGACTCCGAGTCAGCCTCAGGCTCTTGAGGGGCTCGTGCACACCATGCAGAAACATGGTCCTATGATGTCCTGGCCCCTTAGAGGAGATGAGGGACACAAGGGGTGGCTGGCGAGAGCCACCACATTCCACGGTGTGTGCTGGGAACATCCTGATCTTGCCCTTAGCAGAGAAAGCAGGCAGGGACGTGGGACAGCAAAGGTGTAAGGAAACAGACCAGTCAGTCCACACCCCTCCTTCTACAAGACAATCTGCAAGAGAGGAAGCTGGACCCCCAGGAAAGACGCTGACCTGCTCAAGTCCCATAACTGCTGAGTGTCCAATGCTACCGCTATTTCTACTCCAGAACATTCCCCACTGCATGTCTCCGCCATCAGTTATTCTTCTCAGCATTCCAAGTGTTTGCTAGGATTTGTGCAATTTTTTTTGTCCTGCCCACGGTAATGGTCCTAACAGTAGGAGTTCTAGTGACAGTCAGAAGATGTCGTACATTCATTTTCAAATGAATGACAGTAACTGACCGAGCACATGGTTCCTATTTCGCAGAGATTCCCGTGTGATCTGAGCTGTGCCTGACCCAGGATTCAGGCATGTCTGGGGGAAGGACGGTTGTGGTTTCTGTCTCCCTGAGGGATCTCAGGGTCTCTTTGGAAAGAAGTCATGCAAGGAAAGAGAAGGCGAGAGAAGCAGAACCCATTCCCAGGGCTGAGGGGAGCCTGGGCCTTAGGTACAGCAGGGTGACTGTCCAGCAAGTGGCCTAATGCATAGTGAGCAAGTCCCCGGCTCTTGAGGGGCTCGTGCAGAGATGGAGACTGGGTAAAATAACTCAGCACAGTGAAGGAGCGGCGGGCAGCCCTGTGTGCTGGAAGAAACACCAGAGAAGTTGGGGACAGAGATTGTCCTGGGTCAGAGAGAGCCCCAGCTGGCGAGCCCGCGGCCCCTCAGCTGTGGGGAAAGCCCCAGCAGCCTCTGCAGGGTCCACGAACTGTACGAGCAGCCCGGACGTGACAGCAGAGAGCACCCAGGCTCAGACAGTCAATGCCAGCATCCAGCACCAGGCCCAGCACACCTATGCAAGGCACTGCCTGGGAACCCCAGCAATTGTAGGGGGAAACTTGGGGAGACTGGAGAGAACAGGGCCTCTGTAAAGAAACAACCAGAAAATACTGCTTTATTGATTTTAGGACTTATTTTACCACCAGGCCTGTGCTTCAGATCCTAGCAGTGTCCCTTTGTCCTTACATCCACCTGCCTTTGAAGTAGAACCATTCAAAGAACGGAGAAGATGGAGCACCAGCAGCCAGGGCACCTGGTCTCTGTGCCTGCGCTTAGCCAACTCCCCTCTTAGCCACACTGTGTCTGCAAGACACAGAAGCATGACTAAGCTGGTTTGTATTCTGCCAACCAAGGGAAAATATCATTAACACGGCAGCTAGACTCGGCAAAGCCCACAGAAGCCCAAAAGGAAAGGGCTCCCACGGCCCAAGGTGATGTCAGAGAAAAGAGAAGGCCACCCTTTCTAATCCCACAGCGTGTCTCCACCAATACCTACAATTCAATAAAGGGAAAAGACAATGAGACCCAGGGCAGCTGTCACTGAGAAGAACCTACTGCCTCCAGGACTCCCTGGTGGGGGGTGGGGGGGGGGGGACCTGGCACAGCAGGAGGGGAATGTCCCTACCTCCTGCTGCCGGATTCTCCCAGAACAGCTCACCTGGCCAGTGGCAGCAGAGGCCCTCACAGGCCCTGCTCCTCCGAGCCCGCTGACTTGTGCCCTGGTAGCACACTTCCAGCAGAGACGAGACCTCAGGAAGGAGTGAGACCAGTTGCTCTATCACATGTACACTTAGCTTATAATTACGTGTCAAGAGACGGCAAATCAGGCAGACATTAGCAACCCCCAAGGACTGAATTGTGAAGGCTGGTATCAGGCTTGGTCTGCTCCCCAGCCAGCAGCCTCCTAAAAGAAACGCAAACGACTGCTGCTGTCTGATCCATCTAATTGGCCTTTCTTTCCCTCTGGTGACTCATATTTGCATTTAGAGACTATTGACTGAGTTGTACAGATTTTTATTTGCTTAATATTACCTTAGACTTTTTGATACATTCAACTGTAGAATTCTTTCAAGTTTTCAATTATTTTACCATTTTTTTGTGACTCTAACAAATTAATGCTCACCCTCTCCTAGCTTTTATCCTTCTTTTATCTGTCATGCTGCAGCCAAAACTAATGCCTGGGAGGATGGTCGCCTGGCCCCCCTCCCTCCAGCCTCACTGGCCCATAGGTATTTCTGTCTGTCTTCCTGCACTTACATCGTATAGTCAGGCATTGCCAAGTTGTCTGGTCTAAATATCTGCCCTTCATTATGAGACTGGGTTCATTTAGTCATTCATTCTACATTTAAATAGTATTGATATTGACTTTGAATCCAGTGTCAGAATTGTGTCTGATCAGTTCAACCTTATTTCACAAACTTGGGGTTAGTATTTAATGAACTCTGCATATAAACATAATTTTATGAAACATAATAGCATAATTCCAGCCCCTGTGTTAATAAGATAGTGATATTAATGAAATCACGTGACACGGTTTCATCTGGTTTCATCTAGAAAAATATCAAGGGAGCGTCAAAAAGAGCTGAACTCCTACATTGGTAATGGAGGGAATGTGTGGAGGTTGACATGTGTCTCAGTCAGAGCAGCAAAGGTCTTGTTTCTTTTTTTTTTAATTTAGTTGTTTAGCAAGAGATTCCCATGGGGAGCCTGTGACTACTAACTGGCTCCTATCTAACCTTCATTTCCTGTTTGGTTGATAAAAAGAGAGAAGTCCAAAATAACAGGTGCATTTCAAACCAAGCAATAAGCCACTTAACTCCTAGAGGCAAGGAAATGCACGCAAGTTTCCCATTTTCCCCCAGTCCAGCGCCATCATTGAAGAACTGCGTGTCAGAGTATCTGTATCCAAAATAGATACACTCACATTCCTTAGGGAACAAAAAAAGTTACTGGTTTGACTTTAAGATTAAATCGTCCACTAGGAAATCAATCTTTCAGATGTTTTCAAATGTAAAACACTCGTTCATCACCAGAATCTCAATTATGTAGAAAGTAACTTGCTGGAGTTTTTGTTCCTGTTTTGCAAAAATATCCATTGCATTTGCTGTGAGGCTTTAGGTAAATGATATCTTCCCTGAGCACTGAAGATGCCAGAGCTGGAAAGGGTAATAATCTCTCTCCCCCAGGGTGGCTCAAGGGCTTACATGCTTAGGTAATGGCTGAAGAGCCTAACTGAGATGCATTGAGTCATTCGCTCAGGTTACACGGATAGGCCCAGGCACTGTGCTAGGTGCCAGAATCTACTGACAGATAACCCAGGAGGACCCCTTGGATTTCCCCCAATCCTTCCCTCATGCTGCAGCCTGCTTAGCCTGTTCCCCCACCTGGCCAAGTCCCTGCTGGGCACCCAGCCCTGTGCTCATATTCTCTCTGCTTTGCTCTCTGATTCTCTGGGAGGCAACATGCCAGCCAGCACCCAGGGAAATCCTTCCCCCACAGATCCAGGCACCCCTCTCATCTTTGCTTCCCCACCTGGAGCATCGGGCTATGTCTTCACTGAGCCTGAAAGGACTTTCCTTCTCTCTCAGGAAACGGTAAGTTGGTCTAGGTTGGGTGGACCCCAAACTCACATTCCCAGCACGGGCCCTAGGCAGCTGCAGAGAATTACCAGTGGAATTCCTTTAAAATGCAGTTTCTCTGCGCCTGCCACAGACCTTCAGCGAATCAGATGATTCTGATATGAAGCCAGGTTGGGGAACCACGGCTTTGGGTTACCATATTTTTTGTTTGTTTGTTTGGGCTTTTCAGAAGCCCCAGGCATTTCCCTCTGCTGCTTCCAAGATCTGATCCTTCTGACATGCTTCTTCCCCACCTCTCCAAGCCTCACTATCAGGTCTTTCTAATCTCAGGCACAGAAATCTCTACTTATCACTGCACAGAATAAAAAGGATTGGACTTTTGTGTATTTCTAGCCACCTCTTGGCCCTGCATCATACATAGTATGTGCTATAGATTGGATTTTAAGGACACTTCACTGTTAAATTCCAACCTTAAACCTGTGGTTTCTCCACAGTGAACAAGCTCTTAGTCATACTCCCTGTAGTACCTTCTGAGATGAAGGGGGAGGAGCATCACCTGAGCACAGGGACTTTTTTAAAAGTCCTTATATTTGATTGACTCAGTCTTTATCATGGCTACAACGTGTTATTAAAAATTTACATGCAGAAGAATTCACCCTTTTTAGTGTACAGATCTGTAAGTTTTGGCAAACACATATATTCAGATAACCACCACTGTAATCAACATGCAGAACAATTACATAACCCCCAAATTTCCCTTGTGACCTTAGTCATCAAACACTCCCCCCAAACCCCTTGCTCTCAGCCCCTGGGAGCCACTAATCTTTTTTCTGTCCCTGTAGCCTCTTCCCAAATGTAATTTGTCATATAAATGGACACATACAGTATGTTGGCTACAGCGTTTTTGAAAGATCATGTATTTAAACAGATACTGGAGAATTTCTTCTTAATTTTTTGGTTTCTGGCATTTATAATCTGTTGGATGTATTATTTTGTGGCTCACAATCCTTTTTGCAGCACATGTGATCTGTCAGAAAATCAAGGTGAAGCAGGCGTTTGATCTTGTCCTCCACTTGGTAAACACAGTCCCCTGAAGGGCAAGTTGTAGCTACCTGATTTTTTTTCTCCCATGACCAGAATTTTCCCCTCTCCCACCTGCCCTTCCGTCTCACCTATTCCCCTTGCAAAGTGCTCCCTCTGACATGCCCATCCCTGCTGCCAGACCTGGAGGCACAGCATGGTTTATGCAGCCCAAGGCTTCAGCTGGGGCACCTTGATCTGAGCAAGCATCTTTCTGCCTCTTGCCTACCACTACTGTTTTCCTTCTTTGAGAAGCAACATATATGCAAAAGAACCACTTGATTTCATAGGATGCCAGAATATTAAGATGCTCCTGAGAAGTGTGGGATAACTTAACCCTCCCCAACAGAAAGCAGTCGGAGAAGAAAGAGGCAGCAGGTGGGCTTTCACACAGTCAGCACAGTCAACGATGGAGAATTGAACAGGTGGCCCGTGTTTTATGAGTGAAGAGAACCGGGCTAGGGAATCACCAGGATGGGCATGAGCCACACTGGGAGGCAAAGGGAAGGGCGCTCAGGGTTCAAGGAAAATTAGCAAACATGTGTATTTCCAGATCCCAGATCACCAAATGATCCTCAGAAATTCTCCCGACTGAACTAGCCTCTGGCTGTCTTTTCCTGCCTGTACGTTAAACACAGCACCCTTTCCACACTAATCCTGTGATTAGGGTCATCCACAGGAATAGACACTATTTTCGTGGAATAAATAAGTAAACTGAGAAGAGTTTCCACCCAAAAGGCCAAGCTCTCCTTGAAGATCAGCGTCATCTGAGGTTCCTGACCCAGACAGTATGAAGGCAGCAGCTCAGAGCCCAGAGCAGACTCGCTCGTGCGCTGTGTGTGTGTTGCCAACCTGTGGGGGGGGCTGAGAGTAAAATTTCAAAAAGAAAAGGAGCAATAAAACTCCAGGCCATATATTAGGGTTTTCCTTGAGTGTTGCTGCTCTCCCCGTGCAGTCCACTCCGTGCCGCCGGCCAGGACTCCACCCCGGGTTTTCTGCCCTCCCTCCACCTGCCTCTGCGGTCCGGGCTGTGGTCCCGCAACTCTGGCGGCCGCGGCGGGCAGGAACTCCGGCTGCCGATAAAGGACGGTCCTGGGGTCCCGAAGTCCGTCTCGGGCCGTGGGAAAGCCATCCGCATCACCAGAGCGAGGGGCACACCTGAGCCGGGCTGACTGCAAGAAGCAGGTACTGCCAGGCAGAGGCGCCTACTCTGAGATGCTGAAGCCCTGCAAGGGCGCGCGCTGCCCCACAGTCCGAGGGGCGCGAGAAAGAGGATGTGGGCAGAGGAGTGCGTCCGTGCGCCGAGCAGGGGTGCTGTAACTGGGCTTAACACCCCTGCCAGCGGGCTTTCGGCAAAGGCATTTCTTATTCTTGATCTGGTCTCAGCAAGGTCGGCTGTTCTTCGGGGAGCTGGGTGACTGTGGGACTAAAGCATTTGGTGCTTGCGTTTGCTTTAGAAGGGCTACCACTTCTACACCCCGCAGGGTAACTGAGCAGGGGGCAAGCAAAGAAAAATAAGGCAAATCTGGTAGAGAATTGCTTCATGCAGAGTGCGTATGTGTGTGAGCAAAGCCGAGATTTGCACGGTGTGAACGGTTCAATGTGTTACAGGATTATCAAGTCTTGTTTAAAGAGGAGGGCTTCCTTTTTAATGTAGAACAAATTGGTTTGTTGTTCTATCAAGAATGCTAATAAGTAATACTAATAACTTATATGTAATACTATACATTCCCAATATGCAATAATAATGCTTTCTATGAGGATATAAACACAGACACACACACAAACTGGAAAATATCATCCAAAATATCATTCATGGTCCTGCAAAGTAAATTACCCCCTAAATAAAATAGAATAATTGATAATTCTGAAGAAAGATAAAACATATAAGTTCCCTGAATTGTTACGTTAAATCTAAAGTAACTGGTTCGGTTTATATCACTTTATTTTTATTAAGGAATAAAAAGAGCATCAGATTGCCTATGTCATTTTCCCCTTTTGAAGCTTAGAAAGATGTTGGGATATCCCTGAAGCAGGCTTTAATTTTTCACTCATTTGGCAGCCAGCTCTCAGGACTTTGCTTATCTCCCAGAGGCAGTCGGTAAAGAATAGAATTGATTCTTGCTTTTTCTTTGCATAATACCTAATTATCACCATTCGGGCTTCTGAAGTTCTGCCAGTCTGAATGTGCATCCTTTCTTCCCACATTTTCTATTGATTTACATCATTAACGATTGAAAGGAAGACCTTCTTTTGATTAAGAAGCCTAAGAATTGGGGAAATCATAGATTGCTTCAGATTACTTATTTAGAGATTTCTCTGTCTGATCCATGCTTTGTGTTTAATGGGATGGGTGGGCGAGGGTGACGGGGGTGAGGGCAGGTCAGAGAACAAGAAGTGGAACTGCTGCTTCCCCAGGTCCACCTGGACTGTTTCCAGAACCAAAGAATTTTGAAATCCTTTGTAAAGTTGTAAGTAAATTTGGAGCTCCCCTAGGACCCTGCAAGTCCCCTAGTACCCTCCCCTAGGACCCTGCAAGTCCCCTAGTCCCCTCCCCTAGGACCCTGCAAGTCCCCTAGTCCCCTCCCCTAGGACCCTGCAAGTCCCCTAGTACCCTCCCCTAGGACCCTGCAAGTCCCTTGCACAAATGGGAATGCTGGGTAGCCCTCGATTGGCCTTTACCCCTGAGTTAGTCTGCCAGGCCAAGTCTGGATTCTGACCCATGGTTACTGCAAATCTAAGAATTCCATGTGCATATCACCTGCAGTTAGCTCTAAATCTGAGGAAATACCACAGTGGCCAATCAAAATCTGGACTAATGCAAATTCAGCTTTGGAAAGGCTCATTCCTCACATCCCCTCAGTTCTGCTATCACACCCCTGACCACACTATGCCACTCATTTGAAATGCTCAGGTTGGATGTTCACTACATTTTATCTATCCAGATAATAGATCTGTCCATCTATATTTTAAATCTATATTGGAGTTGTACTACACAGACCCCATCCGTAACAGTGCATTTGAAATAATTTGTTTTATGTGTAGCTGATGTCTATTATCTGAATCCCAAGGCTGCTTAAAATTAGTTAGTAATAGAGCTAATAATAGCAACCATTTCTCAAAAGTCTGTTGAATACCATTAACTATGCCAAGGGCTGTACTCATATTGTCCTAATTAATTCTCACTACATTGTTAAGAGTCACCTAATATAATCCCCATCATACAGATAAGAAAACCGAGGCTTCAGAAAGACAAAGTTACCAGCCCAACAGCACCCACCTTCTAAGTGGGGAGTGGGAGTCAGTCTGGGTGACTCCTAAGCTCAGGGTCCCTCTGTGCTACTCGATTGCTCTAACCTACACTTTCCTAGACTTCTGAGGATAAGATAAATTTTAGATAAATTAGCATGGCCTTAATGTTCTCTTACTAATGAAAGGGTGTACAGTGATTTGGTCAAAATGCCCTGGAATTGCAGGCTAAAACCAGACTCCACCTTCAGCCCAGTCGCTAATTTCCCAGGGAGAGACTGGGATGGACAGGAAGAAGAAAGAGAAGACGAGTGACCCCATAACCTCAGAGGGGGGAATCTCCTGTCTTCCAGAGGCCTTTGAGTTACAGCCCAGTGGAACTGTCGGGGAGGAAGAACTTCCCTCCATGTTCAAGGTTCTCACTGGTGTAAGAGTCATATTGATATGATGCAGATTAACAAGAGATGATCCAATTTAAATTTGTACGTACAGGAACCCCACAGGCATGAGAGGTTCAAAGACAGAAAGGTAAAATGAGGCATGTGTGCCATCCTGAGCTAAAGAATGGGACAGGGCTCTGGGGCTTCAAAGGGGAGGAGGGCAATGCACAGGGCACGAAGAACAGGTGCCTGGTAGTGAGATGTTTGCCTTTCTAATTCTGATTGAGGAGTAAGAGGCTGGTCTGAAAGGCACTGTGTTTCAACTTTAAAAAAATAACCATATTTACTATTTCCTCATTCCCGTTTGCCCTGCAAGTATTCTTTCCCATTACTTCCTGCTGAGACCTGGCTGAGCACGTCAGAGGATTTTTATAAACAGCCTCATCATCAACCATTTTCAGTTCTACAATCTTTGTGTGTCTGTGCATAGATGGACAAGTAGGGCAGTCATTGCACTACTTTTACAAATAATCATAGTCAAATACGATTTCTATTCTGCAAGCTCAGTTTTTCATTTTTTCCTCATTTGGAATTGGTGAGCATTTGGATAGGGACTGAGCTAAATGCTCACCATTGACCTTATAGTAGCCGTCTAAGGTCAAGTCTGCTAAATAAACGAATACTGTGGTCACTATTACACAAAGGCGGAGGAAAAGGGGAAGTTTTAGCCACTGAAAGTGGGCGCTTTTAGAAACAAAACTATTTCAATTAAAATACTAATCTTAAACCTTACCTAGGTAAATCTGCTTAGAGGACACCAAAGTGAATAATAAAATTGCAGTGAATTTTTACATATAAATTACAAAAATTACAATAAGTGTTTACGATAAAACTGCCTTCAAGCAGAGTAGTTTTCTCAAATAGTCAGAGGAAAATCCCTTCTGGAAAAGGTGAGGATGAGGGAGCCTCTGCCTCCAGCCCCACCCACTCTCAGCTCTGCTCATCTACAAAGCAGTCCCTTCCTAAAACAAAGTTGGGCAAGCCACTCCCCGCTTGAGAATCTGTAGGGGCCCCAATTTCCCAGCTACCACTTGGGCCAGCTCTCTACCCTACAGCCATGGGGGATTTGCCACAGTCCCGCTGTGCACTGGGAGCTCTATTCCTCCTTCAGAGCTCAGTGACCTTACTTTCCCTAGCAAAGGGGAAGGAGCATTTGGTACCTGCCCCTTTTATAGCACCTCTCAGATGCTAGTCCACTTCATGATCTGGGTCAGTGTACTTTATTTATGTTTCAGTTCTAGTCTGTCCATCTTTAGTTCAGGAACTGGGTCATATTCCTCTTTCTGTCCTTTCCCTCATCCATCTCTTGTTCCTCTATTTGAGTATTTCCTGGAACATAGTAGTTCTGTCAATCAGTAATTCTTCCCATTACAGGAATGTATTTCCCCAGATGTACACAAATCCCTCAGAATGCTAAAAAGCATTTGTAGATGTGATCAATCGGTAATTGTAGAGAAACTCTAAATGTGGACAAGTGCTGGAAAATGGGGACAAGGAGATGCCAACTTCCAAAAATATATTTTTAAAAAATAGTTTCCAAACAGCATATCCTGGTAAAACGACGACTGACAAAAATTCTGAAGCAGATTTACTAAATAAGTGAGATGTGAGGATGTAGAGAATAATATGATTTGTGTAACCCAGGAGGAGTTCCCCAGCTCAAGCCGTACCAAGCTAACTGTATTTCTTTTTCTGAGATTACTGAAACAGTGACACTTGAAGTTAAAGATTCATTGCTCAGTGACATGTTCTAATCAGTCTGGAACTGTTGCTTGTGTACCAGAATCTGCACATAACCTGAAGGCTCTCTTAACTGGGCCACAGCCAATTGACCGCAACCTAATCATCCCCTCGGAGGGCCGCAGATGGACACACTGTCCCAGGGCAAACGTACAGCCTTGCCAAATGGTCTTGACATATTGTTTCTTAATTTTAACCACAACATTTAATTAACATTTAATAATAGGTCATAGTATATTTTTTCACTTGTTCAACAAATAGTCATGAAAGTGTATATCGCATTGTATTAGTGCTTATTCAGTGTTTGTGACTCAGAAGCAAATTAGAAGTTAGTTAATGGCAAGGACAACAAAACCAGGTTGGAAACTGTTTGCCTGGCATTCTCTGTGGAACAAAGCAGGAAGTCGATAGATTTCACTCATTTGTGTGTGTCCTGGTCTCCAGGCGCACGGCCCGCTCCCCACTCACTCAGGTCTCTGCTCACAGAGTTCTCTGACCACTCCCTGTACTAAAGCACTTGCTTGGTCATTTTCCATTCCCTTATGCTGCTTTATTTCTCTTCATCGTGCTTTTCCTTCTCCGTAGTTATCCTGGAGGTGCATCGTGTCCCTTCCCACTGGCTGGCCAGCTCCCGGGACCGTGGGGTGGAGGAGGGGAGGCATCCCTCGGGACTGGTCTTGTCCTCCTGGCTCGGCAGTGCGTTTCTTGGTGACAGTTGTTCCATTCCTGGTTATCAAACTTCCAGATGTTGAATGGTTAGGTGGGATAGCGGCAATGGTAAATAAGAATCAAAATTCATTATAATAGTGTATGTGACAGCACTCTGAGCACTGGAAAATTATAATTAAATGTAAGTTATCATCATTATTTTAAATGGCTATAAACCTGAGCCAAAACCAATAAAATGAAGATTAAAGACAAGCTCATGTATTTCAGTTCAAAAAATCAATTACACGAATCCAAGATGAAGGGCCACGAGGGCAGCCCTGGGCATGTGGTGATTTCACCGAGAAGCAGCTGCCGGGGTAAACTGTGTCCCAGGAGCCGAGCCCCCGGGCTCGCAGGCTGTCATGCATTTGGGGTGCCACATAGTGGGGTGCACGTTGCCAAACCAGCAAGGGTCAGTGGAGGGTGACTCAGAGAACAGCGGCAGGAAGTGGGGGCACTCTGCCTGAAGGAGGGGGACTTGGGTCGGGTGGAGGCGCCGCCTTGACCTCTGGGCGCCCACAAGGAGGAGTCAGAGAGCCGGTGTGGGATGCAGGCTGAGGCAGGGCCCCGGGCCGGCGCTGGTCTCCGCTGCGGGGAGGGAGTGACGGGAGCCCAGGGCTCTTCAGGAGGAGCTGTCGATCCTGGGACGACGGGGGGCTGTGCGGCTCAGCCCCCGGTCTGCGTCACTCCTGCAATGCCGTCTGTTGTCACTAAGGTGTTTTCATCCCGTTTGAATGAATTGTTTTTCTACTTGGTCTGACATTGGATTGAAATGACACGGTGCACACTTAGCTGCCCTCGAAGAAAGTGGCCTGGGCTCTGGGGTCTGCTCTTGCTCCCTAAGTGACCCCCCCACTGTCTCCACTGGCGTTTTCCCATCTGCCCTTTGGGTAAATTAGAGTTTGGTGCTGTTGGCTCTTTGGAAGTCCCCTGAACCCTGCTCGGTACTGTGGCCACCCCGGGGGCTTCCCTCCCCTCTTCACGATGAGGCCTGTGTGTCTGAGCTTCCCTGGACGACCTGAGTGGGATCTGAGCTCTGAATGTCCAGTGAGTGTATTTTACTTTGAGACATTGAAAGAACAGCAGAAAAATGCAACTTGGGTATACCTTCCTAAGGCACCCCTCCTCCTTTTCCATAGTTCTTCAGAATTTTAACATTTTCAGAACAGAAATTCAATTTAGTTTCTTTGTAATGTGAAGTCTAAGAAAACTGTGATTAAAAAGAAGAAAATTATGATTATCCATAGCACATAGTATTTGCAATTAAACATACATTTTTATGAAGAAATTCTGGTTTCTAGGAAACAATTTTCTACTCATCAGAATCCAATACCAGATGATCACCCTTCGTTTTCAGGCTCCAAGTTCACAGAAACTAGGGGGATCCCAGATGTGCTTACCGGAGAAAGAAAATCAACCTTCCAAGAAATTGGTAGAAAACTGCCCTAGTAAGGCTTTTAGGAGGAAGTAAATGCTGAAAGCAAAGCTGTGACGGACTAACCCAAGTTACTCGAAATGCGGGTAGAAGCACTCAGGACTGTCCAGCGAGACCTGAACCGCAGTATGTTGCCTTTTCCCACCATTGGTGCCCTGCCCGCCTAAACTAACAGCTGTGTAAAAAATGTGAAACCGTCGTACATTTTAACTCAAATGACCAGTTATTTGTTGTTTGTCAAAGTCACACGAAGAAACTAAGTTAGGCGTTTCAAGGTCAAAATCACATTATCTAGGACTCTGTTGTGATTATAGATGTAAATAATCCTAGTACGTAAAAACACTACACAACACGTATTAGGAGGGAGAGCTCACTATTCGTGACGACTCAGAGGAGAAATGAGAAGCTCAGACACCAGCATGGAGAGGAAGCAGGAGAAAGGAGAGAGAACTTGAAACAAGTATGTCTCTTTGTTGACAGTGTGTAATGGGTCCTAAGTTACCCAGCCAGAGTCCCTCTGGGTAAGCCAGGCATGCGGAAGTTGCACTAAATCTTTACAGCCCCAGGCTACTTGCTGCACACATTCTGGAGTTTTCATCAATTCACACATTTTCTTTCCCCCATTACTCAGGGCATCTGTGTCTGGGGGAACCTGAGGAAATCTCTCTCTGGTGTTTCCTTGCAAAACCTCTTTGGCTGATTATATCTGAAAAAAATTTGTTCGTCTAGTAGTCCTTTTTCTTAACCCTCTGAGCATTTGAAGTTAAGACTGTCTCTCCCCTGGCAGAGGCATTAGACAATGAGAAAGCTCTGCTGTCAGCCACCCACCTCATTGGTTCAAGCCACTGGTCCCAAGTGAGCCCCAGCAGAGCCGTGCAACATGATGTAGGCAGCCCAGCCCTGCTATTAGAGAGCAAGAGGGGGCCCTCCTATATAGCAGCCTTAAGCTTTATATTTGAATGGAGCATATTATTAGTAAAGCATACATTTTCCCCCAAAACAAAGTAAGCTTTTTCTGCATTATTAGCAGACATTTTTGCAGGGCACATGAAAATTTATATATTAGGCAATGACCCATCATTCAGTTTAATTCCACATCTCTCTGGGGTGTTTTGTATTCCACCATGGGTGATTGCAAATAAGTCTGGAGAGCATAGTTTGTGCTTATAGACTCTCTCCCTGTAAGAGAGTTAAGGCCCTAGCACAGCGGGTGTCAGAAAAGCACAGATAATAACACCGCAAGAGATTAGAAGGACAGAGGGGCCCAGGCACACATCATTCATTTATTCGTAAGCACCTTAAGGCAAAGATGGACTTGATGTCTTCCATACCCAGGCCAAGCCCCATAAAGCAGAAGGAAATGAAGGATTTACCAGTTGGTGAATGATTGCATTTCAATAAACATGAGCAGCTTCAAACACACAGTTATTTGGCAAATTAACTAATGTGGTATGAGATTTGTTTCATCTGACTCTGACCTAAATTTGTGGGTGGCAGTATATTTTCTAATTAGAGACTCACTGATAAAGTCAAACAACCTCATAACCCTTCACAAAGCATTTTTGACATTAGGCCTCACCTAAATGTCAACCCTTGGAAATAGATAGGACTTTTCAGCCTCACTAACTTGTCCCTCTTTTAGTGGCGCCTTCTAAGTGAGTGCCAGGTGTTGGGCTGGGTGCGGGGGCTTCGCAGCAAAAAAAAGACTCAGAGTCCCTCCTTTCACAGAGATGACTATCTAGTGAGAGAAAAGAACAACAAATACATGAATGCTTTAAATCACTGGTATGTACTATGAAGAAAGTAAAACCTGTAATGTGATAGAGAATGATCAAGTGGGAGGTAAGATCTTTACAAAGGATCCTCTAGGGAGGACTTCAAGGACACAGATCTAAGGAAGGGGTGTTCTAGATATAGGAACAGCAGGAGCAAAGGTCCTGAGGCCGGACGGGGCTGGTGTCTCCTGAGTGGAAGGAAATCAGGTGTGGATGGTGCAAGATGACTAGGGAAGTGTGGAAGCTCAGGTCTGAGAAGCAGCAGCAGCCAGTCTGTAGAAGGCCCGTGGGCCTTGCCAAGTAGTTTGGATTTTATTATAAGTTGAATGGGAATTCACAAGAGGGTTTTAAAATATCCCTTTGGCCAGTGTGTAATGGATTGAAGAGGCAAGGAGCCCAGGCAGGAAGCCAGTGCAAGAATCCTGCTGGGAGATACAGTGTCTGGAACTAGATGGTAATTCATGGATGCAGACAAAAACGGACAGAATCCTGATGTGTTTTGGAGGTGCAGTGGGTAGTACTTTCAGCTGGATTAGATTCAGGGAGTGTGGAAAAGAGACGCCCAGATCCTCAATTCATCTACTGAAACTGAGGCTCAAAGAGATGACAGAACTTTATTATAAGGCCTCAACACCTTACTCCCCAGGGCCAGGACTCCAGCCCAGGCTTGAATTCCCAAATGACAACCTTTCTCATTCTTTATAATGTGGTAAGATTTGCCTTAAAAAGGGAAAATGAGTATTAAGCCCTATTAACTCCTCTCGATAGTGATGTGATAATTTTTTGAGGCTGTAAGTAGTAGATAATGTGTAACATCCATCCAGCTAGTCAGTCCATTTGTGGTTGGTTGCAGCCAGTCACTGTATAGTCACTGGGATCGATAGGCTATCTCTGACAGCAGGTGTGTGTGACCACAAAGTACATTTCAGCTGAAGTCTGTTAAGAGGTTGTCTTATTTTCAGAGCCAGCATTTCCTAGTGATGTCATAAATTATTAGGGGAATACCAGGCAGTAGATGCAGTCTACCTCTTGTAGACTTGCAAAGGCTCTCATTGCACTAACAGGTTCCATGGTTGTTTTAAGTTGGACTTACTAGACAAGCTGTTCTTTAAATCTCTCTATGAGCAGTGGATGCTATAAATTCAGATCTTTATTGTTCAGCTGATTTGCTAACTGATTCAGAAAGAGTCCTTTCACCTCAACCTCTGACTGAGATGGCCCCAGCCCTGTTATACTAGCTCCAAGAACCTAAAAAAAAAAAGAAAAAAAAAAAACTAGAAATCTGGACTGCACTGCTTGTGGCTACAGCTGTTTGTTTGTTCCATAAATACCATTCCCAACACTGTCCCAGAGATTGAAGAACAGCATGCCTGAGGGGTGTTCTTGATCTGGGGCTTCTCCTCAGTCACTCATGACCAGGGGGTTTGGGTCTCCTTGCCAGCATCTCCTTCACAACAGGTTCCCTTCTTTACCTTCTTCAAAGCCGTCTACACCTTAAGCCATTCCATCTGTTACCTTCAGAGCAGGACTGGCCAGATTCCCAGAGTAGGTAAGTGATTGTGAGGAATTATAACTCAACTCTGCTGAAATGTGGTCCAAAGACTGTGGTGCTAATTGTGAGTGCAAATGCTAAAGACATGCTGCTCTGAGACCCAGAGGTCATTAGGGCAGGTGCCAGTGGTTGTCTGGGGGCCATGTTCAAGCCCTTTAGGTAATGCTTGGTTCCTGGACAATGAATGCCCACTGATGTGACCCCCTCAGTGCTTGGCTGGGCTTTAGGAGGTAACAGCGGAGGAGAGGGAACCACTGAGGATCTATTAAAGGCACTACAAACACACTTTTATATCGTCATGTACTCATATTTGATTATGCACAGCTGTGGATTCTGGAATGATTCATATCCCAGAACCTGGAAACTGGGAGCAAGAAGCTGCTCCATTGTCTATTAAACACTCCCTTTTGCCTCTGAAGGGAACCTTAAAAAACAAAAAAGCATTAGTGTGGCAAAAAATCTCCTACAATCAACATTATCTGATAAGATTTTAAGCACAAATGCTATATTGTTTTACAAATTTTCATATACAAATGGCAAGACTGTTAAACATATCTAATAGAATTCCACTAGAATGGGTCTACTAGAGTGAAAGTTCTTATAAGGACCTTCATTGTTAGGATGAGTTTTCAAACACGCGCACACACACACACACACACACACACACACAAGCCCACACACAAATATCAGGAAGTAAAAAGGGAATTCGTACAAACTTCCAACTTTAATGTTCCACATCTGGATTGGGATGGTTGTTACGCAGGTGTACACAGTTGGCAAAGTTCATCGAAACTGTACTTAAAATAGGTGCATTTAGGAATTGCATCAACTTTTTAAATTAACTTAAGGAATCTAACCTCATTCTAATATTTAGTCTCAGCCAGGAATAAAATATAAATCTCCATTACTGTTCATCTTATTTTGTGTTTCTCAATAAAATGTTATTATCTTTAAAAAAAAATAGGTGCATTTATTATGTACAAATCATTCTTCAGTAAGCTTGATTCAAAAAACAAAAAGCAAACCAAAAAGTTCCCATTTTATATTCCATTAATATTGTTGTGTCTGTCTCCAGCTTCTAGTATTTTTATTACAAAGAATTTTAGTTTCAGTACAATCAGAATGAGCAGCGCTCTTATCAAAAGCTTCCTGTGTTAGGGCTCAAGTTTAGCCAGGAAATTACCGTTCAGTCCTAATTTCATGTTATTTTGAGATCAACGCACATCTCTGAATCCGTTGTACGGCGCATAACCAGCTCATATGACTTGAAAACTTCGATAAACCCCGGAATCAAAGCTCTCAGTGGCGAGCCTGAGCAGCTGTGAAGAAGTATTCAACAAGCCTATTACATTTTTTTGATAAACTGAACAAATCTTGTTTTAAGCCTATCAAACAAATTCTAGCAGCCAATATTTTGAAGCAAATCTTAGTTCCAAGTATTTCTTTCCTGTCACATTTTTCTGGTTTCTTTTGATAACCAATTCAATCTTTCGTTCTTTGAACAGTTTCCATAGAAAAATTGTTGATGGGAACAGAATTGTCTAGTTCTGTTGGGATTTAGATACGTTCCTGAAAAGGCCCTGGGGAATTATTGTGGGCAGCCCTTAGACTGCTGGTCCAGCCGTGGACACAGTGAATCTGTACCCATTTCAGTGCTGCCCCCTCACCTGGAGAGTTCAGGCCCACCGTGATTTGTAGGAAGGGGTGTCATTACCCACAAAACAAAACAAACCCTCAAAATTGATTAAACAAAGGAAAGCTTGGCCTTAAATGAGGTGTATGTAAAACCCTCAACCCCTATGCACAATTGAAATGAACACGTTTAGCAGATGTTACTATTATTCTTAATAATAACAGGTTAATAATGATCATTAATGATTATTCCTGACTAAGCGAATGTAAATAAAGTAAACCCACTTTCTTCATCCGTCAGCCCCCAGCTGCTTTTTGAAGACAGTCATTGCCCACATTTTCCCAATGTTCTTTCGGTATTCATAGCATCAAGAGATTTAATTACAAAATGCTTTCAATTAGCAGCCTCTTCCCCCTCCCATTCTCCATGCTAATAGTTCGCCAAGCTGACCTTCCTGTGCAGCTAACGTCTATAACGTCACTTAATCCCGGGCCAGGACTCTTCCTTTATGGGAAATACGCCTGTTCTCAATCTCCATTTACCATTCTGCTCCCAGTTATTCAAGGACTCTGAACCTGAGAGCTGGAATATGAAACCAGCCAGAACAGAGTTCCCGTATGTGAACACCAACAGGAAATTCTCTGCCTCAACCATTAGGAATCCCTCTGGCAGTCCCTCGTGCCAGGAATCAACATCGACTTATCTGGCGTCATATCATTCTTCCAGAAAATTCTACATAATTGGGGAACAAAGTTATATACTGTAGAATTAGAGTAGAGAGGGACAGAATCCAGCAAAGGACTGTGTCACTAAGGAGAGTCACTCTATGTGCCACACCAGTCATCAGAGTGAACATCGATGGCCCTGACATCAGTAAACAGTATGGCAAGTACTTAATGGAACTAAGTCTTGGTTGTCTCATCTAAAAGATGGAGATGCTAATACTTCCCACTATTATTTCACTTTGAAAGGATACCTCTGTGTATATGTACTTACGTGCACATAGACTATACTGACATTTGTACTTTTTTAGTGTTCACAACTTCAACTTTTAAAAATTGTCCTATCTAAAAGGCAGCATTGATTTCCTTACACGTGCACTTTTTTTCTATTTCACTTGGCCATGACCTTTCCACCACTCTTATAAAATCAGCCATAAAGGACTAGAAGTTTAAAAAATTATGTTAAAATATTTCACGTGCACTCACAGTGACTAGGCTTTCGTCAGCCCATGAACTCACGGGAACAGTCACCAGGAGTTTCAGCATCAAAACGAGTAACACACATGGGAACTCCGGCTCCCGGCGGTCAGGCTGCCGCTGAGCGGCTCTGAGTGCCGCCGCCTCTTGCCTGAAACCCGGCTTAACCGAGACCTGAGAGGTGAGCATCCCAACAGCAGAGCCCCCTTGAGAGAATGCCAGTGTTTATTACCTGTTAACCAAGCAGTACGGTATCCTTTATTACTTTGACTTCCCTGGCTTTGTATTTTCCTGGCATTTATGAGCATTTCTCCCTATTTGCCAAACCACAGCAGATGAAAACCAGGGTTTTAGAAGTGTGTTGGTTTATACGTGAAGCCCCCACTGAGTCACCACCTTGCCCTTTACCCCCTGTGTGTCTTCTGGCCTCAGCACCCCTCCCTCAGCGTGGCTGCCAGAGGCTCACCCTGACTCCCCACCTTCGGTGTCTTCTCCAGTCTGTCTCACCCACCCATGCCAAACTGATCTGATTGGCATACATGTCTGATTAAATCTTTCCCATGCTCATCAATTTTGTTATGTGTGTTTTACCACAATTTAAAAACATCTTCGGAGATGCTCCAGGGCCTAGCAAATCTAGTGTAAAATGAACTGAAACCTCAGGCTGTGCACAACACCTGCCCCCAAATCGTTTTCCCTACGTTACCCAGCACGCTCCCATCCCCGTGGCACTTCCTGTCCCACACATGCCCAGTTGGTTTCCTTGCTGGGGGTTGGGGGGCGGCGGGTATGCCCGCCTTCCTCTCTCCAGCCTCCTCCGCTTTCCACACTGTACTCTGGTTCAGGGGCCTTTTCCCCTGTCACCTCCTGCTGTCTTCTCCGGACCCTCTTTGCCCCCATCCAGATCTACAGCTCTCTCCTGGGCATGTGCATCTTGCCTTTGATATGCTGCCCTGGCTAATGTTTACTGTTGACCGTGAGATCCCTGCAGGGGGTTGTGGCTCACCTGTGTCTCTCTGCTCATGGTGCCTAACACAGGGCCTGGGATCTAGAAAGTATCAGTAAGTATTCCTGATCTCAACTAAACATCTGTGTGCACATGGAGGAATTTTCATTAAGCGTATGCATATAAAATCAAAGTATTGCTTTATTGTTAGTGTGTGGATGTTTGTATACAGAAAATTCAAAACAAGTATTCAGACAAGCAGGAAGTTGTATAATTATGAGAAACATATCTTATCCACTCATGACCTGCAGAGCCCAGATTTCAGGCACTGTGTGGTGTCTTTTCTGAGAAGCTTCCAGCATCTAACAAGGGAGAAACCTGTGGTCACATGACTGGAACAGGCTCCTCTGGGGAGGCCAAAGGGCTGGGCGCGAATCCAGCCAGAGGTGGGTCAAGGCAGGTGGACCCGTGTGTGAGCGGGGATGTGAGTGGACAACAGGCCTGGGTCAGAGCAGCAAGGGTCCTGTTGATCATTTTGAGGAGCATGATCTTCCTAGGAGAGTCAGCGTTGAAGGGGAAAGAGGGGGTCCTGTCGGTGTCTTAGAAGCAGTCCTCCGAGGGCAGGGACGAGTATGAATGGGGAAGCCAGGCAGAAGGGCAGGTCGCCCAGAGGCTCCCTCTGGAGGAAGTGACAGGACGCAGGCTCCAGTGGGAACGGCAGCCAGGGGGGATTTGAGACCTGGGGGATCTGATGCAGGAGAGGGCGGCTCTTGGGTGAGGGGCACTGGCCAGCCCCTCGGCCAGCCAGCAGCGTGCAGTGGTCCCATCTGCTTACTGGGGCACCCAGGCTGGAGAAGCAGCGCAGGTAGAAATTGCAGTGAGGGTCTCTGCACTTCCGTCTCACTTCCTGGAAATAGAACTGGCCCCCCTTGGAAGTGCCTGTCAGCTTTCATGTTTCCTGCTTTCAAACACAGGACCAGACATGCATCAGAGATGATCAGAGTCATGATGGGAGTAACAGAGGGTTAAGCTATTTAACATATTCATGCAAACCGAGAAGGAAGATAATAAGCACCTCTTTTCCAGAGGAGCTGCAAGAATTAAAGAAGTTAATGCATGTAAATTGCTCAGCACAGGGCCCTGAATAAAATATGTGCTCAAGATGTCAGCTATTGCGATTATTGCCTCCCTGTATTTACGTATTGCTGAGGAGGGAGGAGAAGGTATGTAGGCTCCTCAGCACACCTAGAATATGCTACACTAGCAACAGGCAAAGCCTCCCTTCTCAAGTACAGACAAGGACACTTCAGTTCACGTGCACATTCTGTATGAATTAGAAGGAAGTGTTTTATCTTTATAGGAAGATCTGGAAATTCTGCTCTTACATCAAGAGTGACTTGCATGTGACATCCTGTTCACCTATGGGCTGTTGTCACAATTCAGAAATTAAAGGTGCAGACAGTTCAGTTGCCAGGGAGATGGAACATTTAAATGATCTTTTGGAAGTTTCTTTTAAGGAAAGTTTGTCTTTCCTTTTGGAAGACCCTCAGAAAACAAAAAACTCATTCACCAAGATAGTTTCAACTTATTCAACTTTCAGGGATTTTGTGTAAAAAGAGGAGAGTTTTTGAATTCCATTCATATAAATTGCCTGAGAGAAAATACTTCTCACTGCCTTGGATATATTGGAAATCTTGTTGGGTGTTAGTGTTACATTTTTAGGGTGCTCAGTTGCAGACATAATGCCTTTGGAGGTGTCATCTTTAAAGATTTGTCATTTCATCCTTAATTGAGGACTTCTCCCCAGATGTGAAAAGTGCAATACAGTTTCTTAGTGAAGGGAATCTTCTACTGGGCTTCAGTAGCTTCCAGGAGAATCCACAGGCCTCCTTTACAGCGTCGGCACGTACTGCACTGTAGCAACCAGGGGTCCCAGGCCTGCGAGGGAAGGAGATGTACCTTTAATTGGAAGGACAGGATGCTAAACCCCGATGCCCTGCAAACGGAACAAGCGGCAATCCCTAGCTCTGTGATTTGGAGTAAACCCATGGACTCCAGGCCTCATCTGGACCAAGGCCATTTCCTCCAACTCAAATTAAGCATCTGGGACTGCAAACTCTCCATAAGATACAGAGAAAAGTTGGAAGCAGGGAAAGGAGGAGAAGAAGGAAGGGGAGAAACAGGAACTCACATTCTACTAAACATTTGGGTAATAAAAAGCAAAAACAGAAAACTTCTCTAAACCAAGAGTCTACAGATCAACACCCACCCACTGCAGAAAGCGTGCCAACCCCGAGATAGGAAAGGGAGATGCCCACGGATAGGAGGAGTGTCAACAAACCCCTATAATTACTGAATCAACTTCCCTGTAAGATTTCACTTTACAGATTCTGAGTCTATAAAAGCGTTTGGGCACCGCATGCAGTGGGCATGGGCGAGTAGGCACCCCAAGCCTCCAGAAGTGACCCCAGAGAAGACCACAATGATCCCTTCCTCTGTTCCAATATTGATGGGGAAAACACTATTTTTATTAGTTTATAAAGGGCTTAAGAATGTATGAATTAAGTTCAGATAAGCAAAAAGATGCATTGTTGTTTTAATTTCCTGAGGTACATGTGATCTCATCCAGAGGCCCTCATTTCTATGTTCTTTGTTTGGGTTATGGAGAGAGTTGAATGTGCACTCAAAGTTAACTAGGTATCTCACTTTACTGTTTCTTTTAGGCTAATTCGGGCTTTCTGGGGCAAATGCTTAATTTCTCCACTTCCCTGTCTCATTTCCAGGACGGCAAGGGGACCTGCAGTTACATGCAGTCTGCAAAGTCAGTCTTAGTTTCCTGCAGCTGCTGTAACAAGTGCCACAGACTGCAAGGCTTAGAACAACAGCACTTTAATCTCCTGTGGTTCTGGAGGCCAGAATTCTGAAATCAGGTGTCAGCAGGGCTGGTTCCTGGCTTCTGGGAGTTGCTGGCAATCCTTGATGTCCCTTGGCTTGTGGCAGCATAGGCTTGAATCTCTGCCTCCGTCTTCCCGTGGTGTTCTGCCTGTGTGTGTCCCTGTCTCTTCTCCTCTTCACATAAGGCCCACCTTGGTCACATATGACCTCATCTTAACTTCATTACACGTGCAAAGACCCTATTTCCAAATAAGCTCATGTCCACAGGCACCAGAGTTGGGACATCAACATACCATTTGGGGGGCACCACTCAACCCATGGCAGGGTGCTTAGGGGTCTTTGCTCCGGTGGCTGGTGTGCTCTGATCACTACATTTGTGTCTGCTGAGGTGTTGAGGTTTGGGGGATGTCACACTGTAGATTACTAACAGCCCTGGTCCCACCGCATCCCTCCAGTCGCCTGGCCCCAGGCCTCTGTCAGCCCCCCAACCTGCCAGCGTCTGGGCTGTGTGCATACCGCAGGGCTACAGGGCTGCCTCAGGCCATGCCACAAACAAGTGAGGCTGTCTCACCAGGAGGATTCCGCGGTGCCCACATGCCAAGTGGGTGCAGTTCTGTGAGCAGGGAGTTTGAGAGGCCACCAGCCTGCACCTGGGCGAGCAGAATCCGCCCCCGTGTTGCTCCCCTGGGGTCCCCATCATTACTGTCCTTCTGTCTGGAATGCTTTTCCCCTGCGTAAATACCTGGCCTCCCTTAAGTTGATTCCGAACTCACATGTCACCTCAGCAGTGGCCTTCCCTGATTGTCCTGTTCAAAATACCACCTCTCCCACTCCTCTGTCGCTTTCCCTTCTTCAGGGTTCCCAGTAGAATACACCGCAGAGCACCAGGCTTTCCCTAAGGACAGTAACGGTGTTTTACTTACTGCCAAGCTGGTTTTTGAGCTCACCCCAAAAAAGTAGCTCTCATCTTTCATTTATTCATCCAGTCGTTAATTCACATGACGAGCAATCTTACTGTCCAGCATATTGTCAGAATGTACAATATTATAAGAAGTTGAAATACAGGCCTTGAAGGTTGGAACTGTCTTGAAGGTTATACCAAATCCCTATCACCTAGCACACAGTAGTTCTTCAATAAATCCTTGTATGAATGAATGAATGAATGAAGAGTCCATGAGAAAGTTAACCTATGTAAGACTTTCATCTCAATCTTGCTATAAAATTAGAAGTGTTATTTTGCCATAGAATCTCACCCAAACCAATGAGAACAAGTTGTACAAACAGTAGATAGCTTCATGGCTAAAGACATGTCATCTTTTGAAGAAGATGACTTTTTTTTAAATGATTCACCAATTTAAAAATGCTGGCAGAGGTAAATATGACTTTCAAGAAGGAGAGAATCAAGTGGCTTGTGATTTCTAGCTACTCTTGCAGAAGGGCAGCTGTGTTACTGAGTATAGTAGCCTTGTTTTCACTCCACCTTTGTAAGAGGCAAATGACAAAAAAGAGGTGACTTCAGGCCCTTATTCAAAATGCAAAATCCAGGGCTACTTTACAGCTGTCTCCACAGCACATAAAAACAGTGTTTCCCATCAAGCCCAAGCCATCAAGAAAAGTCATTTAATGTGCCCCCAGCAGGTGCCAGCACACCCATGAAGCCCAGCAACCACAGTTCCTAGGCCCATAATGCTTTTAGGGACCCATGAAAATGGTTTCATTTCTTTTAAAATGAAGAAGAAAAAAATTAACTTGTAGGTGGAAGAGATGTTTTAATACAGTATATTAATATATTCATCTTGATACCAACACAGTCCTGAAGTATCATGTTTGATTTTTGTTAAGAGAGGAAGGGGTCCTTGAGGACAGAGTGCCTAGGGCCTCTGAAAGCCATGCTGCGGCCCTGGCTACCCACCTGCCGTGCTTGGGAACACCTTCCGGAGAGATACTCAGAAACACTGAAATGTGCTCATGCCAGAAGAGTTAAATCCTGTTACTCAGAAAAACATTTTTTCCAGACAGATTCATTTTTCCCAAAATGCCTAGGATTCACAATAACATTTTAGAAGAGAGCTTAATGCACTCGCCCCATGAAATACTTTAAGCTCCAAACCTCTCTGAAACAAAGCACACAGGATGATAGAGAGAGAAATGAGAAATGCATCTTCTTCAAGCTGCTGCAGCCACTGTAATTTGCACCTTCTGAAGTGAGGACAGAAGCGCCTTTGACATGTACAGGCAGCTAGAAGAGAAGCAATAATAATAGGACTCGAATATGCCCAGCTGGGAAAATAAGCATGCAGCTCGCGCAGTCAGAGCCAACAGGGAAGGCCCCCAAGCAACCACTGCGCAAAGAGTCCCTTGCTCTTTGTTAAAAAGAAAATGGAAAACAACAGCCCTCTAAACCCCACCTGAGTCATAGAAGTCACTTGATTTAGGTAAGTTAGAGACAGATGCCAGTGCAGGGCCTGTTCATGTTAGCTTTGCTTTCCTGTATCTTCTGCACTTGGAACAGTTTAGGCTGGGCCATCAGGGCAACAATTCACAAGGGGGTGGAGCTTCAGTTATGGTGGATTATCTGAAAGTTGGGATAGAGAACATCTGCCTTTCCTCCAACTCTGTCATATGACAGTTTCAAGCATGGTGGCCGTCTGCTGTAAACACCTGTCTTGCCAATGGGTTTCAGCCCCAGGCAAGTTCACTATGGATTCAGTGTGACCAAAGAAATTGACAGCAAAATGTTCTTGGGGTGAAAGGGTTAGACCCAACTTTATTTCCAGGTGGCAGGTCAGTCACTAGAATCCCATTCACTCAGAGCGAGTCTGCAGGCAGCAAGCCGGTCTCTGCCTCTGGGCCCCTCTGTCCGCACAGCCATCCTCTGGGCCTCTGAACAGTCATGCCACACAGATGTTCTCTGGGTCTCTGTCCTCTGCTCTCCTGCAGCCTTGCAGCCGTGCCACCGTGTCGCACCCAGAGCAGTGGGCAGAGCTCTTTTTATAGAGTCAGCAGCCATGTATTGCCCACAGGTGTGCAGTGAGCTAGTCAACCAGGGCCAGGTGAGAATCCTGGCCACAGGAACTCTCATTTTATCGACAACACCCTAGTTTATTTCACTGCCTTTTTCAAAATGCTCTGTCCTGAACCAAACACCTCTCTGAGCTTATTCTGAACACAAGAGGGAACAGTCTCAGAAACCATGTCCTAGATTTGAATCTAGACTTCATTTTCCCTCGACTCAAGCACATCTCACTCTGAACTCCTCAGTGACTTGTAATTACATACCCGGGTCCTAATTGGGCTGGGCTGAGGATGGAGGGGAATGAGGGGAGGGTGCCTGCTCTTAACAGGTGTGCCCTATACAACTTGATATTGAAGGTGATTTAGGGGAGGGCAAAGGTGGGGTGGTATTCCCAGCTGTGGAAGTCCAGTATTTGTTTCTGCTAAACTTTTCTAGTCGGATCCAGGCTGTCACTGCAGCGTCTCAAAGTCCCTTTGGCTTGCAATCCTATCATTTTATAGACAAATGCCATGTGACCCATTGGTCAATGGGCCGTTGAGATCCTAATCCAAAATAATAAAACAATAATGTTGGCCTGGCGTCATTCCACTAAATCCAAATTAATAAAATAAAAATGTTGGCCTGGCATCATTCCACTAAAATTCTCCCCTGGAGCCAATTTCTACCCATTGATCAAATTCCACCCACAGTTCAACTCATTATAGATCTACCTTTGAAATGCCACCCTTACTGTTATGAGCCCACCCATATCTGTCTTGAGCATGAAGATGCCATGAGACTTAGTAAATTGCTTTGCTGAAATGTACATAGATAGCCTCGCTGCATTCTGCCAACCTAGTCGGCTATACTCCAACCTGAAAAGAGATGAGTTGGTTTGAAGGTACAGCAGAGAGAAAGGTGTTGGGGGAGAAGCATACTTCTGTACCCACAGACCTACCAGCCCACAGCTAAACTCCAGTCTGTGTGGCACCCAGGGTGGCTGCAGTTCTAACACTCGGACTCGTAACAGTCCACCCAGCTCCTAGTGCGGCCTGAAAGCATTAGGTTTTGCCTTCCAAATTCATTTCATATGTCAGGGGCCCAAGATTTGAATTCTTTCTTGTTTTAATTATGGAACCTTAATTAATCACATTAATTAAGCAAACGGAGGCCACACACCCCAGAGCACTCTGGCAGTGGCTTCCCCCTCTCCTGCGTGAGTGAGACGGGGCTCATTGCTAAAGGAAAACCACTGTGTTCAGCCCCGACCTCGGTGTCCGTTTCCTAATGCTGGAATATTTACGCTTTTGCACAGTCTTGCCATCAAAGGATTTTTTTCTCTTGGGTGAGACAGCTTTAAAGGCCCCCTGGGATGGGAATTATAATACAGTGAGAACAAAGGAAGGAGACCACTTTTTATTTCATTGAATCATTCAATCTGACATTATCTGAAACTACAGAAATTTGTTACCACCCTTTTCCTAGCCCATTTCTATTTCCATTTCCGCTGCTAACAAGTTGAAATGCAAAAGCAAAAGTGAAATGAAACTCTGAGTAAGAAGCAGGTCTGTCCATCGGCAGCTCAGGCAAACTCAGGCCACATGTCCGTGTTCTGTCCTCCAACAGCAGCTAGGACACAGCTTTTACTTGTTTCTAAAAACCCAAAGCCCAGCACCCAGCGCTGTGGTGTGACAGACAGGTCTGTCCATTTTTCTGGAAGTTCTTGTTTCTTTCAGCAAAGCCTGTTATTCTTAGCCCTGAAAAGTCATTCTCTGTAGGAGGACCCCTGAGTCTGCAGAAAAGAGGCGCCCAGCTTTCTGTCTTACGTCTGACAACTTGCAAGATTCAGGAAAAAGTAGAAAACTCATCTTTCAGAGGTGTTATGTTCTGTTAGGATGCCGAATGCCTGGTGCTTTGAATACCTTCCTTTCTGTTTTATAATCACAACTGTATTATATTAATCAGCAATTAATCAGTTCACAGTTTTAAGACTAGGTTGTAGGAAGGGAAATAACAATTCCAACTTATATATAATCTCTCCCAAGAGTTCAGGGACTGTAATAAGTTTATACCAACAAAAATGTAATACTTTGACCTTCTTTGTAAAATGGTGTAGTAGGCTAGCATCTGCACGTCAAGATATTTCTTTCCATTGCTGTTTCTGAAAAAATCCAGTTTTGTTTAATCAAGCTTTAGCAAAAGATTTTCAGAGACAATGCAGGAGAAAAGGTTTCTGCCGCTCCCAGCAGATGGCTCTTTGTAACTGAGTTATCATATGTTGTGGGTCAGGAGCTATTTAAATGACACCTGCATATTTTAGTCCTGCCTTCCTTCATAAGAAAGGAAAGCATATAATAAATACAATGAAGTTTCATTAGTGTCTTTCTTTCAGGGATTAATACAATGTCATAGTTTATAATTATATGCATCAGTTATGTATATGGACGTAATTCTAGTTGTGCATCTTTGGAACAAGAAACTGGTGAGGAAGATGTCACTGATCAAAAAATTAAGCCTGTAGGCAGGGATCTGACATGGAACCTAGATTCCGACATTTTGATGCCCTGCCTAATAGTTACCGTACAATCATGTTCAAATTGAGGAATGAGGTTTATTTGGTTTTATTTTGACTTACCAGATTAACGCTCTTGGCTTTTTTTGTTGGGTTTTTTTTTTTTTTTTTTTTGCTTTCTTTTGGTTATGGCTAGTTCTCATTTATTTATTCCATTGTCCCTTTCAGGCTGCCATCCATTACAACTGTGGCCAAATGGAAAAACGGTAGCCAATCTTATCCACATCCAGCTCTCCTCTCTGTGGAGACAGGGAAGCTCAGGGGTCAAGCCTGAGAGTCAAAATTTAGGATGGCAGCCACCCCAGCAGGTTTCCAAGTGTACATGAGGTGACCACTCACCAATCTCACCACAGTCTCATTTTCCAAGAATTATTTAAAAGTTCACCAGGCAGTGATTTCAGACCCACTTCCTACCTATTCAGGTAGGTCCCATATAATCACTGCTTCATGCTTGAGTGGTATTCAGCATTAATAGATGAGTGTCTGTTAAGAGCAACACAATAATATTTTCTATGATGAGTGCATTTTTAGTGAGGTAAACAGACTTCCAGGTAATAGCATTTCTGGAAATGAATATATAATGACCTGTTAGATCTAAATTTGCTACATCCCTTCCTCTTTCAAGGCCCATTCCACACCTGTTCACCCCATGAAGCGGAGAAACTTTGGCCCACAGTGAACTTTGCAGTACCTAAATTTCCAAAGTGCTTTGTCCCATCCCACACACACCCAAACCCTGAGTGACAGACTGTGTAGCAAAGAGTCTCAGGCACAGTCATGCGTGCAGTCACGGGTGCCTACGTTGTGCGGGACACTGTTGAGACACTGGGAAGAACTCAATCTCTGCTTTCAGGGAAGCTGTAAATCTAGTAAAGACATCGCTGGGCAGCAGAGTCTGGGAGGTCTCTCCCTGTGCTCTTGGCAAAACCTCTATCCTGACAGGGGGAAGGCTCTCAACTCTGATCAGGAAAGAATTCTCCATCAGGTCAAACAAGTGCTGCCAGCAAGAAAGGAACTCATTAAAGCAAGAGTTGATGCGAATGTGAGTGGTCATGCAGGCAGTAGAGAGCAAGGAAGAAGAGAGGGAAGAAAGAGAAGCTCATTGAACTCCTGCTTGGCGTGGGGGGAACCCTGGCCAACTCCTAAAGCCAGGGTCACCTGACATCCAGTGTCTGCCTGATCCACGTGGCACAGGGACCAAGTGCCTACCACCCCAGGATTTAGGGGAGCCGTGGAACACTGGATAGAGTGAGATCATGTTCTGAGAACTTCCACTTCCCTACCAGTCTGAAATAAAACAGGGAGGGAGGAAAAGGATTGTTTTAAGATAAGAAATATGAATGAAATAGCAAAGTAACAAAGACACTTAACACTGGAGGTGGAGGCTGGCAAGTTCTTTATCATGAAAAAGTTCAGAGGCAAGTGCAGTAGGGTGGCGCAGTAAGAAAGTTTATTTGATAGGACAATACTTACTCAGACCGGAGCGCCGGCGGCCTCAGAGAGGGTTTGGGGTTTGGGGTTTTATAGGGCCTTTGGGTAGGAGGCAGTATATGGCTTGATGTATCCAGGTGATTAATAATTCCTTTGATGTTTTGTCTTAAGAATGCGGTTATTCAGGTGACTATGCTGATCCAGATCTCAGCATTCTTTTCCCGTGTAGGTCTGCTCGAGCTCCAGAGGTCTGTCTCTCATCCTGGTTATGAAGTTGCTTATTGATTAAGGGGCTGAAGAAAAAGAACAGCATGTAGATTAAGTTAAAGAATAAACTGGGCCTTTTTCGCAAGCTAAGTAGCTTTTACTACGGCATGACCCTTGCCCCATTTCCCTGCTCTGTCTCAGAGGCACAGGTTTGGGTTCCTGGCAGGCGCGGATTGGGACGGACACACCTAGTCCAGGTGGTTCGATCCGGGAACAGGATCTGGGAGGAAGCCACTGGAGCTCTTTTGAAGGATGGGGGTGCCTCTGATGTTCTAAAGTGCTGCATAATCACAGGGACCAGAGAGGGCGGGGAGAGGATGGAACTCCAGGTAACAGAACAGAGGTGCTTACGGCTGAAAATTAAGGGATTTGGAGGAGCACCAAGTTCCTCCACAACAATATTCCTCAAAGAAGAGTAATTTGAGGACCAACAGCGTAATCTTTGCCTCCTCTGGTTACACTTTTGCCATTTCCAGTTACCTGCTCTACTGTTACTTACGTAATACTTTTCTTTAAATGGCCTCACCATTTGTGCTGAAATAAATTTATATTAAAAGGAAATTTTGTAGCAGGACCATAAAGGGAATTACCAGTATCGATTGCTGTAACAATATGTACAGTAAAAAATAGACATTGTGGAAATATTACAAGATTCTATACTGTTGCCTGCTGCAGCGTCCAGGCCTGAGGTCTGCTCTCTCTTTGTTAATAAGAGAAAATAGCAAATATCAGTGTGATCAGTAAAAAGTCCAGGCCCAGCCTGAGCCAACCTGAGACCCTCTTTAGAAGAATTGGAAGAGAACTGAGGAGGAATCATTTCTTCACCCTGTTATTTAGCATCCAGTCTGTGCATTACTTCCAGCCAGCCCTGGTGCCAGCAGTGGGGGGATCCCCCCCAGAGCAAAGGGGAGGAGTAGAGGGGGACAGGGCTTTGGGGCAGTTGTACCTGCAGCCTCTCCGGAGCAAAGGTGTGTGCTGCTAGGCCGGAACCAAGATCAGCCACCTCTATTCTTCAAGATTCTTAAAATTCTTAAAAAATCTGCCACAAATCCTGAAAAGGGTGACTTCCCTGCCCCTGGCACAGTGAGGGGCACACAAGAGATCCTTCTCAAAAGCCTTAAATCAGGTCTGGCTGACATTCTAAGATCTTTCAGTTCTGTTTCATAGAAAGTAAAAAATTAAGTGATGCTGCTTATCTCATAATATCACATCCCCTCCAAAAAAGAGAATAGATGGAAAACTCTAAAACATAAACGTAACAAAACTCAGCTGATGAACAGACCCCAGGGGACACCCAAGAGGACAACATAGATGAGTTTAGGCAGTCTCCAGGGAAAAACGAGAAAGCCCCATGGAGGAGGCGGCGTCCACGCGTTTGCCAGCCACAGCCGAGGCCTCCCGCGCCGTCTGCCCTGCGTGGAGCTGGCTGTTACCTCCCATGCACCTGCTCAGGTGCCCTCTTCTCTGCATTTCTCCCCACTCCTGCCTGTCACTTGGTTTTCAGCAACAGAGACAGTAAAGCTGGAAAGCAGGCTGATGCACTGTGAATGTAATTGCTGCATTCTCCTTAAACGTATTGTGAGCATTTCACTATAAGGTTTTACCCGGAATTATATCAGTATTTTAAGTGGGCTATTTTCTATAACCCTTATCGCTATAAATACAAGCCATTAAAGTACTAATTGCCGCTTGAGAATTTAATTTCAGGAGTGCTTGCTCTACGTTTCTAAAATGTGCTTTCTGTAGAGGAGGTTTCCCCTGAATTACACCTTGGCCAAGACATCTTCTGCAGAAAGCAATAAATCGTATTTTAATATTTGATTTCAGTATGAGACCAGTCCAATCAATTTTGCAGATTAACATAATTTACTTGTAATGAGCTCAAATGCACTAAAGTGATAGCTTTCCTATCATTTGTTAGATGTTCTTAAATTCAGATTTTTATTCCAGACAAGCATTTCCATAATTCGCTGGTGTTTTAATTGATGCTGGCAAATCTTTGACACCGATTCATGGCATTTTTGAAAACCTTACTGTTCAGTCACTAATGAAACAAGGCCCTAAAGCAGTATCTAATAGCCATTATTTAAATTGTTTTTAAGAAAAAAGACTTCATCGTGCCATTTCTATAGTCTCCGACTAGAAATGACAGAATCAAATGAATATAAAAACAACGTATTGTATTTTTCAGAGAGAAATCTGGGACAATACAAAACGTCTGACTTCTCTGTTGTTTAAATGAAACATAAATGTTTATTCATTGGCAAAGCCTTAAGTTCTGTAAGCCTCTGTTTTCTCATCCATGAAGTGGGAGTAATCCTATCCAGCTGCAAGGGTTGTTTGAAATACTGCATAAAAAATACTAAACACATGTACCAATTTTGAGTTATATTAGAAGCTCCTTAACACTGTTATCGTGTGGCCCAGAGATGGACCCACCTGGACCTGAAGAATCTCTGTCCCTTGTCACTCTTGCTCTCCACCCCAGGGGAGTGCATCTCAGCCAGGAGTCTTTACAGGCACATCAGCTGGGCGTGGAAAGCTGTCTGGCTTTGGGAATACTGATTTGTGTGTGTGTGTGCGTGTGTGAGAGAGAGAGACTTGCTGCCTTTCAGGAAAGGAGCAGCAGTTGAAACACTGGGGGTTTGGCTCAGTAGAGAGAAGACGAAGAAAGGGAAAAGGCTAAAGAATGAGCTGAGCACAGGACCCCCGGGAGGGTGGGAAAGCCCAGGTCCACCCCACAGGGTCACTGTCACGGCTGCGCCCCTGCCGTGGCCCTTTCTGCCAAAGCCCCCTGCGCCTCCCACCCTCCAGCCCCCCGGGTCCTGATGCACCTTCAGAACCCCTTCCTGCAGCTCCCCTCTGGCCGTCTGCCTTGTGTCCTCTCAGAGGGAGACACTCAGGAAAGCTCTTTAAGACTTGGGGACCCCATGTTAACTGGGACCCCTCAGGTAGACGCTACTTTGACACTGTTCGTTTTCTGGAGTGTGATAGGGAAGCTGTTGTCAAAGCCCAACAGGCAGCGAGCTGAACTCGGACAACAGGGTGCAGGGAAGAAAGGCGCCAGACAAGGAGAGCCGGGAGCTGGAGCGGAAGGTCCTGGCCTCCCTGTGGACTCACAAGCAGGGGTTTTTAGAGGGAAAAGCATGAGGGAGGGTCTCAGGACATGTGATGAACTCATAGGCATCTGACTGGTTGCGCATTAAGTCACAGTCTTAGTCATCAGTCCTGTGGGTCCAGCTAGTCCGGCGTCCCATCCTGCTGTGGGCATGGGGTCCATCTGGGGGACTCTCAGCTCCGGTGAAACAGCTCAAGGACATGGGACGAGACTTGATCTACAGCTCTCGAGGGGAATTGCAGTCCTGTGACCTTGATTTGCATCTAAGCTAAGCTATACCCTTGCCTCGCCTCGGCCCCTGCACACGCCCATGGCCCTGATCATCAGTAACTATCTACTCCAACTCCTGTACTCTGGCTTGGAGGGCTCAGGGCCATGGTGCAAGGAAAGTCCAAGGGGCTGCACCAGGGGGGTGCCTGCTCAGTTTCAAAGCTTGCCCTACTTAAATTTAGAAAGCTGTGTCAGGGCCGTATGAAAGGAAGCTGAGGTCAGAAGTTCCCTACCCAAATCTCTAGCCGAGGAAACAAAACCACAACTGATTCACTGCAGATTATATCATGGCTTGGCAAAGGCAAAAAGGCACCAGTGAAGAACAAGGTACTTTCCTGTCTGCAGCAGAGCCCTGCCTCGGCCCTATGGCAAGACGAAGAATCCCTGTCTTAGTCCAGGGAGTTTGCAGGGGCCCGAGGGGCTAATCCCATCATGTGCTCAGAGCAGTTGCTATATTGCCACTAGAATTATCTTTCTAATACAGTTCCCATCACAGTTCTCTGCAGCTGCAACATCTTTGATCTTCCTACTAAAATGCAAACCTGTTAACATGGCATTCAAGGCTCTTCCCAATCTGGCCCTGAGCTCTGACCCCATCAGACTCCCAGAACATAGGTCCCAGAACGTAACAAACCTCATAAAAAATTCAACCTGGAGTTCTCTTTCCTTCCCTTCTCAAGACCTACCTCTACAGAAGATAACATTGGCAAGGATGTGAAGAATTAAGGAGAAGGTGGAATGGTGCATCCAATATGGAAAATGTGTGGAGGTTCCTCAAAAATTAAAATAGAACCCCCACATGATCTAGCAATCCCACTTCTGGTCACATATCCAAAAGAACTGAAATCAGGATCTCAAAGATACCTGCACCTCCACATTCGTTGCAGCATTATTTATGGTAGTAAAACCATGAAAACAAATGTCCATCAGCAGATAAATGGATAAAGAAAATGCAGTATATACACACAATGGAATATTATTCAGCCTTAAAAAAAAGGAAGTCCTGGGCTCCTCTCTCTGAGGTCGCCCACACTTTCTAAGTGCCATAGCCTTTTAATCTTAAACTTTCTCTCTCCAACCTTTCAGGGCGCCTCTCCTTACTGAGGAAATCCTGCCATTTCCTCTGACATGGATGAACTTGGAGGATATTATGCCAAGTGAAATAAGCCAGACACAGAAGAACAGATTACATGATCCCACTTACATCAGGAGTCTAAAATAGTCACTCACAGAAGAAGGGTATAGTGGTGGTTCCTAAGGGGCCACGGGGAGGGGCATTAGGCAGCGTTGGTCAAAGGGTACGTCATTTGACTTGGGCAGGAAGAACAAGTTCTAGAGATCTGCTCTACAGCATAGAGTTAACAGTAGTGTATTGCATACTTAAAAGTTTGTTAAGAGGGTAGATCTTAAGTGTTCTTATCACAGAAAATCAGGATCTTCCTAGTTCTAGTGTTTCTCTTCTGCAGCACTCTCCAAAGCCCATGCAAACTGGCTTCCCTGGTTTACCACAGAGTTTCATGATTTTACCGAATACATGGTGTCTCAGCTCAGAAAATTATAGTGGTTAAGCTCTGGGGTCAGTCTGCCTGGTCTCAGTAGCCAAGGCATCTTAATCATAAGGGTCCATTTCCTCAGACATTACATGGAGGTGATGGTCCTCCCTCTCCATAGGGTTGTTCTGGGAATTAAATGTCTCATTTATATAAAACATCTAGCATGTTTTAGGGGTTCAATAAATGTTAACTCTTGCCGTAACACAGCATTGGTTCAGGGGTATTAGTTGGCTGGCTGGTTACTTCTTCCCCAGCTAGGTTGTGAGTTGTTCGAGGCGAAGCTTTGTGTTTGTCTGTGTCTTCCCGCTACTAGTGATGGATTGAACTGAATTTGAACTGAATTGCATTGAGATCCGACCACGTGGCAGTGGCTCCCAGGCCCTTGATTCTTCCTTCTGGAGCCTTCCTCCAGGGCTGGACAGACTAAAAAGTTCTCCATTTATGGGCAAGAAGCAGCAGACAGAGCTGAGGCTGTTCGCAGTCTCCTGCCCCCACGACAACCATTTGGTCTGGTGCCTCAACCACAGGTGTAGCCAGACAGGAATTCAGGGAAGCAAGGGGCTGAAGTCTTGCTTCCCACCTGGGATCAGAGTCCCGTTGGGTCTCCTTGGCCTGAGGATGTTTCAAGGGAAGGCAAACGGCTGGAGGGAAGGGATGGAAACCAAACACCTGAACCGTTTGCATGGAAGGCGAGGTGGTGAACCTAAAACAAGGAGCTCTGGTGCTACACCAGGAGATGAAGCACGAGTTGCTGAGGAGCCTGCTGCCATGGATCGGCTCCTGCCCCTCAAGGAACCCTCAGGACAGCGACCGCAAGCTGCCTCCCCATCCCAAGTGGAGCACGTTCTAGCTCAGAGTCACAGACTGAAATTTGCTGTAGGAGAAAATTATAGAGTCATTAAAAATTATTTCCATACTTGTCTAAGTAAGACCCTATTAGAATCACCACAACTGCTATTCTTCATCATCCCCATTGTCTCATCTCTTCTGTTAGTCAAAATTCACATGAAACTACTGCAGGTCAGTTATTGAACTGATTCTCTGATGTGATGAATAATCCATACATCCATTTCTTCTCCCCCCAAGGCCTAAAAGCTCCCTTCCTCACCAATTTATTCTTTAATTAATGGGGAGTCAATTTTATACAAGACCACTTCACCTGTATTCATTCCCCAGCGAGAAACAACACCTCTGAATTTAGATTTTTTAAAAGTAGGTAGTATTCTGTTTTCCAAAACCCTGGTTTTTCAGTTTAAGTGGAATGGTAAATTTTTCACATCCTTGTCCTTCCATTTAAAAGGTAATTGTGTTAACATAATCTTCCAGCCAGAGTACAAGCTGCTGCGCTGTTCTCTGAGCGCCATCTGCCCGGCACCCGGGCCTACCGCACCGCACCATCATGGCCTGTGCCTGTGGTTCTCAAGCCGCAGCAGGCTGCACAACCGCCTGGACGCCTTGGAGAAACGCAAACGTCTGGCCCACCCTCTGTGTTTCTAACAAGTTCCCCAGGGCTGATGTTCCTGGTCCAGAAACCTCACTTGTGATCCCTGCTGGTCAGCAAGGTCCGGGGCTCCTTCAAGCGTTCATTTTTGCTGAGTATATTCTAAAACTTGGAGCTGCAGGTCAAAAAGAACACTTGCTTCTGCTGATTTAACCAGTGTGGTTATGTTAATTGAAATGGTACATTGGAAATGCCTCGACTCAACTCCCACCCGTGATCTGAGTGTTAGTTTAGAAAGTTGTTGAGCTTACAAACTGGGGGGAGGTGATGAATCTTAAATGTAAGTTTATGATTGAGTTGGGAAAGTTTTCTCACTCCCAAAACACCCATCAGATACTAGCCAGGATTCTATAAACCTCAGAATTCAGAGGGAATTGGACTCTGAAGAAAAGAATGCCCAATTATAGGCTATAGGAACTCTCTTTTCCTTTTTTAAAAAAATAATTCTGAAGGTGAAAATAAGAGAGAGGTACAAAATGGAACCATAATTTGCCAGGAGGGCTGAACAGAAAGCCTTGTTCAATATCTGTAAGAGAGAAAAAGGAAGGAGAAAAATCAGTCAGAACAAGAGACTGTTCTTAGTTTCAGCAGTATTACAAGATCCGGAAGGTAATCATGAGTATATTTTATTGTAACAAATATAGTCTTAGTCTCCTCACCCACCATGTCCTCTACTTACACAGAAGGTTCTTTAAAAGTGAAGCCTCCATCCCTAAGTCTTATTGAGTCATTAATATTTCGTATAAAAGAATATAACATCTTAAACTGAAACCTGAGAGCAAAATTCAGACACAAGCATTCAAAGACAAGTATATTTTACAGCTGGAATATAATGAGTAGGAGAAGATTCTTATTTTCTCTTCCTTTTTCTTTTAGAAACGAGGAAGATTGACCAAGAGATTCACAAATACAACACCCCAGGATTCACCGGGTGCCTCTCCAGGGTCCAGTTCAACCAGATTGCCCCTCTCAAGGCAGCCTTGAGGCAGACGAACGCGTCCACTCAGGTCCACATTCAAGGCGAGCTGGTGGAGTCCAACTGCGGGGCCTCCCCACTGACCCTCTCACCTATGTCGTCCGCCACCGACCCCTGGCACTTAGATCACTTGGATTCAGGTAAAGTCAAAAGTAGTCTTGGCCAGATTGCTTTATTTTTTTAAACCTCAGTTTCCTCATCTGCAAATGGGATTAATAACAGAACCTGGTTGGTAATGTTGTTGGAGAATTAAGGGAGCAAAGGAACCTCTGAGCCCAGGAGTGCTTACACATATCAAACACTCAAAAGTTACCGCCGTCTTTCTCAGTGCCAGAAGTAAATAAGTCAAAGGTCAGGATCATGGGCATTATTGACATTTCATGCAAGTGATACTGCGATGCTTGAACTGATGTCTGCGACATGACCGTCGGATCATCTGATTAATCACTTTCTCACCTTTGCCTTTAGGACTCTCATTTGCAGTCCCACAGTCCAGGTGCTAATGTCAGAAGAGAAGATTTACCTAAAGCAGTAAGAGATTCAGGTCCCAATACTCTTTTTATTTGAATAATCCCATAGGCTTCCACATTTTTAAAAGGTGCATTGTCCACACGACATTGAAGGATGGAGAGCCCATGGTTCCCGCTCTCTGGTCGACCCAGGCTGACCTTGGGCAACTCAGTCACCTCTCTAAGCCTCTCCTTCACCCGTAAGGTGCAGAACAGGGTGTGACCTCTAAGTGACCTCCACATCTAACATTCAGTGGGTCTCCAAAGCATCATATGAGCTGGCCGAAGGTAAATACAGGAAGGGGACAGTGGTGACAAGGCAGTGGGGGGGACCCGGGTTCCAGTTCCATCACTGCCTCTTACCAGCAGGTTAAATAGGGGCAGGTTCCTGACCTGCATAGAATTCTGAGTTCCACCTCATTGCCACCATTTTAGACTTGGGGAAACTGACCTTGTTCCTTAGAGAGGTGACCAAGTGCTAACGTGGGACAATGTATTTAAAGTATTTAGTGCAGTTATAGACATGTAGCAAGCTTTTAGAAAGTTTACCTGAATAATTTTAACAATGTAGTTATTATGATTATTGTTGCTATGATGCTTGACTGTCCAATAAAGGCTTCCAAATCCTGCTCTCACCCTGACTTCTAACTGGTAACAGTTCACCATGTAAGCATCATGTGTTTGGTGGCTTTTCACATATTCCGCCCCCTGGCCCGGTATGTATCAGGCTCAGTGCAGCTCTGGGGGTTGTGATGCATGTCAGGATTTGCAGAGCAAAGCTTTGTGCAGCTTTGAAAGAAACGACAGTCACCCCATAGCCAGAAGAGCCAATTTACAGATTAAACGATCCTCGTTGTTCCTCACACATGGATTCCTGTAATGGGAGGGCACCAAGTGCCAAGGGTACTTATGGAGAATTCCCTTTTATGCATGTTCTTAGGATTACACAGCAGGCTGGTTTTTCCTCATGGGCTGGTTTGAACAAAGAAAAGCATTCCTAATGTTGAAAGAAAAAAAAGTCAGAGTGAAAATAAGAGATGAGAAAAGACATATGTCAGAGTTACAAAGATTTCACAGATCAACTCCTCCCAGCACCAGAGTGGATGGAGACAGCCCATGATCTTTGAAATGCACAGGTTCTTAGGCTGTTACAGAAACTCATTGCATGAGGCCGCAGGCATGTGTGGTCAGCTGCCAAGAAGCTAGTTGCAGAAGCATTTAGATGCTACTTTGGACCAATATGAGCTCCTTTTCATTAAGCCTTAATTAGGAAAGTATTTGCTGTCGGGTCTGTGAGATACAGCTTTAGGGGCTAGACAATAAGTGAGTTTGTTTTTTTTAAATCATGCTTCATGCATGACAATGTCATCCTTTTGATTGATGTAATGAAACTGTATATAGGGAAGAGTCTGTTTCAGTTGCTGTTCAAATCAAGGTCTGCAACCCAGATATTATGGTAGGCCTTTACTGTATAACATGAGGTCCTGTCTTGCCAGTGGGTTTCAGCCCCAGGCAAGTTCACTATGGATTCAGTGAGACCGAGGAGTGACAGTGGAACATTCTTGCGGTGAAAGGGTTTATTACCCAGCTTGTTCTCCCGGCAGTAGGTCAAGCACTAGAGTTATGTCTGCATCCAGCAGTCGGCAGGTCTGTAACCCTCCTCCATCTCTGCCCGGATCCGCCCAGAGCCCTGGGCCGAGATCTTTACATAGTGACTCAGCCAGTAATAACTTATTGCCTACGGAAGTAGTAACCTAGCAACAAGCCAGTTACCTCATCAGGTAGTTGAGGTTCAGGTGAGGATCCTGGCCTTGGGAACTTCACTTGATCCACACTAGACCCCTCCAGGATTCTCGCCTCACAATCGACATGCTCTCAGTTTTCCTCAGTGGTCCCTGTGCAGGAAAGCTGGAGCATTGTAGCCAGATTCCGCAACAGCAACAGAGGATAACAACGACATAGAGATAAAAACAAAATTTAAGATACAACAAAATTTTGATACAGGTAGCAAAAGTTATAATAATCCTCAAGCCTGAGGAGGTTATTTCAGTTGTATTCAAAACCAGTTCTACTCAGATGAGTTCATGACACACAGTTAGTAGTGGTACGGATAGGGAGCTCCATGCACCCCAGCAAGTAGCAGGGTTTTTTTTCCTAGGGTGTGTGCCCAATCCACAAAGACCTTAAGGGCAATAAGACACGTGTTCTAATGACACCAACATAGGCAAATCTTGTCCATCAGGTACGATGCATACACGAGAGTGTGGTAAGACTGTAGCAGGAAGGGGGTCCCATCAGGTCTAGTATATCATAGCTTTACCCCTCTCCCTGTGGGGGTTACTGAAGGGTCTGTATATAGTGCTACTGGAGGTGCATGTACTGGCCATGATGATAAAACAAAACTCCCTGGTAATATGCTCCTACCTCCTGGCCATTCAGGATATACTACTGTGATCTTTGGGGGCCGCTCTGCTATTACTCCAGGAATACACAGGAGGCCAGCTTCCAGACCTTGTCCCCAGGGTGCCAGGAGAGCCAGCCATCATTGGTCCATGTGTCAAAATGCCCAAGGCCATGTCCCCTCAATGGAGTCTCCAGAGTTTAGTGCAATTGGTGCTGGCAGCAAGATACTACTTTGGTGGCCAAACCTCTGCTCCAACGATTCTTCCTTGGTTTGTACTTGCAGTTGTGTAGGGGAGGCAGCAATATGCATTAGCATGTCTACGGGGCTCAGGGCTCCCTTTCAGGGTTTCTTGTTCAAATGCCATAGCACTGTCCCTAAACGGACTGACCATCCCCACAGATTATTGGTGTCTGACTTCAGTCCAGATTTCAACAAACAGTTGTACCTCTCTATCATGCCTGCCACAGTAGGATTGTATGGTACATGTGTCTTGTCAGTGGGTTTCAGCCCTGGGCAAGTTCACTATGGATTCAGTGACAACAAACAATGACAATGGAACATTCTTGGGGTGAAAGGGTTTATACCCAACTTTATTCCCATGGTGGCAGGTCAATCAGTAGAATCCCATCCACTCAGAGCGAGTCTGCATGCAGCAAGCCGGTCTCTGCCTCTGGGCCTCTCTGCTCCCACAGCCACCTCAGCCTCTGTCCTCAGCACTGCCACCACTCCAGTCTCTGCTCTCCTGTAGCCATGCCACTGTGCCACCTTGTCACCCAGAGTACTGGGCGGAGCTCTTTATATAGAGTCAGTAGCAACGTATTGCCCACACGTGTATAGTGAGCTAGTCAACCAGGGCCAGATGAGAATCCTGGCCATAGGATCCTTCACTTTATCCACAACATGAAATTTCCATTTGATTCCCAACTGTTGCACCCATTCTTGTAGTGCATGTCCAGTAAAGTAGATGCCTTGATCACTCTTAATTACCTGTGGTCAGCCCTAGGCTGCAAAGAGATGCTCCAGGCCTCTTTTGGTTGTCTGTTGGTCTGCACAACTTGTAGGAAAAGCAACCAGAAGTCCGGTAGCTGTGTCCACACAAGTCATGGCATATTGGTACCCTTCTGACACAGGCAGAGGCCCAAAATAGTCTATCCGCCACCAGACAAGGGGTATTGGCCCCTTAGGTATTGTCCCATGTTGCTGTGAAACTCTGCTAACTTCTTCAAAGTTCCCCACTGACGGGCTACAGCCCACATTTTCTTTTGCCCTGCATGCAACAAACACCAATATAACCACTGGGCTATATCAGAAGCAGGCTTTCCTTCTAACCAACGTATCTGGGCCAGTTCATCTGCCTCATCATTTCCTGGGGATGCCAGGAGCACATGACCTGTCACATGATATACTGTAACTGTTTTAGTCTGACCATAGGTCCATAAGTCTCGCCACAATTCTTGGCCCCAAAGGGGTTGGTGACCAACCAACCAGTTGGCATGGTACAATATCGGTAGCCACAGGGTTAAGCCCCGATAGATGGCCCAGCTGTCAGTGCAGACAACACTGAGGAGGGCTCCTGGCTGATCACAAGCCACAGTGCCCACAACTCTGCCCATTGACTGCTCTTCCCCTCACCATCTTCCATCCATATTGTCTCAGTCTTAGGATGGAAAGCTACAGCCTTCCATTTTGGGGGCTTCCCACAGCTGGAGCCATCTGTGTACCATGCATCTTCGGGTATAGGGGCTCTTCCCTCCCAGTAGGGACTCTCTGCTACTAATGGTTCTGAAGTAAATTCTTCCTGTTTTTCACTAGTATATGTCACTGGCCCCAATAAGCATTGGAGTTCTCCACTCAAGCAGCTATTACAGAGGGCACTACACTGCTATAGGTAAGCACCCCACTTAGCCAGTGTGAGTGTTTGTGCCACATCACTCTTTGGCTTTTGGGTTCAGTCTCATACCCACCCCAAGATGGGATAGGTGGTTATTACCTTTATCGGGGTGAGTCCAGTGATGGGTTCTATAGCCAGCAAGGTGTGATACATGGCAGTCAATTGTTTTTCTATCAAAGTGTATCATACCTCTGCTCCTTTCCAGAGTTGCAACCAGAATCCAATAGTTTGGCAAGTTCACTCAAGCCACTGCCAGAGACCCCAGCCATAACTGTCTTCAGTCATATGAACATCCAGCTCACAGGGCCTTGATGGATCTATCACACTCAAGGCCCACATGGCCTTGACTGCCCGTTTTGCTGTAGTAAAGGCAGATGCACACGTCTCATCCCAGACCCACTGGTTGCCCTTTTGTACCAACTGGTATAAGGGCTTCAGAATTTGTGCCAAGTGTGGGATAAACACTGTCCAGTAGCCTAGAAGACCCAAAACTCCTGTAACAATGGTACAGTTGTAGGGGTAGGAAAGGCCTGTACTGTATCTATAACTGCTTCTGGCATAACGTTAGTTTTACCTACCAGATGACCCCCAAGAATTTGACTGACAAACCAGGTCCCTGAACCTTGGTGCTGTTCACAGCCCATCCTTTCTCCTGTAAATGTTGCAGCAGTCTAGGTGCTGCACCTTCTAGATCTGAAAGAGAATCGGACATGAGCGTGACATCATCAATATAATGGTACAGCCGCACCATTGGCGGTTTCTCCCATGTAGCCAAGTCCTGGGCTACAAGTCCATGACAGATGGTGGGGCTGTGGAGGTATCCCTGTGGAAGGACCGTGAAAGTTCATTGCCATCCTTCCCATGTGAAGGCAAACAGTTCCTGACTTTCCTGCTCAATTTCAATGGAAAAGAAGGCATTAGTAATATCTACAACAATAATAATAGTATGTTCCTAGTTCATGACTGAGGGTATCCATCAGGTCTGCAATAGAGGGGATGGCAACATGCATAGGGGATATGACTTTATTCAGTTCTCTGCAATCCATGGTCATTCGCCAGGAGCCACCCAGCTTTTTTCCTGGCCACACTAGGGAATTGAAAGGACTATGGGTGGGCTTTATAATACCCACCTTTTCCTGTTGCTGGAGGGTTTTTTCCAATTTCTTTATGCCCTCCAGGTAAATTGTTTAGTATTAGTCACCCACTGAGAAACAGGTAAAGCTATGGGCAGGTAGTTAGCTTGTCCCCTCAGAACTGCCTTCACCACAAGTGTCCTCAGTCTGAACTCACCTGCAGTAATCTACAGCCATAGACCCGCAGGATACCAATCCCCAATATATTTGGGGATGGGAGAGATATACACAGTATACCCCTTTGGGGGTAGATGCCCTATTCCAAAAGGGATTTGGGCTTGTTTCACTCTGATGGCCTTACCCTATATCCATCCATGATAGTGGAGGTCCCGGGAAACTGCTCAGGGTTGCCATAAATCACTGTACATTCAGCCCCGTGTCTACCAGAGGCAGGACACATATGTTCACCAGAGACCAATGAGTAGATATTTCAACATGTGGTCTCCAGTACCTCCCTGGTCCCTCAAGGCAGGTACCTCAACCTTCCCCTCAATCAGACTGTGTTCCCCAGTCATCTTCCTATGTGGGTTCAAGTGAGGTTGGCTCGCTCTCCAGCAGGAAGTCTTGAAAACACACAGGCCAGACTTGTGGCTCTGTGTCTGGCCTCTGCCTCTTCATTCTTAGTGGCTGAAACTGCTGCTCTGGTTTCAGTTGTTGCCACAGATCCAGTTAAGATTCTATTTGACTTCCCATCTAATTTCCTTCTGTCTGCTCCTTCCCCTATTAAATCAACCCACATCTGGGTCCTCATAACCTTCATGGGGCCCTTTAAATTCTTCCTCTGAGGTGCAGACCTTATTTCTTTCCATGCCCTCATGCTTCAGCCTCTCCTAAGTCTGCTACTGTATGGGTAACATCACTTACGGGCTGCCCTAACTGAGGGGCAAGAATGGCCACTAGAGGCCCAAAGAGGAATGTGGGAGCCATTTGAAGCGCAACATTTCTCATCCCTGCAATAAAAGGCTACTCATCTGCGCCATAACTCTCTGAACAATAGATGGCTTTTTTTTTAATGCCTAGTTTGGGCTTGTTTCACTCTGATAGCCTGTTGGAGCTCAGCATACATCTGCCAGCTAGCAGGGGAGGATGGTAGATCACCCTGATTGGGCCGCTTAGCACCAAGTGCAGCCAGAAGCCAATTGAGGAGGGAGTGACTCCCTGGGGTCTGATGTGCATTTTGTAATCGCTGCCTCAAGGCAGGCTGCACTGTCAGGGAAGCCAGCTTCCCCATCTCTGATCCCAACAGAAAAATTCCATCCATTCCTAAATCCCACAGATGCAGGAGCCAAGCTGATACTGACTCTGAGGGCTTCTGCTGAAACCGGGAGCCCAAATCCACCAGCTCGGCCTCAGTGTAGGAGCGGAGCACAGAGTGCTCCACGACCTGGGGAGGGGGGTGGTCCTCTCCTGGAGGAACCCTCAGTTGCTACATCTTTATTTTCTTTACCACTGGGCATGCTTTCAACAGAGGAGGAGTCAGTGCCTCTGGCACCACCCCTTCGTCCTTCCCCAGCTCCTCCATTTCCGGGGCCGATGGCACCTGTCTCTCCCCTCCCCTGAGCGCCTCCTCTGCTACGCCCTTTCCCTTTTCTACAGTGCCCTGCAGCAGTGCTGGCCCAGTCTTCAATATCTCTCTTACCTTCCCCTCAACGCCTCGCCGCTGGCGTTCTCATGCCGCCCCTTCCTGTGCTTCCCTCGGGAGCACATCCTTCTCCTCCACGGCCTTTGCCTCCCTCGGAGCACCTGCAGCGCTGCTGTCTCACTCTGTAAGGAATCTTTTACCTCCTCCACTGGACCTCGCAGCTCACGTTCTCACACTGCCTCTTCTTGTGCTTTTTGCAGGGGTCCATCCTTTTCCTTCATGGCCTTTACCTCCTCACAGTACCTCTTAGTGACGCCATTTCAGTCACCAATGAATTTTTTACCTCCTCAGCAGCACCTCACAGCTAGTGTTCTTGTGCTGCCTCCTCTCATATTAGGGCCATTTCATACCTCAGTGAATCCACAGCAGTTCACAGCTTGCATTCTCGTGCTGCCATTTCTTGTGTCTCTTTCAGGAGCATGTTCTTCTCATCTGTAGACTTCTTTAATGCTATGAGAGGCAACCAACCTATAGTGCCCCCTGGTCATGGGCACTCTGTTTCTCAAAGGACCTACTTACTATACCAAGGGCTACCCCTCCTGCCTCAGGTGTCACCTCCACCTGCCTCCAGTCCTGGGGTGGGGCCAAACCCTCTAGGAGGCAAGCCACCTCAGGCTACATGCCCATTGAGGGACAATTGACTGTCCCCCCGTTCACAGGGGCAGCTTGCTAAAGCACCCCTCCCATAGGGCAGCCTGATCTTTTCCTTGGCGAACAGTGAATCCTGCCGACTATGCCAATTGTCTTGCCAATGGGTTTCAGCCCCAGGCAAGTTCACTATAGACTCAGTGAGACCGAGGAATGACAATGGAACGTTCTTGAGTTGAAAGGGTTTATTACCCGGCTTGTTCTCCCAGCAGTAGGTCAAGCACTAGAATTACATCTGCATCCAGCAGCCTGCAGGTCTGTAATTCTTGTCTCTGCTTCCACCCAGAGCACTGGGCAGAGCTCTTTATATAGTGACTCAGTCAATAATAGCTCATTGCCTGCGGGTGTGGAAGCAGTAGCCTAGCAGCAGGCCAGTTCCATCATCAAGTGGTTGAGGTTCAGGTGAGGATCCGGGCCATGGGAACCCAAACTTTATCCACAGGTCCATTTTCAGAAAATTTCCTCTTGCACTTGAGCAGAGTTCGTACAGCAACTGGTCCACACCAGGTATCAATTTCATCTTCAACTATTTCCATAACTAGGGAAATACTTATAAAGAAATATGTCTATGTCTCGTGAACATGATTAAAGGGACAGAAAACAGCTCATGAACTATGAGATAGAAGTCTTATTTAGACGACATGTTTGATTTTTTTCTTTTATGTGAATGGAAACATGAAAGAAAACAAGAGGCAGGGGGATAAACAGGGGACAGAGAAAGACACAAAGGCGAGTTCAGGCAAGTTCAGGTTATGCAGCAGCAGCCTCCAGTGGCTTAGTGTCAGGGAGGAAAAACTTTTCCTCTGCCAACATACATTGAGCCCATGGGGGTCTGCAAATTAAACTGATAAAAGGCAGTTTAATAGGAGAAGAAAAGTTAATTCACTTGCATACAGGAGCTTACAAAAAAAGCAGCTCAATAAGTGGTCAACTTTAAAGGCTTATATTCCTTACTTCATAGAGAAAATGGAGGAGAAAAGGCCTTTGCAGAAAGAACTAATGGTTTTCTAAAAGAAAAACACAAGATAAAGTTTGTGATAATGCTTGCTCATACAGGTGTGAATGATCTTTCTGTCATCTTCATGTCCATGAAACTTCTCTGGAGAGGGCATTAGGTTTCCTCTTGGCCTCTTTCCTGGGAGTAAAAGGCTTCCAGAAGAGGGAATTCATGATAGTCTCATGTCCCAGAAGTTTCTACTTTTAATCAGATAAGGTACATATCAAAGAGATCTTCCTGCATCAGTTGAATACTTAATGTCCTCAGCTTAAAATAATCTTCATACCAACTCTGGAGTTCTGTGTGCACATTAGCAATTATACCCTGCTTTGGGGGAGCCTAAATTTATCTTTCTGAATTCTTATTTGAGGGTTTTGCTTTTTCCAGGAAATCTTGCATGTGTGCATAGAATAAGAATCCTCACTTTTTGATATTCATAAACAGACAGTATATATACAAAAATGTCATTGCTAGCCATAAATCTTGTGCTACTTGGATGTGTAGGTACAGGACAGGAAGAGAATAAAGGTGAAAGCTGATTAGTGCTGTTTTGGATAGAGGACATTTGGAAATAGATTGTTCCATGTGGTGCCTTGGGAAATGTGGTCCCCAACCAGTAGCATGAGAACCGCCTGGAAGCTTGCTGGAAATGAAGAATCTCAGGCCCCTGCCCCAGGCACATTTAATCAGCATCTATATTTTATCAAGATTCCCAGGTGGCTTATCATATGCACATTAAAGTTGGAAAGCACTAATACAGTGCAGTGGTTCTCAACCTCACATGTACTTTCAAATTCCCTGGGGGGGCTTTAAAATATCCTGATATCCAGGCTGCTCCCCTGACCAATTAAATCAGACACTCTGGGGGTAAGATACAGGTGTCCATAAATGTAAAACCTCCCCAGATGATTCCAGTGCAGCCAAGATTGAGAATCACTCACCATTTAGGAGAGAAGCTTATTAACAGCCCCTTGGTAAGCCCTTTGAATGTTACCAAAAGAAAATTGAATACCTAAATAATGCAGAAGACAGTTTATGAAAAACAATGAAGCTTTAGGTGGTGAAAGCACAAATTGAAAGGTTGTAGCAATAAGTTTGCAAAAGACTGGGCTCCTCTGACCGTTTTATAAGGAAGCCCACCAAGACTGGACAGTGGTTTTATCTAAACTTGAGGAGAGCCGATCACCTACTTGTGACTGGAAAAACGGACTGGAAGCAAAGGAAGGAGAAACGTATAGTGTGGGGCCAGATTCAGCGGCTCGCAGGAAAAGTGCATCTTTATAGGACTCGCTGCACCCAGGAAGGGACCTCGATTTGAGGAAGATGTCAATTTATTATTCAATGTTTTGAATCAGCTGCAAAGTTAATTTGAAAGAATTTTTTTTAAAATGCTACTTGAAAATGAAGTATGGGAATTTATTTTTAAATGTAAAAAAAAAAAGCATGCTCCATACTGTGAAGAATAGGAGTCTTTATTAATTATTATTCAATTCCTTAATACTAAAAGGATCTTGGTGCTCGACTAAGGCTACTCACTTCATATTTACACCAGGATGTTTGCAGAGACCTGGAAAGTAGAATTTAAGACATCTATCCTTAGTTTTTGCATTCATTCTGCTCCCTTACATGTCTTTCTTGTATCTTAGATGATATCAAATGTTTAAAACAGAATGTATTTGAGGTGTGCTGGTTTCGTGTGATTAAGATCCTTTTTCCCTTCTGCAACACTACTGACTGAGCTACCCATAACCTCCCTAATGCAGTTTGGGCTCTGCCACTGTTTTCCAAAGCGAGGGACATTTACAGTTGGTCAGGCTGTGCACTGCACAACTCCTTGGGAAGCCGTTTGCGTTGCAGTCTGTGGCTCCTGGAGCAGTGCAACATGGTGGCCCGGACAGGCGGTCACCAGATCACTATGGGAAGAAAGTAGACCTGGCATTACATAACATAATATGAAGTTACTTCCTGTTCATTTCTCTCAGTCCTTTTAATTTTGTCAGAGAGGAAGTTTCCGTTTGGTTTTGGCATGCCTTTAACACCTCTCCCCACCCTTGTTACTCACCCTTTAATAAAGAGAGAGCAGGCTTCTGTTTACTGCCTTAACAAGAAATAGAATTACTCAGTAGGGTTATAAAGTTTTGTCATTACATTTATTTAAGAAACTGGGTCAATTTAGTGAAAATAATAAATAATAATTAGGTTTTACATGGATATGGCAAAATACATGAAGGTGATTCCTACATGATTGGAGTTTAGAAAACACTGGACAGTATGACAAGGTCATGACAAACACAAGGGCCTGGCATGGGTCTGTGAGAGTACATTTTTTTATAGAGGGAAATGATAAAATTGTATTGATTTGATTTAAACCAATTCTACTCTATTAACATACAATCAATCTTTTTTCTGCCTGTGTTTTTTTTCACCTTTGATAATAGGTACAGCCTGTTTCTAAATCACATCATTATGGTTCTTGGGGTATTTTTAGAACAGTAGTTACAAGGTAGAAAAAGCATCTCCCAGCCCTGGGTTCTGGTTCACTTAAAGATCGCAGGACACCAGACAATTGGTGTGATTCACCTCTGAGAATTATGGGCTCTGTTATTGCTCTTTGTCAAATTCAGGGAATCTTATTTCCTTGGAAAGACGTGGGTTTGCTCCCAGAAAGACAACCACAGATGGCAATGCACATTCTGTAAAATATAAAAACAAAACAAACACCAGAAAAAAATAAATCCCAGAGTCTGATGCCATAAATTTCTTCACTAAGGAGCAACCCCAGCTGTATGTCAAGCTGTGTCACAAGGCATTCATACCAAGGCTTGGGGTGTCTTACCACATTTCTGATATCTGTCACAGAATACATCAGACCAAAGGCCACATCGTAGGATCTTTTTTGAAATATTAAGGTAGACAAGGCACTTTAAGATGTAAAATTTCATTTCCTAAGGAATCTTCTAGTTATAAAGACTGTAACTGGTTACAACTTAACAGAACTTCTTGTACGTTACAGAATTTTTGTACATTTTCTAAGCACATGCTGCATGGTTTCTGACGAGGTGCATTAGTGTACAACTGCATTGTGCCCCCAGAAAAGCCCCAGAGACTCACCCTTGGAAGGTGCTGGTGGCTGAACTGAGAGTGTCAGCTTAACCTGGTTTGCTCCTACCCCTGATACTGAGAGGCTCTTGACCAGAATGCTCACATCCCCAAAGAGGGAAATGGGTGGGACTTGGAAAATCCATGGTGGACCACAGTTAACATGCCCAGTTCTCCTGCTGTCAGATCCAAGGTCAGAGGTGGCTGGGAATCCAGGAGGGTCCAAACCCAGCCTTGTCCTGTGGATTCACTCAGGCTGGCACACAATTGAAAAACCATCTCTCTTAGGAATGTGGCTCTCCTCCCAAACGAATTGGGAACTGGATGGAATATGGTACCTGGGATCACTGTTGTGACAACCCCATGGCCCAGTTAGATTCCAGGATATAGTCCATTCAGGTACTGTGAGCTGAGAACTAGGGCTTCCGCTTATCACCGTACTTTAACCACTGGAAGCAGGGAGTTGGTTTTTGAAGGCAGCCCTGCCTCTATTGCCATGATTTTGCATGATTTGATTTCTTGTCTGTATTCCAGATTTCCTTTCCAATATCTGAAGATAAAATATTTTAACATCTTCATGTGCAAAAGAGCTATGAGTATGATGGACATTTGAAAGCTTCGTGTATCTATTCAGTTTTTTTCATAATTACAAGCTGGTAGTTGGTTTTCTTTACCACCTGCAAGCTCTTAAAATAACCTTTCCAGCTCCTAAAATTACATCTTCATTATTTCTGAGCAGATCCCTGTTTTCATCCATAAGCTAGGATTGCATGACTAATGAGTTTTATCTCTGATACCTAAGCTTTTTATGATCTTATGTGTCTTTTGTCCCCGCCAGCGGCCAACACAGTACACATTTATTCAAGTGCAGAGAGCAATTATCACCCTCCTTTTCTGGTGTGCACTTTCTCTGCAAAGGGTCCAAGTTCTGCTTTTCTGCAGAACGAAGCACATTCATGTAACTCAACTCAAATATAACAGAGTTACAGATTTCTGATCAGTGGTTGCTGAAGTTTTTCCCATCTTTTGTTTTTATAGTGACTAGCTTTGCACACATGATTCTGTTGAGTCAAGAGATAGATTTTTCGTTTTGATAGCTGTTAGATACAGTACCGCTAATCCAATAAGATATGAGGTGTCTTTTTCCCCCACAGCCTCACCAATCATCAAAACAGTTTCTTAAATTTTAATATATTTCATTGGAAAACACGAAACTTGACTGTTTTAATTCAGATTTCATTAATCATAAGATTCAGTATCTTTGAATATGTTGAATGTCACTTGCATGTATTTTTCCATGAACTGCCCACTTATATTCTTTGACCAGAGAATTAGTTATATGTGTATATTCTTTCCTATTTGTTAGTCATTTACTACTTGACTTTTAAGAATTCTTTATACGTGAAGGAAATTAGTAGATTACTGTGTGTTTGAATGTTCTCCTAGTTTGAGCTGTGTTTTGAATTTGCGGGGTTCCCATGTAAAAATTTCTAAATTCTACGTGGTAAAATATTAAGTATTTTAGTGGCTTTCCAGTTCTGCGTCAAGCCTACTCTGCTCAGAAATTATTTTTAAAATCACATTTTTTAATGATTTTGTCTTATTTCTAACATTTACATATTTAGTCCACTTAAAATCTATTTGGATGGAAGGAGTAATGTAGGAATCCAACTTTTTTTTTTTCCCCAACTGGCCAGCCGGTTGTTCGAGCAGTGCTGGCGGAGGCTGCATCCCTTCCCCAAGCTTCATCACATTCAAACAGCCCTTTATGTTTGAGTCTGCCTGGACCCCCTGAGCTGTTACAGTGACAGGACTGCTCCCAAGACAGTAGCAAGCTGTGATAATGACTGCTTGTGTAATAGCATTTAATATCTCATAATCCTAATTCCCTCTTAGTCCCTTTTTTCAGAATATTCCTGTCCTTTCCCATTTACCTTTCCCATGTGATTTTAGGATTCAGGTCACTTTATTGGGATTGTCTACAGTCTTTACTGATATTATTTTTTATGTATAAATTAATTGAAGGATAATTGACATCTTTTTAAATAATAATTTCTTTCATGCAGGAGCATATCTTTCTATGTGTTGTATCTTCCCTTCACATTGTGCAAAATTTGTATAAAGATAACTTTCAAATATTTCCTGATGAATTAATTTCTATGTTCTTCTCTTTTGGCAAGGCATAAAACCCAAAGCCATTAAAAAAATAAAAATAAAAACTCCCTATGTTAAGTCAGCTGATTTGGCACCTAATTATACGAGCAAAATCCATCACGGCAGTACCCAGATGAGTAGCTGAGCAAATATAATTGGAAGAAAGTGTCTACACACTGGGGGCTGGAACTCTTAAGGCCATCTTAGAATTCTGCCTACATGCACGCACATCTTATATGCATACATAGCTTAAGGATTATATATATATATTCCTGGTTTGGCAGATCTTTTCAGGGGTAGATGAAAATAGTATCTAATGCCTTTCCAACATGTATGGTATGTTTTCTTCTGTGATAGATTGATGGGGTGAATTATAGTAATAGGTTTCCAAATAATGAATCAAACTGATTCCTAGCATTAACCACATTTGGTCATGGTGAAGCATTCTCTCACAGCATACCTAAAGTCATCTTTCTGAAACCCTGTTTAGTTTAGTGTTTTGTTTTTACATCAGTAAAACTCGGGTGACATGGGTGTGCAGCATCCTTTTACCTCCCTGGGGAGTGGTGGGTAAGGGTTTTAAAAGTGCACCAACTTCATAAAAAGAAAGTAGAACGGCCCACACAGCAAGGGATGTGGGAGGCCTCTAGGAAGGGATGTGGGAGGTCCCGGATGACCAGAAAGGAAACTAGGACCTCAGTCCTACAGCCACCAAGACTGGATCCTGCCAATGACAAGAATGAGTTGGAAGCAAAGTTTTCCCTAAAGCTTCCAGACAAGATCCGGACCATGCCAACACCTGGATCTCTGTCTTGTGATGCCCAGGCCCACTGTGCTGGGCTTCTGCAGTTCTCTCTGACCAGTGAAATGACTCAAATAAGTGTCTTCCAAACTCTGATGTGCTTAGAGTCGCTGAGAGCCATTGATGACGACAGCTTCAGTAGGTCAGAGGCAGGGTCTGAGAGTCCGCATGCCTAAAGGCTCCCAGATGATGCTGACGCTGCTGGTCCATGGATCACCCTGGGAGAGACACAGGCACAGAGCGTTGCCTGCACCTTGGAGTTCACTGGCATTCCCTGCGAAGCCACGGGAGCCTTTTGTGGGCGTAGCCTGCTGACAACTCCCAGGATTTCTTTTATGCTAATTGGTTAATTAGATTCTCTTTCTCATCTATGATAATTTTTTATCTTCCAGAAATTCATGTATTTAATCTCAGTGTTCACTGATTTCCTTAGAGTTGAACAAAAGTTATAATTTAATTTCCATTCTTTCTCTAGGAATTTCTTATTCACATTTTTTTATGTTGTAGGTGTAGGTTTCCACCCTTTTCTTCTTGATTAGATTGTTGTTTTTTTTTCCAAAGAACCAGCTCTGGATTTATTAGTCTGTCTTCTTTCTGTTTTCTTTGACCACTTGCTTTTATCCTGACTTTAAATTTATATTCACTGCTCTTTAACTTTGTAATGTTAATGTTTAATTATCTCATTCTTATTGGTGTGTGTGTGTGTGCGTGAGAGAGACAGAGAGAGAGATGTCCACTTACAGAGGATGTGAACCAAAGTTAACACATCTGAGCCCAAGCCCGAGATTCTCACTTCTGACCCCACCTCCCAGACTGCAGACTCCAGATGCAGTGTCTTGGTGTCTTGGCATGACTTCTAACTGGAGTTTTATCTAAGGCACCTGAGAAGTCTGTAGAGGGGGCCTTCAGCTCCTACAGTCTTCCTACGTCCCTGAGAGAACAGATCTTCAGGCCTGAGTTTTGCAGAGAAGTGAGGAGAAATCATGGACAACGTCACTTCAGTGGCTGACGGTGTGGGCAGTGGGCGTCATTCTCTCCCAGCTTAGCACCAGCACTGGCATCTCCCTGTGCTGCTTGGAGTCCCCCCAAGCACCCAAACATGTCAGGGGGCTGCCTTCACACATCCCTGCTATTCTTTCCCAACTAAGATTGTTTAACTCTCTGAAACTCCACTGTGAAAAAATCAAGACCAGCACAAACGTCCAGCTTTGGAACAACTTCTAAGGTCCTTGTTTCTTCCCTTGGGTGGGCTTCTCTTTCAGTCCCAAATTTGCTCTATCTTTCTTTCTTTCCTTCCCTTTGCCACTTACAAAAGGTTTCGAATTCTAAGGAGGCTAAGATTCTGTCCCGTCCCCTGTCTGTGCCCTCCGCCCATGCTCTCTGCCCCACCTGGGGTGAACCCTGAGCTGCATGTCTCCCAAGGTCTGTGCCTGGCGGTATCCCAGCCTGGGCTGCATCCCTGGGGCCAGGGAGTGCAGGGGACCACAGGGGACCACAGGGGACGTGGGCAGACACGTTGCCATGGTAACAGAGCCACTGAGTCCCTCAAGTTGCAGTACTCATTTCAGCCTCATTCTTGTCATTGGAAGCCCACGAAAATGAGGTCGCTTTCTGCTCACTGCTGCCCCCATGTCTGCCAGCACCAGCTCCCGCTGCTGCACTGCACGTTTTAATATCCTTTTGCGTCAGCTGGGGCCATTCACCAGAGCACATCTTCCACATTAACATGGCTTGCCTTTCTTCACGGACTTGTCCTTCAGAAAGACTTGCCAGCAGCCCTGGGAGGGAAACCTCCCAAGGGAATCCCGGCCTGTCACCACCTGGAAATGCCAGGTCACCTCTGCTGACCAACTGGGGCTTTTGTCCCTGTGGTTCTGAAGTTGCACATACGTTACCTGGCTGAAGTTTTTGACCTACTGCCATCTCTCTCCAGAGAAAAGTCACCGTGTAAATACCAATAACAAATAGGCGATAAAACTGTTTCACTCATTTGAGATCTTAGGTTGATTCCCGACACCGCACAGACTATTCAGAAATGTCTGAAGACCGGGCAGATTCTTAATTCTGCTGTTGAGTTGCTGCCTGGAAGCAAACCTGGAGGGCTTTGGGAAAAAAAAGCAAAATCAATTTTATGTCAAAATATAAATGTCCGTAAAAATCCATCTGAATGGGGAGTGCAGTTATTTTAAACATAAGGAACAAGATAAATTGCTCTGAAATTTCCCCCTTAGAAAAAACTAAGGTGGTTTTCAAGAAATTACTTGGGAATTTTAACTTTTGGAAAACTGGAAAGAATAAAGACCAAAATAATGATAGCTTGAATTTGTAAATTAGTTTAATTGCTGGAATGCTTTCAGTGTCTGATTTTGTCTTATCCAACAGTGGCCCTATGTGATATGAGTGGTCAGTCTTAGTCACATTGTAAAGATAAGAAAAATGTGACTCAGAAAATCAATGCATTCACTCCCTTAGTAAACATCTCATAAATGGCTAGCTCCATGCTGGCTGCACATTAGCATTACCTGGGGAGCTTTTTAGACCTCCTGATGTCTGCTCCCCATCCTGAGAGACCCCTAATGTGCAGCCAGAACCATGAACCAGCAGCCCCAGTGTTGACAGCACCTTGCTGGAAACACACAGACTAGGTACATTATAAGGTCTAAAATTCAGGTACATGCACTGCAACTCCTGTGCTTTTTCCACTTTCCCTTCCTCCCAATGAAAATTTTGAATTTAAACCTAGAAGAATTCCAGTTCTTTATTCAGAACTGTTTTCCTATCTTCTGTCGTCCCATATATATAATGCAGGAGTCTGAAATAAGTAATTTGCATTCCTAGAGTGTAATTCCTCCTACTAAATACATCTTCCTTTTTCTTTCCACTTTCTCTCTTTTGATATGGAATAAATCTTCCCCAAGACTGCTGGAGCCAATTAAATAGTTTTTCACACTCTGTTGACATGACTCTGAAGAGCTATGGTGGAGATGTCTTGTGCTGGAAGTTCATCACGTCTTGATAATGATGTGAACCAGCCTGAGGAGGAATCTCTTTGTGAGGAAACACGGAGCTTTAATAAGTCAGGAGAATTTGTTTCACAAGGTTCTCTTTGATGACCATTAGCCAGTCCACCTGCCAACAAGCAGAGGCGTTTGAGATCTGAGGTTAATTCAGGAAGAGAATGGTTCAACAGACAATGGAAATATCTAGCATGAGACTTGTACATTCAGTTTTCTAAGGTCAGCCTTCTTGGAAGAAAAGACGTTGTCTAGGGATGGGAATTATAAACTTCCGCTTGTGCTAATGCAGCTGAAAAGAGTATTTCAAAAGCAAGAGCCTAACGGGGCATTGGTAAAAGACTTAAAAAGGGCAGAATTAATTTTTAAAAGCACTTTGGGTTTGCTCACAACCCCCTTCTAACAGACCACACAGTGGAGGCAGAACCCAGTCAGCAGGCTGTGATCTGGGTGCATGCCACCGTGTTGGCAGAAACCCTCCTCATGGACATTCTGGTTTCTGAGCACTTAGGAATAAAAAGGGTCAATTTTACATTTTAATGAAATAGCAGTTACAGCACAGACATCCTACAAAGCTCAAACGGTGTAAATATTGACAGGGCTAGTCCACAAAGAACAAGACCATGTTCATCATCTAAAACTAAAGACAGAGTTTTCTGCAAGTTGAAATACAGTGGTTAGAGCAGATTAAATGTTTTTTAAAATGCATTTTATTATTCACTATATTGCCTCAAAAAAGACACATGATGATGACAGAAGCAAATCAATAATAGCCAGTGGTTTTAGAAGAGCCATCCACAGTCATTACAGCCTTTGAAATTACTAGAATTTTCCACAGATGGAAAGTAAAAGGATACCATTCATCTTTGCCTGATTCCTCAAATGATTAAATGTGCCTAAATATTCTCACAAATGATGAAATTCATCTCTGGACTAGATCTTTGGTGATGAGTTACTTTCACTGAGCTCCCAAGCCATAAATTCTGGAAATCCAAATCTGCTATTGACACTTGCATAATGCCTGGTGGAGGTGTTACTGAGTATTAGTCTGAAAACAATAGTTTCAGAGTCTCCTGAAGATGTTTGTGTTCTGAATGGTGCAGATTCTTGACCACCATCTAGGAGAAAAGGTGAAATATCTCAGGGAGTATCTTTAAAACATGCATTTTTGGTTTCTTCACTATGATTGCTTCCCCTAATTATTGCCATTATTTTCTCAACTATCCTCTCCTTAGAAACTGAGGCTATTTCCATGATCAATTCTTGCTAATCGGCTTTGCCAATAAGGAAACCACAAATCGTGTCAGCCCAGACCCCCGTATGACAGGTTCCCAGGGTTGGTAAGTCTGTAACTATGACTCAGCATTTCATTAGTTCACAGTCACTCACTCTGGTGCTTTGGGATTTTTGACACACTGTCTTCCTCTATGGCCTCGGGACTTGCACCTGAGCTGACCACCTTCTACCACTACACCACCTCTGCCCGTGCAAGAACCAACAGTGAGGAGATGAGAATTCTTTCAAGAACCAAATCAATCAACTTCAGAAAAATCAACAACCCAATATTTTAAAACTGCAACTGTTTTCTCTCACATATGCCTTTGAATGCATCTATTACGTCAAGAACCTAGGTGCCAACATCACAATATTTTTCCTCCCCATTACTCTTGCTTTCAAAAATCAACTTGTATTTTTTTTTAACCAGGGAAGGTCTCCAAGGACATGACAAAGATACCCATTTATTAAACTCCTTGGCTCTTTTTTCTTAGACGGCTCTTATTATTGATTAGTAATATAGTCTCCTGTCTACGTGCCAAATAATAAAGAATTGTACTCAGAAATTAAAGCAGAGTTCCTGTCGCACCTTTCCCAACACTCAAACAGGGCAAACTGAAATGGAACCGCGGGGCACTGTGTCACGCAGATAGTTGAAAGACACAAATGATTCAGCGAGAAAAAAAAAAGAGAGAGACAAGGTTCTCAGAAGGAATTATTTCACTTCCCTCTCAGGCACCACATTAAATTAAAACATGCAGGTGCCAAGAACAGTTGGAGATACGAGCCACCAGGGGTCTCGGCTAAAGCTCAGAGGCTCCAGGTGCGCTGCAGCCTGTTAGATGTGTAGACTCCTAGTGTGAGCACCCTGCCAGCCTGTTAGATGTGTAGACTCCCAGTGTGAGCACCCTGCCCGCCTGTTAGACATGTAGACTCCCAGTGTGAGCACCCTGCCCGCCTGTTAGACATGTAGACTCCCAGTGTGAGCACCCTGCCAGCCTGTTAGACGTGTAGACTCCCAGTGTGAGCACCCTGCCCGCCTGTTAGACATGTAGACTCCCAGTGTGAGCACCCTGCCAGCCTGTTAGACGTGTAGACTCCCAGTGTGAGCACCCTGCCAGCCTGTTAGATGTGTAGACTCCCAGTGTGAGCACCCTGCCAGCCTGTTAGATGTGTAGACTCCCAGTGTGAGCACCCTGCCAGCCTGTTAGACGTGTAGACTCCCAGTGTGAGCACCCTGCCAGCCTGTTAGACGTGTAGACTCCTAGTGTGAGCACCCTGCCAGCCTGTTAGATGTGTAGACTCCCAGTGTGAGCACCCTGCCCGCCTGTTAGACGTGTAGACTCCCAGTGTGAGCACCCTGCCAGCCTGTTAGACATGTAGACTCCCAGTGTGAGCACCCTGCCAGCCTGTTAGACGTGTAGACTCCCAGTGTGAGCACCCTGCCCGCCTGTTAGACATGTAGACTCCCAGTGTGAGCACCCTGCCAGCCTGTTAGACATGTAGACTCCCAGTGTGAGCACCCTGCCAGCCTGTTAGACGTGTAGACTCCCAGTGTGAGCACCCTGCCAGCCTGTTAGACGTGTAGACTCCCAGTGTGAGCACCCTGCCAGCCTGTTAGATGTGTAGACTCCCAGTGTGAGCACCCTGCCAGCTTGTTAGACATGTAGACTCCCAGGCCTCACCCTGGGTCAAGTCAAGCCAAATCTGCATTTAACAAGATCCTAGGTAGTTTGTAGGCACCTTAATGTTTCAAAGCCAAATGCACCGAAGCATTCAGGAGTCATTCTTTGCTTCTGCCTAAAAGCACATCTGAGTGAGGCATGAAGAGGAAGAGAAAGCCAGGAGAACCCAGCAGCTGCCCAGGGCAGGGACCCTCTCACCCTGACCTCCAGGGCCCTGCTCAAGTGCCAGGGGACACCCCCTGAAGGGGGAAGCCTGCTGCTGCTGAGTGCCCTCTGGAAACCATGCATTGCCTTGGGAAGGGGCTTAAAAGGTACTTCCCAAATCTACAGCCCCCCAGATTTGGGATTTCTTCACTCCCATGTTCCTGATAATGTCAACATGTATCTACATATGCCCAGCGTCAGTGAGGACGGGAACGACTGCCCACGTCAACAAACAGGCGTATGACGCTCTAGCAAAGAGGAAAATGTCACGCAGCGGGGCCCCCAGCTCTGGGGCTCCCTGATCCAGGCTTTCAAGACTTGCCTTGAGAACTACCATATGATGAATGTAACAAGTCCTGAATGAGTTCAAAGGGTTCAGACTAGTGCCCCTGGCACCTAGCAGCTCGATGACTCTGACCCAAACCACGAGGCCCTGGTGCCTCCCCAGCTGTAGGGAGACGCTGAGGACTAACCCTGTGAAAGCCAGCTGTCACAGTCCCATCCGCAAGTGCCTGTGACATGGCCCAGCAGTAGCTTTGACCGGTGACTCCTACACAAGCATCACTAACGTAAAAGAAGCAGCAATTTGCCCGCCTGAGAAACAGCAAGAAGTCTTTCTCTGACGTAACAGTGGCCACCATGTATCCCATCTTAGTATTTATTTTATGGACTACAAAGTCTGAGTTTCTGTTAATAATGAGCTATTTCCAGTTCAAATACCTATTTATAGTTGATCGGGCAAAAGAATGCAGTGTCAGCCTAGGCTGGGAGTATCAGTTAATCTTTTTCCTGAAAGGCAATTGAGACAATTCACAAGTTGGCTTTTAAAAAAGAAACCGAAAGAGGGACTCTAATAAAATCAATTGTTCATTCAGTCCTTTTGCATAAAAGTTAGCTTTTTTATAACAATCAAGACATAGGGCAGATGATGACAGGTGCTGTTACTCTGTTTCTTTTCACCTACTTAACCTCTTTTGGTCCCTGGATCTCAGACACTCCGGCATCTTGCAGGCAGCCGCCCCTTGCTCTCTCCTTTAAAAAGCTGGAAACATAAGGCTTTGTTTAAGTTCTCAAATCAGAAGCCAGAAATTCATAACCTCTTCCCCCTTTGAAATCGAAATCCTGGCTGGCTACCTTTCTGTAGAAACTGAGGTGAAAGGGTAAGGGCATGACCATGAAGCTTGTGTAAGTGCAACACATTGTCTGCCTGGATACAAACGTGCTAGCCTTGAGAAATTTCTCCCTCCTGAAACTGTGATCAGCCATAAACTCTGAAAGCAGTGTCCCCTTAAATCTTCATCATTTTAGTCGATAACCCTTTGTTTTCATATGTTCCTAAGCTGTCAGTCAATAATGAATAGCTAAAACAAATTCTTTGGAAAAAAAATAATTTTGTGCCATAGGTCTCTGATTTGAAGAGAGAGAATAAAGTGAAATGAAACAAAGAAGCAGGCAAGAAGAGAGAGAGGCATATATACATCATCTAGCCCAGACCACTGCCAAAGTCATGTTGCAATTTAAATTAAGTTATAATTAATAGCAGTTTTGTTAAAGTATCTCAAATTATCACTTTAGATGCTGAAGCTCAAGTGGTTTCCATGGCAATATTGTCTCTAGGAGATGTCAGTTACTATGTAATTTTTTTGTCCCTGATATATGACAACCTGATGCTTTTAATGCCTTTCTTTTTTGGGGGGTGGGGGGTGGGGTTATGATAGATAATTTATTTTTATATGCATTTAAATGTGTGTTTTACTTGTAATTGGTTTTTTGAGCCTAAAAGGCTACAATTTCACATATCTTAAAACTTAGTAAATAAGAACCACAGCTACTCATTTATCTTTTGTAACAAAAAACGGCTTTACTACTCCATCTACTCCCTGTCTGCTCAATGGGACAGGCCAAAAATTTGAGGCTAAAGAATTCCGATCAGATCTCTTTTTAATATTTTTCTTGCAACTGTCTTTTAAACCCGTTTATTGTACTTAAGCACTTGCCTTGAAACCTCTATTAATTTTTCACATTCTGTAAATGCAATCAAAAATTGTGTTTTCAACAATGTGTAAAGAACCGTTAGCACTATTCATGATGCCAGAAGTGTTTCTATAAAGTGGTAGCTCTTCTCTCTGTGCTGTTTGGGCCCATGAGAGATTCTTATCTGGCACCAAGGGAACACTGGGTCTCTGTTCTTCAACGATGTCCATCCAAAGCTCTTAATTTACCACCTTGTCCAGTTGGTGATGTCGTCATGTGGGATTATCCTTTGTCAGACAAAATGTCTCTCATGTTCAGCTTTTGAAGTCAGAGAAGTGCAGTCAGAGCCTTTAGATATTATTGGCCTCCCCAGACAGCCCACCAACTGCAGAGAAGACCGTTGAGCTAATACTGATGACTGGACAGGACAGATGCCTCCTCCTCAGAAACAGTCAGAAACAGTTCGGCTTGTTGTTCTGCAAGTGGTTTCTGGAACCGGTGTCCTGGGTTCCGGTTCGGCTCCACCATTTACTGGTCACGGGACCTCAGACAAGTTTGTAGCCTTCCAGAACGGGGGGAATGTGCCATCCTCTCAGAGTTGCATGAGGATTAAGAGAGATAATACATGAAAAGGGCTTAAAACTGCCTGACTTTGTAGGAAGTGCTATTATTATTATTTCCTGAGTAGCTTATACCTGAAATCTGACTTTGGTGTGAATTTACTTTTTGTTCTCCACAGAGGAAGGAAAACACTTCTAGGTTAATTCCACTACCACGAACTGCTTGCTCTTCCGGGTCCTAATTTTATATGCAAGGGAAGTATAGTCTAAATGATGCCCCAAATCCTAGAATTTAGGGCTTTCCTACATGTCACATATGAAGAACCTGCGTGGCGAGCAGGGTCCGTTGGTGTGTAATGTCCATCGCCTCGTGGCAGGTGGGCTCAGAGCTTGTCACTGGCGACCAAGAGTCCGGGTTGTCCCAGCTGCCCAGCTCCTGCCCAGCACACAGAGTAAGACGTGCTGATGGACTCATCTGCTTTCCTGATAAATCCCTGCAAGGATGTAGCAAGGAGAAGGGCAAACACCTTCAGAAACGGAGTAAAATATTCATATTTGCTCTTCTCTTCGGGGAAGGAGAATGTATTTTTACTCGCCCAGGTCAAACAGCTGACCGTTTATCTCACTGTATCTGTGTGATGATTGTGGGCGTCTGCTTCCTCCGGGCCCGCACTGACAAAGTGTGTTTGCTGCTGATTCCTTTTTCTTTTCAAGGGGAAAGGCAAAGTGCACCGAGGCTGAGCCCCTGGGTGGCTTCTTGCATTCCCGACAAGTCAAAGAGGGAGGGAACCCCGCCCCAGGGTCAGCGCATGACAGTGACCCACGTCTGAATACCCCACGGCCTCTGCTGGGTTTGGCTTCCCTGAGGGTGGGAAGGGCAGTGGGGCGTATGTGGGCCCTGAAGCCGCAGCCAGGCTGGTTAAGAAGCATGTTTGCGGGAGGAGAATCTCCCACCATGGATCCCTGCCCAGCCCACGCTGGTGGGGGGCGGCAGAGAGGCAGGGCGGGCCTCCCACCGGGTGATGCAAAGGAAACACGGTCTATCCGTATAAAGGGGATGATCAGGCAGATTGGAAGGGCATGTGCATGGGGAATAAGCCGAAATCCACACGCTTTTGTGAGACCCTAAACCGGCGCTGGAAGAGCACCCCCTGTGGTGGCTGTCATCATGTGGTATCATCCCGGCACTCGGAAGAAAAGGGCATTGATGTGGTCTTGCCTGTTTGATATAAGTCTGGTATTGAGACTGTTGTAGCTGAAATCTATTTTAGACCTATTCACAGCATTTCCCAAAACACAGCATTCCTTTATACTCTGGCATCACTAATATTGCTCAGCTCTCCCAGCAAACTGGGGGAGGGGGGGGAGGGGAGGGCGGGGGGCGTGAAGTTAGCAGAGGAAGAGAGCGCAGGTCGTGGGTGAGGTTTGTGGTCTGGTCTCAGGCGTGTGTCTTGGTCTCCATGTTTCTCTACGTGCATTTCCAGGAGGATGTTGGCACCCAGGGGAAAGGACAGTACAGTGAAGTCACTGTAAATATGTCCCTAAGAATAGCAGTCGCTCTGCTCGCCAGAATAAAATGGATTTGCCTCCAGGGAGGAAGCGCTGACGTGCATTAGGGCAACCAGGCTTAACTTAGAGGTGAAGCTGTGAAAATAGGGGTGCTCCTGTGAACAACAGAACCCTGCCCTTGAATTTCAGAAGGACTTTTGTTGGACCTGAGGGTTTTCCCTCTGGTAGTTTCCTGATAATAACCCAAAACTAGTGGACATGGGAATCATTAGTAGCTTTTCTGTATTCAGTAGGTTCATTTCCATTGTTGGGAAGAATTAAGAATGCTGCATGGCTTTAAGGGTTGAGTTGAATTTAGGCAGCAGGCTTTCAAAATTATACCTGCATAGGAGGCTTTATTATTAGAAGAGGCTACACAAACATTTACACACCTCTTAATAGGCTGATTTTAATTACACCAGTCAATGAACACCCAGCTGGCTCTGCTACTTGTCTGTACTGTGTGGCATTGAGACGGAAACATGATGAAGATTGGCTCCTGCCTTTAAAAGGATAATGTCCATCCGTGGATGTTTTGCTGCCCTTGTCTAGCTTGGATTAATACTTAGTCTATAGGCACAGACCTGATCATCTACATTTGCCCTCTTACAGCACTAAATTATATTTTCTACCTTTATCTTGCATCTACAGCATTTTATTAAAAAATAATAATAATAATAATAATAACAATAATAATATGGGAGAAATGTGGGATTCACATATAAATCAAGTATAAAAATCAAATGAATAGTCATATCTGACTTGATTGTTTATAGTTCATGATGCCTGATCAAAACCAAAAGTTTCTGTGATATGACTGCCCTTGCACTGTTCACCATGTAAGAACTTATTCACTATGTAAGACCTTGTTCACCATGTAAGAACTTGTTATGCTTCAGAAGATTGGAGACTGTTGAGATATAGGCTTGGGGTTGATTAATGACTGTGCACTGAGTCCCCTATACAGAATTTTATTGTTGTTAACAACCATTTGATCAATAAATATGAGAGATGCCCTCTCAGAAAAAAAAAAAAAAGGATGATGTCCACATAAGGAGTGATAAGAATTAAGATTATAGCCAGTGCAAAGAGGTGGCTGTGCATAGTTTCAGGCAAGAGGTAAGAATGGGTGGACAGGGAGAGAAAAGCAAAACAGATGTCCAGGCAGAGAGGACCACGTGGATGAGCAAAGACACCGCGACCTGAAGCCTCAGGATCCATGTGCCTGGAACACTGAGCTGGGAAAGTGGCCCCATGAGGGAAGAGGCAGCAGAGAAATTTGGCTCATGAGAAGCTTTTCTCCTCCTGCCAAGGAGCTCAGGTTTTCTAACAAAGGCAATCCTGGGGTGTTTTTACCTGTCCTTTTCTGGCTCTTGTCATTCTCCTGGGCCATCTCAGGTCCCATCCATACCTTCTATCAGGTCCCATCCATACCTTCTATCAGGTTCCATCCATACCTTCTATCAGGTTCCATCCATACCTTCTATCAGGTTCCATCCATACCTTCTATCAGGTCCCATCCATACCTTCTATCAGGTTCCATCCATACCTTCTATCAGGTTCCATCCATACCTTCTATCAGGTCCCATCCATACCTTCTATCAGGTCCCATCCATACCTTCTATCAGGTTCCATCCATACCTTCTATCAGGTTCCATCCATACCTTCTATCAGGTTCCATCCATACCTTCTATCAGGTCCCATCCATACCTTCTATCAGGTTCCATCCATACCTTCTATCAGGTTCCATCCATACCTTCTATCAGGTCCCATCCATACCTTCTATCAGGTCCCATCCATACCTTCTATCAGGTTCCATCCATACCTTCTACTTGAGGAGAACCAGGCAGAGGGCATGTCAGTTCTCTTAAGCATCTGTATTTTCTGCAGGTTTGTGGCCAAGGATGCAAAGTCATGAGGTAGGCTTTGGAGCAGAACAAAACTATGTTCTACCCTCTACATTACCTGAAGCAGAAATACAGTTTCATAGTATCATAAACATCACACAATAAAATAATGACAAAACTACCACTGTAACTTTTTGTCTCTATACTTAATATATTTTGAAGGTTCCTATTATTTAAAGGAGATCAGATTTCTGTGCTTGTGAAAAGGAGACAAGAAAGATCACCCCCTCACCCATCACCCAGTTGTCAAGGGGATATCTCCACCTGGGTGTTCTACATGCTGCTCAAACTCAGTCTGCCCAAAACAAAATCCTGAAGGGCCATGGGAAAGTAGCTAAGGGGGAGTAGCTGACTGCACTTTACTTCCCAGAGGCTCTACCCATTTCCTGGCTTACTAGATTCAGGATTGGACCAGTTAAATCAAGCAAATCACACATGTGAAAGGGTCTCTTTCACATCCACCAGTTAAAGATACAGAGAAAACCAAGAGTCTGGACAACTCAGGGTTAAATTCTGTTTCATTGTACTTTTCTTTGGTCCTGTGGTTTTAATCAAATCAACAGGTTTGAAGGCGCTAATGGTTGAACTAACTTGGAATACAGGACACCTAGGAAAGAATAATTTTCCTGGTCCTTAGTCAGAACATCAAGTCTAAGGGGGAAAGGTTTAAGTAGCAAGCGCTGGTATGATCGGGAATCTCCCTTTTTGGTTGCCATATTTCCTAGGGAAAGGAAGAAAAATGGTTCCATCTGTTTGTTATCACGGTCTCCCTGATCATAACACAATGCCTGCAGTGTGTACCTATTTAGTTATGCCAAATAACTACACCTAGATTATTTTATATTTAATTGGTGCCGTCTAACAGCCATGGTTCTAAAGTAATCTGCTGTAGGAGAAGCTGCTTCTTTTGGAAGATTTACTTTAAACCTTAATTTCTCAAACAGAATCCCAAGAAATGTGAAGTCGTGTTTGAAGTAGAATTAGCTTATTTAGAGGATAACAGATACTCTGCTCACCTGGAAAAAGACTTGAGGATCTATTTGCCTTTCATGTGCTTGAAATTTATTTTATATTAGAGAAACATCTAAAATTAATACAACTGAACCTTACTTTTTATAATAGGGAAAGAAATAGGAAATTTATTAGGCAGTTAATACTCTTCTCAACTTATGAAATATTACCCCTTTACAAATTCCTTAAGCGTACCGTGTCTTTTAAGAACCAGGTAAGATACTAATTTAAAGAAACGGTACTTTTTAAATGAATGCTGTAAAGCTATGGAAAGATCATCTGCAGATACATCTAATGCCACCAGCTGTGAATGGGGTATAAGTGGACAGGGGGCAGATTTCAGCCAATCGTAAGAGGAAGTGCCCTCATACGGAAGACTGTCTGGCAGCGAGCGGAATTGCAGAAGGGAGCCTCCGGGCTGTAAGGTTCTCCAGTGCTCCTCCAAGGGAGGCCTGGTGCTCTCCGGGCCCTGGGCAAGGGAGAGCCCAGGAGCAGGCGCGCAGGCCACTGCTTCCTGTGGGAACAGCACCAAGATGGGTCCATCCAACATGTGGATATCATTTGGGAAAACAGGAAGTGTTGAAGAGTTGCAGGAAGAAATAAGTATCAAATGATTTGGGATCAATGGTATACTTGATGCCTCTACTTCACTTGTGATTTCTTTCTCTACAGCCAGTGCTGATTTTCCATATAACCCAGGACAAGGCCAAGCTATAAGAAATGGAGTCAACAGAAACTCAGCTATCATCGGAGGTAGGTGGTGCATCGAACAGGCTTTCCTGTGGCGACTCACCTGTGGAAAGTAATTTGCAGTTAAATCGTAATCTGGGGAAAAAAGAGTTTGTCTGGATTTTTACATTATTCCTTTCGCTATTTCAATATGTCTTAAAATTGTGACATTACAGATGTGGAGAGACGGGTAAATGTAACCTGGCTACTTGTCAGTGCTGACATGTGAAAGAGATGGTAGTGGTGACCAGCCTGAATCGGAACCCGCAATCGTGGCAATAGCCTTTAATCCTTCTGAACAATTCTTCATCCCCTCTCTCTTTTCCACTCTCATCTCCCACATCCCAAATGGTCCAGGATCACTTACTACCAAAATGGGAAAGACTGTGCCAGTCTGGTTTCAGTTACCTTAATAAAAATGATCAGAAAATGAATAAGCCAGAATACCTGAAACACTGCAGTCTTGTCTGCTCACGGCGGACTGCTGCACGACCGTCTGACCCCCCGGTGCAGCCCCTCGTGGGAGATGAGGAGGGATCCATCTGCCCGTTGCCTTCTCTCCCTGCTTCTAATGTCTAATTCACAAAGCTGTTTCCTGCCTCTCTGAGTATAGTGACTATTATAAACATATGAAGCATCTTAAACTCGGCTAAATAGTTAAATAAATTGTCTTAGCCCACCAAGTTTCTTTTCTGCCTGAAGAATGTAGACACCTATAAGAAATGTGTATGACTATAAAATTAAAATACATCCAGAATGCTGCTTAAATCACATTTGTCCAAAGGTCTGGAGTAATCGCATCAAGATCCCTATGCTCTTGTTTCTTGCTTTTAAGATCAGGTTTATTGAAGTGTAATGTGTGCTTATTTAAGTGTTAACAGAGCAAAGATTTTAGACAAACATAACCACCACCGCCATCAAGATATAGAATATTTCCATATAGAACATTTCTATCCACAAAAAGCTCTTGGTGCCTCTTTGTAGTCCACCCTTCCCCCAACCCCACTCCAATCAGGGCAGCCTCTGATTTGCTTTTCTCTCATAGATTGCTTTTGCTTTTTTCAGAGTTTTCATGTAAGTGGAATCATGCAACATGTAATCTCTTGTGCCTTACTTCTCCCACATTGTTTCTGAGATCTATCCACATTGTTGCATGTATCAATAGTCTGTTTATTTTCATCGCCAGGTTGTGTTGCATTGTGTGAGTGTACTGTAATTTGTTTTTATCTCCTCCCCTGTTGATAGACATTTGGTTTGTTTCCAGATTTGGGCTATTTCAAATAATGCTGCTAGGAATCTTCCTGTCCAAGTCCTAGGTGAACAAAAGTTTTTATTTCTCTTTGGTAATTCTTAGGAATGAAATTACTGGGAGGTCTAGAAAGTGAATATTTAACTGTATAAGAAATTGCCGTACAGTTTTCTGTTTTACATTCCCATATTCAATATCAGAGAGGTCAAGTGGCTCCACAATCTCATCAGCACTTGGTATTGTCAATCTTCTTGATTTTAGCCACTCTAGTGGATGAATAGTGATACCTCATAGTGGTTTTAATGTACAGTTATCTGATGACTAGTGAAATTGAGCATCCTTTCGTGTGCTTATTACCATTTGTAAATCTTCTGTGAAGTGTCTATTTTAAAATCTTTCCCTATCTTTTAACTGGATTGTTTGATTTCTTGCTGTTGAGTTGTAAGAGTTCTTTTTATATTCTAGATAAAAGTCTTTGTCAAACACATGTATTGTGAATATTTTCTCCCAGTTTGTGACTTGCCTTTTCATTTTCTTAGTGGCCTGCTTTGAAAAGCAGGAGATTTTAATTTTAATAAAAAGTCCAATTTTTCAAATATTTTTATAGTGTGTAATTTTTTTAAAAATCCTATCTAAAAAAATCTGTCTACTCCAAGGTTGTGAAGATTTTTCTCCTGTTTTCTTCCAGAAGTTTTATAGCTTTCGTTTTTATTACTATCACTTTGAGTTGATGTTCATATATAGTATGAGATAAAGGTCAAAGTCATTATTTTCCAAATAAATATCTAGTTATTCTAAGACCACTTGTTGAAGACTATATTTTTCCCTATTTAATTTCCTTGACACTTTTGTCAAAAATCAATAGATCATATATGTGTATGTCTATTTTCTGAACTCTATTCTTTCCTTAGCCAAACCATGAGTGCTTTATTTTTGTATCTTTATAGCAAGTCTTGAAATAAGCAATATAATTTTTCCAATTATTTCTTTTTTGTTTTTCAAATTATTTTGGCTATTCTGAGTTCTTTGCATTGCCATATAAAATGTAGAATCAGCTTATAAATTTCTACCAAAAAAAGTTTCTGTGATTTTCCTTGGGGTTGCATTAGATCTATAAACGAACATCTTAACATTATTGAGTACTTCAGTCTTTACACAGTCTATCTATCCACTCATTTAGGTCTTCTTTAATTTTACTTAGTAAGGTTTTATGATTTTCAGTGCAGTCTTGAGCAACTGTGTTCAAGTTGTTCTAATATAAATGGTATTTTATTATTTTCATTTTTCAAGTGTTTCTTGCTAGTATTTAAAAATATAATTGAGTTTTATATATTGACTTCATATCCTGCGACCTTGCTATATTTACTGTTAGTTCTAACAACTTTTTTTTATATTCCTTACAATTTTCTATAATCATGTCATGAGAATAACAAGAATTTTTACTTCTTCCCAATCTGTACTCCTTTTATTTCTTTTTCTTGTTTTATTGCACTGGCTGGGACTTCCTGTATAAATATGAATATATATGTTGAGCTGACATTATTGTATTGTTCCATATTTTAGGGGGAATGTGTTCAATCTTTCACTGTTAAGTAGGATAAACTCATAGATGTCCTTTATCAGACTGAGAAAGTTTCCTTCTACTGAGTTCCCTGAGAGGCTTTATGATGAATGGGTGTTGAAGTTTGTCATATTTTTTTCTCCTTTATCTGCTTGATGCCATAAATTACAATGTCATAAAAAAATTTTATTTTTTAACATTAAACCTATCTTGCATTCCTAAATTAGCATCACTTTGTCATAATATGTTCTTTTTTACATATTGCTGGGTTTGATTTGCTTAAATTTTGTTAAGGAGGAATTTAGTTCCATAGTTTTCTACACTTGTAATGCATTTGGTTTTAGTATCAGGATAATGCTGGCCTCATAAAATTAGTGGAGTAGTATTTTCTGCTCTTCTGTTCTAAGAAAGACATAGATTTGGTATCAGTTCCTTAGGTCAAGTTTGTTAATATTGTTTTTGAAGTTTCTAAATTCTTACTGACATTCTGTTTAATTGTTCCATCAGTTACTGAGAGGGGTGTTGAATCTCCACAAATAACCGTGAATTGGTTTAATTCCCCCTTCAGTTCTGTCTGTTTTTGTCATTGTTGTTTTGGAGTTTTGTGTTTTACCTGAGAGAGGGGACAATTGAAGGAGCCGTGGAGGAGCAGGGAAAATAGTCTGGGAGGGATTTGTAAGCTTCGTTTAACCTCTGGTGCCTCTGTGTCCACCAGGGGTCATCGCTGTGGTGATCTTCACCATCCTCTGCACCTTGGTCTTCCTCATTCGGTACATGTTCCGTCACAAGGGCACCTACCACACCAACGAAGCAAAGGGGGCAGAATCAGCCGAGAGTGCGGATGCTGCCATCATGAACAACGACCCCAACTTCACAGAGACCATTGACGAAAGCAAAAAGGAATGGCTCATTTGAAGGGTGGCTATTTGGATCTGGGAGAGGGAGGGGGGACTGTTAGGGAGGAGGGAAAGGGACAAAAACACCCGACTTCATACTCTTGAGCACATCCTTAAAATATCAGCACAAGTTGGGGGAGGCAAGCAACAGAAAACTCTTGAGACTGATTGCCACACAAAAAAAATACTTTTTAATATTTCTTTATAGCTGAGTTTCCCCTTCTGTATCAAAACAAAATAATACAAAAAATGCTTTTAGAGTCTAAGCAATGGTTGAAATTTGTAGGTAATATCTGTCTTATTTTGTGTGTGTTTAGAGGTGTTCTAAAAACCCATGGTAACAGGGCAAGTTTTCTACGTTTTTAAGCGCCCTTAGAATGTGGATATTTTTTCTTGAGAAAAGCTGATGCACATATGCCTCTAGCATTCTCTTCCTTTTCCATATAGTCAACTTTTAATGAGCTATTGTAGTAACTAGTTCGTGTTCACATAATATTTCTTTTGGTGTCCTGTAAATTGGAAAAGGAAAGAAAGAGGCAAGGAGAGCCTATTATTTGTCAGTTTTCAAAGAGACCTGTGCCAGTTGTCTGAGCATCCCCACCCGAAGCAGTGGAAGGGTGTCTGGCTCTTGTGTAATAATGTAATCAGCACAAAGGAGAGAAGCATTAAGAACCAGGGTAGGTCATTTCATATTGGGATTATCGGCTTACTTTTCATGAGATTCTACAAGATAATACTGTTTCATATGTGTAGTTTAGACCTATTCAATATCTGTAACTATGAGCTACCACAAGGTGGTGACCAGCTGTTACAAAAGATTTTTCCTCTGCTTTACCTACAATATATTGGGTTGCATTACATGTGTGTGAACAGCTCACTGGGTCTAGCTTTTAAACCTCTGCCACAAAATCTTAGCAGACAGTGTCCTCTGAATGGATACACACAACAAAGTCAAGTTACAATCACTATTATTATTGCTATTACTCTGGAATCGTATGGAAAACACTGCCATATTTTAAGTCACATGCTCCATGTATCGCTGTGCCCGAAATGGACACCCTACCGTGACTCAAGGAGCTTCTGTGACAGATACGCTTGACCTCCAGGCCCATCACAAGTCCAGTAACTGATGTTGCTTCTCAGAGAATTAGTCTAGTCAGTCACACCTCAGTTTAATCTGGAACCTCAACCAACTTTTTCCAACAAATAGCTCGTTGATTTTATTTAAAAATAATAGACTTTCTGTGTAAACAAATGGGGCAAGCAAATGCTGCAGCATCCAAAAATTTATTTCATTCATTTATTTTTTTTTTTCAACTGCACAAAAGCTATTTCTAGAATGACTACCATATATGATCACTATAGTTTGGGCTCTTATACTTAAATATTCTTTAGACTCCAACATTTTGAGAAATTAAACATGATCACTTTTTACCCTCTCCTCCTGGAGAAGGTAAGATGAGGTGTAGCAATATTAATGCTATTTTTCTGATAGCCTGACTCATTAAAATGAGAACTGTCATTTGTTGAGATTATACATACATACTTTTCAAGATTCTCAGTATGCCTAACTTATTGAAGGATTTCAATTTCTTGGGCAATGGAAATATTATCTAGAGTCACCAATGGCACATTACACCAGTACGTGACACGTTCCAAAGATGACTCTGGCCAGTTAATTCCCATTCGAGTCAAGGTAACAGACATAGGGAATCCTCATGCCCCTTTCACAGTAGGTGACCTCAGGCATCGTCATGAACACCTTTTAAGGTGTTGGTCCTTCCATAAAATACATTTAATATGAAAAGTATTTAATGTGACTAAACATCAGAGCAATGTTAACATTTTCTAATGACATTGAAAACAAAGGCCAAGATGTGACCAAGATGACTACAATTAAGTTCTTTCACATATTGCCAAATTGAAAACACCAACTTCAAACATAATGTTTAGAAATGTTTCTGACTTTCTAAAACCTATTATACAGGTACTACTTTTGCACTGAGCAAATAATGCCAGATGGAAATGTATCATCACTTACATTTCCAATGCTTTATTCTTGATGCATTGTCTCAGCAACTTCCCTTTTTTTTCCCCAAAATGATTGGGGGATTAAAACCATCAGACAGAGCCCCTGAGGCTAAATTGTTTTCACCCTTTCATGTCTCTCTCTTCTTTCCTCTTTCCTGCCACAAAAGGTGAAAAATCAAACCCAGCATTCTCTCACCAGATGTTCATGTTCAAATCTGGGACAGTGGAGTGACAGCACGAATCAGCGGGTCTCACGCATCACCATCAGATTAGACACACAGAGGTGTGGCAGTCTCTGCCCTGCAGGGGTCACAGTCTGGCCAGCAGACCAGACACCAAAAGGTGGATAAGGTATTAAATAACTAAGCTAAGTGCCAAATGAGTGCTGGAAATCTTGGCTTCTCCTTGGAAATTGTGGTCTTCACCAAAGTCCCTACGTCTTGTTCATGAAGGCCATACTCAGTATGGTCTAAATGGTAAATCATTTGTTTAGGTAAAGAGAAGGAAGCACCTCTTTTTTCCAGTTCCCTCTCTTGAGAGCTTAGGGCAACTCTGCCTAGATAGCCAAGGCCGTGTGACCCACACTCAGCGCCTAATCTTGCTTCGTGGATCATGTCCTGCAAAGCCCAGACATCTTACATCCCAACACATTATCAATCGAGTGCAAGAATGATAGTCTCTCTAAATCATAAGAACAGACAAAGCAAGAGTGAAAAATTTTTAGAAAAAAGAGGCTGTTTTAAAGTTTCGGAAAAAGCTGGTGGCTGGTTAAGGGTTCTTTGCACAGGAAATATCCTCTGTGTATAAAGTAAGCAGCTATGTTGTAGGAAGCTAGGAGTGGTAACTTTGAATGGATGCAAAATCAGTGCCATCCCAAGCTCTCAAAATAACATCCCCTAGAGCTTAAGAAAGCAAGCTCAGGAGGTAAGCGGTTACATTTTGTTAAGTTCTTCTCCAGCCCTTCCTAATATTTAAGGCTACATTTACCCTTGTGACTTTCCACTAAGTGCTCAGAAAAGAGCTGGTTACGCGGAAGGTTTAATTGAGCTAGAAACAAGTGCAGCTTCTGTTGAAAAATGTCCTGTTGCCTGCATTGGATAAACAGGCACCCTTCACTAACAGGAACAGGAATTCAGAAACACAGGAAAAAGAAGTGGCATAAGCCAAAGGGTAGACCCAAATGTCTCTGAACATCTGCACAGCAGTCACCAGACGCCAGCTGGGCAGAGACACAGCCACAGAAAGCGCCCGAGGATAAAGCAGGCAACCCGGCATGAAAATGTAGTGTCAGTGTCACCTAGAGAGCAGCTTTTCTCTCTGTAACAGGTCTGCTCTTTTCTGACCTTCCACCTATTCTTTTTATCCCCCTCCTTTTTCTCCTGGTGTCAACATTTTAATAGTCTGTTCCCATCTCATGCCTCCAAACAATTAGCACCTGATTTCAACCTCTTACTATTTTTTCCCCTTTCACTATTCTGTCAAGCAGCTTTCAAAAAGAAAGGCAGTCGTTATTAAATTGAACTCCAGTTAGCCAGCCAAAAATAGGTCCTAAATTGCTGATCCCAACAGAACCATCTGATCCTAAAATAAATAAGAAACAAACAGCATGTCTAGCTGATTCGGGCTAAAAACTAATGGGTGTCATTTTTTAAAGAATGTTTTACTGAGAGTGGACCCAAGAATCGGCTAATAGAGTCCTAACCCTTGCCCTCTCCTAGGGACTGCCTATATGACCTTGGTCCAGTCTCTGAATCTCTGTCCCTCTTCACCCCGTATTTAAGATAGCTGTTTTACACACTTCGTAAGACAGTTGTGAGGTGCCATTGATTCTTGACTGCAGAATATTTTGAAACCCAAATATAAAGGCAAAGTCAGTGGAGCTTGTTGGAAGACTCAGTCTCCGGCTTGTGGTTATAAGTCACATCGGAAGAACCAATGAGGCCGTGTCCAGGAAGGTGGAGGCTCACGGGGCATTGCTGTACCCCTGCCAAGTTATTAATCAGGTAGATGGCCAGGGCGCTGGCCGGTTAACACTGGGAGATGGAATGCAGCCAAAGACAAGAGAAACGGAACTTCATGTGCATTAAGCCCTAAACTCCCGCCTGGGTATGACTTACAGCTCACCCAGACCCTGGTGTGACTCAACTGGCTTATAAATAAGACAACACGAAACACAAATGTGACTTTTTCACACAGCCTGGTGGCTCCATGCCTACACTACACATACCCTGCCTGACAATCTTGGAAACTTTAGAGTAGATTTCTTTCACAGCAGTATTTTTTTTGGATATAAAGGGTAGGTAAAACTCATTGTCAGTGAAATAGGGAAATCATGTTAAAAGGCTGGTTATCTCCCTTGGAGCAAAGACCAGCAGAAGGTAAGATACCCGGGCACACAGCTATTAACAACATCCAACATGCATTCACAAGTTGATTTTCCAGATGAAAACATGCTTTAAGAAGAGGCCTACTTAGACGGTCTACACCACTTCCAAGTCTCAGTTTATTTACAGCAACTCTGGATTCTGAGATGGCTGTGAAAACATGGAGATTCCTCTCAAGCAGGCCAAGAAACCGTTCTAAGTGTTACTGATTCTAAGTTTTGTTTTGTTGGGTTTTAATTTTTCCAGTGAGCATGGTGACTGCAGAGTTTTGAGTTGTGAACAGCTGAGCTAAATATTTTTTCTGTAAAATCGGTTAGGATTCCATCCCTGTGATATAACACAGAAGCTCACACTCTAAAAGCAACAGCATGTAAATTAGAATGAAAGAAGGAAACTATGTATGTATGCCTAATATTCTTTGTGAATGTCTTTCATTTAACTAAAATTATATTAGAAACCAGATTGATAAATAAAAAATCCAAAATAGTTTTAATTATCCTAAAAGTGATTCTTTGTGTTTTGTTCCACTCAATTCCTTACAAGCAGTTTTCAACCTTCTGCATGTAAAGTTCCAAGCACTGAAGTCTGCATCTCTTGGGAATATGATCTTTCCAAAAACCATGGCGATACAGTCACTCCCCTAAGACAGGTTAATATGAATGCATCCATTGTTAACCTCTGGCCATACACTCCACCCCTCCATAGTTTCCTAGAGTGGCTTAATGGATATTGGCTTCATGTTTTGAACTAATCCACACATAGCCTGATAAATGTGGTGAGTGAAGTAATATCCAAACTATATTCTGAGCCTTATTTGGAGTGAGGGATTAACACCAGATGGTGTTACAAATGGATCCAGGCCAATGAGCTAGATAACAGGGATTCACCATATGTCTAGTGGTGCAACGCTTTCTAACCGCACCCCGTGTACATTCAGAGCTGCAGTCTGAAATCACCACTTCCACTTCCTAGGCTTCTGCTACCTTTGGGAAGCCATGGCCTTTTAATCAGTTCTCAATGAAGCATTTAAATGTACACCAAGTAGGTGTGAATCCCAGTTTAAAGCCCAGCCTCTCTGTTCAGTGGTTCCCAAGAACAGGGGGTAGAAAGAGTTCCCCCGTCTGTCTGGAAAGCGTTACACCATTAAGGTTCTTCCTCACGATTCTGCTTTGCAAATGGGATCCACCAGGGGCAGGGAGAATGTCACCATGTCCCTTGAAAAAACAAAGTCAGCACAAAGTCATAACAAAGTGGACAAGGATGAGCTGGCACTCTAGGGCTTCACATCTCCAGCAAGAGCTTTTGAGCCGCAACAAGTTTGCTTACTTCCTGGTCCCCATTACCACAATCAGTAGTAAATCAGTATGTTCCAGAAGGACAGCGACTTTATTTTGCCTGAGCAACCTTTGTTAAGTGGATGGGGGATAGGAAGAGGGGGAGGGTAGAAGGGGACTTGCAGGGGCACACTGGGGGCAATACGTCTAATGCTACTCTGTCAGTGATGACATGGCATGATAGACTTGCCAGGACATGGGAAAGAGGAAATAACTGTTTTATCTTTTAGGAAGGGTTTGAGTCCTCCCAAAGAACCTATGTGTGAAAGCTAACTCTTGAAACAAGTACTATGAGTGACCATCAGCATCTGGCCACCCTGCCCAGGTCACCCTGAGAGCCATGAATCCATTGAAACCAGGGCCAAATAATCCTTGTATCCAAAGACTCCGACCAGCAAGCCTCTCCCACCTTCACAAACACACCCACGGGCCTGAACAGGGCCAGAGATCTGTCAGGAAGAGAACACAGGTTTTCTTTTGTGAACACATTTCCAAAATGTTGCCATACACCTTAATTCATCCTCTGGGTATACGCTCAGTAAAATCTCTTGGGACCAGGTGAGTAAATAAATGTATATGCCAAGTCTTCACCAAAGGCATGAAACCAAGGATTTGACTTTAAGTTACCCGACCTAAAGCGTGAGAAAATCTTTTGTTCTAAAAATAAAAATGTTAATGCATAGAAGTTACACATGATGTAATAGATAATATATATTTGTAATATAAACTATAAAGAAAAAAATTCTACAACAAAAATTACAAAATTTAAGATGTGCCAGAGATGAAAAAGGCCAAGATGATGAAAATAACTTATTTCTGTTCATAAATAGAAGATACAATTCTTAAGTCTAGGAGGGTGACAGCTGAAATGGAGCCTCCGGGCAAGCTTCTAAGTGGTGGGAGACAGAGAGAGGGTAAAGGTGAGCTTACTAAGACCTCATATGTCAAGTCTGGGAGCTACCCTTTGAAGCCAGGAAGAAAGCACATTTGGAACAAATCAAGGAAAAGTACTTTATAGTGTAGCTAATATGAACTGTTACAGGCAAATAAAATGGCCCAACAACATATGATTATCTTCCAGAAATGACTGAGATTGTCTCAATAGCTACCTCAGCACGTGGATTTTAAAGGGAAAAAGTTTATGGAATCAGTGCTTTCATTCGTATTTATGGAATATCTCCTCTGCACTTGGCACAACACTAGACTCTAGGGATTGGCAAGAGCACAAGGCAGACACATCCCTGCTCTCACAAAACGTAACTTCTAGTGGGAGGAGAAAGACAATAAGCAAACGAACAATAGGTAAGAAAACACAACTTCTAGGCAGGGAATTCATTTTCATTTTAATAGGGTGGCTGCTTTCTGCAGGTGTGAGCTGAGAGCTGAAGAGGGATACACCTTACAGGAGGAGAGGGAGCCTTGCTCTGGAAGGGGAACAGCTGGCACAAGGGCCCTGCGGGCACAGTTAGCTTGACATGTAGACACCAAGAGGGCAGAATACCTGGAAGGAGGGAAGGAGAAGATGCTACCCAACATGTGACCACTTGTTCTGACCAAATTCTGAGCTAGAGAGACTCTAAAACAACATCTGGGTTTATTTAGAGTGTGTCAGTCAAGGCTCTCTAGAGAAACAACCGGTAGGCACTAGAGAGAGATTCATGTAAGGGAACTGGCTTGAGATTGTGGCTGGTAAATCCAAAATTCACAGGGCAGGCTGGCTGGTTGGAAATGGGCAGGACTTCCATGCTGCAGCTCTGAGGCAGAATCCCCCAGGAAGCCTCCGTTTTTGCTCTTTAAGTCTCCAGCTGATTGGATGAGGTGACCCACCTTATGGAGGATAATCTTTACAAAGTCAGCTGATGGCAGACGTTCGTCGCATCTGCAGAATGACCCCTAAAACCGACCGTCTCAGAAGGCGCCACTAAGAAGCCACGGGGTGGAGAGAACTGTCTGGGACGATTATGCGTGTGAGTTAAGAAGGAAATCATTTGGTTTTGTCTTTCCAGTTGTGTCGAGAGACTCTGAAGTTCAAAACCTTCCACCTCAAGCAAACAACAACAGTGCCTTTGCTAAATGGAAAACTGCATAGACTGTGGGCTCCCACCTCACTGTGACCGAGATGTGCGGAAGGAAGGGGAAGCGTAAGGGCCTGTGAGAGCCTGGGGCTTCGTTGCCCCCCACGGATGGCTGCCTGCCTCTGCCTGGCTGTGGGACTGTACCCTGGGGGCAGGGATGGGACAGGGGTGGTGTAGCCTCAGGGGACACTCACCCAGGTCCAGCTGGAGGGAGGGCAGAACTCTGCGGTTCAGGCTGCTTTGCCAGTCCTGAGGTTCCTCTCCTGCCCATTTCTCTTACCTCAGGCCCCAGGCTGCTCCTGTTAAGGGACAGAGCCTCTGAGGAAGGCGGTGTTGGAGCTGATTACAGAGCCTGCCTAGGGGCAAGGACAAGGGGACCCACCCCAGATGGTGAGACTCTCCACGGGAGCTGCCCCTCTCTTCCCAGTGTGTTACAGCCTACACTTCCAGGGGGGAAGGAGCGCCTGGGGAGAAAAAAACCCAAAACCAAAACCCCAGACATTCAAGGACACCACTAGAAAAGAAACATTGAATAACCAATTCTTGATGAATTGGACTGGCATTAAGAGGAGAGATTAAAAAATTTAAACAAGTATAAAAATATCCTCCAGAGATTAGCATGTATAGTGCGTGGGGGGCACAGGGAGGGCTGCGCAACACAGAGAAGACAAGTAGTGATTTTACAGCATCTTACTACGCAGATGGACAGTGACTGTGAAGGGGTATGTGGGGGGGACTTGGTGAAGGGGGGAACCTAGTAAACATAATGTTCTTTCTGTAATTGTAGATTAATGATACCAAAATAAAAAAATATAAAATAAAAAAATATCCTCCAGAGGTAAGAAAAAATATCGGTTATAGAAACAGGAAACAGCTATCATTGGGTATGAAAGATAGAGTTGAAATAAAAAAACACTTAAAAGATGCAAAATGTATGTGGCAAAATGTGCAAAATGAAGAATTTATTGTGCAGTCTGCATGCTAAGTGCTGGTGGACAATGTGGGGAGCATGCACCCCCCTTCTGCACTGCTAAAGGGAAGATAAGCTGGGTGTAACTGTTCAGGAAATTGATAGGTTTGCATTGAGTGAAACTTTATAGCCACACAACACATACACAAACACACACATACACATGCATGTTGCAACTCGATGAACCCACTCCTGGGTATAAGGCACCTAAATTCTCAAATGCATCCATAAAAGTTACGTCTGAAGATGCCCACCTCGGTCGTGTTGGTGTAGCAGGATCTGAAGGTAGTGTGCATAGAGGTTAAGTGCCCAAGTCTTCAAAACCTGCACGACACTTTCTAGCTTCTTTCTTTGCTGTTTCTTCATCAGTGAAATGGAGATAATAACAGAATTTACCACATGGGGTTATGGTAAGGATTAAATTAGTCAATAGATATAAAGTGCTTAGAACAGTGCCTGACATAGCAAGCACTCCAGTAATGATAGTTTTTTTAAAAACATTTTAATGAATGTTTTTAAAAAACATTCATTCCTCAGAGGCTCTGTCCCTTAACAGGAGCAGCCTGGGGCCTGAGGTAAGAGAAATGGGCAGGAGAGGAACCTCAGGACTGGCAAAGCAACCCACCCTAGAGAAATTCTTGCAAAGGTCCATAAGAGGACATGTCCAAGGATGCTCACAGGAGTGGTGGCCAGGAGTTGTAGGCATCCGGAATACCTGTCATTCGAAAATCTGTTGTGTCAAATAAGTATGGTGTGGAAAGCCCTACAGCCCTTAGAAGTAGCCAACTAGATACATATACAGCAACCTTGTATCTTAAGAATATAGCACAGAGTGAAAAAAGAAACAAAATTAGATTCATAAAACAATAGAATGTATTAAAATTCAAAACCTACACACAGACCAATGAAACATTTTGCAAGGGTCCATGAATAATTAAGGATATATGTCCATATATATATATATATACCCTTCCATAAAATATATCTTACATATAAAACAAAGTGTTACAGTCATTACCCACACAGCCCCAGGTGGCGGGTGTGGTGGGGAGAGATGGAATTGTGGTGCAGGGATGCACAAATAAATCGAGGACTGCAAAGGGCAGGAACTGATGGACCAAGGGCAGGAAAAGCAGCGGCCAATACAATCAATATTTGTGAGTGAACAAAGGCGCTATACAACGAGAGTGGAGAGCAGGGCGTTTCTGTTCTTTAAATGCAACAATATTCCTTGAATTACGGAACTGAAGGAAGCTGAGGGGCAGAGCCTGAGGCTCTCACATCAACCCCTTTCCCAGGACATGAAAGGGAAGATGACGCCTCACCACTCCCGTGTGCGCTTTCGGAAAAACCGACCCGACTCTGGACTGACCTGCAGGTAACTTTGCCCAGAGCGTGACTTCTGATTCATGGATAGAAGAGCAGACATTGTGAAAAAATCATTTTTAACTAGTGTCATGTGGCACCAGAACAGCAATTCTGTGAGGGAAGTGATATTTCTGAAACTGGGCCAGTGGGCACGTGTCACCTCTGATTTCCCTCACTGAAAAAAAATGTTCCCTGTTAAACCACAGATCTCACTAGAAGCATGCCTCGGGCTTTGTCGAAAATACAAGAAGCTTCTGTAATATATTTCTGGATGATCAAGTTATCACTCCTCTAAATTAAATTTACAGAGCTCATTCGCTTTTATTCCAAGCAGTCACCATGGCATTCGCGTTAAATCACTACAAGTGTAGCAGATATATTGATTACTGCCAGACCTGTCATTATGAATCTCAGTTTAAGCACTGCAGGAGCAAACTCTAAAGTTTAATTAGTATCGCCGTCTGGTGTTATAAAATACAAGTCCAGGACATACAGGGAGGAAAAATGAGTCAACGTGAATTATCTTAAAAACATGTAAACAGCGAACAGAGCAAGCGGAGAGCTGACCTGATTCTGACTCAGTTACTTGCCTATGTTCCTGTACCGTATCATGTCCTGTGACCCAAACGCGTGGATGGCTGCTCTGGCCATGTCCGGACGTGACCCCTACAGAAGCTCAAGGAGTGTGCTTCTCCAGAACCTAGCTGTTCCTGTAACACCAAGTCTAAGAAATGCAGGGGGTGGGGGGTAATCACAGGTGAGCTCCCCCACTCATCTAATCCTAGTATGGGGGGGTGCCAATGTTCTGGGGCACGAAGCATTCAGGTCACTGGTCCACGATAGCAATGACGACGTGCATGGTGGAGCCGACGCCACCTGCCCACAGGACTGAAGAACTCTTTGGGGAGACAGGCACTGGTCTAGGCACTGGGGACACACTGCCTTCACTTTTAATGAGGAGCAACATTCAGTGAGGAAACCTTATTCCCTAAAAAAAGCAGACGAGAGGGAGTTCCCGCCACAAAGGCAAGTGATAAAAGTCAGAGGATAATGAAGTAGGCCAGCAACCACGCAGACTCGGCCAGAACCAGCCCCAGCAAGGGGCTTGCACTGGGACCTGATGGGGTCTCTTGACTATGTTAATACAAATGGAGGTGAAGCAGCCTTGGGACTATGACCCCCCCATCCTCATGCCTGAGGCTCAAGGGCACATTTATGGGAATCTTATGGACCTCCAAACCCATGGAAGCCCTCAGGGAGCACTTACAGTTTACAGCAAAGCTCTATGGCCGTCCTCCCCCCAAGGGTAAGTCAGAATAAGGTATGTCCTGCAGTGCAGTTAGCCAGGGATGGGAACTGTCCTAATACTGCAGGAGGGAGGGAGGTGGCCCTGCTGTCACAGCCCACAGTGGGAACCCGTCCCAGTGCAAGCCTGTGAGCTGAGGCGGGGTGACTGGCTGTGTGCCCAGCTGACTTGGAGCCCAGAAATAACAGACTCCTGGCCTGTCATAATGACGCCCAGATACAGTAACATCTGACGTACCGGTGTGCTAGTTCCTGAGGCTGCTATAACAAATTACAACGGTTGGGTGTCTTAAACAACAGCAGTTTACTCTCTCACAGTTCTGGAGCTAGGAGTCTGGGATCAGAGTCGGCAGGGCCCTGCTCCCTCTGTCTAAAGGCTCTAGGGCAGAATCCTTCCTTCCCCTCCAGCCTCGGGGGGCCCAAGCTTTCCTTGGCCGGGAGCTGCACCCCCTTCATCTGCCCCTGGCTTCACTCTGCTCCTCATCTGGCTTTCTTCTCCGTGTCTGTCTCTCCCCCTCTCCTTATACGGACACCAGTCATGCTGGATCAGGGGCCACTCTCCCACAGTATCACCTCGTCTTTACTAATTCTATATGTAATAGCCCTGTTTCCAAAAAAGGTCACATGCACAGCTGCCAGGAGTCAGAAATTCACTATAATTCGATGAGACCAAATAACGACAATGGATCATTGAAAGTAAAGGTCTTCTACAAAGCTGCATTCTCACAATGGCAGGTTGAGAGCTAGAATCCCATCCGTCTCCAGCAAGTCCGCAAGTCGGCCTGGGCATCTGCCTCCTTCCCCGCAGGGAGCTCTGGGCGGAGGTCCTTATACAGCAACATGGTCGATAATGGCTCACTGCCAACATGTGTGCCAGCCCGCACTTGCAAGCACGCACATGCACAGTGGGCAAGGAGGGTAGGGGCGGGTGAGGCTCCTGGCCACAGGACGTCCATTTCCTGGCACATAACAAAGAGCGAGGGGCAGTTCTTGGGAAGGCACGGCAAATACCTCTGCATTTGTTCAACAGCTCTGAACCCTGGGCACACTATGGGGCACAGTGTGATACTGCACCACCGGGAAGATGATAACACTGATGCTACGATAATCAAAAGCATTAGGAGATTATTAGTAAAATCATCATTAGTACTATGATAATCTATTAGGAGATTGAGTTAAAGCCTCCTCAGGAGGTAATACTGATAGACAATAACTGACCCGAGGAAGAGGTGGATTTAGCTAACCATCAGCCAATTTCTATGCTTACTAGTTGTGCACGATTTATCAAAAGGTACAAATAGCCAGAGATGAGAGGAAGATCAAATGGAAATGTATGCAATGGCTTTACAGGATGGATTCATTATTTCTTTAACTCTTTCCCTTCACCACAGTGGTTCCTCCAAATGAATTAAACATTTTCACACTGATGCGATTGCTGTATGTTGTATAAATGCTATACTAAATGTAGATACTTGGACAAATATAATCATTTTGCTATAAAAGAGCCTTGGCAAAGAGCTGGGGGCTGGCCTGCACAGTGAAAGGCTAACCTTGACTAAAGATGGGGTTTGGTCCTTGGTGTTCAGCTCTTGGGAGGTAACTTCTAAGCCCTTGGCATGCCTTGCCTGATAAGAGTGCCTCTGTTTACCTGGGGGGCTTTGGTCTGGTCAGTCTATGATAACAGTGAGATGCGTGGTAGGGGCTCTGGGCCACGTACTATCACATTGACCTCTGAGGTGACCAGAGACTAAAGTCAGCCATGTCTATGTGACCAACCCCCAATAAAAACTGTGGACACTGAGGCTCAGGTGAGCCTCCCTGGTCGGCAATAGTCCCAGTCCGCGCATGCTACCACACAGTGTTGCCGGGAGAAATTCATGCTGTCTGCACAAGCCCACCGGGGGGGACAGCTGGAAGCTCCCCTCCTGGTCACTCCTGGACACTGCACTGTGCGCCTTCCCTGATCACTATTTCAATCTACATCCATCTGCTATAATAAACTGGAACCATGAGTATAACAGCTTTGCTGAGTTCTGTGAGTCCTTCTCATGAATTATTGAACCTGAGGATGGTCATGGGGACCCCTCAAATCAAAATCATTCATACTCTTTCAAGAAAGTATTTTTCCAGTTAACAAAATAACACAGTCACATTCCACATTACCAGTGTCCATCATTTTAGTGGCTAGTGGTGCTCTGATACACAGCTATATACAAACTTACTTTACTACCTATTACCTATTTTGCTATTTTACTTTACTTCTCTTGTTGGCCATGAAGATAGCATCTGAATTTTCCCTACTGAATTATTACTGCAAAGAACATATTATAAATGGGTATTTTTGTTTACCCATATTACTTTTTGATAAATTCCTAAAAGAGGGACGATCCATCAACTGTATGTATATGGGATTCACGTTGCCAAGGGCTCCTCTCAGAAAATTTCTCCCCCTCTCAAAATTTTATCAATTTACACTTCACACCCTCATCAACTCCAAGCATTAGCATTTTTTCCATTTTTCTGCCAAATTAAGAGGTGGAAAGTGCTATGTGAATATTAATTTAATTTGCTTTAATTTGCATTTCATTGATTACCAAGGAGGATGAACAGCTTTTCAGATGTTTTTCTGAGTCTTTTGAGAACTCCCTGTGAGATATGATCATTTATAAGGCTCTTGATTTTTTTTTTTTTTTGGCACCAATTCACACCCTGTCCAGTGTTCTTTGGAAGTGCCTGATTTCAGAGAAGGAATGTATCAGTGTGAGCTGCACTCCTTGTGGAAGACCCAGTAGAGATGACCGCTTGGGCTGGGAAGAGTTTGAATAAAAGGGCATTTTCTTCAGGGAGACTCATGTGTAAGGAGAATGGATGTGTTTCAGAACCTGAGGATGAAGCAGCTAAGTGGGAGCCGACGGTGAGTTGGGCGCAGCTGGACAGGAAAGAGAAGAGGTAAGTGAAAGGGCCTCAAAGGGGGAGAGACCTGAATTAGAGCCAGACTGCCTATCCTGTGGGCAACAAGAAGCCATGCCAGGTTCTCAAGCAAGGGAATGATTTACAGCTATTGGCTTTCGAGCTTGGCCAAATATTTAAATTGTCAACATGCATAGTGTTAGGGTCCAGGCTTCCGAGGCTTCCCCAGAGAACAAACTACACAGGCATAGAGATGTAAATTCAAGCAAAGTCTTTATTCAGCCAGCTAGCTGAGGTCCAAGTCAGCCCGATGCAGCGGGTCTCAACAAGGACCCCGAGCACTCAGAGCCAAGGGTTTATATAGCAATTTCAAAGCACTTAACTCATAGCAATTTTCTATAACTATACATTATTCTTGCAAGACATATATCCTGGGGTTAAGCAAGGGCAGGGTAAGACTACTCCTCAATGGTTAGGGAGGTTCTGCACGATAAGCTTGGTATGTAAGATTAACTGACCAAGGTTAGCTGACCAAGGGTCACAGCTGCCCACCACCCGGTGCTCATGATTAACTTGTTTTTCAAGGCCTTACCCAGGCCCAGGGTTTGTTTTTTTTGTTTTTTTTTTTTCCTCTGAGTCACACTCTCAGAAAATGGTTTCTAGGTTTCTAAGATGGCTATGCTTATGCTAATTTACTAATCTTACTAATGCTTAGATTCTACCTTTCCCCACTTTCCTTTGACCATTCCAATCATGGAATGTTTGTTTCTTCCTGCTGTGTGAGTGAATGAGACTGCGGGGTCTCAGCATTAGCACCTGAACAGCACTCACTCTTTCCCTAACAAAGGCTATTAGCCGGTTGAAGATACAGGGACCTAAAGTGAGAAGCAGTATGAAAATAAGCAAGGGCCCTGCCAGGGTGGATATCAGGGTTGTAAACCATGGGGATTTAGTAAACCAGGATTCAAATAGCCCTTGGCAGGCCTCTCGCTCTCTCTTCCTTTGATCTGGTCTCTCTCTAAGTTTAGACATTGAATCTCTTACTATTCCGGAATGGTCTGCTGTTAAGGTTTAGCTAAGTTTTATTAGTTCTTTTTCCTGACTCTTAATGCTCTCTGCACTCCTTTACACATAGCATTACTAAAAAGTCTGTCTTAATTTTTAGGTGTATCATCTGTCCACCCAATCTCCCAACCCCTCTCCTGGTTCAACTCAAGCATACATTCATTTCCCCTTACCTAACCCCCGACACTACCACTGCATGTACTGCACATATGCACACATGCTCTCACACACACATGCACACACCCACACATGTTCTCACACATACACATGCTCACACATGCACACACATTCACATGCTCGCACGCACATGTGCATGCACACGCCCACACATGCACGCATGCTTTCACACATGCTCACACATGTGCACACAATTCTCATGCATGCACACACATGCTCTCACACATACTCACACATGCTCTCGCACGCACTCACACATGCACACACATACACATGCTCTCACACACATACATGAACACACACACACATGCACACTCAGAACCCTCTCCCCATACCCTCTGGTTCCCTGTGGCTTAAATGCCTTTCCCACTTCTTCCCTGATAAATTCCCAGCAAATCTTTAGGACCACAGCTCTTTGTTCATAACCTTAGAATTTCAGTCACCAAACTATACTATAATTTGTCTGTTTACTTATCCGTCTATCTGCTAATTAAAGATTAAAACCAGTTCTCTTTTGTAGCTGTCACAGTCACCAGCCACTGACTTCTGCAGAGTCCTCCAAGCCCTACGGGGTCTGTTTTGAGGATCCCCAGGGCTCTCCCACCCAAGAATTTCATACACAGTTTTGCTAAGAAGCCAGAAATTGTATTTCTTTTGAGTCTCGCATGGTTTTCATTCTTCCAGCTTCTAATAAAATTGGAAATGCCCTTACCTGCAAATCTTTCACTAGCCAGTATTTTAATTATTGGCTACTAACTGAGTGGAGATTAGGCAGCAGCTCTGACTCATCTCAGTGCAGCCAGGTTAGGCAAGGCCAAGAGGACTCAAGGACCCCTCCAGGGAAGAAGGTATGTTAACGAGAACTTGACCTGCACAGCTGTTCCCAAGGGAGGACTCTTCAGGGCCATTAACAGATGCAACCACTGCATTTGGAAAAGAGTTGCATAAGTAGCTCTGTAGGGCATATTGGTTCCTGGGTTTCAATTCTCAAAGCATATACATACATCAAACTTCTTTTCCACCTTCTCTCTACTAACATGGGTCAGAAAAAGAGAGGAAATGGCATCTTTTGGACAGTTGTTCGTGTGAAAAGGTCTTAAGATGTATTTATTCGTGATTCCAACATCCCAGGGAATATCCTGGGCCATTTTAAATATAACTTCTCTGTCTGCATATTGAATAAATCCCATTTCACAATTTACTCCTTTTGTCTACTTTACCCCCACTTCTTTGTTCCTTCTGCCTAACTCCCTGCACACCTCAGGAGGCCAAACGGAGAAGTGATCAGGACCAGAGCAAATGATGTCCCCTTTCCACAGCCTCTCATTCGGCCCTCCCCGAGACTCCCCGCCGCGGCCCGCCCGTGGCTCATGGCTCTCTGTGTGGGTGTGTGCGTCATTCTGTAATGCGGCTCCCTAATGCCCTCATGAAACACACGCACAGCCAGAGTGTGATCTGTTCCCCGTGCTGCCAGAGCAGGGGGGCCTTCTTGCCGCTCTCCTCTGGGCTACAGGGAAAGACACAAACATGAACAGTGTGCTTTTAATCACATTCGCTTGGACTCCTACTCAAGTCTGTCCTTAAAAGTTGGAAGAAGAAACTACTAACAGCGGCCACCAAAAACTCAGTATTGTGGTAATAACCAGGATCTATGGCTCTCATTTTCTTTAATAAAACCTCTAGCAGAAACGCTGAAACTGATGAGAGATGGTATAGCCGGTGGGGCGATTAAGTTGATTTCGAGGAAATAAGTGAATTTACTTTGTGGTTTAAAACAAAAACCTTGATTAAATAAATAAGAGTCTGGAGAGTGTACTTCGAACAAAGCCTAACTCCATGGCATTCCTGCTAAGATGGTTCAATCAATTTTACATTTCTTGAGTGCCTGCCATGTGCCAAGCACAATGGTTTGCCCCCCAGAGATGACAGCAAATGATAGTCATTTCTCTCTAAAATTCCTCCTGTTGGGCAAACTGGACATACACACAAGTAACTCTAATACTCAGGAGGCTGTAGTAGGTGCTAATTTAAAGGCTCAAAAAAAGGTGTGTTGAGGACAGAGAACAGGGATAGAATAATTGGAGAGACAGGGTAGTTTAGGAGGTAACAATTTGAACCCAGAGCCAGCTGACTCAACCCTTTCAACAGTTTGGCTTACCCTTGCCAATCCTCAACTTCCCCATCTATAATAGGGAACTGAAACTAATAATCTTGTAACTGTGTTGTCCTTGGAAAGATTTTAAAAACAATGTAGTGCCCTTCCCAGCACAAAGCCTGGCACATGTTAAGGGCTCAGTAAATGTCTGTTATTGTCAAGACAGTTCTCAATTACTTTTTTCAAATTAATGTAATATCAAAATAATGTTAAGGATTTCTATGATTGCTGAATGTTTACTGAAACACTTTGCATAACCATGGATGAAACATTACGCTATTAGAAATAAGCCAGACACAAAAGGACAAACATTGTTTGATTCTATTATATGAAAGATCTAGAATAGGGAAGTCCACAGAGATAAACAATAGAATAGAAGTTGCCAGGGGCCGGGGTGGTGGGGAGGGTGGGAATGGGGAGGAATTGCTTAACAGATACGAGTTTCTGCTTGAGGCGGTGAAGGTTGGAAAGTGGTGGTGATGGTTGAACAAGAAAGTGAATGTTCTTAATGCTACCAAATTGCACACTTAAAAATGGTTAACATGGCAAATTTTTATGTTATACATATTTTACCCCATGAAAAAGGATTTCCTTATGGCTTCCCATTGTGGAGGAATAATATGGGATGGTAACTATTTTCTAGAGTAACCGTTTCTCTCTTGAGAATAAAGTTTCTCAGTTCACAAATTCAGCTCCCATAACAAGCACTCTGGGGTTCTGGTTCCAGAGAGTTATCCATGACCCCTGAGTGGCTCAGACCAGATTCTTGCCTCCCCTCCCATGCCAGAGTCCCACTCAGACAAGATCCATGACCCACAAACTCCAACAGGTACCTTTCACTAACAACGCATAAGGGATATTTACACATGGTTGTGCTAATACTTTGTTAACCTTAAAAATAAAAGTCAGGGAGGTGGAGCCAAGATGGCGGTGTGAGTAGAGCAGTGGAAATCTCCTCCCAAAACCACATATATCTATGAAAATATAACAAAGACAACTCTTTCTAGAATAGAGACCAGAGGACACAGGACAACATCCAGACCACATCCACACCTGCGAGAACCCAGCACCTCACAAAGGGAGTAAGATACAAGCCCCGGCCCAGCGGGACCCGAGCGCCCCTCTCCCTATCTCCCAGTGGGAGGGGAGGAGTCAGCAAGGAGGGAGAGGGAGCCCAGGACTGATGAACACCCAGCCCCAGCCATCCGGACCAGAGCACAGACACAGTGCATGCATGGGGCCCTGGATACTAGGGAAACAGGGCAGCAAGAACGGTGAGAGGGTACCAGAGGCCGGCGCTGGAGGACAAAAAAAAAGCAAACGGCCATCTTTTTTGTTCTTGTTGCTGTTGTGTTGTTTTGTTGTGGTGAGTGTTTTTTGGAAGTCTTAAAGGGACAGGGACCCCAATACTAGGGAAACAAGGCAGCAAGACCAGTGAGCGGGTGCCCAAGGCTGGCACCAGAGAATAAAGAAAAACGAGCGGCCATTTTTTTTTTTGTGGTCGTTGTTTTGTTTTGGCAGGTGCTTTTTGGAAGTCTTAAAGGGGCAGGGCGGGACACTTAGTCCAGAGGTAGGGAATCTGGGGATCTCTGGGCACTCTAATCCCCTGGGCTGCAGGGAGCACGGAGGCCCCTTACGGTGATAAATAGCCTCCCGGCCACTCCCCCTCCAACGCAACTCCACCACTTTGGAGCAGCAGCCCGTGCCAGGCCACGACCACAGCAACAGCGGAGATAAACTCCATAGCACCTGGGCAGGAAGCAGAAACCCTGTCTGCGCACAGCTACCCAGCACAAGCCACTAGAGGTCGCTATTCTCCCAGGAGAGGAAGGCCACAAACAAACAAGAAGGGAAGTTCTTCCAGCCATCACTAGTCCTAGCTCTGCAAACTATTCCTATCACCATGAAAAGACAAAATTACAGGCAAACCAAGATCACAGAGACATCAGAGAAGGAGACAGACCTAACCAGTCTTCCTGACAAAGAATTCAAAATAAAAATCATAAATATGCTGACACAGATGCAGAGAAATATGCAAGAGAAATGGGATGAAGTCCGGAGGGAGATCACAGATGTCAGGAAGGAGATCACAGAAGTGAAACGATCCCTGGAAGGATTTATAAGCAGAATGGATAAGATGCAAGAGGCCATTGAAGGAATAGAAGCCAGAGAACAGGAACGTATAGAAGCTGACATAGAGAGAGATAAAAGGATCTCCAGGAATGAAACAACACTAAGAGAACTATGTGACCAAGCCAAAAGGAATAAGATTCATATTATAGGGGTACCAGAAGAATAAGAAAGAGGAGAAGGGATAGAAAGTCTCTTTGAAGAAATAATTGCTGAAAACTTCCCCAAACTGGGGGAGGAAATAATCGAACAGACCATGGAATTACACAGAACCCCCAACAGAAAGGATCCAAGGAGGACAACACCAAGACACATAGTAATTAAAATGGCAAGGATCAAGGACAAGGAAAGAGTTTTAAAGGCAGCTAGAGAGAAAAAGGTCACCTATAAAGGAAAACCCATCAGGCTAACATCAGACTTCTCAACAGAAACCCTACAGGCCAGAAGAAAATGGCATGAAATATTTAATGCAATGAAACAGAAGGGCCTTGAACCAAGGATACTGTATTCAGCATGACTATCATTTAAATATGATGGTGGGATTAAACAATTCCCAGACAAGCAAAAGCTGAGGGAATTTATTTCCCACAAACCACCTCTACAGGGCATCTTACAGGGACTGCTCTAGATGGGAGCACTCCTAGAAAGAGCACAGAACAAAACACCCAACATATGAAAAATGGACGAGAAGGAATAAGAAGGGAGAGAAGAAAAGAATCTCCAGACAGTGTATATAACAGCTCAATAAGCAAGCTAAGTTAGGTGGTAAGATACTAAAGAGGCTAACCTTGAACCTTTGGTAACCACGAATTTAAAGCCTGCAATGGCAATAAGTACATATCTTTCAATAGTTACCCTAAATGTAAATGGACTGAATTCACCAATCAAAAGACACAGAGTAATAGAATGGATAAAAAAGCAAGACCCATTTATATGCTGCTTACAAGAAACACAACTCAAACCCAAAGACATGTACAGACTAAAAGTCAAGGGATGGAAAAACATATTTCAGGCAAACAACAGTGAGAAGAAAGCAGGGGTTGCAGTACTAATATCAGACAAAATAGACTTCAAAACAAAGAAAGTAACAAGAGATAAAGAAGGACACTACATAATGATAAAGGGCTCAGTCCAACAAGAGGACATAACCATTCTAAATATATATGCACCCAACACAGGAGCACCAGCATATGTGAAACAAATACTAACAGAACTAAAGGGGGAAATAGGCTGCAATGAATTCATTTTAGGAGACTTCAACACACCACTCACCCCAAAGGATAGATCCACCAGGTAGAAAATAAGTAAGAGCACAGAAGCACTGAACAACACAGTAGAGCAGATGGACCTAACAGACATCTATAGCACTCTACATCCAAAAGCAACAGGATATACATTCTTCTCAAGTGCACATGGAACATTCTCCAGAATAGACCACATACTAGCCCACAAAAAGAGCCTCAGCAAAATCCAAAATATTGAAATTCTACCAACCAATTTTTTAGACCACAAAGGTATAAAAGTAGAAATAAATTCTACAAAGAAAACAAAAAGGCTCACAAACACATGGAGGCTTAACAACATGCTCCTAAATAATCAATGGATCAATGAACAAATTAAAATAGAGATCAAGGAATATATAGAAACAAATGACAACAACAACACAAAGCCCCAACTTCTGTGGGATGCAGCAAAAGCAGTCCTAAGAGGAAAGTATATAGTGATCCAGGCACACTTGAAGAAGGAAGAGCAGTCCCAAATGAATAGTCTAACATCACAATTATCGAAATTGGAAAAAGAAGAACAAATGAGGCCTAAAGTCAGCAGAAGGAGGGACATAATAAAGATCAGAGAAGAAATAAACAAAATTGAGAAGAATGAAACAATAGCAAAAATCAATGAAATCAAGAGCTGGTTCTTTGAGAAAGTAAACAAAATAGACAAGCCTCTAGCCAAACTTATTAAGAGAAAAAGAGAATCAACACAAATCAACAGAATCAGAAATGAGAATGGAAAAACCTATACTCTGAAAACTACAAGTCACTCTTAAGAGAAATGAAAGGGGACACTAACAAATGGAAACTCATCCCATGCTCGTAGCTAGGAAGAATCAATATCATCAAAATGGCCATCCTGCCCAAAGCAATATACAGATTTGATGCAATCCCTATCAAATTACCAGCAACATTGTTCAATGAACTGGAACAAATAATTAAAAAATTTATATGGAAACACCAAAGACCCCGAATAGCCAAAGCAATCCTGAGAAAGAAGAATAAAGTAGGGGGGATCTCACTCCCCAACTTCAAGCTCTACTATAAAGCCATAGTAATCAAGACAATTTGGTACTGGCACAAGAACAGAGCCACAGACCAGTGGAACAGAATAGAGACTCCAGACATTAAGCCAAACATATATGGTCAATTAATATTTGTTAAAGGAGTCATGGACATACAATGGCGAAATGACAGTCTCTTCAACAGATGGTGCTGGCAAAACTGGACAGCTACATGTAGGAGAATGAAACTGGACCATTGTGTAACCCCATATACAAAAGTAAATTCAAAATGGATCAAAGACCTAAATGTAAGTCATGAAACCATAAAATTCGTGGAAAAAAACATAGGCAAAAACCTCTTAGACATAAACATGAGTGACCTATTCTTGAACATATCTCCCCGGGCAAGGAAAACAACAGCAAAAATGAACAATTGGGACTATATTAAGGTGAAAAGCTTCTGTACAGCAAAAGACACTATCAATAGAACAAAAAGGAACCCTACAGTATGGGAGAATATATGTAAATGACAGATCCGATAAAGGCTTGACATCCAAAATACATAAAGAGCTCACCCATCTCAACAAACAAAAAACAAATAATCCAATTAAAAAATGGGCAGAGGAACTGAACAGACAGTTCTCCAAAAAAGAAATACAGATGGCCAACAGACATATGAAAAGATGCTCCACATCACTAATTATCAGAGAAATGCAAATTAAAACTACAATGAGGTATCACCTCACACCAGTAAGGATGGCTGCCATCCAAAAGACAAACAACAACAAATGTTGGTGAGGCTGCGGAGAAAGGGGAACCCTCCTACACTGCTAGTGGGAATGTAAATTAGTTCAACCATTGTGGAAAGCAGTATGGAGGTTCATCAAAATGCTCAAAACAGACCTACCATTTGACCCAGGAATTCCACTCCTAGGAATTTACCCTGAGAACACAGCAATCAAGTTTGAGAAAGACAGATGCACCCCTATGTTTGTCACAGCACTATTTACAATAGCCAAGAACTGGAAGCAACCTAAATGTCCATCGGCAGATAAATGGATAAAGAAGATGTGGTACATATACACAATGGAATACTACTCAGCCATAAGAAGAGGGAAAATCCTACCATTTGCAGCAACATGGATGGACCTGAAGGGTATTATGCTCAGTGAAATAAGCCAAGTGGAGAAAGAGAAATACCAAATGATTTCACTCATCTGTGGAGTATAAGAACAAAGGAAAAACTGAAGGAACAAAACAGCAGCAAAATCACAGAACCCAAGAATGGACTAACAGGTACCAAAGGGAAAGGGACTGGGGAGGATGGGTGGGTAGGGAGGGATAAGGGGGGGAGAAAAAGAGGGGTATTAAGATTAGCATGCATGGGGGGGAGGGAGAAAGGGGAGGGCTGTACAACACAGAGAAGACAAGTAGTGATTCTACAACATTTTGCTATGCTGATGGACAGTGACTGTAAAGGGGTTTATAGGGGTTACCTGGTATAGTGGAGAGCCTAGTAAACATAATATTCTTCATGTAAGTGTAGATTAAAGATAACAAAAAAAAAGGAAAGAGAAGGGAGATTACTCTCTGATAGGATAAAACTAACTGTAAATCAATGATTAATGCATGCTTTAAATATCCTTAATTTTGATCACTTAAAGGGTGTCTGATGATTGGCTATGGAGGTACACTTTTCTGATAATATTCCTTTCTCTTAAAAAAAATAAAAATAAAAATAAAGCAGTTCCTGTGTGGTGACCTCCAATGAGTTCTACACAATGGTATAAAGGGCATATCAAAGTGTGGGCAAAGGGTCTGTTTGTGTTTATACAGAGGATCAAAGCCTAATTTGGCTACCCAGGAAATGTACTAAGATACAATATGAAGAAGAACTTCCAACATCAGCACTCTCTGGAAGACTCATACCAGAAGATGATCATCAAAAATCGTCAACAAAGATCCAGGCGATGCTGCAGTTGTAGCTGCATTCATCCCACCGGTTCCTGGACTTGCCATTGGAATGAAGAAGGAGATATCTAACCTGGCCTGTGCTTTCAGTAAAACAACAAATTTGACTGGATCTATACTGTTGGAACTCAACCAAGAATTAGGAGAAGTGCAAGTTGTAGCGCTCCAAAATCTTACAACTACAGACTATTTACTGTTAAAAGAACATATGGGATGTGAACAGTTTCCAGGAATGGGTTGTTTTAATTTGTCTGATTTCTCTCAGACTGTTCAAGTACAGTTGGACAATATCCATCATATCATAGACAAATTTTCACAAATGCCTAGGGTGCCTAACTGGTTTTCTTGGCTTTACTGGAGATGGCTGGTAATTATAGGTCTGCTTTGGTTATGTAACTGTATTCCTATTATGTTAATGTGTGTGCGCAATTTAATTAGTAGTTTAAAACCTATACATGCTTAAGTTACTCTACAAGAAGATATGTCAAAGAAATAATTAATCTTCCCATGTTTTCTTCCATCTGCTACCTCTGTAGCTTTTCTTCTTCCTTCCTAATTACAACCCTTAAATAGAATTCATGCCTAATATCGAATTCACTGAGTATCATAATTCCTCCAAGTGGTAAAGATACCTCAAGACAAATGCTGGGCATAGAAGCCACAGGGTATAAATCTGCAAAGAAGTAAAAAGTTAACCTTTTCAAACAATATGGCTTCTCTCTCACTTACCAACTTTACATTTCCCTGTATGGCCCCAGAAGATGACTGGTTAGCCAGAGATGGGTAAGATTCCTCAAGGGAGGAACAACCTAAGACAGGCACAGTCACAGGGGGGCCATCAGGTGAGAAATTGGGGATCAACAGAGGTGAGGCTTAGAACCTCAACCCCCGTTTTGAGAGAAATCTTCTGCATCTGTGGATGTTTTGTTGCCCTTGTCTAGCTTGGATTAACACATAGTCTACAGGCACACACCTGATCATCTACATTTGCCCTCTTACAACACTAAACTATGTTTTCTACCTTTATCTTGCATCTACCTACCACTCCAGCATTTTATTTAAAAAAATAATAATAATAATAAAGGGAGAAATGTGGGATTCACATATAAATCAAGTATAAAAATCAAACAAATATTCATATTTGACCTGATTGTTTATAGTTCATAACGAGTGATCAAAACCGAAAGTTTCTGTGATGAATGCCCTTGTACTGTTCACCATGTAAGAACTTATTCACTACATAAGAATTTGTTCACCATGTAAGAACTTGTTTGTTATGCTTCAGAAGATTGGAGACTGATGAGAATTAGGCTGGGGGTGGATTAATGATTGTGCATTGAGCATTGACTCCCCTATACAGAAATTTATTGTTGTTAACAACCATTTGATCAATAAATATGAGAGATGCCCTCTCAAAAAAATAAAATAAAATAAAATACAAAATAAAAGTCAGGGAGGAGCCAAGATGGCAGTGTGAGTAGGGCAGTGAAAATTTCCTCCCAAAACCATATATATTTTTGAAAATACAACTATTCCTAAAAGAGAGACCAGAAGATGCAGTACAACAGCCAGGCTACATCTACATCTGTGAGAACTCAGCACCTCACAAAGGGGGTAAGATACAAGCCACGGCCTGGCAGAACCCAAGCGCTCCCCACACCCCAGCTCCCTGGTGGAAGGAGAGGAGTCAGAGTGGGGAGGGAGTATAAGCACAGGACTACTAAATACCCAGCCCTAGTCATCCACACTGGGAGTGCAGACACACAGTGCGTGGTGTGCTGGATATCAGGGAAATGGAGAAGTAAAATCTGCAAGCGGGTCACTGCAGCTGGTGCCCCTGGGACAAAAGAAAAGCGAGTGCTTTTTGAAAGTCTTAAAGGGACAGGGGCCTCACAGCTGGACTGCAGCATAACAGCACACTCAGCCCAACAACTGGGAATCCCAGGGAACTCCAGGCACCCAAGCTCCCAGGGTGGCAGTGCACCTCTGAGGCCTCTCATGGCGATAAACAGCCTCCCACCCATTGCCCTTGGGCACAACCCTGCCATAGCACGGGAGCAGCCTGAGAGCAGCCCGGCCCACAGCAGCTGCCCAGAGCAAGACCTAAGGTCACCGCCAGTATGCAGCTGGCCAGGGCAGGGTGCTAAGGGGCGCCATTCTCGCAGGAGAGCACACACAGCATGCATGCCTCTCCCTGCAGGGCTCTGGATATAACCATTATAACTATATATATGCAACCAATACAGGAGCACCAACATATGTGAAAGAAATACTAATAGAATTAAAGGAGAAAATAGAATGCAATTCATTTATTTTAGGAGACCTCAACACACCACTCATAACAAAGGACTGGATCATTGTCTAACCCCATACACAAAAGTAAATTTGAAATGGATTAAAGGCATGAATGTAAGTCATGAAACCATAAAAGAATTAGAGAAAAACATAGGCAAAAATCTCTTGGACATAAACATGAGCAACTTCTTCATGAACATATCTCCTTGGGCAAGGGAAACAAAAGCAAAAATGAACAAGTGGGACTACATCAACCTGAAAAGCTTCTGTACAGCAAAGGACACCACCAATGGAACAGAAAGGCATCCTACAGTATGGAAGAATATATTCATAAATGACAGATCCGATAAAGGGTTGACATCCAAAATATATTAAGAGCTCACCCACCTCAACAAACAAAAAACAAATAATCCAATTAAAAAATGGGCAGAGGAGTTGAACAGACAGTTCTCCAAAGAAGAAATCCAGATGGCCAACAGACACATGAGAAGATGCTCCACATCACTAGTCATCAGAGAAATGCAAATTAAAACCACAAGGAGATATCACCTCACACCAGTAAGGATTGCTATTAACCAAAAGGCAAACAACAACAAATGTTGGCAAGGTTGTGGAGAAAGGGGAACCCTCCTACACTGCTGGTGGGAATGTAAACTAGTTCAACCATTGTGGAAAGCAGTATGGAGGTCTTCAAAAAACTGAAAATAGAAATACCATTTGACCCAGGAATTCCACTCCTAGGAATTTACCCTAAGAATGCAGCAGCCCAGTTTGAAAAAGACAGATACACCCCTATGTTTATCTCAGCACTATTTACAATAGCCAAGAAACGGAAGCAACCTAAGTGTCCATCAGTAGATGAATGGATAAAGAAGATGTGGTACATATACACAATGGAATATTATTCAGCCATAAGAAGAAAACAAATCCTACCATTTGCAACAACATGGATGGAGCCAGAGGGTATTATGCTCGGTGAAATAAACCAGGCAGAGAAAGACAAATACCAAATAATTTCACTCATATGTGGTGTACAAGAACAAAGAAAAAACTGAAGGAGCGAAACAGCAGCAGAAACACAGAACCCAAGAATGGACTGACAGTTACCAAAAGGAAAGGGACTGAGGAGGATGGGTGGGAAGGGAGGAATAAGGGGGGTAAAAAAAAGAAAGGGGTCACCATGATTAGCATGTATAATGTGGGGGGGCACAGGGAGGGCTGTACAACACAGAGAAGACAAGTAGTGATTCTACAGCATCCTACTATGCTGATGGACAGTGACTATAATGGGGTATGTGGGGGGACTTGGTGATGGGGGGAGTCTAATAAACATAATGTTCCTCACGTAATTGTTGATTAATGATACCAAATAAAAAATAATAAAATAAAATAAAAGTCAGTTATTTTATCAGCAAAAATGGCTTTATTTGAAAATAGCAGAGAATTGCAATCCAGGACATGCAAGCTACAACAAAACCATCAGCATGTCCAGAGAACAAAGGAGAGAAACACTCTTTAACAGAGGAAGGACCTGCACTGTGAAGGCTGTTTTAAACAAACTATCCACTGGAGGGAACTGGGAGTCCCATGTAGTGTGGCTTCTCATTGGCTGAGATGCGCCAGTCTCTCATTGGCTGGGCTGTAGTAGGGGAGTGGAACGTGGAAGCCTTTTTACCCCGCTGGGTGGGAAAGTAACTAAAACAGTCTGGTGTCAGTGTCTTCCCACGGGGTCTGAGATTTACAAGGCATGGTGGGCATGAGAGCATCCGCTGCAGGCCCCTGATGCCCTGTCAGTGAGGTTTCCCTTCATTAATTTCCATGTCTTACGCAGGCTATCTTGCATGTAGACACAACAGAACCTCAGAAGACCACATGGGCACCGCGCAGCCTTGTCTGAGTACTGGGAGAAGCTTCCTAAGGCAGAGCAACAGTCCAGGAGTCCCTGCAAGAGCTGCCATCAGGACAGGAATTTCTAAAAAACTTCTTTGTGATTTTTGACCTTCAATGACTTTGATTATTCAACCTGACTTCCTCTGGACCTATGCCATGCTTTCAAGAGACTTATTTCCATTTACCATTCTCTAGGCATACTGCCAAAGAAATTTTTATTTTTAGTCTTATGTTGAGAGACTAATGTAGAGATAATATTCATAAAAGGCTATAAATTACTATTAATATATATGGCAATGTATTTTAATTACCTCCTTTTTAACTGATGTTTCCTCCAGACTGTTTTTTTTTTTTTTTGGTATCATTAATCTACAATTACATGAGGAACATTATGTTTACTAGACTCCCTCCTTCACCAAGTAGCCCCCACAAACCCCTTTACAGTCACTATCTATCAGCATAGTAGGATGTTGTAGAATCACTACTTGTCTTCTCTGTGTTGTACAGCTCTCCCCGTGCCTCCCCCCACATTATACATGCTAATCATGGTGACCCCTTTCTTTTGTCCCACCCACCCACCCCATCCCTTTTCCCTTTAGTAACTGTTAGTCCATTCTTGGGTTCTGTGATTCTGCTGCTGTTCTGTTCCTTCAGTTTTTTCTTTGTTCTTATACTCCACATATGAGTGACATCACTTGGTACTTGTCTTTCTCTGCCAGGTTTATTTCACTGAGCATAATACCCTCTAACTCCATCCATGTTGTTGCAAATGGTAGGATTTGTTTTCTTCTTATGGCTGAATAGTATTCCATTGTGTATATGTACCACCTCTTCTTTATCCATTCATCTACTGATGGACACTTAGGTTGCTTCCATTTCTTGGCTATTGAAAATAGTGCTGCGATAAACATAGGGGTGCATCTGTCTTTTTCAAACTGGGCTGCTGCATTCTTAGGGTAAATTCCTAGAAGTGGAACTCCTGGGTCAAATGGTATTTCTATTTTCAGTTTTTTGAGGACCTCCATACTGCTTTCCACAATGGTTGAACTAAGTTACATTCCCCCCAGCAGTGCAGGAGGGTTCCCCCTTCTCCACAACCTCACCAACATTTGTTGTTGTTTGTCTTTTGGTTGATGGTGATCCTTACAGGTGTGAGGTGATATCTCATTGTGGTTTTAACTTGCATTTCTCTGATGACTAGTGATGTGGAGCATGTTCTCATGTGTCTGTTGGCCATCTGAATTTCTTCTTTGGAGAACTGTCTGTTCAGCTCCTCTGCCCATTTTTTAATTGGATTATTTGTTTTTTATTTGTTGAGATGGGTGAGCTCTTTATGTATTTTGGATGTCAATCAACCCTTTATAGGATCTGTCATTTATGAATATATTCTCCCATACTGTAGGATGCCTTTCTGTTCCATTGGTGGTATCCTTTTCTGTACAGAAGCTTTTCAGGTTGATGTAGTCCCACTTGTTCATTTTTGCCTTTGTTTCCCTTGCCCAAGGAGATATGTCCATGAAGAAGTCGCTCATGTTTATGTCCAAGAGATTTTTGCCTAAGTTTTTTTCTAAGAGTTTATGGTTTCATGACTTACATTCAGGTCTTTGATCCATTTCAAATTTACTTTTGTGTATGGAGTTAGACAATGATCCAGTTTCATTCTCTTACATGTTGCTGTCCAGTTTTGCCAACACCAACTGTTGAAGAGGATGTCAGTTCCCCATTGTATGTCCATAGCTCCTTTATCATATATTAATTGACCATATATGTTTGGGTTAATGTCTGGAGTCTCTAATCTGTTCCACTGGTCTGTGCCTCTGTTCTTGTGCCAGTACCAAATTGTCTTGATTACTGTGGCTTTGTAGTAGAGCTTGAAGTTGGGGAGAAAGATCCCCCCCACTTTATTCATCCTTCTCAGGATTGCTTTAGCTATTCAGATTCTTTTGTGGTTCCATATGAATTTTAAAACTATTTGTTCCAATTCATTGAAGAATGCTGTTGGTATTTTGATAGGGATTGCATTGAATCTGTAGATTGCCTTGAACAGGATGGCCAGTTTGGCCATATTAATTCTTCCTAGCCATGAGCATGGGATGAGTTTCCATTTGTTAGTGTCCTCTTTAATTTCTCTTAAGAGTGTCTTGTAGTTTTCAGGGTATAAGTCTTTCACTTCCTTGGTTAGGTTTATTCCTAGGTATTTTATTCTTTTTGATGCAATTGCAAATGGAATTCTTTTCCTGATTTCTCTTTCTGTTAGTTCATTGTTAGTGTATAGAAAAGCCACAGATTTCTGTGTATTAATTTTGTATCCCGCAACTTTGCTGAATTCCGATATTAGTTCTATTAGTTTTGGAGTGGAGTCTTTAGGGTTTTTTATGTACAATGTCATGTCATCTGCAAATAGTGAGATTTTTATTTCTTCTTTACCAATCTGGATTCCTTGTATTTCTTTGTTTTGTCTAATTGCCGTGGCTAGGACCTCCAGTACTATGTTGAATAACAGTGGGGAAAGTGGGCATCCCTGTCTTGTTCCCAATCTTAGAGGAAAAGCTTTCAGCTTCTTTCTGTTAAGTATGATGTTGGCTGTGGGTTTATCATATATGGCCTTTATGACGTTGAAGTATTTGCCCTCTATACCCATTTTGTTGAGAGTTTTTATCATGAATGGATGTTGAATTTTGTCAAATGCTTTTTCAGCATCTATGGAGATGATCATGTAGTTTTTGTCCTTCTTTTTGTTGATGTGGTGGTTGATATTGATGGATTTTCTAATGTTTTACCATCCTTGCATCCCTGAGATGAATCCCACTTGATCATGGTGTATGATCCTCTTGATGTATTTTTGAATTCAGTTTGCTAATATTTTGCTGAGTATTTTTTCATCTATGTTCATCAGGGATATTTGTCTGTACTTTTCTTTTTTGATGGGGTCTTTGCCTGGTTTTGGCATTAGGGTGATGCTGGCTTCATAGAATGAGTTTGGGAGTACTCCCTCCTCTTCTATTTTTTGGAAAACTTTAAGAAAAATGAGTATTATATCTTCTCTGTATGTCTGATAAAATTCTGTGGTAAATCCATCTGGACCAGGGGTTTTACTCTTGGGTAGTTTTTTGATTACCGATTTAATTTTGTTGCTGGTAATTGGTCTGTTTAGATTTTCTGTTTCTTCCTTGGTCAGTCTTGGAAGGTTGTATTTTTCTAGGAAGGTGTCCATTTCTTCTTGGTTTTCCAGCTTGTTACCATGTAGGTTTTCATAGTATTCTCTAATAATTCTTTGTATTTCTGTTGGGTCCATCGTCATTTTTCCTTTCTTGTTCCTGATTTTGTTGATGTGTGTTGATTCTCTTTTTTCTTAATAAGTCTGGCTAGAGGCTTATCTATTTTGTTTATTTTCTCAAAGAACCAGGTTTTTTCTATTGTTTTATTCTTCTCAATTTAATTTTTTCTTCTCTGATCTTTATTATGTCCCTCCTTCTGCTGACTTTTGTCCTCATTTGTTCTTCTTTTTCCAATGTTGATAATTGTGACATTGGACTACTAATTTGGGATTGTTCTTCCTTCTTTAAATATGCATGGATTGTCATATACGTTCCTCTTAAAACTGCTTTTGCTGCATCCCACAGAAGTTGGGGCTTTGTGTTGTTGTTGTCATTTGTTTCCATATATTGCTTGATCTCTATTTTAATTTGATCGTTGATCCATTGATTATTTAGATGCATGTTGTTAAGCCTCCATGTGTTTGTGAGCCTTTTTGCTTTCTTTGTACAATTAATTTCTAGTTTTATGCCTTTGTAGTCTGAGAAGTTGGTTGGTGGAATTTCAATCATTTTGAATTTACTGAGGCTCTTTTTGTGGCCTAGTATGTGGTCTATTCTGGAGAATGTTCCATGTGCACTTGAGAAGAATGTGTATCCTGCTGCTTTTGGGTGTACTGTTCTATAGATGTCTATTAGGTCCCTCTGTTCCAGTATGTTGTTCAGTACCTCTGTGTCCTTACTTATTTTCTGCCTGGGTGATCTGTCCTTTGGAGTGAGTGGTGTGTTGAAGTCTCCTAAAATAAACGCATTGCATTCTATTTCCTCCTTTAATTCTGTTAGTATTTGTTTCACATATGGTGGTGCTCCTGTATTGGGTGCATATGGATTCATAATGGTTATATACTCTTGTTGAACTGACCCCTTTATCATTATGTAATGTCCTTCTTTATCTCTTGTTATTTTCTTTGTTTTGAGGTCTATTTTGTCTGACACTAGTACTGCAACACCTGCTTTTTTCTCCCTGTTGTTTGCATGACATCTTTTTCCATCCCTTCACTTTTAGTCTGTGCATGTCTTTGGGTTTGACGTGAGTCTCTTGTAAGCAGCGTATAGATGGCTCTTGCTTTTCTATCCATTTTATTACTCTGTGTCTTTTGATTGGTGCATTCAGTCCATTTACATTTAGGGTGATTATTGAAAGATATGTACTAATTGCCATTGCAGGCTTTAGATTTGTGGTTACCAAAGGTTCAAGGTTAGCTTCTTTACTATCTTACTGTCTAACCTAACTCACTTATTGAGCTATTAGAAACACAATCTGATGATTCTTTATTTCTCTCCCTTTTTATTCCTACTCCTCCATTCTTTATATGTTAGGTGTTTCATTCTGTGCTCTTTTTGTGTTTCCTTTGACTGCTTTTGTAGGTAGTTCATTTTATTTTTTGCCTTTAGTTAGTATTTGGTTGGTCTGCTTTCTTTGCTGTGATTTTATTTTCTCTGGTGACATCTGTTAATCTTAGGAGTGCTTCCATCTGGAGCAGTCCCTCTAAAATACACTGTAGAGGTGGTTTGTGGGAGGCAAATTCCCTTAACTTTGCTTGTGTGGCAATTGTTTAATCCCTCCTTCATATTTAAATGATAATCGTGCTGAATACAGTATTCTTGGTTCAAGGCCCTTCTGTTTCATTGCATTAAATATATCATGCCATTCTCTTCTGGCCTGTAGGTTTCTGTTGAGAAGTCTGATGAGAGCCTGATGGGTTTTCCTTTATAGGTGACCTTTTTTCTCTCTCTGGTTGCCTTTAATTCTGTCCTTGTCCTTGATCTTTGCCATTTTAATTATTATGTGTCTTGGTGTTGTCCTCCTTGGGTCCCTTCTGTTGGGAGTTCTGTGGACTTCCATGGTCTGATCTACTATTTCCTCCCCCCGTTTGGGGAAGTTTTCAGCAATTATTTCTTCAAATACACTTCCTATCCCTTTTTCTCTTCTTCTTCTGGTACCCCTATAATGTGGATATTATTCCATTTGGATTGGTCACACAGTTCTCTTAATATTCTTTCATTCCTGGAGATGCTTTTGTCTCTCTCTGCATCAGCTTCTCTGTGTTCCTGTTCTCTGATTTCTATTCCATTAACAGCCTCTTGCATCTCATCCATTCTGCTTTTAAGTCCTTCCAGAGATTGTTTTATTTCTGTATTCTCCCTCCCAACATTATCCATTACCTCTTGCATTTTTCTCTGCAGGTCCATCAGCATGGTTATGACCTTTATTTTGAATTCTTTTTCAGGAAGATTGGTTAAGTCTATCTCCCCAGGCTCCTTCTCAGCAGTTGTCTCTGTGATTTTGGTCTGGATCAAATTCCCCTGCCTTTTCATAGCAATAGAGGTAGTCATGGGCAGCTGGTACATGTGTTAGCTGGGATAACAGACTCCGTTCCTACTTGCCAGTCGCCTTCTTCTCCTGTGAGAATGGTGACCCCTAGCAGCTTGCGCTGGGCAACTGCATGCCAATGGGGCCTCTAAGTCTGGGCCTGGTGGCCATGGAGGCAGCTCTGCATGGATGCTGTGGGTGTGGCCAGCCTCAGGCTACTGCTCTACTATGGCAGAGCTGCACCGGAGGAGGAATGGGTGGGAGCCTGTTTATTGCCGTGAGGGGCCTCTGACAGAGCAGAGGAGCTGTGCTGCCGCCCAGGGTTTAGGGCATCCGGAGTTCCCCGGGCTTCCCAGCTGCTGGGCTGAGTGTGTCAGTACACTTCCAACCAGCTGTGAGGCTCCTGTCTCTTTAAGACTTTCAAAAAGCACTCGCTTTTCTTTTGTCCCAGGGGAGCCAGTTGCAGGGACCTGCTTGCAGGTTTTACTGTCCCATTTCCCTAGTATCCAGCACACCATGTTTTGTGTGTCTGCACTCCTGGTGCGGATGACTAGGGCTGGGTGTTTAGCAGTCCTGGGCTCCCTCTCCCTCCCCACTCTGACTCCTCTCCTCCCACCAGGGAGCTGGGGTGGGGGTGCACTCAGTCCCTCTGGGCCGCAGCTTGTATATTACCCCCTTCGTGAGGCGCTGGGTTCTTGCAGGTGTAGATGTAGCCTGGCTGTTGTACTGTATCTTCTGGTCTCTCTTTTAGGAATAGTTGTATTTGTTGTATTTTCAAAAATATATATGGTTTGGGGAGGAGATTTCCGCTGCTCTACTCATGCCACCATCTTGGCTCCTTTCCAGACTCTTTTTTAAAACTGATTTGCTGTCCTACCATTTCTCTTTCTTTGCCCAAGTCCTTTTTAATTAGATGCCTCGGGGCACTGTTGGTTAAGTCATGCCTCGTCAAGCAGATGAGCATTCACATCTGCATCTTTCTGAGGCCACCAAGCATACGAGATTGTGTATGAAAGGAGCCTCCAGCCATTCTTGCCAGCCTTCCTACTTCCCTAGGGTTGCCATACAAATACCATGTAACAAAAATAACACATCTGTGCTTGAACAACAGATACTTGTTTTCGCACAGATCTGGAGGCTGGAAGTCCAAGATCAGGGTGTCTGCAGGTCTGGTTTCTGCCAAGGCCTCTCTCTGCCTTGCAGACACCACCCTGTTCCTGTGTCTTCATGCAATTTTCCTCTGCAGGCACATACCTGGTCTCTTCCCTTCTTCTACGGACATCAGTCCTCTTGGATTAGGTCCCACCCTAATGACCTCATGTGGGTAAAATTGTAATATTTCCAGAATATCTCACCTGGCTTTAGTCCTCAGGGATGGAGACAAGTATGGCTTTGGTGCATTTGCATATCAATAGGCATTTCTCAGGGGTGGAGGGAGTATGGCTTTGGTGCATTTGCATATAAATAGGCATTCCTCAGGGGTGGAGGGAGTATGGCTTTGGTGCATTTGCATATAAATAGGCATTCCTCAGGGGTGGAGGGAAGTTCATCTCCATATCAATGGGTAATTACCTGGGCAATGGAGTGCTTATCTGAACCCCAGAGGTGAGGGGGAGGTCAGATTTACTTCAGCCAGAGCAGGAAAGAGAGAAGGACCTGAAATGCAGTTGTAAGCAATAAATGGGTTTTTAACTATTTCTTCCTTTGACTGATTTTGCTTTTCAAAGTATTTTGCCCTGGGATTTCCTGAACCCCAGACTTAACACCTTGCTTTCACTTAATCACCTCTTTATGTTAAGACAGGGCCTCCAAACACATCCTCATTCTGAGACTGCAACAGATGGATTTGGAGGGGTACTCAGCTCCATGCATACACCACCTAATAGAAGCAAAGGTGCTCATCTGAAAGCCCTTCTCTCCAAGCAGCTTCCCCAGCTGAGGCTTCCAACAGCCACAGCCCTTGCTGGAAACAAGGCAGAGAGCAGGTCGGCTTGGTGGTAACATCCCAGAGGGTCAAAATGCAATAGGTACCCTCCTGCGTCTTGGCAAGCACTCCCTGAAGATAGCAGCCACAGAGCAGCTACTTCTTCCCAAGGCTAAATGAGCGAGCAGACCCCCTAGGGGCTTTCCCATAGCAAGATATCGCAGGACTACAGCATCTCGGTGCTATTTATGACTTTGGGAATGCTCTGTGACCTATAGAATCTGTATTCTCTGCTTCTTCCCATCGTCTTTCTTCCATGCCTGTAGAACCCAGTTTCCACAATTGGAACTGGATGAAAGCGGACTCCCATGCAGAGAGGGAGGACAGCCAGTTTGACAGCCCGTCCTGAGTGATCAGACATGTTCCTTGCTGACAGAGCAGAGGAGCAGGGAGGCGGGCATAGAATCCAGAGCGGTCTCGGTGCTGGTTTATGCACCTAAACATTGTATAAGATGAAGATCTGAATCAGAAACAAAGGGGTTTCTCAAGGAACTATGAGTTCTAACCACTCTTGAGTAGCTATGTGTTGTATGACAATTTCTCAACCTGTACCAACAAATAGGAAGAATTAAATCCATCAATATGCATAAAGTGATGTTCAAAGGCCCCAGCATGTGTAATGATCCAGTAAATATTATTATTTTTATTAAAATAGACTTCTGGAGTCCCATAAGAGAGGTATGGGAGTTTAAAGAAAGGATATTTTCTCTACATGGAGTAATAAAGAATGGTCATGGAAAAACAGGTTTTTTAATGGATCCAGGAAGGACTTGTAAGACACGTATGAGGAAAGGGCATTCCAAGCAGGCCAACATGCCTAAGTAATGACAGGTGGGCAGGAAACAGTGGAGTCCAGAGGGGCCTGAGTGGAGACTTGTTCCCAAGTGATGTTTATGAATTCTTAAAGTGATCCTTATGTAAGCAAAGCCTGAAAAGTAATCAGACTCTCCTCATGTACTTACTGTGTTCCAGACATTGGGCTCGAGCTTTTACTGCTTCATCTCCTCTGACCTTCCCACTGGTTCTACTTTACAGATAGATGCACTGAACCACTATTTCCCAAGTCAGGCTTCTAGTAAGTGGTAGAATCAGAATTTGAACCTAGCTGTTGTGACCAGCAGAGCCTGTGGGTTTTGGGAGGTGGTTTTTGGAAGTATAACTAGCATATTATATTGGTTTCAGGTGTACAACACAGTGATTCGACAATTACATACATTGCAAAATGCTCACCACTGTAGGGGTAGTTACCATCTGTCTTCAAACAAAGTTATTACGGTATTATTGACTCTGTTCCCTGTACTGTACTTTCCATTCCCACGACTTCCTTATTTTATAACTGAAGTATGTATCTCTTTATCCCCTTCACCTATTTCACTCATCACCAACCCCCCACCCCACCGTATGTAACCCCCAATTTGATCTCTGTATTTCTGAATCCATTTCTGCTTTGGTTTTTCAGTTGTTTTAACTTTATATCCCACATGTAAATGAAATTATACATAGAAATGAAGTTATATGGTATTTGCCTTTCTCTGAGTTATTTCACATTGCCTAATGCCCTCCAGGTTCCTTCCATCCTGGCAAATGGTGAGATTTCATTCTTATTCACTACATGCCATGGCTAATACTCCACAGCACATATGTACCACATCTTCTTTATTCATTCATCTATTGATGCACACTTGGGTTGTTTCCATATCTTGTCTATTAGAATAGTACTGCAATAAACATTGGGTGCATATATATCTTTTTGAATTAATGATTTTGTTTTCTCTGGATACATACCCAGAAGTGGAGTCACCGGGTCATAAAGTATTTCTGTTTTTAATTTTGGGGGGACCCTCCCTCCAGTTTGCCATAGCAGAGCCTGTGGGCTTAAAGGGCATCCACAAGAAGGCTAATTACTAGAAGGACCAGTCACCGGATAAATCACACCTCTATACAGATGAAAACTGGACCAAGAGTACATCCACACTGAGTGTGCAGGGTCCAGAGCCCAGCAAGGTCAGGGCAAATCAGTGAGAACAGATGCAGGAAGAAATGCTGCACAAGAGAAGCAGCACCAGAAGCGGAAGGTGCAGAGCCCCAGGGGCCACAAACAGCCCTCCTTTGTCCCAATCCCACCTAAAGTGGGGAGAACACACCCTTCCTACACATTCAGTGTCATCAGTTCACAGGACAGGTCGCACTGGTTCTAAAACTACCTCTGTAATTCAGTCCATCTCAGAGCTGTTTACCTGCAAGCCCATCCTTCACCAAGGGACCAGGGGAAGCCCAAGTTTAAATATTCAGGTTCCTGTCATTAGTCTCTTAGTTTTTTTTAAATATTCAGGTTCCTGTCATTAGTCTCTTAGTTTTATAAAAACAGGTGCAGTTTTTGCCTTTGCACTGGGAGTAGATCACATGAGGTGAAGCCCTCCTCCTCCAGTGCTTTGCCTTCCCTCTAGAAGCTTCCAGATAGAGCAAGGTCAGGACGAGGGGACAAACCATGCCTCAGCTGAGCCTTATTGGCTCACGGTAGGCGAAGCGTTTCAGGTTTTATGGCCTCAGTCTGGACATCTTGACAAGTCTGTGTGCACATTTAAGTTTTATTCTAAAATTACAAAATTTGTAATGATGGTGCTGAGTCGCTCATGCATCCTCAGATCAGAAGCCCCGTGGATTCCTCTGAGTAAGCCCATGTCTCAGAACCACTGAAATGTCTTACACAGCAGCTCCCGCTCCTCTTTCCCACAATTATGCTGTCATTCCTGCCCCCAGTTAAAGCCTCCATGGTGGCACCGACAGCAGGAAATAAGTCTGCTCAGTGTCTTATCAGCAGGAAATTGCAAGGGGATTCAAGGTGAGTCCTAATCCCTTCACTGGAGGCAGAGCTTTGAAGACAAAGCCAGGTGAAACACCTCTCCACTTTTATTTTTTCTTTCTGATGTGTCTGCATGCGTCTGTGTGTGTGTAGGTACATGTGTGGGAATGTGTGTAGGTACATGTGTGGGAATGTGTGTGTGTGTTTGTATGTGTGTCATGTTTTTTGCCTAGACAAGAAGCAATGGAAACATCATTGGAGGCTCTCCAAGCCCCCAAAGGTTCACACCAACCACACATTTAAGGGAAAAATCTTTCCTGTTGTTCAACTATGTTTAACAGAAATCCACAAGCTTTAATATAACGATCTTTAACCATGTTCAACAAAAACTTGCATTTTAAATGGCTCCCCAAATTTATTTTTCTTTTCTTAGTCCTCCCAAATTTCTCCACCATCTGCTAGTCAATCTTAATTTCTCAAAGATGAGCAGCAGGAAAGGTTTTGAGAAAGGACACAGCCCCTGAACGAGGAGCAGCCCAGCCCTTGCTGTTGAACAGGTGATTGCACAGAACACCGACATCAGAGCACCGTGACCCAAGACGGAGCAAGACAGGAACAGGGCCACTCCACAAAGCGTCTGAACACAGACAAAATATGACTATTGTCCAAAGCACAGAAACCACCAAACACCCCCGCTCCCGGTGGATGTGGGTGACTGTTGGTCCTCATCACCTGCAGCCTTAGCTTTGACGAGACCCTCCACCCCATATATACTATCTGCCAAAACACCTAATCACAAAATCTCCCCTGCTTCCAGACATCCAGTCCAGTGATGCCCCACCCTTGCCTGAGGATTTCAGCCCCAGACAAGTTCACTACGGATTCAGTGAGACCAAGAAATGACAATGGAACATTCTTGGGGTAAAAGGGTCTGTACCTGACTTAATTCTCATGGTGGTAGGCCAAGCACTAGAGTCACGTCTGCATCCAGCAGCCTGCAGATCCATAATCCACCTCCGTCTCTACCTGCACCCAGAGCACTGGGCAGAGCTCTTTACATAGTGACTCAGTAACAGCTTATTGCCTATGGGTAGGCAAACAGTAACCTAGCAGCAGGCCAATTACATCATCAAGTGGTTTAGGGTCAGGTGAGGATCCTGACCCTATTCCCCACACCCACTTCCCTGAACCAGTCCCGAATCACCTAACACAAGCCCAAATTCTGCAATAAATCCTTCTTAGCATCCTCTTACTGACGTGTAATTTCTTCCAGGCTGTGTGTTCTTCCTCTTTGCAACAATGAACCCAGGTTGTTTGGTGACAGGTGTGTCCCTGAGGTTCCTGCTCCTGTTTGTGTGTAAAGGGGGTTACACAATCTGTCCACCTTAAATGGTTATTCAACTTACACTGAAGAGCCTCAAACCCAGTTCTCGACATATTCCATATAAATTATAGCAATGTGTTCCCCTCCACTGCTGGTTCAGCCCTTTGGATGACAAATGGTTGTGTAGCCCTGCCTGCCATCAGTGGCTTCTCTTGGGCAGCAGGTCCCAGAGACAGCAAGGCTGCTCCCAGGTTCCGACACTCATCGTCTTTGTAGATTAGAAAGTACTAGGGGAGGGGCCTTCCTTTTACAATGGTTACACTGATACACAGAGAGCTTCAAGCAGCTTGCCTGGTGGGCTTTCTTTCTATTTGCAATAAATGTGCATCTTGGTTTGGATTCCTGGAAGCAGGCCCTGAGACGAGGGTGTGCCAGCACCTGGTTTCTTGAGGACAGGCTCCTCGGAGAGACCCAGCAAGCAGGACAGGAAGGGGGGAAGCCAGTCAAGGCTGTGATTTCCAAGAAAACCTGCAGAGGGTATATTCATCATTTACTCATTGTCTGTCTTCAGACAATTACTTAAAACTTTCCACAGAAAGTTCGGTTTTCTCACTTAGGAGATAGAAGGCATCATACTTACCTTTATAGGGCCATTATTGAAAGTTAAAATGAAGCAGAAAATGGAAAGAATCTGGAACATGGCAGGCAGTAAATCAGGGGGAGCTACTTCTAATATTTTGGTTCTATTAGGAACTGGTCAAATGGAACCACTGGTGTCCAGAGGCCTGCCAACCGTCTGGTCGTTAGACTAGTGCCCAGCAGTGCAGAAATGCCCCAGCGAGAGGGCAGGAACTTCAGCCAAGGAGACTGGCATTCCAAAATCTAACAGTGCACCACTCAGATTTCTGGTAGAAAAAAATGGAGCACAGAGAAAAGAAAACAAAGCATATGCCCACATGAGAACAAGGCCCTCCCAGCCCCATGCGGGCTGTTGCTCAGCCCCTGAGAGGACAGACTGGCCAGGTCCCTGGAACAGCGGATGCAGGTTGAGACGATCTTGTCTTCCTGAAAGCCGACTTAAACAGGGCAGTTGGACTTTGGTTTTTCTAGACAGGACATCAAATTCAAAGTTTTTCTGGTGACAAGAGGCTGAGAAACTTCATACACAAATGCTGTGTCTCCAGCTCGACTTACAAAACAAGACTATTTGGTTTTCCTTTGCTTTTTCTATTGAAGCCAAACTGGTCTGGCTGACTCGGTTCCCAGGGAGAACGGGCCTCTGCAGCTTGGGGCCCAGGAGAGGCAGGGCTGTTTCCCTCCGCGGGCTTTCACAGGTCCCAGGCACTTGTAATTATGCAACCTTGGCCCTCCTTCCCCCTCACGGGGTCGGGGTTGGGGTGAGGGGGCCTCCAATCTGTGGCAAATTTAGAGCCATCCGGAGAGTCAAGGGGCCTCCCCTGCTCCCCGCAGCGTCCTAACGCTGCCAAAGGAAGCTGCGACCTCCTCGCACGTGGCTTTGCAAACAGATAACCGTTTCTGGAGCTCACACACTCTGAAGGGAATCAAGATGACAGATGTGACCCACACGATCTACGACACATACAGCTCCCCGGAAAATGTCAGTGTTAATATTTAATATTATTTGAATACGGCCCCATTTGTCTCACTTAGCATGGCAGGCACCAGTGGGCGGCCGGCTGTGCGTCTCCCCGGGTGCTCGGCGGGAACAGAGCTTGTAGAAAGCGCTCCATCAGCAAGATGTTCAATAATTCAGACGTGAGATTCAGACCTGCTTTGAGAAATCGCAGTAACCGTGCCCAGCACGACTTAGGGAGCCGCCACAGCCCTGGGCGTTGACTCCTCTTTCTCCAAAGGACGTTACAAGTGCTGCAGGAAGTACCCACGGGGTTTGGAAGCTCTGTTGATGACAACAGCTAAGAGAAGCCATAATATCTAGGGAAACAGAAATAAAGATTGTATTACAGTAGGTCACTTCTCATCCCAGGCTTCAGGGTAAAGCAGAGAGCACCTCCTTTACCTCCCTGGGCCCCCGACCTTCTCTCCCCCTTTGTGCAGAATCTCAATAGCTATCTAATACGCTGCTCAACTCTTAAAATCCTTCCTGAGATTCACCTGCATGAAAGGTGCAGCCACCTTTCAAGGGCTTCCTTTTAAATAGTCCTTCAGAGACACTGGGATGATGGCAGTCACCCTAGAACAACTTTGTAGGGAAGCACTTTGTTCTGTTGAGGGGCAGCAGGAAGGAGCTCCTGAAGTACTTCAAGGTGCCTGGACCACAGAACTCACCACATCCCCACCTTGGGGTGGGGGGCTCCTGCCCCGAGCACCCCCATAGCACCAGCCTGGTAGAGACCTGTGCAAGTGATCCTTAGCTACCGGAAGGAACCAGCACTCAGGAGACCTTGCCCAGCTTTGCAGCGTCACTGGGCAGAGGCAGGGCTGGGACTAGGGCCGAAGGCACAGGCCCCGGGGAGACCCCGGTTCTCAGGTGCGAGCACAGGGCGCTGCTGAGGCCCAGGACCACCTCAGGGCATGCACGCCGGCGCCTTGCCCTCTGCCCCGCTCCTGGCCCTGGGTGGCTACTCCTTTCGTCTGTCCCTCCCTTTCATTTCTGATAACGTCCTTTCTGAGTTCTGAGAAAATAAGAATGTGTCCCAGATGCGCGTTTCTCCAGGGGGCCATTCCCCAGCGGTCCGAGAGAATACAAAGTCTGGCCTGTTCAGAGAGCTCAGAATGAGAGTTTCTTCAATCCAAGTCAAGAACCACTTTTTGGAGCGTGTCCTTAGTCAGACACTTTTCTAGCCTGCTGGAGGATGCCGAAATAAATAGAGGACGTCTCTCCTCCACCCAGGGTTCCTGTTTAGGAATGGAGACTAAGGGAGGTGAAGCAAGCTGAGCTCAGGCTGGGGCCAGTGCCCGCCGCCCAGGGTCTGAACTCTGTGCCAGGTGCGGGGGCGCACCAGCCCCTTGTGTCTGGCCATCTGGCCCAAGGGAGCCCCGCCTGCAGGCCACTGGGTCTCCCTCTGACTCCCTGCGCCCTCTCTGGGAAGCAGGAATAACACCACTACCCGAGTGGCGTGTGTGCTAGCCTGGGTTCTCAAGAAGAACAGAACTGATGGGAAATAGGTATACAGACAGAAAAAGGCTTATTCTAAGGAACTGGCTCACATGGTCATGGAGGCTGACGAGTCCCTCGGTCTGCAGTCGGCCCGCTGGAGACCCAGGAGAGCTGGTGGTGTAGTTCCATTCTGAGCCTGAGTTCAAAGCAAAGGACCAATGGCCCAGCTTGAAGAGTCAGGCGAAGAGTGGCGTCTGCCTTCCTCTGCCTTCTTGTTCAATCGGGACCTTCGACAGACTGTGTGATGCACCCACACCGAGGAGAGCGAGATCTGCTTTTCTCAGTCTACGGACTCACATGTCCATCTCATCCAGAAACACCCACGCAGACACACCCAGGATAATGTTTGACCAAATATTTGGGCACCGCATGACTCCACGACCCAGGCAAGCTGACACATGAAATTAACCATCACAGAAGGCTGAGTGTCCTGAAGGCTGTAAGGCATAAAGGGCTTCAAAGCCAGTCCAATCCCACTAGTCCTGGGTCCTGAGTGCCCTACAGTGAGCCTAAGTTGGGATGGGGGTCCTTTGTCACAGAGAAGCCCCCTTCATACACTCTGCAGGTCTGTGCGGATGTAAATACAAATTAGATTTTGTCCTATATCAAGATTTTTCTCTAGTAATTTCCATCAAATCATTGGTTATGTTAATATTCTGTATTCCAGAATGCAGGGGCCAAGGATCCATCTCTTTTGAGCGCAAATGTATGTATTTGATCATTTTAGTTTGAATATACTAGTGTGATGTTGTTCCCCAAAGAGCTCATAACTTCCAGGTTGTTCTGTCATCTAGACAGATTTGAAAATTACTGGAAAAGAGCACTTTCCCAGGTCTGTGACCTCCCCTGGTAGAAGAGGAGTGCTGGGCTCTGCAGACACCCACCCCACCTGTCTTCAGAAAGCTGAGAGCAGGTGTCAAGGTGCCCAGCTGAGTGAAGCCACTGGCCTGGTTTCCCCTCAACCAGGAGTCTGATCTCTCCCTGGAACCTGCACCCTAGTGTCCTAACTTTCATCAGAGTCTGAAGACAGCTCTGTGAGTGTCTGGGTTACCTCAAGAGTCTTTGAACAGGTAGGACATGATCCCCTGGGGAAGGGACATGCACTTTTCTTGGGCAGTGATTGTAGGGACACTCCGGTTGAGCTGAGATTTCAGTCACTCTGAGAATAATCCATATGCAGTAAATACTCACTGATTAAATTATCCATTTTATTTAGACTTTATTTAAATGAAATGAAGATGGTAGAGAAGAGAACTGAAACCATGGCAAGATTAGCTTGTTTAGGTCCTTATCACTCGAAGACTTTTAACTTTGTTGTATCTATGGAATTCACCTCCTAGTCCTTTAGAAAGGCTTTTTTTTTTAACTGACACCTTAAAAATAAAACTATTAATGATCGTGAATTCCCTTTCTAAAGGCGTGTTCTTACCAATTTTACATGTCCACAATATGCATTTCTCATTTCTGTTCATGCAGTTATACTGAGATGTTGTCATGAAATGAATCAGTGGGCACACAAGCTCAACAGAAGGGTGAATTTCGCGGTGAGGAAGTGTACGTGACCAGGAGTGAAATCACAGTGCCATCTTCAGGAAACCAGAAGTCTTTCTTTACAATGCAGTGCACATGGGGCTCCAAGGGACCTAAAAATGTTCGTGGCTTGAAGCATTATGAGAAGAGTAGGTGAGGCAAAGCATAAATAAGGGACAGCTTTTTGCAGTGAAATATAATAAAATCTTCCAGATAACCCTAGAGACGGTAAGGATTTAGAGTTCCTGGAAACAGAGAGGGTGTGCCTGCCTTGTATCATAGCTGTGTATTTTATTACAGGTGGCTGCCGGTGAGCAAAAGCTTAAAGGAGGGATCAGAGTTGTCTGTATTACAAATGAGATGCCTCTGTTTTCCTTCACCTTTTAGGGACTAATAAAGCGTGCAGGAAACCTGCCAAGCTCAGGATGCTGTCTCCTGGCCTGGCAAGAGTTCAGGAGTTACCGGACAGGTAAGCCTTGGTGTGCACGAGGGAGACGCATATGCGTGTTTGGACACAAGCATTGCAAAGACCTCCATTACAGACCACGTAGGATTAAGAAATTCAGGCCAAGAATGATTAAAATACAAGGCTTGATTTCAGAGAACCACAGGAGGTTAGAGCTAAGAGGAGTTTATTTTATAGATGAGGAAACCAAGACTCACGTGGAGAGGTTACTCACGTGGCCCAAAGTCACACAGCCGCCAAACCAGCGGATGCTCCAGTGTCCTTCACCACATAGCCATGTAAACTGGTCCAGTCTTTCAGGAAAGCAACTTGGAAAACGACATACACTTAGCTCTCAGACTTGCTCTCACATGGACTTCAGTGCCTGGGAAGAGGGGTCTCTTCCCTGAGCCCGAACTCCAATGACCCCCTTCTCAGCCTCTGCTGGGGTGGACTCTGCCCTAGGCCACAGCCCAAGGAGATTGGGGAACATGCTGGAGCCCTGCCCCCCAGCCAACATCCTCCAGGTACCTGGAACGCTGGGGTTCCCTTCCTGGACAGCCCTACGCCGGCTTCCGAGGCCTGAACAGGCCAGCAGAGCACAACAGGGTGTGAATGTGTGCCGGGCAGGAACGCACGGGTGGCAGGAGAGCTGGAGCATGTGGTCTGGGGTGTCAGCACACGTGCACACAAGCCCCCTCACAATGAGAGACAAAGCTGGGGTGGGAAGTAGAGGGGGCCAGGCCAGGGGCCAGCTCCTGAGGACCATTCTCCTCACGAAGCAGGACTTCTGTCCCAGAACTGCAAGGAATCTAAACATTCTAAATTAGAACCTGTCATTTCAGGTCGTTATGCAGGTGTTTTGGTCAAAGTAGAAATATTTTCGGTATTTGTTTACTTGATTTATAACTTTTACACATTTATACATTTGCCCTGGGCCCAGCAAATCAGGAAAAGCCCGATTCTTCTTCTAGATATTTATTCACAAGACATAACCAGAAATGTCACACGCAGGCATCCAGAGGCCTTCATAACACCTTTAGTCCTGAGCAGTTGCATCGGCCGGCTCAGAGTTCTCCCCACAAAAGCCCACCCTTTCCAGGTCGCCCCACCAAGGGGTTGGATTCACTCCCATATGTCTGAAATTATTACTTCAGAAGCACAAACCCAGTTCACACTGACATACAATCCAGATCACCTTCCCTCCCCAGGGAGCTTGTAGGTACCACACAGGATGCGCACCTGTTGGTGAGCAGCTCCAACGGGCTGCCGCGGGGTTGATGGCCTGGAGGGAGAGGCAGGGAGTGGCTCCTCTTGAAGTCATCAGGCCTCTACTTCTGACACTTGCTTCCTTCCGAGCACATGCGGCCTTGTTCATTAAGGCTTCTTCTGGCTCCCTCGCTTTTACTGTAGACCTGAGTGTGTCGGGCCCATTGATCCATTTCGGCATCTGCTGTGAGCTTCGGGAAGAGCCGGTGATGGATTAAGCCTCTCTGCAGCTGAAACGCAAAGTGCTCCCCGGAGGCAGCCACAACGAAGGGGAAATGGACCAGTCACTCCCCGCGCCCTGTCCCCAGGCATGTCCCCGAGCTCCGGAAAGCCCGCAGGCATCAGAACTCCTGCTCAGCCTCATGGCGATTGGAATCCCTTTTTTACTTCTGGTTGGCCCCTCAGTGTAGATCGAGGAAGAACAAGAATAGTTGTCCTTCTGGGTCAATTTTATCCTCCATAAAATGGGGCGCAGGGCCTCTTGCTCTCCTCTGCAGAGTACAACTGTTTGGCAACACTAGAGTCAAGGGCAAATATATGTACAAGGCTGAATAATTCACAGTCCCATTTCAGGAGGGAGTCCTAAAAGATGCAGATACTGCGGTCATGAGGTTTGTTGTTCATTTTTTCTGTGGAAGATGCTCATAGCTGGTAAGTAATAAGATAGTGGGCATCTCTTCTCTCCTTTTTATACAGAAAAAATCATGTGGAATTAGGGTGTTTCATTTTTTTCTCCCTGTTTCATATATATGATTTGTAATTTCAATGTGATCAACATATTTTGCATCATTAAACATCACTAAAAGTAGAGAATCAAAGGACTAGGACTAAGTTTCTCACGTACTCAAACATGAAAGTAGAAACACACTAGACATAATCAAATAATGTAAATACAAGCCAGGGACACTGAGGCGTAAAGGCAGGAAGACAACCAGAAAAGCAAAGGTTGCTGTAGTGACATAAATTAAAGAAAACTTGGGTAAAAAGTGTGGATACCACTCATTTCTGCAGTAAGAAACCCAGTCCTGTACACTCTGCGTGTGTGTGTGTGTGTGTGTGTGTGTGTGTGTGTGTGTGTGTGTGTGTCTGTACATCCATATCTATCCATCCATACCTCCATCCGTCTATCACCTCCCAGTCCACCTGGGCTCTGAGAATCAGAAAAGTAGCTTTAGGTGAAAGTGCAAAATCTCATCAACCCCTCTGCTCACAGTTGCACAGGTCACAACTCCCAAAACGCCCTTCCTTTTCACTGAGCCACCGTCCCATGCACGCCAGGCAGTCTGTCTTCTGTGATGGGGCTTCCTGTTCCCAGCGTCTCCTGCCCACATTCCCTGTGGTTGTCCACCTCCCCCCGCCTCACGCACCTCTACTCTGGTTCCTTCCAATAGTCTCCGCTGAGAGCTCAAATATCGCAGTAATCCACCATTTCTCCATCAGGGTGACTTGTATATCAGTTTCCTCATCTGTAAAATGGAACCTATCTCAAAGGCTCGATGCTCATAAGGTTGTCGAGAAGAAGTTAACACACGAGGCCCTTAGAACAACACCAACACACAGTAAGCGGTCGGCGCCGGAAGCTCGCATTACGATTAAAGATGACAGTTCCTGACTCACCTTGTAAAACGAAGCGTGAGCACACGCACCTTCTCCTCCTCCAACCACCAACCTCTGTGAGCTGGGTTTTCATTTTTACATGATCAACACTTCAGCCTTTGTGGTGAACATTAATGTGACTTTCATGTCTATAGATCTATTCTAAAAATTGGAAACTAGTAAATGTCATTTATATTACAGTATGTAAATACCATTGCTGCAATGAACTATGGGCATACTTCCTGTTCTTCTCCGACTACCCTTCCTACACAAATGAGAGATGCTGGACTGGATGCCCAGCATCAAGTCTAAACGCACCCCCCTTTTGCATATGTTGGGAGATAATTCTGGTGTTTTTGCACCAGAAACATCTTCTGAACAAAGGGCACCAACAGGTCTGCTCAAGGCTGCTTGCATAACAGACAGACTGGAGATCCAGACAGCGTCCAGGGCAGAGGGTAGATTTGTTTAGAAGGACAGCGATTTCCTCCCCTCGGTTTACAGATGTCTCTCCCCAGAGGTATTTTAGAGTCATAAATCTGAACATTCCTCCCTTCCCTCCCCTGACATGTTGCAGGGTGATAAAACTAAACTCTCCCTGGAAGGAGGAGAAAGGGCAGGTTGGATGGCACTTCTGATGGAAGGTCAGGCTCTGCCCACCTCTAGGTTCCTCAGCTCTGCACAGCCCCATTGCTGTGCAGTGCCCACCCCAGCCCACTCCACAGTGTCCCCATGTGGGGATGGGGAGGCGGGGGCAGAGGGGACCAGTACAGCCATGAAACTATGTGGCCTGCTGTGCTGTGGGTCATGAGCTGCCCGGACCCTTTGGGCTCCTTGCCTCCTTCCAGCTGAAGCCCTGGAAGTGCAGCAAATCAGACAACTTTGCATCCCAGTCCTCGTGGCCACGTAAGGGCTGCCTACTGCTCAGCGGCTCACTCGAAGGGCACAAAATCATGCCATGGTTTGATTTTCTAGTTACCTCATTCATGCCTTTCTTGTATAGTTTATTGTTGTTTCCTGGAATTACTGACTTTTTTCTTCCTTTGTGTGGCTTGATCTTATTCTCAGGGTTTTTCTAAGCTATGGATTATACATTCGTTCTATCAAATTCTCCCCTTTTTCCTAGAAGACCATCCCTTGCTGGTCTCCATGCTCCTCTTTAATATTTGTTCTCTGGAGCTTCTATGGAGCTATCATCTCAGAACTTTTCTTCTCTACTCTGCTGACTGAAGGTACTGTTTTCTAAACTCCGTGTTGTTCTACTCTCTCATGTTGCTGGACCACACCCACAAGTCACTTTCTAAGAAATGGTGCTTGGTGTTTGAAAAGTCAATATTTTGTGTATGTGATTGTTTGAAAAGATTTTTATTCTTTTCTTAGCTTTGATGATTGAGACTGACATAGAATTGAAATTATTTCCCTTCAGAAATTTGGTGGCATGGCTTCCTTATCTTATGACATCTTACGCCGTTGATGAGATATCAAATGTCGGTATGACTCATATTCATTTATAGGTAATCTTTTTGTTTTCCTTCTGAAAACTTTTGATATCTTTTCTTTTTACTTAATGCCCTGAATATCTAGGTAAGAGTTTTTTGTATTTACTTTGCTTGAGTCTTCCACTTTGAAGATTCTTGTTCTTTAATTCCATGAAACGTTCTTATGTTGCATCAGTGAAATTCTCCAGGCCCCTATTTGCTCTCTTCTATGTGGAATTCTTGTTAGTCAGGACTGGGTCTACATATCATCTTTTTTTTCTCTCACTAAAATAGACTCATTCCTTCTTTTTCTACACATGAGAGAATTTATTGAGCTGTTTTCTACCCAAGTGAGTCATCAGGATCCTGGCAGGAGACAAAGGGCACACTCAAAGAGTAACCAAAGAAAATGTAGTGCAGGAACTATCTGCAGAGGTGTGGTCCATGTTAAAGACCTAACAAAGGAGTCTGTGAAGCTCCCAAGGACCAGCAGCAGTGCAGAGCCAGCACCGCCCGTCAGCCTGAAAGGGTGGGAGGAGGGAGTGACAGTGGGAAGCTGACAAGCTGCAGTGTGAAACAGAGGCCACCTCTGTGGCCATAGAGGGAAAAAGCAGCCACCACCAAAACCAGGTCCCAGCTGGGCACGGATGAGGAGGGATATAGATAGTTGATTCTCATTATTCACAGTTTTATTCTTAAAGTCACCGCAAACACTGAATTAGTGAAATATTGAACGATTGCTCCGAGAAGAAATACAGGGTTAGGTTCCTGTGACCCTCTGGTCACATTTTTATCAACGTATTAATACATAACCTTGCTTTATGTGCGTTCCTGTTTAAAGACATATATTTAAATATATACTGTTGATTCATTAACATCAAACTCAACACCAACAGCACTATAACTCCTGACTGAACGAAGCTGATCTAACCCACACATCTCCTTCCCAAGGCACATCCCAGCCTTCGTGTGCTGAGGAGCTATAGACACACAAAAATGTGAAAGCGTGGCACTAACTAGGCCATGCAAAGGACATCTGTATATAGCATGAGAGCATAAAGAGGGAGGTAGAGCATCCTGTGGTTTGACCTCAGCTGGGAACATGTGTCAGGCAATTAAAATTCTTTGTCAATCTATGCCTGTCCCTGAATGAGCATGAAAAACATGAATATTTATTTGGGGTTTACAAGTAATTAGTAAGTAGGCAAGTTGGGATCTGGGAATCATGAAGATTGCCTGTCCTCGTCGTTCATTGGTCAAACCCAACCAGAAGCCATATGTGGTGAAATTCAGACAATGTAATTTGTAGAGGTCAGTCTCTCAAGCAGACATCAGGCCCAAAAGAGTAGAGAAAGGATCTGGAGGGACAAAGTGAGAAATCAACCCACTCTTCCGATTGAATTTCAAATTTGGCTGTTACATTTTTAATTTCCGGAAGATCTTCCGTTCTCTAATTCTTCCCTTCTTTGTGACTTTTATACACAGATGAATATCTTCTCAAATCTCTCTGAGGACCCAACTGAAGTTATTGCTAATGGTAGTATGCTTATGTGCTTTTAATTTTCTTTGGGTCCTTGTATTATCTCGATTTCTTCAGGGGTTTTTTTGTATTTATCAATGTTTCTTTTTCATGTCATGATCTTCCAACAGCTGGTCATACTTTAAAAAGAGGTAGCAGAAAAGGTAATTGGGCATTCCGCATCAAAGACAGGGCCTGTTGAATGGTATACCTCGCTTTAGATCAGGGTTTCTGCACCATAGCACTCTCGATGTTTAGGGCCAAGTAACTCTGTTGTGGGGACTGTGCTGTGTACATTGAAGGATGTGTAACAGGATCCCTGGCCCTTACCCTCTGGCTGCCAGTAGCACCTTCCCTATTTGTGACCACTAGCGATGTCTCCATAACACTGGCAAACTATTAGTAGGAATGTAAATTGGTATGGCCACTACGGAAAACAATATGGAGGATCCTCAAAAAATTAAAAGTAGAACTACTACATGATCCAGCAATCCCACATCTAGATATAGATCTGAAGGAGATGAAAGCACAGTATTGAAGAGGTATCTGCCCTCTCCTGTTCGCTGCAGCATTATTCATGATAGCCAAGATATGGAAACAACCTAAATGTCCATCAACAGAGGAACAGATGTTTAAAATGTGGTATGCATACTTACATAATGGACTACTATTCAGCCATAAAAAGGAAGGAAACCCTGCCATTTGCAACAACATGGATGGACCTTGAGGGCATTATGCTAAGTGAATAAGACAGAAAAATACTGGCTGATATCACTTATATGTGGAACCTATGAACATCAGACTCATAGAAACAGAGAGTAAAATGTTTGCCAGGGACTAAAGGGTGGGGGAAAGGAGGAAATGCTGGTCAAAAGGCACAAACTCTCAGTTATAAGCTGAATAAGTAGCTCCAGGGATCTGGTATACTGTATGGTGACTATAGTAATAATACAGTGTTGTCTGCTTGAAAGTTACTGTGAGCATAGAGCTTTAATGTTCTCACCACAACCACCAATAACAAACTGGTAATTATATGAGGTTGAGGATATACTAACTCACATTGTTTATGAGAATCATTTTGCAGTGTATACATACATCTAATCATAACACTGTACACCTGAAACTTCCACTGTGTTATACATCAATTGCATCTCAATACAGCTGGGAGAAAAAGTGTCTCCAGACATCGCCAAATGTCTACTTGGGGATAAAATTAGCTGCTGGTTGAAAACCATCATCCCGTTATCCCACTTGGGAACTTGTTCAAAATCCAAACATTCAGGTTCCAACAGAGATGTACTGAATTCCCTAAAAATTCTGACAGTGGGAGCCCACTGATCTATTTCAACAACCCTCCAGGCCATTCCTATGCACACAAACACTGGAGAATCCCTACTCTACGGAGAGAAGGTAAAGAGCCCGCCCTTGTGCCAGCATGCCAGGAGACCCCAGGATGCCAGAACGAGAAGGGCCTCGGGCACTAACACTCACAGGTTGCTCCCTTTTCCCCCAAAGCAGTTTGTTCAATTTCTTTAAAGATTATCTCACACTTTTGTTTGTTTGCTCCCTTGATTGTGGGAGAAGGTCTAGGAGGGGTAATCAACCACTCTGGGTAAACCAGTATTTCTCCTCCCTTTTTCATTATCATCTCCTAAGGAGTCCTTGTAGGCATTATTTTTCCTAATCCTTCCCTCCCCACCTTGAAATTTTAATACTCCAGATACGCTGTTTCTCTGTGTATATGCTGTATCCATGTCTGTACTTTATACAGCAAGTTTTTTTCCACCCCCTAGAACCACGTGTATGGACTGGACTTCTTACTGTCAGCCCCCACTTCCTGTTCTCCCCTTCACAGTATTCCAGTCTCCCGGTCAGGAGCCTCCGCTAACCTCCCGCAGGCAGCTCACAGCCCTCTGTGGCTGGCCCTTCCCCGGGGCTCTAGGGTACCACTCCTCCAGTTCACCACCAACCTCCTTCCTGACCTTCGTCATTTCCAAGAAAACTGATGAGGCCTCCCATCTCAGTGCTGCCCTCGGTATCCTCGCTGTTCCGTCAGCTTCCACCTTTCTCATCCCTGTCCTGTCATCTGCAAGTTGCGAGGAAGCAGAATCGCATCCAGGCTAAGGGTCTGGTTCCTGGCACCGGACTGCCTGGGTTTGTATTGTGGGTCTGCCACTTCCTAGCTGTGGGAGAGTGTAGGCCAGTCACTAGCCCGTCTCTGCCTCAGTTCCCTCATTTGTAGTATAGGGATCACGTTCTTACCCCCTGGGATAGTTGGGGAGATTAACGAGTTACTACATGAAAAAGAGCCTAGATTTGCTGTTAAATATGAAGAAGTGAACACGTGTGTTTACTCCCAGCCAAAACCCCACTGAATGGGATTTTTAAAAGAAAAACAGGAGAAACAAAGAGAACTGGGATAAAAATCATCCTGGAGGCTGAGAAGCAGAGAGGATAGCAGAGGACCACCCACATGGCACCACAGAACCCCCAAAGGCTCAGGAATGGGCGGCGTGTTTGCAGGCAGCCTATTCTGACCTACGGATCATGTGCAGAAGCAAGCCCTTCCGGGGGACATTCCCAACCTACCAAAAATAGCACATAACCTTGAATTAAACTTCATAACCGGTCAAGGAGTTTGGAAGGGGAGGCAGAGAGTATGTGATAGCCTCTCTGGGTAATTTCCATTTTCTATAAAATATGAACAAGAGCATCTATTTTTGCAGGACTCTGAAAATCAGAGATAAGATACAGTAAGGGTTTAGTAGACTAGTTTGCTGAGGTTGGGGAAAATCCTAACTCCATGACTTTATTACCCAATTCCCTCATTTGTCAATGCTATTCTTAAAAGACAGCAGCCAGGTGTTATCTGAGAAGCGCCGAATACAGAACCCGGACCCTCACTCGGATTAATGCTGACTGTGATTGTGTGGCCTTCGGAAGCGGCTTCCTCATAGCGGACTTAAGATAAGCTAAAATACCAGGCCTTTGCCCTCTTTCCTTTACTTGGTAAAATTTTTAAATGAAGTGCTAAGCTATTTATCTCTGTTGAATCTCATTTGATTTCCATTCAGCATTTTAGTCAACTGAAGTTATTCTGACTCTTGAGACAACCCTCTAAAATATTAGCTCTTTCTCTGTCTTTATCTCACAGGGCCCCCACCTTCTTTTTCCCACAGGCACCCCCTTTGATAGTCATTTCTTCTATATCTTTATCCAAATCATAAATAGGAATGTTTAGACCAAAGGCCAAGCTTTCTGCCTCTCCACTGGAAACGCACTGCTTGGTGGAAGACGGCTCTTTAGAAAGTTACAATTTCGCTTCATATCTATCATCAGATTCGTCAATCCAGAAAAACCACATGATTAGCACATAGGAAAAGGTAATCCAAAAAGTGGGTGTTTAATTTCAGTGGGTTTTTTTTTTCAATCTTGATAAGTAATTGTAACATTTTTCCAGGTTTGGAAACTTAACGGATCCACACCCCTGAGCATAAAAACATTATGATGGCCCCCCACGTGAATTCAAAGTAAAAATAATACTAAGCCACACACAAAAAAATTATTTTGCAAAATGACACAAAGCATAGAGGAATGAGCTTTTCCCTAGATTTTCCCATTCTAGACGTTAGCAGGGTTTTGGTGCTAGCGACAGCAGCTTTGTTATTGCTGGGTTTGCCGCGGCCACACCAGTGCCCCAAGTACGGGGGCATTTTGTTGTCCAGCACCATTCCTGAGCCCAACTATTCATCAGGAAATGGTTGTTACCTGAAAATTCCTAAAAATACAGAGCTGGAAGGAGCATTTGATTTATCTAATCCGAATTCCCATTATTTAAAAAAATTCCATACACTTTAAAACTCATAAGAAAAAAAAGTTCAGATATAGCATCTGCTTCTTGGCTCCACACTGTCAGGCACCCTTCACTTGTCACTGCATTCTTCCCCCAGCGTTCATCCACATGTCCACGGACTTCACAGCTGAGCAATCCAGTGGGCACAGACCCCATTCCCTAGCCCTGAGGTGATCCTGATTGGTCAATCCCTTCTCCTCGCCAGGGAACGTCTGCTGGTTGGATGGGAGCTGACTGCTGTAGGAAATCTCTCCTACTGGAAAGACTACATTTCCTTGTCCACCGATTGGAGTCAGGTTTTCTATGTCTTGTAGCCAAAATAATCCTGACCAATATAGGTGAGCATTTGAGTTCCATGAAACAGATGAGCTAAGGCTCAGAGAAGTTACTTCCCAAAGCAGAACCAGAGCAGAGCCAAGGCTTAACTTCCCGGCCCCATGCAAGTATTCCAGTTCATTCTATTACCCAGGGCTAATGCTTAAACTGCCCCCCAACAATGCCTGCTTCTTGCGTTCAGCTCACGTTTTACTTATTGAAACCTGAAAGATGCCTAATGCCTAGTTCTGGGGAAGGCACATAAAAAGATGGTGTTCTTGTTCACAACAGAATCATCCCTTCGTGCACTTACCTGGCCTGCCAGTTGGAGCCAGTTTGATCGCATCTGTTACACACGCAGGCAGATGATTAGCGAGTTAGTTACCAGCTGTCGTCTGGAGTTGAGAGGCAGGGTGGACGTCAAGGGCAGTTAAGATTGCCTCTGGCATCAGCTTTACATTCTTTGCCTGAAAGATCCTGTTCACGAGCCCCGCTGGAACCTTCGGTTCCTCTTAGAGCTGGAGGTTATCAGAGCAGGAAGAGAACTCAGAGATCATTCAGTCCAACGACGTCATTTCACAGGTGACAAGAGTGCGCACCCTGATTGACTAGAGCCAGGTGAGAAACCAGTCATGGAGCTGGGCCTCCAGCACAGCTCCCCTGACTCCCGACCCAGGGCATTTCTTGGAGCAATCTGCTGGTTACAACTCCGACTTCTTACTGACTTACGATTCCTAAGTAGAAATGCACTTTGCTTACACCATGGAGATCCTGGTTTGGGTCTGAAGCGTGCTCACTTCTGGGTTCAGCCGTGTCTGGAGGAACCATAAGGCCGGCCCTTCAGAACCTTATTGCACAGGGAGGAGAGGAGGCTTCTAAGAATAAGCCAAACTAAAAAGGGGTCAGACAGTGGCACGTGTTTGATCAGCCACCCTGGGAGCTCAGGTTGTAATGCTATGAGTGGTGGGAGTGTCTATCTCTATATCTCCACCTTTCAATTGCTCTAGGGGATGGTAACATTTTATTTACGAGTAAACCAAGACCTACAGATATTGCCTAACTTTCCCCAAATTACAAGCTGGTAAGACCCAGAGCCAGCCCACCCCACCCTCTGTTGCACAACAACTGCCCACGCTGGTTCCCACCATGCTAAGTGCCCCGAGAAGGCCTGACAGCTGACATTCACCTGTGGCTCTTCTGTGCAGATCATCCTAAGGACCTTCTACACAGCGACTCGTTAAACCCTGGGAGCTCCAGTGTGAGTTTCCCATGGCTGCTAAAGTACCACAAATTGGCTTAAAACAGCAGAAGTGTACTCTGACATTTCAGGAGGCCAGAAGCCTGACATTGAGGTGTCAGCAGGACCACACTCCTCTGAAGGCCTAGGGGGGGCTCTGACCTGCTGCCCCAGCTTCTGGGGGCCCCGGCTGTTTCTGGTCTCTGCCCCATCTCTGCCCCATTTCACACGGCCCTCTTCTTGTGCAGCCTCTGTCTCTCCTTCCTCTTCTTATGAAGACACCAGGTATTAGATTTAGAGCTCATCCTAAATTCATGGGGATTTCATTTCAAGATCCTTAACTAATTACACCTGCAAAGACTTGATTTCCAAGTGAAGTCACATTTTGAGATTCCAGGTAGACATGAATTCCAGGAATATGCTATTTGGAGGTGCCCACTACACTTCCTTATAAGGAAAGTAGTAATTTGTATCCCCATTTTACAGATGAGGGAACTAAGGCTCAGAATAAGTTGCCTACAGTTACACAGATGGTAAATAGCAGAGGTTTGAGCCCAAAGGGTCTTCCTCCAAAGAGGCGCCACATTCTTGAACACAATGCCATGCACCCCCCTAAACGCTGTTGTGTACAGCAACTGTCAGGAATGCATGACTCTGGGACCAGGAAACAATGTCCTAGAGATGTTACTTAGTAAGACAGGGGAACCACAACAGGGCAGCACCATCTGGGGTCTAAAGCAACAGAATGTGAAACAAAAGTTTTCATCAGAGAATAGAGCGCAGCATATCCACCTGGGAGGCCCGAGCATTACAGGCAGGGTGGCTTCAGCGGTGAGGACCTAGGGAGCCTCCTCAGGGTAGCAGGACACAGCACCTGGGACAGCTGCTGGCCTTGGACCACTCAGCAGGTGGCACCACTCGATGACCCATATGAGTGGGGGCCTCCCGGCGACCTTACCACCCATGGACCTGGAATCAGAGGCAGAAAAGCAACCCACAGGCTGCCCGGGGGCAGGCCCCTAACATCAGACCCTCACGTGGCACTTAGGTGTTTCAGGTGCTGTGCTGAACACTTGGCATAAGTCGGCTCATGTGAGCAGCATAGCAACGCTATGGCAAATGAGGAAACTGAGGCACAGAGAATCTCATAGCTTGGTCAAATCCAGGCAGTCTGGCTCTGGAATCCCCAGTGTCACAAAAAGGCCTGTGATGGGAAGCACAGAAGAGACAGCCTGAGAACTGTCCGTCCCAGTTGGGCATGCAGAGACAGCTGGGGGGGAGCCAGAGGGTCCCACAGTAATGGGTGGGAGACCAGCAAGCACTTTTCTTTTTTTTTTATTTTGCTATTAATGAGACCCCATTTTTACCCCTAGGCCTGAGAAATACTGTCTATACTTCAACCAGAAGAAATTTAAAACTGAACATTATGTAACTGGATCTCCCTGGTTGAAACCTACTAGACACTACCTCTCACTCCCACAATTATTTCAACATTTTAGAAAAGCATGGACACCTTAATCATTAGACACTCCATGGCACCAGGAAACTTGTTCTGAAATTGTTAACTCTCCTACAACCTAGTTCTTTGTGCCTGTAGAATTCCTGCTCGAAACTGTATCTTGTTAATAAGGAAGGTTTGTTTATTTGTACAATGATAGTTCTTTCTGCTTCTACGTGAAGAGCAACATTCTCAACGTCTCTACCGAACTTTGAATTACAAAGGAAAAGTACGTTTCAGCATTCAGCCGCTAGATGGCAAACTCCCACAGGTTCAGGCACAGACATCTATGTTGAACAAATAAATTACCATCAACAAGAACATTTCAAAAAAAAATGCTCAAAATCAAATACTATCTTCATAGGTAATCAAGAAAGTATTTGTGTAAGTGACAGATTCCTTGGAAAGAAAATGATAGGATAAAACTACAAGCCAGTCCTATTCCCAACCCCTGCCCCCTAATGATAAATACAATTAGTGGGACCCAAGAGGATTGATAGTGAGAAGGAAATAGTCTATCTGTGTGCTCCCAGGTGAGCCTTAAGTGTCAGCTTCTTGGGGTGGAGAGAGAGGCCGCTCTGGGATGCGTCCGCAGCTCCGACCAACGTGACATCCTCTCATTCACAGAAACCGGCAGCCCGGCTACCTTCCACTATGTTTGCAAAGTTTAGCACAATGGCTGGCACACAGCAGATGCTCAGTGATGGTAGGTGGCATTATTACTTGTGTGTCCGTGGCAAGAGACTTCATCTCTCAGAACCTTAGCTACCACCCTTCTAACTGGACCCAACAGCCAGCTCCCAGGTTTGCTACAGCATTAAATTAGAAGACACACGTGACTCAGCTCCAGGCCTGGCACGTGTCTACCCATCAAGGCTGGACCATGAGAAGAGATGAGGCAAGCACACCTTATGAGAGATCGTGCAGTACACTGTATTCACTTCCCAGTCTGCAACAGCAAATTTCCACAAACACGGTGACTTAAAGGAACAGAAACTCATTCTTTCACAGCTCTGGCGATAGGAAGTCCAAAGTTAAGGTGTTGGCAGGGCCACACTTCCTCCAAAAGATCTAGGGGAGAATCTTTCCTGGCATCTTCCAGTTTCTGACGGTTCCTGGCAATTCTTGACTTGTGACAGCATCTCTCCAACCCCAGCCTCATCGTCTCACAGCTCTCCTCATCTCTCTGTGTGTCTCTACTCTTTGGGTCTTCCTTCCTGATGACACCTGTCATTGGATTTAAAGCTAAATCAAGATCCTTAGCTAAACTGCATTTGCAAAAATCCTATTGCCAAATAAGGTTACATTCACCAGTGGAAGGTGGTTAGGACTTTGGCATATATTTTAGGGGGGCTACTAAACCCGCTACATGCATCCTTTGATACCTATTACTTGAAGAAATTTGGGAAAGCTTAAGCCCTCCACATTTGCCGTCCATAGTGTCTAAGACTTAGTCATAGGCCACAGTGAAGTCAGGAAGCCTCAGACCCCTGCCCCACCAGGGTCTCTGGCCTACATATGGGCTGCATTCCAAAGCAGTGTTTGAAATGCAAAGCACACTTTCCCAAAGAAACAGTCATAAATGAGGTTAAGTTCTCAGGCACATCAACCTACAAAAAGCTTATAGGACCTACACTACAGATAAAACTGAGTACATGTGAATTTCAAAATCATATTGAATATCATCAGAAGTCTAATAATTAAAGATTAACTATGACAAAATTTAAATAGGAATTGTAAATTTTGCATCCTCAATACTAGTCCATATTTACTTAAGAGGAGGACACGGAGGCAATTGAATTTTTGATGGAGATTGTAAAGAACCTCAAAAGATGAGGTTATGATTCTTTGTCCAATTTAAATTCCTATTTTATGAATTTCCTTTTCCTAATGTTCCTGTATAATAAATCAGTGGCACTCTTACACCTTTAAGCTAATTATGAATCAGGTTGGTAGAAGGAGACAAAGAGAGATTTTCCTGAAACAACTCATTAACTCCCTTCTTCCGAACGTTTGTCTATAAATATTCTTAAACTTTATGCATAGACAGTAACATTGCTTGATCATAATGACAGTTTCATTTCTTCCTTTATGATTCTTGTATGTTTCACTTCTTTTTCCTGATTTACTGTTCTTGGTTGACCCTTCAGTACAATGTTAAACAGAAATAATGATAGTGAATATCCTTCTCTTGATTCTGATTTTAAAGGAGATATTTTTAATATTATGCCACTAACTATTAAGTTTACTGTATAATTTTGTTTGTCATTGCCTTTTATCAAAATAAAGAAGTTTGCTTAAAAGCCAAGAAGGCTAAGAGTTTCGTTTTTGTTTTTGTTTTTTAATCATAAGACACTGAACTTTTAATTTTTTGAGAAAGTTATAAATTTATGTACAGTTGGAAGATATAAGAGAAATTCTGTCTACCCTTCACTGGGCTTTCCCTTCCATGGTATATTCTTGCATAAAAACCAGCAAATTGACATTCATACAATCCCTTGATCATGCAGCTCATTTTTTTTTCCTTAAGGAAATGAATATAACTCTGATACCAACACCTGACAAAGAGATTACAAGAAAATAAAATTATAGACCAATATCCTTCATGAACACAGTTGCAATATTCTGCATATGTTTGGATTCAGCAATTCTTCCTTGAGGAGTTTATCCTAAGGATACCCTCTCAGAGCTGTACAAAGACTTAGATACAGAGATATCCATCACAGCATTATTATTTTGTTGGGGGTTTTTTTTGTTCTAAGTTGTTTTAATTAAACTTTTTTTATTTTGAGGTAACTATAGATCCACATGCAATTGTAAGAAGTGATGAAAGATGTCATGAACCCTTGACCCAGTTTCCCCCAAAAGTAACTTCTTGCAAAGCTCTCCTACAACATCATCACAACCGGGATATTGACACTGATACAATGAAATTAGTTTAGGATATGCAGATTGAAAAGGGACCCAAATTAGAGAGAATGTTTTCACTCAAGACTACCTTCTGTCCTGCAGTTAATACCAAGTCAAGGAGCATCTCACCCCCAAACCCAGAGGGAGCAAGGAATAAAGTCTCCACCCTTCCATTGTCTCAGCTTTGGAAAGGATTTCTTCTTGTTTATTCAGCATTTGGACATACTATTTAAATGTCTTCATAATACATTATCAGTTTATTTTCTGACCAAGAAAAACACACGTTAGGCAAGAGTCAAATTCGGTCCCCAAGGCATTGCTGCCACTCTTGACTTGTAGCCTTCCAGAGGCTATCTTAGCTCAGTATTAGAGAGAGTGCCATGTCAGTCCTAGAGTGATGGACACAGGTGTTGCAATACACCGAGTATGTCTTGCAGAATCGCCACTTGAGCTGACAACCTGAATGAGAGGAACAGAATATGTTTCTGTGATTGTGTATGCTTGAAAGAAAGTTTTGTCCTAGCCCTCATTTTAAAACCCACTCAGTGCCTTCCCCCTTGAAAGACAGTAGACTTCAGCGGGGAAAAGCAGCATCTTGTCATCTCTGCCTGTATCTTCTCCCAACTTGCTGGGATGTGTGCTGAGTAGCGTAGGGTCACATTGATGATATCATCCGATTTTTAAAAATTTCTCCCTTCCATGCCAAAGATCAGAGGCCCATCCCTGACCACCAGCCGGGTTGTACTGTGGCACAGTACTTTCGAGCACACGGAGCCAGTCTTCATCAGCACTGTTCCATCACACTGTCTGTTATCATGGTAACGGATAACCAGTAACACAATTTTTAAAACCTCTTCTTCTATAGCTTGAGTTTTCAATGATAAGCAAAACAATTCGTCACTGAATTCGTTCTGCATCTGTTTCAAGAACTTTCTCATACTTGATAGGCATCGTTTGTCCAGATATAAAGCAAAAGCACTGCTGTGCTCCTTCATATCTTGTGCCACCTAAGTTAGGTGACATCCTACAGAGTCAGCCAAGGCAGGAATTCAGCCAATAGCTGTTCCGCTTTCTCCCGGAGCCCGGTGCTTTGTGGCTCTCATTTTTGTAACTGATTCAACAAGCTCTTCTGTAACCGTGTGATGCACAGCATTCCAGCGGTGGGGAGGGCACCTTTGGGTGAGGGCTATGTAAGTTTTTGTCTCATCTCCACTTCGAGTAATGAAATTTATTTATTTCATGCTGGAAGGCATTCATTTGTCCTGTAGCGGAGTGAGGGTGGTGAAAATAAAAAACTGGGTTTATCAGGTGGTCGCTGTGTTTTGTCAGAAAACGATATGAACAAATTAACAGCCTTACGTTACTACTTAAAAAGTTTTGAAAGAAAATAACCCAGGAGGAGGTTGCCCATAAAGATCCAATAAAATCGAGTGCTCTGGCATCTATTACTGTACTGCCCACCTGCAATTCTGTCGTGGGCCAATTCTGAGAATCTTCCCACTCCCAGGTACATTTTTCCCTGTTCACACAGCTCTGCGTTCTGTATTTGCACATTTACTATTCGTGCTTATGTTGTTCTTCTGGGTTATAATATTTACATTTCTATTTAATCCCTTTTGAATAATTGATCCATTTTTGTGCAGGGAGCATATGACATGACCTAACAGTGCTTTTGAAAAATGCAAATTTAACAATTACAAATTATGTGGAAATGTATTGGAGACAGACTGCCCCCAGGTAAGTAACGCTAACCTCATGACCTGACCAACAGATTCCCTGCATCGTACGTGCTGCCCATAAATTCAGTTCCTCCTCTGTAAATAGGCAAAGTCACAGAGGATTAGAAAGACTCAGAAAGGGCCTGTCTGCACATAGAAAATTACCAGTAAACGTGGTTGCATTTGTAGTGAAAGTAGCACACACAAACTGAAAAGCCTAGATGTCCCTTAACAACTTTTTCTAGAACCAGCAGAGGTAAAAGAGTAGGCGAGGAGAATGACCACCCCAAGGGCCTGGCCCAGCGGCCGCCACCGAGAAGGCCACCGCCCTGCAGAGCGAAGGACTTCAGTCTGGTGAGTTCCCAGACCCTGCAGAGCAGAACTTCACATGCTTTCAAGTGGCTGCAATCAGAGAAGAAATGCTCCCAAATGAATATGAAAGACATGGCAAGGACAGGTAAGGGGTTTCAACTGCAGTGAAGCGAACTCATGTCATGCAAGCAAACAACTATTCAGGGCAATTTCCACGAAGAAAAGGATCAGAAATTCCACCGTCAGGACTAGGCACTCACCTTGTGCCCAAAATTTAAAGGTGGGGCGGGGTTGGGGGAGGGGGGAAAAAACTCATCAATAGAGATAACAAATAACATTGCAGTGCCAAAGAAGTCCACAATGAACAAACGCCAAAATTTTAAATGAACACAGGACCAGTATTAATGATTTTTCCTTTTGCTTCAGGCTCAAATATGCCTGAGCAGGCACGGACTCTAAGTGTTCCAAGCAGGCATCTGGGTATCTGCCACGTCCCGTCTCCCTGGCTGACTGTGTCAGGCACCCACCCCTGCTCAGCTGGCTCTTGCGGATTCTCCACAGGAGGCAGCCGCTGTTTTCTTTGTGTTGAGCCCCAGCCCACACCCAGAGGTTCCCTCTCCTGTTACTAAAATGCAGGTGTTTTCTCCTCCCGCTGATCTACTACATCAAAACCTCTGTACAGGTGAGGCGCCTCCCCGTGTGGCTCATACGCAAGTCAGAAGCCGAAAGTTGCTCCTAGAGCCCGCTGTTCCTTCGGCCTTCCTAGCATGGGTACCGGGAAATTCCTTTTTCCCTTAGTCAATTGAGAAATGGGATTTTCCAACAGGCACATGAACTAGAAGACAAAGGGGGAAAGGAAAAGCTTTGAATGACTCTGCAAAAGCACAGAACGGATGACTGCAGAGCAAAAAAATATTTCTCCTCCACAGAAAGTTCCCGTTGCGTCAAAGACAAGAGTGTCCCCGACCGCTCAGCTCCTTGGTTCTTCCCGCCCTGCCCCCAATCTTTTAAGAGAAGAGTCTGCAGAGGCGGCCTACAGAAGTACTCTCGGTGGCCAAATAAGTTTGGGGAACACTACATTGTCAAATAGGAACCGAAAAATCTGGAGATTAACAGCACACAGTATGACCCACAAGCCACCAGAGGAGACCCTACAGGGTGGAAACAGCTGTTGGCACATAAAAGAAGCCGAGACTGATAAGAAAGAAACAAATCCTACCATTTACAACAACATGGGTGGAGCTAGAGGGTGTTATGCTCAGTGAAATAAACCAGGCAGAGAAAGACAAGCACCAAGTGATTTCCCTCATTTGAGCAAAACTGAAGGAACAAAACAAAACAGCAGCAGACCCACAGACTCCAAGAAGGAACTGGCGGTTACCAAAGGGGAGGGACGGAGAAGGGAAATGAAGGGCATAATGATTGGCACACAGGGTGGGGGGGGCACGGGGAAGGCAGGGCGGCACAGAGAAGACAAGTAGGGACTCTGTGGCATCTTACTACAGAGGGACAGTGACTGCAGTGGAGTATAGATGGGACTTGATAATTTGGTGGATGTAGTATCCACATTGTTTTTCATGTGAAAGCTTCATAAGAGCATGTATAAATGAAACCTTAATAAAAAAAATAAGTTCAGCAAAATTTTAAAAAATTTTTAATTAAAAAAAAAGGAAGCCGAGACTGGCTGAGAGAAGGAAGCAGGGAGGACGTGTATGCATGGTATTAGATCAGAGAGAGCCTGACTTTCCCTTTTCAATGTGCAAAGATTGGGTGTGTGAGACAAGCTGCCGTGATATGTGGGGATCCCGTCATTCTGAATATGATGCAACCAACAGCCCTGCTGTGAATGCGCGGCAGCAAGAGAAGGAGGGAAAGGAACGGGGGAAGCAGGACCGGGTTCCCCACACGCTGCCTCGTGGCTAGCAGACCCCGAGCACCATAATTGTCATATTCAAGAAGCGTCACGAGGCAGGGCAGTGATGTGTGAGCAGAGCCCAGAGCCCGAGGCTCTGGCAATAACTGAAGTGCAAAAGATGCAGAGCGAGTGCCCGATGCTACAGGATGCAAGGGTGCAGACACCCTGACGGCAGGGCAAGCCAGAGGAAGTCAAACGTGGGTGGGGTCTAGAACGAGGACCTCGCCGCCCTAGGCCTACCAGGGGCCCCCGGAAGGCGGAGTGCAGGCGCAGGCGCCACTTTTCACAAGGCATTTCCACTACTTGGAAGGTTCTTTCAGGAGCATACCCAGAAGGGTGGGATGATGTGACAATAACACAACGAAAGGGGAAATGATTGAAGCGGGTATTTCAGAAGGGGCAGAATCCAAGTGATGCTGGGTTCTTGTTCTCAGGGTCGAAGTTCTCGCAAAGACTCAAGGTGGAGAGCAAGGGAGAGGACAGAGCTCCCGGCTCACGCCAGGAGGGTACAAGAGACTCCCGAGGTGGTGCATTGTCTAGGGGTTTTAGAGGCAGTTGAGAGACAAAGGGCTTAGGGATGGACACCTGCTAAGTGGTCCCAAAATGTTTATCTTTGAAGAGACATTGTTTTTTATCAGTCTTCCTGGTTATTTACAAGAAATTTACTGATTTCCCCCCAGGATAGCAGCTTCCTGGTCTGGGAGCGTATCACTTAAGACTGCCTGCTTTGCTCCCAAGGTGGGCTGAGTTATTGTCTGTTAAAGAATAGTTAAACTTACTTTTAAACTATTGGTTTTTAAATGCAACCTTATTTTCAAGATGGAATCCTTCCTGTTTTTACTCTGTTGTTTTGGGCTTTGCTTGCTACATTGCCAGGTTGCAAATCATTTGTTTAGGGCTGGAGGAAGAAAAGCAGCACCTGGGTAAAGTCAGAACAATAAGCTGAGCCCCCCAGCAGGCCAGAGCAAGTCCCGCAATGGATTATCTTGCTTTGTTTTTTCCAGAGGCCGTCACCCTACTCCGTCTGAGCCCACTGTCCCTGTCTCACAAGGAGTTAGCTTTTTTCTGTTTGTCTGCCAGGGAATGAAAGATAAGCAAGTTCAGAGGTCATTTCTTACTTCCTATTGGCAAGAACTGTACATTTCCTTTTAATATATGTTTATAATTATGAAAGCAATGAATGTTTATTATAGGAAGTTTGGAAATACACTACATTTAGTAATAAAAACCTACCACCCAGATGCAACCATGAGCATTCCCTTCCAGTCGGTGTCTCTGTGCACGCCCACCCACGCTCCTGACATCCTGCTCTGGAAACATCACGAGAGAGTTCAGTCTTCAGTTTGGTATTTTCTGTCACTCATTTACTTTCCTTCATAATTTTCAGTTATCACTTCTTTGCAATAGGAAACATGAAGACAATATCATGATGTTTTTTGTTATACTTTCTCCCAGTATTGGAAGGCTAACAGACCAGTATTGATGCGGAACTGAAGTACTCCCTCTGAGACACATCCAGAGGCCGTTTCTAATTGCTGTCTCTGACATACTTTACTTATTGTGCCTTCCCAAAATTCTCTGACAAATTAACTGGGAAACTCCACTATAAAACAATCGTTCTCGTTTCTGAGCCTTTCGACGCTGGCCAATTGTGTCCTGATGTATCGCTGTAATTAAGCGTTTTGACAGGAAGGAGACTTGTTTATGTTGCCAGCCAATGTGCCCCTGCTGGGCTTCGTACCCTGAGCTGAACAGAGAGGCCAGACAGAAGTGGGGAAATCTGCGGCACATGTGACCTGTAATCTCTCTTCCAGATCTAGACCTAACTCATCATTTTGACCTTGCCTGTACTTGCTCTGTGACATCAACAGTGCAGATTCAGAATACAGTGCGCTAACAGTGTTTTAAAAGGCAGCTGTGTTGGAAATTGTCCTGTGTTTCCAGCCTTCATGGACAGTCGGACCATCCGTCTGGTCAACCAAGCTGCACAGCGTGGAGCAGTCTTCATCTCCCTCTCCCATCCATACTCAGTCCATCACGTGTGCTCTCAGTCCCACCTCAGAAAAGTGTCTGGGCAAAACCTGTCTCTCTCCATCTCCAGGAACACTGTCCATACTCTGGGCCCTCTTTTTTCTGGGCTCTTGGACTGTTTTCCTGATCTGGGTTAGATTCTTTTGCCTAACTTGAGTCAAGCCCTCTTTAACTCAGTTTTTAATCTGCTGCCCTCGTTATTTTTCTAAATCATTTATCTGATGATCCTTTCCTAAAATAGCCCACTGATTTCCTAAAATAGACCCTAATCACCTGTAACAGTATTTCCCAGAATGAGGTCTGGAGAACACTAGCACCGCCGAATCTCTAATGGGTGTTACTGGAAGTAAGGGTTGTACGCGGCCAACTGACTTGGGAATGCCCAGTTAAATGATGTGTTTATTCTTCACTGTAAAACTTGCCAGAGCTTTTAAAGTGCTTGTGCTTCATGAAAACTAAATCCTCATTCCTTATATGACAGAAAGATCTCTTCAAGATCTGGCCCCAAACCTCCCTTTCTAGCCATGAGGCCATAAATTAGGAAACAAACAACAAGCAGGTGGTTCCCGTCCTCTGTCTGGCCCATTTTCAAACACGGTAATGGGGATCCTTTCTCGTAAGTTCTTGTCTTTTGGGTAGGGAAGCAATTAGTAAGTGACTGCCTCCTGGTGAAATGAAAATGGTTTCAGCCTTCCACATGAAAGCAACATGATCCTTACGTTTGGGAAGGCTTAGAAAATGGAAAACTCGAGCTTGGCAAACTGGTCTCTGAAGAGGGCTGCCATAGGGCAGGTGGCTAAGGTGGCAGCAGTCACAGTGTGGACACTGGCTTCCCTGACTCGAACAAGCCATCAGGAACCAACGAGGGTTTTCCTGTTGTACCAAGTCCAGAAAACCTGCCACCAGTGTTATCTGTCTGAACCTGGTTCAGCTGTTCCTGCAGGCCATCTGCTTCCAGTCTATCAAGGAAGTGGTTCCTCCTGGATTGGACACCCTCTTTCCACCACACCAGACCACCCCAACTTCTACTGACATCTCAGCAGGGCTGATTCCAAATGACATAAAAATCTCTTTGAAAGCCCACATGAGAGACAGCTCACTTCTCCCTTCATGGAGAACAAGGCTGGGTGAAACAGGGCGTGGAACAGCCCTGATTCTATCAGTCTCCTCTTGGAACCTTCAGGGCTCTCTGTGGTCTGACCAAGATGACTCTCAGCCCAGCAGCAGCGATCTCCATGAGGCCCACCCCTCAACCTCTTCCCTCTAACTATCGGGTGGCATGGTCATTAAGGTGAACACTGGATCCTGACTCTCTGACTCAAACCCTGCCTCCATCACTGCTACCAAGGGACCCTAATCTCTGTGGGATTTCCCTGGCTTCTGTGTCTGTAAATGGGACAGAATGGTAGTAATAATGCCCAACTCCCAGGATTGTCTTGAGAATTGAGATAATGCATACAAAGTGCTTAGCACAGGGCTCATTCGTCACATAATAAGTATTCAATAAATAGGGGCTGGCAAGCTCCGGCCTGGGAGCAAATCCAGCCCATGGCCTGTTTTTGTAACTCAGTCACACCCATATCGGCTATGACTGCTTTCATGGTAAAACAGCAGACTTGAGTACTTGCAATGGACACCATGTTTCCACAAAGTTTAAAATACTTACTATCTGGTCATTTTCCAACCCCTGCAACAAATGCTACCTTATTATTATTTTATTCCACTCACCATTCCTTGGGTGAGCCCTGTAATTTCCTCTTTGGAGTTAAAACATTCCCTTTACGTCAAATGTCCTTTCTACCCACCTGGATGTGTAAACACCTAACACAATCCCTGACTCAGGTGATGCTCAGCGAATGTTTCCTCACTCTCTTCCCAGATCTGAAATACTATGATTCTAAAGCTCTGTTAAGTTTCTATTTCTATTACAACTAAAGGTGATATCTTCTTTGCATCAATTCCATAACACTTAATTCATGCAAAGTTATGACATGTTTTACACACAGCTTCATGTGTCCCTGTTCCTTTTATTTTTTCAATAGGACCTCAATAAACACCTGTTGAATGAATGACAGTCACACTACATGATAATGTAAGTCCCCATGCCCTTGGACATGCTGTCCTCTGCCCTTTAGGATCCAGCTCAAGTATCACCTTCCCCAGGAAGCCATCCCTGAACCCACAGTTGGAAGCGCCCCATCGATCTCAGCTCAGCACCACAAAGACCCAATCTGATCAGGACTGAAAGTCCACAGCAGACACTGCAGAAATGGTGCAGAATGTCTTATTACTCTCCTGGGATACCCATCACACAGCAGTAAATGCACCATATGGGCCCTAAACCCACTTGGTGTCCCACCTCCTCCTCCCTGTCCTGCTGCTGCTGCTCTTTATTTTCTTAATTGTGAAATAACATCATTGAGTAATTATATATACATATATATGTAGTTCAAATAAGATATGGTTACCTTATAATTTATATAGTAAAGCCAACACCTATGCAGCCGCTATGAAGCTTACACAATGGACCCTTATCAATGACTGACACCCTCTGTGTGCCTGTCACCAGCACACCCCCTCTCTCTCCAGTTCCACCATGGATGGTCACTATCCTAAGTTTCATGCTCCTTATTTTCTGACTTTTCTTCCAGTCCTGCCCTATATGGGCATATCTCTTAACAACGTATAACATTATTGATTGTTCCTCTCATCCAACTTCATATACAAGAAATCATACTGGCTGCATTCTTATATATCTTGCTTTTTCATTTGTTTTCACTCTGTTTTTAAATTTTACCAGTATTGCTACATGGAACAGTACTTACTGTGTTTTCAGTGGTACATAGTATTCCATTGCAAGAGCATACTAAAATTTACTTATCCAATCTGCTGTTGATGGATATATTGGATCTTTTGAATTTTTACTGTTATAATTAATGATCCTAGACATGCTCATGGCATTACATTCCTTGTACTGTTATTGCTGAGTTGCAGGAATGTTCAACTGTCCTAATTAATGGTAACTTATTTTCTGATACAATTATTCCAGTTTAGACTCCAACAGCATTGTATGAGAGCTTTCCTGGCATCATAGCTTCACCAACACTTGGTGTTGTTTTATTTTCTCTTTTGCCAATTAAATGAGTATAATATATTTATATCTTGTAGTGGTTTCAACTTTACATTGCCCTACTTGCTGCTGAGGGTAACTACTTTTCTTAAGTTTATTGGCCATTTATGTTTTCTCTTCTGTGAAATGTTTTTCATGTCTTTTGCTCATTTTCCTGGGTCTGTCTCTTAGTGATTGATGTTTTTCATTGACTTCCTATCATCTTTTTATTACTAATTTTTAGGAGGTTTTCTTGTGTACTCTGGATTCTAATCTTTTGTCTATTATATGTGTTGCAAAGAATGTCTCTAGAACTCTCAGAGGGTCCCTATTTGGGGCGCCCCTTAGATTCACCCCCAGAACCTAATCTAGTGACTTAGCTCAGAGTTTCAGAGTCTCACGAGCTGAGAATGCTCCTTCAATCCCAATCTCATTCTTCTTACTGGCCAGTATGGATCATAGAAGGCCTGTGACAATTCCATACATGACAATGATCACCAAAAACTAGAATTTTAAGGCTCCAGGCAGTGTTTGGGACATGTTGGCTTAACTAAGGCATCCTCTGAATCATACACCAGGGTCCACTCGTCCCTTCTTCAGTGATAGTTCCCAGCATCCTGGGTGTGAACAGTTCCCAGGGTCTCCTTCCCCTCCGTTCTGCTCCGGAGTCCGTTGATCCGTCATTGGAGAGCCGAGGAGGCTGACTGCTCTCGAGCTGGTTTCAGCTCAGCAGTAGCGTTTGGCTGACAATGAACAGCCTCCCCAAGAAAGGACTCAGCTGAGCACCCCTGCAGCTGGCCAGGCTCTGTCCAGGCCCAGCTGGTCTGAGAAACTGCCCTTCTGTGTGCCTGGAGAAAGCAGGCCAGTGTTGAGGTCTGCAGCCAGCTCCCTCTAGGCTCTCTTCTAACGGGCTGCGAGGCAGGACACATCAGCTTTCCTTGTTCCCTGAAGAGGCTTCATCACAATGCAGCAGAATAGAGCCCATCAACAGCCCTGCAGTGTGCAGGTGACAGAGGACTTGAGACCCTCCACGTCACGATGTTTCCCTCCGCCAAACAGAATAACATGGAAATAGAGTCTTAACGTGTGTTCTTCAGAAGATAAATATGTAAAATGTGTAAACTAGTTTTACTTTACCCTTGATTTTCAGTAAGTCTTCTAGATCTGAGAAAGTTCCCCAAGTAAAAATCAAAACTTGATTCTGTTGGTATAGTTGAAAACATGCTTCTTCCCTGGCTGAGCTGTTCAACACTTCTGGAGGTGCAGGCCCAGCACCCTCACTGCTGTGAAGTTGAAGCCCTCCTTCTGGAGACGCACTCATTTCTCCACTAGGACTATGCTATCTATGCTGATTCCCAGGAGGCCGACTACAGAGAGATAATGAGCAGCACGAAAACGTATTTTCAGTTATTGATTTAAACTTCCTTTCCTGGGAAAGGCAGAAAAGAGCATCAGAGTTGCCTTCATTTATGAAATCACCTGAATCGAGGTGCGCTTTGCCAATAAAATAACACAAATGAGGAGAAGGGGAGACAGTGCTTAAAACTAAGTAAACCCACACTCCTGCAGAGTTGATGAAGCCAGACCTTCTTCTTGGAAAGAAGTGATATGCTTCTAATAGTACTAAAAACCAGAGCAAGTAAACTCTGAGCTCAATGCACAAGAATGTTTGCCCCCTTTCCTGGCTTCTCTGTACCGCACGGCTTAAAATGATCCTGACATGTTGGAAAGGCCATGAGAACACTGAACAGAAGAAAATGAAGTGGGTACAAATCACCTGGAGCCTATAAGAATGAGCCTATAAAAGCTCTTCTGGCAGGTGGGGCAAGCCTTTCAGGGATTCCTAACTAGTGGGAGGAGAAAAGAGAGAGGGAGAGAAAGAGAGGGACAGAGAGGGGAGAGGGACAGAGAGGGGAAGTGGGAACTAGCTGTGGGTCAGCGAACTACTGAGCCTCGCACAGCAACAGGAAAATAACCTGTCACTGAGCCTATTGACGCTGTCTCTTAAACATTCCTCCGATGTGCAGCTTCGTTCTGACACTCCTGTCCAGATCAAAACGCCTCCCAGACAGATTCCCTGCCTCCATCTCTCCCCTGCAACCAGTCACCCAAACACCTCCAAAATGCAGGGCAGGTCAGAACAGCTCCCTGGTGCCTGTGGCGCAGCCTCAGATGTGCTCTGCACGGTCCTGTATGGCCAGACCCTGCCTCCTCCAGCCCAGTGTCCCCCACGTGTTCTGCAGATTACCGATGCTAATGGATAGCAGGCACACCCACCCAAATGGTTTCTTGCTTAAATAAGGGGAGGAAAAGCTGGATTCAACAGTCAAACAGCAGGATTTATCAGAGCCTTTTAAAGGCTAATAAGTATTGTGAATTTCCAAGAGAGTCTAGAAAACACTGTGGTGCTCCAGCCAAATCCCCACCTCGGGGTGGATGCCCCATCCCCCAGCCTCTGGGACTAGGGCCGCCAACCACGCGCAGCTCTGCCCTTCAGAGAATGGCCCTCTCAGCCTTGCCCACAGATATGTGTCCTCCCCACAGGCTGGCCCCTGGGGGACATAAAGGCTCTGCCCTCCTGCCTCATTGGAACCACTCTGAATGGCCATGCCAGCCCCAGAGCTCTCTGTAGCCTACCAACCACACAGGGGTCAGCAGGAGGGAGAGAATGCTCCTCCCAGAACTCCAGCTCCAGGAAGCTGACGACCAGGGGCCCCAGGTGCTATGTTTTGAAACCCATTCAGGTTTGAGGCCATCCAGCCCTGGTTAATCTCCTGCTCCCACCCAACCTCCCCCAGCTCCAGTGATAACTGGGTAAATGTTCACCACCCACGTGAGCTTATTATAAATGGTGCTATATGCACCATGCATAACACACAACTCACAATAAAATACACAACATCGTCTTCTGTAAGTGCCAAGTAGCCGCTGAGGCTCACAGAATGCTTCTGATGATTTTTGCTGATCTGCGTCTGTCATTGGCCTAAGGTCACAGCGATTATCAAGAACAGCTCCAACATGCATGTAGGCTCACCCTTTGTTTAGATGAATGAACAGGGGAACAGTAGATTAACAAAAATTCAGTATCAGAACTTCACTTACTAGTAACTAACAAGCAAATTCTTTGTTGAATCTGATCAGGGTTTTCCAATACTGGAAGAATATTTCTTCGATTTTTGTGCTATGTGTGAAATAGCTACAGACATGACACACTTTTAGGTTTAATTCCCATTATTCACATTTTCTCCATCACTGCTTTCAGCCCGACAGCCAACAAAACAATATCAAGTCTTGATTGGCAACATTTGTCAATTTTCATGGTGCAAATAGTCACCGTGGCTGATTTCAGGCTGCCAGAATTTGGTCACAGTGCAGAGCTGGGCAGAGACGTGCACAAGGCCACTGTGATGCGATATGTCCGCCAAACAGCTGCTGTAGACATAAATGGCCTCAAGAGCAAATAATAGTAATTTGCAGTAAAATAATTAGCAAATGATGACTTTTACTCACAACCAAAAATGTAATGGGGAAACTGAAGCATTGAGCTTTACGGACTCTCCCAAGCCTGTATGACCGTCTCACACTGAATGGGATTTGGGACCCACATCCTCTGATTTTTAGACCAGACCTTTTGAGTGCCTTTTCACACTGAGGATTATTGATGACCTGACCACCATCTGGAGCCCAGCTGGTGCTGACAATGACATTTCCCATCATGGTGAAAAAACCTGTAATGTGCTTGTAGGTCTGGACCTGGAAAGATACTTTCAGAAAAGTACTTAAATTTCCACTATAATGGTGACTATTTATTCTCCATCACTTTCTTTAAAAATAACCCAAACCAGGTAAAAGTACAGATGTACAATATTTCTCTGAGTGCTGTGCCATTTTGATGAAAGCTGACAGATTAAAATTCTTAACAAATAGGCCCACCGTGGAATGTTAACGTACACTTTCAGGCAATTTTTCAGAGCAACGGCTTCAATTTATTCCTGTTGCCATAGCAACAAGAGGAATCACTCTATTATTTTCATTGTAGCATTTCCAATTATTTTTCTCTCACAATTTAGACCACAGAAAAAAATGGTGTTGGCCACAAAATAAACCATAAACTCAGTATCTCTTCCCGGGGCTAAAGGTCGCTCCCCGGTAGCTAACACACTTTGGCCATTTGGAATCTCATAGTAACATCTCCAGATCTTTAAAGGAAAAACAGGTTCATTTAAAATCTTCACTTTACCCCTTGTGGGTTGAGAGGAGCAGAGGAAGACATTTTACCAATCACGTAAACTAAGAAAATGTAAAACTTCCAGAGAGCTTTCTTTTTGGGAATGAACGTGATTACTTTAAACCTCAATGATTATGGACGCTCAGTGACGAAGCAACACTGTGGTCTGTGCCCCGGGTTTATCAGGCGCGGGGTCCTGGGGGTGAGATGACATGGCACCTATAGAGCCCTGAGATCAGAGCATCAAGCAGGATACGTGGGAAGAAGGACAACATAACAGAGCAGCACCAGCTTCACCAAACAGTAGCATTTGGCCCCATAAGAAGAAAGTACTTGCTGAGCACCCAAGATAAATCCATTCCTCCCGCAGAAATGAGCACTACCGATTTTGCTCTAGTTGTACCAGCACGCACAGCCCTCACAGCTTTGGACATAAAAGAATGGCGGTTTTATTCTTACGCACTGGGTTTCAGGAGCCAGCCTCCTGCAGTCTCTGATGCTCCTCGCTCCTGCCTCATCTCAGATCACCTCAAGGGGCAGCCTGACCCCACACTCCCGTCGGCCTCCTCCTCAAGTCGCTGATCTGCTTTCCTTCCTAACAGTCTTTGCCTTTTCCAGACGCCACATAAGTGGAATTAGGGGGCCCTTTGGGTCTGTCTGCTTTTCTTCAGCTAAACGCGTATGAGATTCTTCCACATTGTTGCACGAATCAGTAATTCCACTTGCATTTAATAATAGGAGGGTCAGAAGAAGAAAAACATTCTAAAACAGAATACGAGAAGAACTATTTCAAGAAATAATGAGTAGAGAAACCTCACTAAGGTAGAACCCCCTTAAACCAAGGGATCAAAGCTATCCCCAATAACAACGAATCAACATCACATGCGTATTCCCAGCTCTGACGAAAGGTAAGGTGTGTGAGTTGTATTTAGAGACTGGGTGCTTCCTGATTAACCGCTTGGGCTTGAATTCCGGATCTGCCACAGACACAAGGTGTAGGTTTGTACAAGCTCCTTGCCATTTGCACTATGGCCAAAAAGCTGTGTTGGTTCTAACAGGCCAAAACAACAGGAGGGACAAAAGGCAACTTGCATAATTCCTGCGATGCTTTGCACGCCATTGCGGAGAAAGAAGACATCCAAAGTCGCAGGGTCCCAAAGGAGCCAGGGCCCCAGGACAGCAGAGCCAGAAGGGGGCCCAGGACCGGCCACTTCGGATTCCAAGCGGAAAGAGGAGCTGGTGAGTCATCAGTCCCAACCGTACCACCAGAAAAAGGCTGAACAAACTGAAAACCAACGACTCTTCCCAGACCCTTCAGAGATGTGAGGCCACAGGATAAGCCACTGTTTCAAAAATTGAAGAGAAAGGTGGGCACAGAGAGTCACAGTTTTCGGGGAGCAAAAGCTTGGGCACAGGAGCGGGACCCGCTCCGGCAGGAACACTGGATTCTGGCCGACAAACTGCTGGAGGCTTAGGGGGAAGTTGCAGGACAGTTAAAAACTCTGAGGGCCCAGCCTTCGGAAGGCGCCCACACTTCCTTGAGATTTACCTCCGGGTTCCCATGGTGAAGATCTGAGAAAAATCCCCTTGTGCTTCAGGCAGGGGAGGGAAAAGCTAACCGTTCTGAAATACATCCAGAGCAGTCTGGTCTCCTTAACAAAATCCTGCCTGTGAGGAAACTATTTTGCCAGAGCCTAGCCCATCTGGTTTCACCAGAGTCTGACCGACCTGAGGGGAGGGAGACAGCCCACTGCAGCCCTGCCTCACCCAAGGAGAGGAGGGGCAGGGACGGGGAGCCTGCCCGAAGGCCACCGCCCAGGGCGCAGGCTCAGCAGGGTTTCTGTAAAGTCACAGGGACTGGAAGCTGAAAGAAGAGCAGGCCTCAGACCCTGTGTAAGACTCTAGGGAAACCCGAAGACAGCAGGAGTGACAGAAACCAGGACACGAGGGGAGGTTTTGGCCTCTGGCGCCCAGAGCTACAGCAAACAGCAAATGCAGATAACTCCCAGATGCACATACAACCTCACACTAAAGTCCTATTTGTCTCAGATCCTTTTACCTGATAAATCTGGTTACCCACAAAAAATTACAAGGCATGCTAAGAGGCAAAAAACACAGTCTGAAGAGACAGAGCGACATCAGAGCCAAACTCAGATATGGCAGAGATTTTTGGAATCGTCAAACCAAGCATTTAAAATAACCAATGAATACGTTAAGGGCTCTAATCTGTAGGGGCCTCGGTGAAGCACTATAGTGCGGTGGCTAATGATGATTCTGGAAGCAGCTGCCTGGGTGTGCAGCCCAATGCCACACACTAGTTACGTGAAACTGGGCAGTTCCCTAATCAGTTTCTGCCTCAATTCCTTTATGAGAAGTTAACTAATTGCCCAAGTTTTTTGGGTTTTTTTTGAGAAGAATATGACCAAATGCCTTAGTCCAGTTGGTCGTATAACAGAACCACCCAGAGGCCGGGTGGGTTTTAAGCAACAGAGATTTATTTCTCACAGTTCTGGAGGCTGAAAATCCAAGATCAAGGCCCCAGCAGATTCTGTGGCTGGCGAGAGCCTCTCCCTGGTCCATGGATGGCCGTCTTGCTGTGTCCTCGCATGGCGAGAAAGCATATCTGGCTCTCTTTTAAAGGGCACTAATGCGAGTCATGGAGGCTCCACCCTCATGACCTAATCACCTCCCCAAAGCCCCACCTTCTAATGCTATCGCAGTGGGGATTCTATTTCAACATATGGTTCTGGGGGGACACATACTCAGTCCACAGCACCAAGCTGGTATAATGCCTCATAAGGGTTCCTATATAGATTACACGCATGTATTTACATGTTTAAAGTAAGGGCTCTGTGAGCATTAATTTCTGCTGCTATTGCTACCACTAATGCACAGGAAAACTGGGGGCCAGAAGGAGAATGCACCAAGGTCCCATGCCTAATTGTTGGCAGAAACAACACCTCAGATCATCACTCTAAATTTAATTTTCTTTTCATGAATTATAACCCGACTCTGACTTTTCCTCCCAGCTGTCCCTTCCAGGACTTAGGAAAAATTTCTGAAATTCTGATGGTTGCTATGGGGTAAATGGAAGTTTTCACCCAGAATTTCCAGAATTTCCTGCCTGGCCTTAGTCCATTTACATACCCATGGATGTTTACCACGGTAGACCTGCTGTCCATCTGGGGCAAGAGGTGGAGAGAAAAGGGCCATCTTCTCCTCCCCTCCACTCCTGGTACCTCATTGGTCGGTGCCCACCAGTCTCCCACCTATAGAGCTCCTCCCAGAGGGGCAGGTAGGGGAAGGGGGCACAGTGAGGCCACAGGGCACAGATGGAACAAGGGCTGGCTAGCAAACCCAACTGAGCTGTGAGAAATAAAAGCCTTCCTGCCAACCTGCCCTTTCCCTTGTCTAACTTCTGTTTCACTGGATTCACCGGGAACCCACCCCAGGAGGGCACTCCTGGGGCTTCATCTGCCAGCATTTTGAACAATGTTCCCTTCCTATGGACTTTGTCTTCTCAATTAGTAATTTTTTTCAAAGGTGAATAGCAGTATAGGAGAGGTCATAATTCCACTCAATGATACTTTTTAAGAAAAAATCTATAGCCCAAAATTAACAAACATAAAATTTGCTTCACCAAAAATAAGCAACGATTATTTTAGAGAAAGCTGTGCAGAAATATAAATACTTAAGTAAATTCAGCAAATCTTCAACTGTTGTAATCAGATTATTATCACTATGATTTCCCCTACAGTTTTAAAGGTAAGCTTTTAGCTCTACCTCTAAATTAGAGGTTTCATGGTTTGAAAATCTGAGCCTTGAAAACAGTTCCTAGAAAGCTTTCTTCTATTATGAATTTTTAAATGTAAGTATTTTTTATCATAAATATACAGTCATTGTATAAATATGGAAAATATGGGAAAATAAAAAAATTTGTATCATCCATTGCTACTGACTTTGACGACCAGCATTCCCACTCATAAAGTGTGCTCAGTTGTTGACTACCTCTAGTCTGCCGCATTTTTGCAAGAGAGAGAAACTGGCTTTCAACTCCACAAGCCTGGTTTTCTTCTCTAGCCAGCTTGGCTATGCAGGAAAAGTTACAGTGGAGACCCATAGGTCTCCTGACTGCATTTTCTTATACAAAGGCATGAATGCTAATTTTCAAAAAGTTAAAAGCCTGATTCATGCACCAATAGAGAATGAGCGCATGCCAAAGGTTTATTCTACTCTTAATGAGAGAACTAGCTGGATGGCAGAGTTGGTTCAAGGAGCATCTGAAGAAGTGAGTATTTATAGGCATTGGAAAAGAGAGTATTAGAATAAGGAGAGTTTAGGCTCCACCAAACTGGTTAATGTCTGACAAAGCAATAAAGCAATAACCTTTCAGATATCTTTCTACCTCACAGAAATCGTTTGCCCCTTTTCCGGACAAGTATCTCAAGAGAACATGTAACTTAATCGTAAGTAGACAGTATATTGCCCTAAATTTTTCAATAATCCTGGGGTAAACTTGTTCACAGTGCTCCAAAATGACATTGATAGGACACGCTCTCCTCTTTTTGTTTTATTTCAAAGGTTTGAACGCAAATTTTCTAAAAAAATCTTTCAATAGTTTCTTTCCTGAATACATTTAAATATTCTAAAAGAGCAGACATAGGCTTGACAGAAACCTACACAGTGAGTTTTTCTACTTAGTGGGATCATGCTGATGCCTGGGAGAAGTACTTATGATAAAGTTTCCAGGTTTAGCAAGTAAAATTACCAGACACTGAGTTAAAGTTGAATTTCGGATAAACAACAAATAATTTTTAATGTAATGCTAAATATAATAAGCCCAGAAACAATGACTAATTGTCAGTATAAGTAGGTCCCAATATTGTAAGGCTGCACATCATTATTTCTCTGGGTCCTTCCAGTTCTGATGCTCTAGGAAAACATCCCCTTAACAACAAGTTGTAAATATAAGACACTTTTTTCCTAAGTGCATTTGAATCCATTTATATTTTCGGCCTATCATGTTCTGCAAATGCCCTGTAGGTTTGAATACCGCACTCCATTTGGTTTGCTCTGAAACGAGCAGTTTAAAATGTCAGAGAATCCCAGGGTTAGATGATCCGGGAAGAGAGTAAGATAGCTTTGTAGCCTTTACAACACCTGGGGTTTGGTTCTTGGTGAGACAAACATAATCACAAATAGGCATTTTGTTCACGACCGTCCCTAGAGGAGGACTTGAATAACCCCCTATTATTTACACTGACCTAATTCAGCGTTCTCCCTGGCTTACCTCATGGTACTTACTGAGGACTTGGCTCCAGCTGCTGTTTGGTTTCTGTTTATTCACCACCTGATTCTAAATAGTAGTGGGAAGATTTCCTGATCTTTGTTGATAAAATCAATGTTGCTTCCATTTTTTTCAGGTATAACTGGGAACCTACTGTAAACACCGTGGCAAACATTTTTTCAATACCAAAAGTATAAGTTGAATATGTGTATTATTCTGTGGAATAAAAGCATATCTCAGAAACTAACACCATTAAGACCAGTGAGTTTGTACACTCTCACCTAACCTCTAGAATGTTCTTAAATGAGCCACTGAGAAAACACACTCAAGAGACAGTGACAGATCCATCTCAGAGGAGTAGAAATATTTGCCCATGTTCTCCACAATAACTCACAGCCAGGAGCAAAGCTGAGGTGCCATCCTGCTCACCAGCTATCCCAGGGCCATGCCATCTCAGATTCTGGAAAAATGCAAAATGTAGAGGCTGTTATTCCAGGTTTGAGTGGTGTAAAAAATACTGCATCATCTAGAACTGAGGTCCCCAGTCAGTTCCCAAATCTAATCAACAATCTAATCAACTCCACCATCAGGAATCTTTTCTCAGATTCTCACTGAAGTTCCTCCTTCAAGAGATTCAAGGCAGATGGTCTGAAATGAAGAAGAAATGAAGGACAAAGAAAGAAATCTGTAGATTAATGTACATCAATATTGACTAACTAAGTTAGTAATAACAATTTCTAGTCAAGTTTAATACAGAAGTAAAATACATGACAATATACAAATCAGGAAGATGAAAGAACTTAAACTGTTCTTAATTCTTCACATTATGCAAAATCAGGGTAAAGAGTCTGATTAATTTAGAATTTGATAAAATAAGTATGCAAGTAGAAATTTCTCAGGTAACTTATAAAGAAATAGAAATAAATAATTTCAAAATTAAGTAATAATTGAATGTGGGAAAAAAACACTATATCCTTCCAAAATAAAGTGAAGAAAAAAAGAAGAAAAGAAGACAAGAAAAAGAAGCAGAAAAAGCAGGACAAATGGAAAGCACAAAATAAAATATACTTACACCTATGTTCAGTGAAATAAGCCAGGCGGAGAAAGACAAGTACCAAATGATTTCACTCATCTGTGGAGTATAAGAACAAAGGAAAACTGAAGGAACAAAACAGCAGCAGACTCACAGAACCCGAGAATGGACTAACAGTTACCAAAGGGAAAGGGACTGGGGAAGGTGGGTGGGAAGGGAGGGATAAGGGGGAAAAGAGGCATTACAATTAGCACATACAATGTAGGTGGAGGCACGGGGAAGGCAGTATAGCACAGAGAAGACAAGTAGTGACTCTATAGCATCTCACTATGCTGGCGGACAGTGACTATAATGGGGTCTGTGGTGAGGACTTGATAATAGGGGGGAATGTAGTAACCACAATGTTGCTCATGTGAAACCTGAGCGTAAGATTGTATATCAATGATACCTTAATAAATACATATATATATATATATACTTTGATGTACCTAAATACATCAAAAAATATCATCAGACTGGATTTTAAAAATTAAATCCAATCCCATGCCATTTATTAGAGACACATTCAATATATAATAATACAGAAAAATTGAGAGCAAAAAGATGGAAGAAGATAAACCATGCAAATACAAATGAAAGGAAAGATGGTGTCATTTTCTTTAAAATTTTATGAAAACAAAATAGATTAAGGCAAAAAGCAACACTACAGAAAATAGAGCCACATCATAATGATAGAAGATTCAATTCACTAGGAAGATTAAAAATTGTTTAACTTCTGTGTGTAAAGGAGTGCAGAGGGCATCCAGAGTCAGGAAAAAGAACTAATAACACTTAACCTGACTGCCTAGAGCAAGAGCCACCCAGTTCTTGTATAAACTACCCAAGGCTAAGCTTGGAAATACCCTGCTTTAAGTTAGATAACTAGAAGTGGGCAACAGCCTGGGGATGTGATCCGTGATAAGTCACGTAGACATGCTTGGGTAAGCAAGAGATAACAATTGAAGCGGTCAGGCAACTGACATGTTCCCTAAAAATGCTACAATGTTTCCCATTGGTTACAATATAGAATGTGCTTTAAAATTACTGGTTGTAGAAATGCGCGGGCTTCGGTGTAGGCTGTGAAAATCCTATATAAGCAATACCTAAAGTTGCCTAGGGGTTGGCAGCTCGGACTCGGCCTGCGTATCAGGGGAGGTGCTGTCGGCCCCCAGCTAGCTGGCTGAATAAAGACTTTGCTTGTACTTACATCTCTGTGCCTGTGTGCTTTGTTCTCTCGGGAAATCCCCGGATTTCTGGACCCTAACACTGTGTATCTAACATAGACCCTTAAAATATATGAAGCAACTCTTGTAGAACTATAAGAACAAACCAAATGGCCCACAATTAGTAGTATTATAATAGTATAATAGAAAGATCTTACCATTCTTTTCTGAGTTACTCATATAACAAGCAGAAAAAATTGGGCAAGGATTTAAAAGACTTGAAACAACGGAATTAAGAAACAATCTAATGGGCACACTGAGAACATATACCCAATAATGCAAAAGATGCGTTCTTTTCATCAACACATGAAACATACACAAAAATTGACCATTTGTTTCATCAACAAATTTTAAAGAATAAAATTTAGCATGTTCAATGACCATAACTTAATCTTACTAAGGATTGAAATCCAACAGATAACCAGGAAAATACTCAGGTGTCTGCAAATTGAGAAACACAAGTCTAAAAATGATGAATAATGGAGGAATCATATTAAGAAGCTGAAAGTGGTTCAAATTATACAACAATGAAAAGATTACATATCAAAACTTGCTGAAGCAGGATACAGAAACTGATGTAGCCTGAAGTGCAGCTGTTGCAGGAACTGCAGGAACTATGGGAACTGCTAACAAGGGGTCGGGGCACAGAGATGCCTGGCCAGAAGCAGCATTTCTTAGTGCCGCACTGGCTCTGGATTCCTATCCAAAGGCTGAGCCCCCGAGTGCAGCAGGGCCATGCCTTTTCCATATTCACTACAAGGTTAGGGGGGAGTCAGCACCCAGGAACCGTTGCAGTGGGAGCTATTAGGTCACTATCGGTGTATTCAGGATGCTAGTTATATTTTAATCTATCTCTGTAAAGGTTCCCGGATACTTTATTATAAATTTATGGGCTTCCATGACTATGATCAACAAACTGTTCATACCACTGAGTCCCAGTGGGGGGAAATACACCGTTACATTGTTTCAGTCTCAAGCATCCAGGCACCTTGTGATTCCTCTACATTCCTGAAGTCTCAGCAGAAACTTTGTCTCCTTGACTTCTTACCACACAGCTATTCAAAATAAAAACAGCTAAAAACTAATGAGTTTTCTCAATACATTAGAAAAACGATAGCAGAGAAAACCCAAAGGCAGGAGGAGGGAAAAGCAGATATGAAAAAAAAATTTTTTTAAACAAGCCATAGAGGGTATCAATGAGGCCACAATTGGTTCTTCATAAAAACCAGTAAAAGTAACCAATCAAGGAAAAACAGAGAAAGGCACCAAATAATCAGTCAGGAACAAAGAAGAGGATGTGAAGATGGGTCAGAAGTAAAATTATAAAGGCAAAACAGAGACGCTATTATGAACGAGTTTATGCCAATAAACTTGTCCAGAAATTCATAGAGCCAGAAAAAATTATAATTTATCAAAACTGATTCACAAAGAAATAAAAACCTTCAACTAACAAGAGGTACTGGGGAAAATTGGACCTCTATGGTAAAAATCAACCGTATGTACACCCATCATCTCCAAAGGAATTAAACACCCAACTGTGAAGAGAAAAACCATAGAGCTTTTAAAATATAATAGAGGAGAATGTTTTCCTGACTTCGAGGTGAGGTGAAGCTACAAGACAAAAGCAACATCAAACGAGAGCAACTGGGAAGATGTCTTCACCACACCAGGAAGGCAGGTCAGCCTGGAGAACAGCGACCAGTTTAACTCGCATCCCAGACGCTGCAAAAGAGCAGAACTGCGCGTCTGAAAATGAATTCACAGTATATTCCTATCCCTTTGTTGTGTTAATAGTATCTGTTCAAACAAATCTGGAAACCTCCCTCGGATTGCTCTTGCTCTCCTTTCATGCAGGCTCCATTTTTTGCTTCCCCTGGGGGAGCATCACCTTCTCACACTTCGCTTCTAGCTCTTCTTGCATTCTAGCCTCCTCTGTTATTTTCTTTTTTACTTCTTTCTTTAGGAAGTACATGAAAGAAACTTCCTTAAAATAAGACCCACGTTTATTCAATGTTTAAAGCATAATACATGCTCAGAGAAATATGCTTTGAACTGAAAGAGAATTTGCTTCCGAAATACTTCAAATAAGGCTTAATACGTATGATTACAGGATGATCACATAATTATAACTGACGATTACATTCATTTACTTGGTCTATTTTTCCAAGATTTCTGGATGACTACATAAAAAAATGTAACAGGTACAACATGCACGGTTTTGCATGAGAAAAAAAACTGCACACTTTGCTTCAAAATTGATACACTGAGGAACAAACAGATGTTTGAACTTTTTTTAGATTTTTTTATTACCGAATTGTCAAGTAATTTAAATGAAGTGATATTTGTGCTTTCAGTGTAACTCCCTATAATTCATTCTCCTATGCCTCCCCTGAGAAAGAGGAGCCCCAGAGTGTTCATATCCACCCCCACTTTGTTATAAAATCCAAGGCCTGAGTAAAATAAAAAATAGTTCTGCCTAAGCCATGACAGAACTGTCATCGTGATTGGAGTAAAACTGATTTACCAACGATCAGCATTTAAGCCCTAAATTCTTGTCAACAAACTCTGTCTCTCAAAACGTAAGCGTTTTATCCTACATTTCATGCCATTAGAAAATGCAGATAAATTTTCCACTACCTGTTATTTTAATAAAATAAATACCACCTCATTCCATTTTCTATATTCAGTCCCCATTTCCTTCAGCAGGAATGAACACTGCACCCAGAAAAACAGACACACCTGAAAATATATTCAGCCAGACTGGATTTACCCTACCTCTTAGTTTCAAGGTGAAATTTCCGATTTTAAAATCCTAGTTACCAGAGCTGATTACTAAAATGGGGAGGTGATGATATCCTGCATTTATGATTATTGGTGCACCTTTTTATAGATGCATTTTTATGTTGAACTACTTATTTTATATGCATTGATGATCATAATTGTAATTAGTTGTCTAGTTCGGTAAATGAGTATCTGAGATAATTTATGACTGTTTCTAATTTTTAGTTTGTAGTTGACATCTTGATATTGACTTGAGCATTTTACATACCTTGCTGGTATATCTCACATTGAAGAATATAGCTATAGAGAGTTATGAACATAAAGGTAAGCCCTGAGTTTATTCATTCAATATTTATTTTCTTTTAAGTGTAGTAAGCTTTTACTGCCCATAAAGGACTCTCCAGCCTGAAGAGGAATTCCTAAAAATACTTTGTTTTCCTCAAGTCAAATTTATTAAAGTTATAAATTAGAAACCTAATTTCTTAGAAAGCATCAATTTCAATTTATAAATCTTGCTATTTTATTTATAACTCTAATACATGTTGCATAAAAAACAATCACTTTGATTGTTCCTTTATTAGTAATTCTGTGGACTCAACTAACCAAATCATCCTTAAACATTTAACATTATTTAGAAAATTAATTAAATTCCTTTAGACATTCCAAACTCTCACTATAAGTGTATCTGGTTCTCTCAAATACTTCAGACAGCTAAGAAAATGTCTTAGGCCGGCTTTATCAGTAGCTCACTATGAGACAAGAATTTACATGAAGTCATTTCTTAGGAAAACACTGGTACGGAAATGGAGAGATGGGAAACAGAATGGACAAGGGTACCCAGCCAAGCAAACTTTGAAGGTCACACTTTAGAATTTTCCTAATTAGAGGCAAAAAAAAAAAAAAGCTGGAGTACTATGTTTATGCCAGCTGTGCATTAGTGGCATGGAAATTCTCAGACACTTCCAGTTTGGCCAGCCTGAGAGCAGCCCTCCAACAGAGAGGCAGGTCCTGACCATTGAGAGCAACAGCCTGCCAGGAGCTAGAGCACACCACGCTGCAAAGGGGCCCCAGGGGAGGTGCCTGGGGCAGCGTCCACCCTTTGTGCCTCTCAGATCCATCCATGCCTCTCACAAGTCCACGGCCCTACTCCTCAGGGTGACAGATGGTCGCACTTACTAGAAGAAAAGACTTTCGAGGGAAGGGTTAGTGCCCTGAGCTGTTGCTGGTTGGTACTCAAGCTATAACTGATTTTTAACTCCCTCTTCTACTTTCTGTTTGAGATTCCCTTCGTCCTAGGCCAGCATTTGTCTGATGGGATGCACCTGACTGTCATCTCTGAGGAGCCTGAACCCCTGGTTACCACACCCTGGTCACCCCACAACTGCAGCCATTGCCTACCCACAGTTAAAAATCTAGGGCACTAAGAGATGCCCCTGTGGGTTCGCGACATACTCCTCTCTGCCTCCACTATGGAGCAAAAGTGCAGCTCTTCATGATAACCTGTCAGTATATTAACTCCTTCTTCGCCTGCTGGTCCCCCAGCCAGAGGAGACCACAATGACCTGACCAGGCCGTACTCATAGCTTTAGGTAGAGTGGAAACTTATCGCATCCCCTGGCAAGAGTGTCCTCCCTGCAAACCTCATCACCAGACACAAAGTTGCAAGCACAGGAAGCACAAATTCCCCGAGTGGGTCACTGAAAGGGACAATGAGAAGGGCACTCTTTGCTTGCATCCCTTGGTTCCCAGACATGAATGCCACCTCGCAGGGGCAGAGCACATAGAGTGGCTGTTGGATCTTGAAGTGCTCCGACGGCACAGTGCCATCTCCAAGCTGATAGCTTCACTTTGTCTTTCAAAGGACACTCGAAAGTTCTTTCAGGCCAGGAGCCAAACCTGGTTCGAGGATGAGTTAACAGACAATGGACTGCTCCTGCTCTACAACCCAACTCGGGAGGGACCTTGAAAAGATGCAGTCACGGGAGTCCTCCTGGTAGACAGAGCTTTCATTCTGTGTGAAGAGAAGAGTCCTGAGCGGAGGGTGGGACCGTCCGTGGACTTGGCTGAGAGGGCAGGACTGTGGAAGGACTAGGGCTGGATGACTGGGGAAGAAGGTTTGGGAAGGGGGCTTGTGACATGGGAGGGCATACCAGGGGGCCCCTGTGTCCACTGTTGTACCTCCTGAGCTGTGAGTGAAGATATAGGTGTGAGACAATGTGTCACAAGATCTCATATCAATAAACCGGGCATTTTGTGGGCCCTTAGATAGTGGTGTTGATGGAGACACAGTGGGCAGGAACCTTCATTAGACCCGTATCCAGTAGATACACAGTCCTGGTCACAAAAAAATCACTGCCACTGACTTCCAGGGCGGAAACTGTCTAATGTAATCAACTTGCTACCAAGTGGCTGATCGGTCCCCTCAAGGGATTGTACCTGGAGGCCAGGATTCGCCTCTGCTGCTGAATTAGCCTTGATGAGAGGGATCCAGTTCTACGCTGGGCCCATGTACGGCCTCAGCCTCTGCTGCCAAATCTAATCCCATTCATCAGCCCTCTGTGGGAACGCTGGGTGGCTGAGGACTGAGGCTGGCTGACATCTACGGAATGAGTCATATTGTTTCCCTGGGTGCTGGTGCCTCCTCGGTGGTGGGTGCCCCCTGATGGGTGCCAAGGTATGACACCAAGATCCTCACACTTGGATCACTCCCCCAGGCCCATCCACATGCCTCATCCAAGCCTCTTTGCAGATAACTTCCTGCAGGGTCCTGACAAACTGGACATGTCCCAGCTGCCACTCAGAAGCCCATGTAGATCCTTCCTTGTCTCTCCGCATGAATTGGAAGCTCTGGGTGAAAAGATTTCCACTCACCACTAATTTCAGGGCCATCTCTGAATGAGGCTGGACTGCAGCAGGCATCCATTTTGGGCTCACCCCAAGATATGAAGACAACCTTCCATGAACCAGAGTCAGATTTTTTACTCCATCAGTTGGTCAGAGAGAGCCTCTTTGGGGGCCAAGGAAATAATCTTGGGAGAAGAATGGATGCCAGTATGGTAAGTGACAGAGGGTCTGGATCAGTTCCTGGGTAACTTACCTGTGCCCCTTAGACATTCTTGGGTTCAGTCCTGAGTTCCATTTCATTGTGTCATGGATTGGTGTTGTGCTCACTCAGCTTTATGACTTGGTACCTCTGACCTCACCCCAGCACCAAATTCATAATAGGCAGCTCTGATCGCATATCCACTGATACCTCATCATCAAATGTTCAGTCCCAACAGCACAGGAGGAGCTTTTTCCAATGTGTACAGTTTTCTTCTGCAGGCAGCACAGCCTTCCCTCGGCCTCCCAGGGGTCCACACTAACAGTCTCTCACCAGGGCTCACCAGGGGTGGTCTTTGTCAGCCATGGACGCCTCTAGCATCATGGGATCGGATGAGCCATTTGACCCCAGCAGCAGGGAGTCCACTCAGAGCTGACAGCCTGATGGCAGTCCTCCCACGCAGGTACCGGCTGTCACAGTGAAAATCACCAGGACCCATGCCCCTGAAGGTGGTAAATTGTCTCGAAGAAGCAAAGCTCCCTAAGCTCTTGGGTAATTTTTGTAATTCTAACAAATCATAATTACAAATTAGGCAGATCAAATTTTCTTCAATGCTTAAAACATGTTAAAATCAGAGAATACTCAAAAAATTCAAAAATTGTCATAACACCTATATAAACATATCTTTAAAATATGAATTATTTCTTCATCATCTTTTGAAAAAAATACCTCCCTAAGTGAATGGTGATTTTGAGCAGCTATGCTTAATTGGTTGAACACTCAGGACAAAGAAACTCCACACCTTTGGGTCATAGCTCCTAGGAGTGTCTAACAAAATACACCAGAAACTATTGAGAAGGAACTCTCTGAAGGCCCTCATTTATTTGCCAGGTCAGGGTGTTTCCTAAATACATGTCCTTTGGCAGTGTTTTAAGCAATCATGTAAGTTTCAATTTCTTGAAACTCAATTCCTTTCCCCAAATGACCTTTCTTTTAAATAATGGGCACTTTCTAAAGTTCCCAGGTTTCACTTCATCCTGTTGATAAAACCTTATTGTGTAGCATCCTGAATTAAGGCCTGCTGTGTGCTAATAAGATTTGAACTCAGTCCCAATTCCACCCTCTTTCTCTTATTGTTTTTAAGCATTTCATTGGTCACCGTTCTTTAATGCCTTTACTAATACAGAGAAATAAAACTTTAAGGGTAATTCTGCTATTATGCCTCATACTCGTTGAAGGAGAACATATATGGTGCAGACTACCACACATGGGACACAGACAATCACAAACCCACTCAGAGAAAGATACAAATATCCTGTTCACAGGTCCTGTTCGGAATACCGGGAGCATCTAAACCTGCCTCCGCAGGACAGGCATATGGGAGTCCCTGCTGCCTGAACTCCCCTCCTCTGTCCTTCTCCAGCCTTCCCTTCCTGCTGACACCCTGGGGCCAAGCTGGCGAGGGCCGCTCTCCCTTTGTGCAGTAACCCCCTTCACCCTGGGCCCTGGCATTCGCCTCCTGTGCTCAAGGCCAGCAAGGCTCATTCTCCTTGATCCCCTAACTTCAGAGGCAAGCATTTTTAAAACTACTCTCAGTGCAATTTTTTTGCAGAGAAGGGATGATGACTGGTTAAAAGAGGGAAAGAGTGAACAGGTATTAAGAGAGAAAGACCAGGGAGCCCCCAGGTCTGCACTTGCGTCTCTCCCTCCAGCCGGTACCTCGTCACTCCCAGCGTCCCGACTCACCACGACGCACAGGCTCGCGGTCTCTTCTGCCCTCTGCCCTGATCTTCCTGTGATGAGCTTCATAAGGTGACAATTAACAAATCGAAACAAAGAGCTGAAGCTCCATCGTGGCCAGATCTCACCTCTAAGTATTTTAAATGATCTCAGCCCTTCTTGGAGCCCTTCTACATAGTCTGAATTTATGAAGTGTTCCTACAGTGTTTTTTGTGGATTCGGGACCTATCTCCAATCAGAAACTACTTGAGGAAATTGGGGATTTTTATTTATTTGTCTCTCCCCAGCCAACACTGCCCCTCCTTGGCAAAATGTAAGCCACTTAGGTGTATGATCCAAATGCTGACTGGCCTCCCCATCTGGGTATCTACAACGGAAATGGAATAATATAAGCTTTTAGTGTTCAATGTATTGCAATATGTAGAGCCTTTTACTAGGTTTCCTTGCCCAGGTATTTCAGAGAATCTGCAAAGAATAATAACATGCCCCACAAATCCGTCCAGTTTGAAGCTTGCTGCCCTCACCAGTGAGCTGGTTTTGGACTGCTGTTGTCTACTTCCTTCCCTGCAAATTATTTGTTGTCAAATCTGTGCCCCCTCTTTAACCTGTTGCTGTTATCCGCAACGCTCTTTACTCCAAGCATGCACATAGACCCTTCCCAAATTTCCCAATGCGATGGATGAGACCCAGCTTATACACTTAACAAGATATCTTTAGGAGCAAATGACAGAAACGCTGATTAAAACTAACAAGCCAAAAAGAGAGTTTATTAATTCACATAACTGAAAAAGTACAGGAATATTCTTAGTTTGGGCATGGCTGGATTCAGATGCTCAGAGAATGTCCTCAGGGTTCAAACTGCCTTTCTTGACTCTGTTTTGCTCTACGTACTTCAATCTCCAGGTGGAGGCCCCCAGCAGCTCCGGGCTGTTCATCCCAGCTATGAGGATGACTTTTTCCCAAAAGTCCTAGTAAGTTCTAGGGTTGGTTCTGATTGGCCCAGCTTGGGTCATATGCTCCAGGCCAAGGCCCACTTTCCCAGTATTCATTCCATGTCCCAGGATTAACCTCTTCCCAGGATCATTGATGGTGAGAGTATCCACTCCCTCAGTGAAAACTCAGTTTCTGCTGAGAGTGTGATCTCTCCATAGGATTCCAATAAGACATTCATCAACAAACATTAGATTTCCCCAAATCTGGCTTATTCCTTCTGAAATAACACCATGAATGGGACACCACATCGGGTTTAGCCAAGCCAAATCCAGTTTCTTTTCTCTAGATGAACATTAGGCCTGTATGACTTGTTTCCCTCTAGATATGTGTCAACAACTGCTTGACCAGGAAGCCACATCACCCTATGAACAAGCAATAAGGTATTGGTCTGGAATTGTCCAGACAAAGTGGCTCAGGAGAAATAATTTACTTGAAACACTTCACATTTAAGAACTCAAGAGATATTAGATACCAGTTTTTTCAATTCCAGGCAGGGGTTATTGCAGGTGGAGACTGACTAATGCAATGTTGAGGGTTGGAAAAATCCTCCAGTTGGGAGACTAGAAGGGAGACAGGGAGGAGGAAGAGGCCCAGAGGACGGCAAGGGAAGACAGAGCGCAGCAGCTGCTCAGCTGCTCCTTGGAGGACCCCCCACCCAGAGCCCCAAGGCAGCTGTTGTCAGGCCCCAGGAGGCCCCCGTGGCCAAAGCCCAGAATAGAAACAGGGCTGCGTGGGGCAGTCTGGTCCACTGAGGGTTTTAACCCTAATGCTGCAGAACCCACGGATAGCTCCACAATATCACCACTCGCATGTCCCACAGGGAAAGGGTCAAAAATATCTCTTGCAGCTTTGTGCTTATATTTGGGGGTTTCTAGGTCAGGTGTCAATATCTTAGAGACTGAGAGAAACTGGTTTCTGAAATTATTTCCTAGACTCTTTAAATTCATCAGTATGAACACAGTGACAATAAACATTTTTATAGTAGCCTTTCACACAAGACACAGATCATAGGTATATAATCAATGAGAAAAAGCATAACAAGGGAGGGTTCTTCCTAAGTACATCTTGGTTTGGGTTTCATTTTAAGTAGCTCAGCTATGTTACTCTGACTTGGTCTGCAGAGAGGCTGAAAACAGCAAAGCCCGTGAAAGCACGAGAGACACTGCACAGCAGAGGATCTTCATGCCCAAACCACCACCACAGTTTGTGCCCTGCCGGGCACTCATGCTGCCGCTCCACACCTTTTATGGAGGTTGAGGTTGGCAGAAGGAGTCCCTGGAGTCCCCAGCACTGCGCTTTTAATTTGGATTGTGAGCATCAGGTGAACTCCGGCACCTGTTCATAGGCTGCAATATAAACATCTGCCAATGAGAATAATGGTGCTTTGCTTTTATAGCACAACATCAGAAAATGAGGAGTTTTCTGTGAAAATAAACTGTTTTTAATAAATGTGCTATTAAACCAATAAAGCATTAATATTAACTAATTTCTAATTCAGGCAAAATAAAAAACACACGTATTTTAGAGTAAAGGGGAAGCACACACAGTCAGAGTCATTAACTGTTGGTAAACAGCACTTAATATAACCCTGGTTTTCCCCATTCTACTCTAAAGGAAAACCTCAAAGTCTTTCACAAACAAGACTTTATAATTGGACAGGGTCCAGGATTTTACAAAATTCAACTGTACTTTTTGCTTTTCTTAGAGCAAAAAGCTTTCCAAACTTTCTCAAAGAGAAAAAGCATGGATTTCTGCTCTGAGCCGCCTCTGATAAGCCGCCGCAGTCTCTCTCCTCCCTGCGTTCCTTCTGTGTACACGGAAAATCTTGTTTTCTGCTGGAAGAGTTACTTCTGACTCTGCTGCCGTCCACACATCCAGTTCCATGCGTGCTCAGAGCTCACGACCCCAGAAGCCCACGCACATGCCCCTCAGCAAGGAGATTTACCATACTTGTAATCCAGCAGGGGCCACTGGAGGACAGAGACGAGTTTCAGGGATCAAAGGTGTCCTTCTCAGCAGCACATCAGTCCTTGTTCAGATAGTTAAATTTCACAAACAGAAGCAATGGCCTGGTGAGGGCCTTGCTGCTCCCTGGAGAGCTGGGCCATCTTTTGCAGCACTGACATTCTCAAGCATTTTAGATTGACAGGGTTGGGGGGAATCTCTTTGTTCAAGGATTTTAGGATGAATTCCCCCAGTAGGGCTGTGACTGAACCAAGGTTGAGTTCTTTATAATGTCCCCCAGAAGGGGCCATGGTGGATGAGACTGCATGTCACAGCAAATAGAAGCTCATCTAGTATAAAAACTGTCCCCAGCGAGGGGCATAGAGTTCCTGGGCACAGCCCCAGCGGCAGAAATGCAGATCTCTATTCTAGAGGCAGAGATTTGCACTCCTCCCTAAGGGGTCATCTTCTGCACACCTCCCCTCTCAGTTACAACATGGAGGAATCTCAGTGTCTGTACACGCATCACAGAAGTGCACACTTGCTCCCAGAATCCACCATGGAAACTATTAGACCTGTACGTTGGCGCCTTTCACTGCTAGGGTGACCAGCTATATCACTCCTCGGCCCAAACCCAGGAGATTCTTTGTCTAAGAATAACTTCTTCCAACCTGGGGATTCACCAATTTACTCTCATCTAGGACCACTGGTTTTGACCATCTGTTAGGTGTTCCCAACTTGAGGTGCTAACCATTTCAGAGGCAGCTGAAGAAATAATGCTCTGAGGTGTGCGCATTTCTCTGGTGGCCAAAGACAGAGAAGCAAACAGACAAAACCAGAGTCAGTATGGAGAGCTGCAGATTCACGCTTCCGCAATAAGTTCTTGGAATTCCAGCCTTACAAGCTCTTCTTCCAACTGTGCTGCAGGTCATTCTTATCCCAGCCACAGTGGTATTTGCAGAAAAAATATCCCCCCTGTCTCTCCTGCAAGGGTAGCATTGGGCCCATTAAGCTTTCTCCTAGCAGTATGCAGAGCAATCTAAGAGGCTCTGGTAGGGAAAAAAGCCCCAAATTCTGCCTCCGTAGGTTCCCCCAGATGGCCCTAGGGCATATATGCTGCTCAAGTGCCAGGAACAGCCTCAGGTATCTTATAATTCCCCAAGTGCACCTGTAACCCACTTTAACAGCAATGCTGTCTTCTAAGTGAGTCTGCATCTTTTAGGCATCTCTTATAATGCTCACCTTTTGGGCACTGCCCAGAAATTCTAGCATTATAAGTAATCCTAAGGGATTAAATCACATGATCTTCCTGCCAATAAACAGCATTCTAACCAATAACTTATGAAAAAACGTTTTGAATTGATAGGCTAAGCACGCCCCTGATGATTAATGGAACCGTCAGCCTAGATGGAGATGCTTCCTTTAATTCCTCATGATTATAAGAGCAACAGTAGAAGAAAATCATTCAATTGAATGACAATTCCAATTTGTAAATCTCATGGTATTTTTGCATTTGTGATAAGATTCTACACAAAAACATAGCTCACCTAATCTAAATGAGATTTTTCAGGATGGTATCCCCAGTATTTTATTTCTGCCTTTTGCTTTAGTCAACTTTCAGCCACTTTTTCTTTCAAAGAAACATGTCTTTCATTATGATGGGAGACGTTAATTCTGATTTTAGAGGTTTTAGATCATTTCCTCTAGGTGTTAATCAGTTCTGGCCATATGGTGAGGTTGAGGTAACTCATTATTACTTTGCAATGAATGCCCTTAATTACATTTTCAGTAGTAATATTAGTCCTTCTGTTTATTTGGGTTCCTAAGAGCTGCAGGCAACGTGATCTGAATTAATGGCGGACAGCTCCAGCTGACTTCGTGTAAACTCGCCTCAGGATTCTAATCTGAGAAGACAGGAGCAGGTGGGGATCATGACGCGAGGGGGCTGCCCAGTGTACGGCGCCGACTGGCCCCACTCGGGTCCCCAGTTTGCCACAGGCATTTTTTACTTAGCGGTGACCTCGCTCGCGGTCATGCCAACCTGGTCATCAGGGTGAGGCACCCATCCTATTTCTGAGTCCTCCAGTGTCCTCTGGGGACAGGTCTGACTTGAATTCACTTATTGGAGGAGAATTGTTGCCCTTCTTAACAGCATCCAGGAAAGGTTACCACTTTTCCAAAATGCAAGGGTTCTGGAGCCTCAGCCTTGCAGAGCGTTCCTGGGAATTTGCAGACCTTAATGGGAAGGTGAAGCCTGCTGGCCCTGTGGGGAAAGGCCCTTTCGGCCGGTGAGAGGCAGCTGCTGTTGGGGTCAGCTTCGCGTTGCCCCAGGAAGACATAAAGGCTAAGTTTTTGATTCTAAAATGGACCAACTGCCGTTTTAGTGACTCAATAGCTCTTGCAAATCCACTCATCCAACAAAGGTTTGCGATGTCGTGTGCCTGGCATTGGGATAAAGGTCATTTAAGAGGGAGACAGAGCCAGTTCGCTGCCCTGAGACGGCAAATCTCCTTTGGGGAAAACATCCTTACAAGGCTGCTGTCTTGCCCGGGGGTTTCAGCCCCGGGCAAGTTCCCTATGGATTCAATGTGACCAAAGAAATTGACAGCAAAATGTTCTTTAGGGTGAAAGGGTTTATTACCCGGCTTGTTCTCCCGGTGGTAGGTGGAGCGCTAGCATCTCTGACTCTGCTCAGAGCACTGGGCCGAGCTCTCTGTATAGCACAATAATAGCTTATTGCCTAAGGGTGTCGAAGCGGTAGCCTAGCAACAGGCCAGTTACATCATCAGGTGGTTTCAGTTCAGTGAGGATCCTGGCCATAGGAGCCCCAACTTCCCCACAGCTGCCCACTGGGTAGTCTTTTGTTTAATCCCTGAGTCATGTGACTTGAAATGTTCCAGCATAAAAACTGCATGTTCCTATCCACTGAGGTAGAAGGAGCAGCTCTGTCCTATGCTCTTCACTCTCCAGACCCCCCAGTCGCCATCCTGCCTGGGAGAATGAGCAGGAAGCCTCATCCTGGCCGCCCTTTGACTGCCCTGCACCTGCTCCTGGCCTCCTTGCCCGGGTTCCACAGGCCTTCTCAGCAATGCCCCAGGCCTTTGACTCAGCTTGCCTTTGACCTCCGACACCGCCTTGCCCCTCGGGCTTTGCCGGCCTGACTGCCCCGACCTCTCCCTCCTGCGAGGTGTGCGCTGCTGGTGCAAGGACAAGCCCCCTCTCCGATATGCCTGAGCCCCGGGTGTCCAGTTCCACTGGGACCACAGAGGCTTCTCCCTCCAGCTTCATGCTGCTCATTTGCTTTCTTCCCATTCTCCAGATTCCGGCTCCTTCCAGGTGCCCACACTGGGCTGTGGCAAAGTGCCCAACACTGACACATGCCACAGGCTCAGAGTATCTTCTTGGCCAGTCATTAGAGGGCAGAATAGGGCTTACAGACCCTTCGCTGGGAACAGCTGATGATGGTACCTGCCTGCTGGAAAGGGCTCAGCTGCAGAAGTCTATTTCACATCAAAAGATGGGGGGAAAAAAAGAAGAAAACACCTCTTGGCCAGGAGTATTTTGACGTGAACCATTGAAATTAGGTTCTATGAATATAAATGATAATTAGAGGACATACATATGTTTAAAAGAAAATGAGAAAAAATTATCACTGCCCCATCCCATCTTTTGAAGGAGGCTACAAGTAGCTGGGTGGAGCATATGGGGTAGATCTGATCTAAACCTAATTAATTCACTAGAATATACATCAAAGTCTTAATAGTAGTTGTCTCCGGATGGCACTATGGGTCCGTATGACTTTCCCAAAACCCAAAGTATTCTGAGTTTTTAAGTAGAAGAATATAAATAAATACATATATGCTGCTTTCATAACAAGATTCTTTAATGTTTATTTGAAATGTTAATTTAAAGTCAAGATCATTCAAAGTGCTTTTCCTCTGCCTCGGTGGCCAGGACATTTGGAGAAGCTGGTCTGGAGCCAGAGTCAGGGGGAAGTGCCTGTTTGGGGGGGAAGGTAACATGGGAAAGTCCAAGCTGGGGAAGGGACCGAGCCGAGAGAGACGTCAGCTGGAAAGGAAGCGAGAGGAGAGTCTGCGCCAACCTGCCAGCAAGCGGGAGTGACGATGACACCCAAGCGCAAAGCAGTGCAGTTATCCCTTGATGTCCCGGCAGAGGTAGGTAAGCATTTGTGGGGAGCCCTGCTTACCACGCATGCTCACGGTTTCAGGGCGTTGTGATGGGGTTTGGCGCAGCTGACCCATCCTTAGAGTTAAGATTGGGCATGCCAGTGCGGATGGTTCGTCTTCTAGTCAAAAGGAGGATGGCATCTACGTGCATGTTGTGGCTTGGGAATCTAAGTGCCAGGGTGGGGAGAGGGCACTTCCTGGGCCGTGGGATCATCAAGGACTCGGGCTGGAGGCGTCCAGGGAAGCCCCAAACACGGACCTGATGGGTACCAGGTTTTTAAACTTAAGAGTTCGTGAACATTCACCAGGTCAGTTGTTTGGTTGCTTAGTTGCTTCCTTTTTTCTTTTGACTTACAACATTCTTGACTACTTTAGCCTTAGAGCTGATAGATTTGGTATTATGAAAGGATGCTTTGGTGTAGTCGGGTCATGACCAATCAGATTTTATCTTATCACAAATTACTGAGAACGCAAGAATGAGCAACTCCGGAACGACAGTAGGTCATGTGCAATTTCCCCTATAGATTTTATGTTAAATTAAGCATTCTATAGTTATGATCTCTATTCTGTGGTTATGCATCTGAGTTTGATAAAAGAATTAACTTCTTCATAAGAATGTGGATTTTTAAGTCCATTTTTTAATGAACAAACTTCATTTTTCTGAGAAGTTTTAGGGTCATGGCAGAAGTGAGCATAAAGCATGGAGAGTTTCCTTACACCCACTGCCCCACACATGCACAGCCTCCCCCACTGCCAACATTCTCCACCAGCCTGGGTCACAGTCTGTGAGCCCCGCTGCCGCATCATGATCACCCAAAGCCCACAGTTTACATGTAGGACTCACTCTTCATGTACATCCTGGGGTTGGGACAAATGTGTGATGACATGGACCCACCACGTAGTATCATACAGGGTATTTTCCCTGCCCTAAAAGTCCCCTGTGCTCTGCCTGTCTCACTAACCTGGCAACCACTGATATTTTTTCCTGTCTCCATAGTTTTGCCTTTTCCAGAATGTGACATAGTTGGAATGACACAGCATGGAGCCCTTGCAGATTGGTTTCTTCTGCTTCAGAACATGCATTTACGTTTCCTCCATGTCTTTTCAAGGCTTGATAGCTCATTTTCTTTTATAGTGCTGAGTAATATTCCGTTGACTAAGGTACCACAGTCTATTTACCCATTCAGCTACTGAAGGAATACTTCCAAGTTTTGGCAAAGTGAGTTTACCCCTGAAATGCTGGAGTACTTTAACATTCAAAAATCTGTATTTTTCTTTCTTTATCACATTTTTTTATTGAGATTAAACTCAGACAATTTTCTCAGCTGATGTAGGGAAAAAGAAGGTTTACAAAATTCAGCACTCACTCACCATTAAATTCTTTTTAAAAATGGGAAGATAAGAACCCTTTCTTAACGTACAACACAATTTCCATAACCAATATCTTTATGGCAACATGTTGCCGGCATTCTAAGATTGATGGCAGGACAAGGATGTCTGCTATCAACCCTTCTATTCACAACTGTGCTAAACATTCAGCCAGTGCAGTAAGGCAAGAAAAGGAGATAACGGTTAGAAGGATTAGAAGGAAAAAACAAAACTGTTCTTAGCCGCTGACATGCTTGTCTGCCTAGAAATTCTAAAATAATCTGAAGATAGACGGCTGTATTAATTCTAGCATTTAGTAAAGCTGTTGGATATAAAAGAAATACGTGAACTCAATTGCATGTCTATTTACCAGCCATAAAGAGGCATTCCCCTAGATTCCCATAGCATGATGGCTGCTCCCTAAATATGAAATCATCCATACGTTCTCCAAAGACATAAAGATTAACAAGAGAGTCAATCCTGAGTTCTCATCCTAAGGAGAATTATTTTTCCCTTTTTTTCTTTTTACTGCGTCTGTACGAAAAGATAGATGTGAGCAGCCGAATCTACTGTGGTAACCACTTCACAATATATGTAAATCAAACCATTATCCTGCACGCCTTAAACATACACAGAGGCCTATGTCCATTAATACAACTGGAACAAAATGTGGAATTTGAAACTTTGATTTTAAATTTTAAAAAAGGATCAGCAAAAAATGCAAACAAAACAAACAAAAAGGCACTTCTGCCTCCTAAGTAGAACACTACAAACTCCAATTCACAGGCAAGGAAGGAAATAGAGAAAACCGCAAAGTCCAGAGCAGAGCAAAGTCAGGGGGAAACAACAGCGAATGAAATGAAGGAGCAAGTTCCCAGGGGTGGCAGAGCACCCCGGTACCAACCCCACGGCCAGGAGGAAGGAGTCTCACTCCGTGGACGGGCAGATCTTGGAACTTCTCTGACATCAGGTGATGCGGCTACAAAGAATTAAGAGGAAGAGGTTTGAAAGTGCAGGATGGAAGGAGCAGGTGAGGAATGCACCCCTGCTGAGTGAGGAGGAGGACGACGACGGGGAAGGCCTGGAAGAAGTGAAAAAAGAAGCAAGCGGTGGAATCACAGGAGTCACACGCTCGGAAGATGCGCTGACCTTCCCCAGCACCAAAAATAGGAATCATTTACTAAAATCGTTTACTGACATTGTTAAAAGAGAAAACATTTACTAAATCTTTGTGCTGTCCCAGCAGAGTGCCTTCTTGGACTAAGAAACATGGTCCTCCGTGGACGCGCTCTGTGGACGCACATGCAGCTGGAGCCACCAATGGCTGATCTGTCACCACCACCAAACCCGACCTACAGAAGGCCATGAACAACAGTTAACGTTTACTCTGGAGATGGGCAGGCACAGGACATTCAGGGGCTTCAAAGGCACATGTTTACTAAGCATCGCAGGTGAGTCTGAAGTTGGGAGCCCACAGCCCACACTCAGAAACACAGATCTACGTATCTGCTTTTTCTTTTTAAGTTTTTGAACCACTCATCAGTTTGACCAGCCTTGAAGAAGTCCTGCTGGTACTTCCACTGAGCCGTCACCTATCAGCGTATCTTCGTCATCGTCACATAAGAGCCAATGGGATTTGAATAGGTTTCTTTAACTGAGCCCTGGTGAACCTTACCCTTCTCTTCTTGTATTCCTATACTTTTTCTTAGTCTTAATGCACTGTTTTGCTCCCCCTTTCCTGGCTCCGCACCCTCCCTCTCCCCTCGCTGTGAAGTTGTTGGTGCCTTTCCAGCCCCTCAGCCACAGGCGTCCACAGCAAAGTGCCCTTCAGTTCTTGCTCCTGTTTCCAGAACCTCCTTGCATGCCATCTCCCACTCTGGTGAGAAGGTCTGCCCATTCTACTCAGAGAGATGGGTGGAGAAAATGAGATCTTCCTACCCATTAAGACAAGTACCTGGAAATTACTAATAACATAGCAGATATGTCAAGAATGAACCTCTTCTCCTGGCCTCCAGTAATCACTCCATAGTGACTGCACTTCACACAAGAGCTGGCCTCGACTTCCCATCTAAATCACAGGGAAAGGCAACAAAAACCTCACTGTGAAGTTGGCCGTCAATTTGCAACATAAACAGCCCTGTGTCCCACCTATTAGGAATCAAGTCCGGGGTAGACGTCCCCTCGGGTCCCCAGCCTTGGCCTTGACAAATGCTCTTGTTGACAGAGCCTGGCTTCAGGGCTTAAGGGCTTAAGGCTGCTTTTTACCTTGAAGAAGCAAAGGGTGTTTTGCTTATAACGAAAGGAAAACATTTTTAACATTCTGTGATACTTTAAAAAAACCTATTTCCAACGTAATGGGCTCCTAAACTGCTGACAGAACAGACCCTCAGCCCCCAGAGCACTACCATGAAATGATATATAACATTCAGGCTTGACACGGCCTCAAGTATAAACCATTGGCACATTCCTGTGTGCAGAGCGAGTCTAAACATGCAGAGGGCAATTCAATTATATTTTGGCTCCTATAACACAACTGAAGAGGAAAACAGTGGTAGGGTAGATGTGCCTGCTTTCAGATACAGAGTAACAGAAAGCCCAGCTCTGAGGTCTACCAAACAAGGAAATACTTTACTCACAGAGGGAAAGTTCAAAGGTAAGGCAGGCTGCAGGCTGCCCTCAGTATTGTTAACAAGGCCCAGTTCTCTCCAAATCCCTGCTCTGCGCCCACACTGACATCATCGCTAAGCTGGGTCTCCTCCTAGTTGTAAAGCGGCTGCTAGTAACACCAGAGCTGCTCCCTAAAGAGGCCGGGAGGGCGTTCTGGGATGTCACAGGCAACCTCTCCTAAGGCTTTGTAGCTAGAACCTTGTCACCTGGCCATTCCTACGCCAATTCCTGGCAAGCGGGAACACATTACCCTTAAATTATTCTAGCCTCGGGCAGGGCCCCCCTCTGAACCAGGGCTGTGTGGGGGACAGGGGAGGCTTGAACAAAATCAGGACTCTGTTAGAGGAAGAGACGTTAGAATTTCTCTGATAGAAGGAGAAGGGAAAGAGGACACCAACAATGTCCCCTACCTAGAGACACAGGCTTTGCTGACAATGACATGAAACAGCTATGTCAAAACGGAAGGACACTGAGGACCCTTCTAACTCACAGACTGCAAGAAGCCCAGACAACCCCTCATCCTAAATCCATTCGTGCATCAGACCTCAGCTGAAGCTCTGAGGAAGGTCAGGGCTCCACGCAGGTCCTGCAGGCCTACAAAGGTCAAGGACATGGTTCTGCCTCAAGTTTACTGAATAGCGAGAACCACCTGATGTGCTTGTAAATAAGAAGAATAAAAGTTAGAACGGCTTTGCGGACAGTTCAATCTCCAGTAGGACTTCCAAGGGCGGAGATCACTTCTGAGCAAATTAGGGGACTAGCAGCAAGGAAGGCGGCATTGGAGCTGAGGCTTGTGAGAGATCCAACCTTACGTGCAAGGGGATGGGGGACACGTTCAGGGCTGGCGAGGGCAGCAGGGGGAGAAAGTAAAAGACATGATGGGGGAATTACCGGGCTTTTTTCCTTTTTTTAGTGTAAATTTCTCCCCTGTCCCCACCAAAAGGGGAGAATGTCCAGCTCGCCTGCGAATGACTACAGCCGTCATTCTCCTGCAGAGCCTTCTGCCCCCCATTCTGCTGTTGTTCTGTGGCCCCAGAAGCTGGTTTTGATGGACTGCATCACCCAGGTCCCCTTGATTCTGGCCTTTCATTGGGTTCAGCTACAAGAAGACTTGGGCAGGAGAGTACAGGGTGGGCGGAAGAGATTTGGGGGTACCATCCCTCCCGCTTCCTCCAGGCCGCACTGTAGGTTGGCAGCGACTACCTTCCTTCCCTAAAAGCCGTGGCTCCCTTGAGCAGCCCTTCCCCATTACCTGCTTTCCATTACCTGCTCCCTCCCTGGTCACCAAGCTGTGACAGCAGCTCTCTAGATGACTGGCCCCGGGGCTTGTCTTCCTCTGGTGGTTTCCCTCAGCACTGTCAACACCTTTCTGGGGACACTCTCCCCAGTCACCCCTTTAGTGTCCCGTCTGCTTTCTGCCAGGACGGTGGCTGACACAGAGACCTTTGTCATCCACTGAAGTTAGCCAGTGACTGTTTCTCATCTCTGCCATCTGCTCTTTTCATACTTCTTGGTTCTAGAGTCTTGTTTCCTCCTCTTTAAAGTGTCACATTAATAATAAACTTCCCATTTTTATATCTGTTCCCAAGGTTATATCTGTTTCCACCTCTACCCCGAGGAGCTAGATGTAACTTTAAAAATGTGTAACTTTCACAAAGGGCAAAAGAAAAAACAAATAAAAAAAAAAATGGGACTTCATCAAAGTTAAAAATCTGTTGTTCTGCAAAGAGTATCATCAAGAAAGAAAAAAGACAACCCACAGAATGGGAGAAAATATTTGTAGATCGCATATCTGATGAGGGACTTATATCCAGAATATATATAAAAAAAGATTACCCAATTTTAAAATGGGCAAAGGTGATGAACAGACATTTCTCCAAAAGAGATACACCCACGGCTAATAAGCGCATGATGAGACCCTCAACACCATTAGCCTTTAGGATACGCAAATCAAAGCCACACTGAGATATCACTTCATACCCTGTAGGATGGTGATAGAAAAGACTGAAAACAACAAGTGTTGGCGTGGATGTGGAGAAACTGGGACATCACTGCTGGTGGGAATGTAGAATGGCACAGCCTCCAATGTTAAGCAGAGAGTTACCACATGGCCCTGCAACTCCACTTCTTGGTACACAGTCAAGAGAAATGAAAATCCACACAAAAACTTGTACACAAATGTTCATAGCAGCATTATTCATAATAGCCAGAAAATGGAAACAACCCAAATGTCCACCAGTCAATGAATGGATAAAATGGGCTCTGTCCACACGGTGGGCTATCACTGGGCAGTAAAGGAATGAAGTACTAGTAGCTGCTGTAATGTGGACAGACCTTGAATACATAATGCCGAGTGGAAGGAGTCAGTCACAAGGACCTCGTATTCTATGACTCCATTCATACAAAAAGTGCAGAGCAGGTGAACCTGGAGAGGTAGGAAGCTGATTGGTGGTTGCCTGGGGAGAACTGAGGGGCAATGGGGAGTGACTGCTAATTGCAACAGGCTTTGTTTTGGGGGTGATGAAAAAGTTCTAAAATTGACAGTGGCTGTGCTTGCATGTTTCTGTGACTATACTGTAACTCTCTCTGCCAGTTACTCAGCTCTTCTAAGTGTCTCTTGAAGTGTGTAAGCTCCAGAACGCTGTTGAGGTCTCAAGTGTTCCCAGAACTGGAAGCAGTAATAAGAATTTTGCAGAATTGAAGGAGGAGAGCAGATAATTCAGACCTAAAAATAAATTCTGAAGGGTCTCAGAACTTATAAGCTTAAGAACACCCTCAGGATCCTCTGAAACTTTCCCAAAAATTAAGACTTGGAAGGCTTGCTGGATATTCATGACTCTCTGAAGATGCAGCCCTCTCACAGGCTCTCTTGCCAGTGCTTTATGTTAGGATAAAGGAGGTCACCTTTCACCGACCTCCCAGAGCATCTCATTGACATCCTGCCCCTCGTCTCCCTTACATTCGTGATAATTACTGTTATTATGAGAATTTAGGGCACCTTTAAGAAAAGAGGAGCTCAGTAACAGGAATGATACATCTCAACTTGTTTATGAAAATACCACCCCTGGGCTACCTTTGTGCTCTAGAAAGACAACATGGCAGGAAGCCAGGGGCCTCAGTAGTTATGTGACCCTGGGGAAATCTCTCAGCACATACAGCTGCCCCATAAAATTAGAACCTCCAACGAGAGTATCTCTGGAGAACTCCCAATTCAGAAAAATCCATCATCTTGAGCACCCATATCATCTGTCTTAACTTGAAATGTTAAAATAGTGTTAGTGGAATAAAGCAACAGGATTACTCAAAAATTATTATAGCCTGAATCTCTAAATCTTCAATATGAAATATTTTCATGAATTTCCATCTTTTCATGGAAAATTCTAAAGTTCTAAGTACACCAAATAGGCTGGATATTAATAAATATTTAGAAGAAGTGAAATTGATTTTGTTTTATTCTAATGGGAGTTGGTAGAGATGGTGTTTTCAGCTGGGCTATTGGTGTTCTGGGGAAAAAGGTAACTCAGTCTTGGATGACAGAAGTCCCTTAACCCACAGGTAGATGAGTGGACATGAAGTATGTAAGCTCCGGAACACCACTGAGGGCTCAAGTGTTCCCAGAACTGGAAGGAAGCAGTGACAAGAATGTTGTAGAACTGAAGAAGCACGTCTCCAATGCAAGATCTTTTGTGAGAAGAGAGAATAATAGCTGGACTTATAGAAAGAACAGTTGATGAAAACTTGGTGATCAGAAGTCTGAACTTTGAACAATCCATCTCTTCACATATGCATTCCGCTCCACGTGCATGCACAGGAATCAGTGAGGCAAGTGTGCACTGGGGTGGGGCCAAGAAGAACACCACAAACCATGGGCAGCCATGCTGGGAGGGAGAAGACGGTCTCAGGACCAGACGAAGATGTTTCCCTGACCACTGTTGCTAAGTGTCCCCAGCAATGGGACCATAGAGTGTACACCTGGGCCACACTGTAACCTACCTGCATATTGTTTGTAATATCTGGTAATAACTGTTCAGTAAAACTTACTCTGCAGTCATCCTGTGGAATAGCTTAAGGGTGGAAAGATTAGGTGTATTGGTGTTTGAGGATGAATGCTAGCTAGCTCGGTCCTTCCTAAAACACTGAGCTTTCACTAGAGCCTAGAAACACTAAGACGCTTTTCACAGTCAAAAGAATATATCATGACCCAGGGCTGGGGCACTTGCCAGGGAAAAACAGGCAAGTTCAGGGACCTTGACAGTATCTAACAAGAGTGACTTGGTGAGCAATCAGAAATGGGGGTGAGAGCAGAAGAATCTAGGCTACCTCCAAGATTCCTGGAGGAATTGTGAGGATGTTGATAGCCTTAATGGAAGAGCAATGTAAAGATACAGGACCGGTTTTCATAAGGGAGAAAATTAATTCCATGTTGAACCAGTTGATTAGCAAGATGCTTTGGCCTCCAGTTTCTCCCACCCAGTTCATATCACTTTGTCATATTTGGCTTTTGCCACTTTTGTGAATAAAGATGTCCGTCATTTAACCTGGAAACTTTAGGCGTGCAGCTCAGTGTTCTACTCTTAAGCTATTCTGCTATTGCTCATCAATATTAGACTCTGTGGACCTTTACTTAACAACCTTTAGATCTTAAATCTAAATGTATCAAGAGATTTTTTGTATTCAAAGTAAAGCTATTTCAGTCATAGAACAGACATGTGCTGGCCACTTGTTATGTCTCAAGGTATTGTCCAGGAGGTGCGGAGATCACATACATGAATAAAGCATAGTCATGCCCTCAAAGAGTTAACAAGCTAATAGATGTCTTGATAAATGCAGAGAATCTTGGGGACTTGCTAACCACAGGTCTTCTCTCAGTCACTTAGTAGCTCTTCAGCTACAAAGTAGGTCAAACAAGCACAGTGTGTTTAATGACTTATAAATGCATATAGTGCTTCCTGGGTCCTGGCATCCACAACATAATTACATAGTCCCAAGCCTGCTGCTAAATGCAGAGAGGACAGAATGGAGCACCCTGGGAGTTGATGTTCTAGGCAAGACTGCGCAGGCAGGCAGAGCAGCAGCATCAAGCCCAGGCCAAGGGGCAGAGGAAGACAGGGATGGGAGAAGAGACGGATTCAGCAGCAGCCATATGGCACCCGCACTGTTTGGGGACACTGGCTTCAACTGCAGACCAACCCTAGACAAAACTGTACCCAAAAGGAGAGCAGAGCACAGTAGAGAACTGTTGCCCCCATTAATGTAAAACTGGGAAGAGAATATAATTTGAATGCACTAAGAAAATGCATAATGGATACACAGGAAGCTGTTAACCAGAATTATTCCTAAGGAGAAAGGCTGTGGGTCAGAATGAGAGAGAGACTTCCTTTTCCCATATCCCAATTTATTCTATTTGAACTCTTAACGTAAGTATGTATCACTTCTTCAATGACAAAGAAAAAGTAAAGAAGCATTCAAAAATGTAGGGAATAAATAAATGCAGAGAATTTCCCAAGGGCCCAGCAATTCCACTGCAAGTTAGAGTCACAATAACCAAAAGGCAAAACAACCCAAATGTCCAGCAACAGATGAATAATCAACAAAACGATGTCTAGCCACATGGTGGAATACTACTCAGCTGTGAAAAAGAACAAAGCCTCGACATGCTATAATGCCAATGAACCTCAAAAACATGCAAGTGAAAGAAGCCAGTCACAAAAGGCCCACCACTGTATGATTCCACTTATGTGAAATATCCACAGAGACAGACTGATGGCTGTCAGGCTGAAGGGGGAAGGAATGAGGAGCAACTGCTTAATTGTGGATAAGGTTTCCTTTTCGGAGGTAATGAAGACCTTCTGGAACGAGTTAGAGATGGTGGTGGCACATTGTGAACATACTAAATGCCACTCAACTGTTGACTCAAAAATGGTTACTTTTATCTTGTGTGACTATCACCTCAGTAAAAAATAGTTTTTTAAGTGAATAAAAGTGGGGGGATAAGGAGGCAGGAAGATCACAGGTAACACCAGTAACAGCAATCGGAATGTCAGTGGGTACAGGGTAGGAGCAAAAAAAAGCTAACTGGCCGTACATCAGCCCAGTGCACTCTTCAAACGTTGGTGGTTGAAAATAGAAGCACAATGAGATTAAAACAAAATAATGACCAAGAAGCTTACCCATGATCCCATCACAATAAGAACTATTTCATTTTTGTTCCAGCGTGGTTTTGACAACACATTTCTTGGAAAACACTAAATTAATAATCCCTTCCCCTGACTCTCTTTTGCTTGTGGAAGCGCACTGACTCATCAGGATAAACTACTCCTCAAGCTGGGAAGGGAATTACTCAGTTGTGGTTAGATCTGGCAGAGTCCTGCCCCTTTGGGCTCCGCCGTTAGCCAGGTAAGGGCACACGTGCAGAAAAGGACGTCTGGGCCTGAGCTTTGTCCTGCACTGTCCCCTCCTGGGCCAGACATTGTCATGCCGGGCCTCCCGGTTACACCGCCTCCCCATCCCCACCGGCTACTTTATCACATGGCTTGTGACCGCCCTCTGACTTGGTACCTTTGACTGCCCTGTGGTGACTCTGCTGACTTGAGCTAAATATCCTTATGGGATGCCCGAGTCCACACTATACCTGGCCTTTGACCCTACGTAAATTAGATGTCACATAGGTTTCTTCAAAGTTACCCAAATCCATTTGAAAGCCATCACATGGAGTATAAAGGAAAGAAATTCTTCATCAGTTTGAAATGGAGAAGCTTGACCACCACTTTACTCTGTAACAATAAAACTGTCTTCATGTGTTCCGGCTGCTGTAACAATGCTGCTGGGTGGATCAAACAACAGAAATGCCTTTTCTTACAATTCCGGAGGCTGGAAGTCTGAGACCAGCGTGTCAGCTGGGTTAGTTTCTTCTGAGCGTGGGACTAGCCTTAGAGAGAAAATGGCACACTTCTCCCATTTTAACTGAGCATAGTAAGTGCAGGTTTGCTTAGAGTTGTCTACTAGCGTCTGCTTTCTCTGTGAAGTAGGAAGCCAAGTCACCTGGAAAGGGGGGAATGGCGGGGCTGGAGGCTTCCGAGGGTCGCCTAAGGGACAGTGCTAGGAGCATTAGGGCCAGCAGTTCCTGAAGTCAGCTGCATTCTCTACTGAGGGATGCTTATCTGAGCTCTGAAAACCAATGCCTTTTGGCTGAAAAGACCTATGCCCTCTAGGGCCCTGGGCCTTGGGCACCTAGAGTCTACTCCTTCTGTCCAGTGGACTGGAGAGCCCATGTCCACTCAATCGCCCAGAGCCTCAGGAAGCAAGTGCCAGTCTCCACAAACCCCTTCCTGAACTTCCTGCCTCCCCCAAACCTGCATGGTAAGAGGCAGCTCCTATTCTATCCCTTTTGCTTGGGAAGAGCTTTTGTTTCTTAGAAACTGCCATCAATGATGTCCCTGAGTCCTAGATTTCAGCACCCTCCAGTTCCCCCAGGGCACAACCTACAAGAACCTTGTACAGGACACATTCTGACTAAAGAAAGATGTGTCAATGGGTCTACAGGAGGTTGTTGTACTATTCCTGAAACTTTTCCACAGAGTTGAAAGTTTTCCAAATAAAAAAACAGTAAATGAGGCATCTAAGAATCTGCCCGAATCCTTTTCTAAACTGAATCATCCTGGGATGTGGTTGCCCTGCTGAAGGCCACTGACATCTCTCAAGAAGAGGAGACATTCTTGGAACTGTCAGTGGAACTCAGGAGCAGACCAAACTCACTCAGCCCCCTACAGAACCTCCCTGTACAGAAACAGACACTGGACGATGCCAGGAAGGACCTTCCACTCGATGGATGGGGCGGCATGACCAGCTGTCCCTTCATGCTGCCCCCTCTCCACTCGCTGTCTCCCGTGAATCCCCCACTGCCACCATGCCACTTCACTGACTTCTACGCCAGTAGAACACATCATATGGAGCTTCCCCTCTGGAGTAACTAAGCGTCCCTTTAGCTTTTGGTTTGGCGTGGGCCGGACTCCTTGCCAACATCCTCACCTCTATCAGGCAGGCTGTGGTTCAATCTGCTTCTTACCTGCTCAACTTAACGCTGACTTCTTGTGTTGCCCCATCTGAGCTGCCCTTGGGCTCCTGGCGTGTTCCTGGCTCCCGACTGCTATCTGTCTTTGACCTGCTGCCCATTTTGATTAAGCTTCAGGTTCTGTCTGCCTGATTTCAAACACTCTTTCAAATCACACCGTATTTCTGATGTTACTCAGCCCACTAGGCACAACACTAGGCATTTCCTCGAGCCTGGTGTACATCAAGCACCCCTTGAGCTGTGTGCATCCAGCCTGTCTCCAGTCTTTTCAGACTTGGCATTAACACATTGTCCAGCCCTGGATAGCTCATTGAAGCCACCAGTATGCTCATAACATGCTCTAGGCTTTTGAACAGACTCGGCATTCACGGACCCGTTCTAATCACTCCCCCGTGACCTTTGTCTTGCACCTGGTGCACCTGTTCTGCTTATATCTTTTGCAGCTGCTTCACTTGCTGCTGCTTCTCCCATTTTTGTCCTCACCCCACCCAATTAGACTTATGCTTTCCATTATTTCCCTAGTAATGATCTCCAAGCTTCACTTCCATGATTCAAGTTCCCAACTTGGCTGAAGCACCCACTCTGGGTTGAACTCATTCCTGGAACCCTGTCTGGTAGCTTATTCATGAGGCTCACTCCAGCCCCAGGGGAGGGAGTAGAACAAAGACATTTAACCTAAAACTGCTGGATCAAATAACAAGGATGTCAGTTATATTTGTTTAATTAAAACAAATCCAGCTCTCTGTCTCTCTCTCTCTCTCTGCTACCCTCTCTCTCTCTGCTGCCCTCTCTCTCTTTGTCTCTGCCTCTGTCTCCCTGCTCTCTCTCCCTCTCTTTCTCTCCTCCCCCTCCCTCTGGGGCAGCCACTCTCTCTTTCAGATAATAAAGTCTCTTGCGTGGGCCCGTGTCTCCTGAGTCATTCGGGGTAAGGAGGGTCATGGCGAGATACCCTTTCATTGGTGCTGTGACTCGGATGAGGCTCTCTCATTGACTTTGCTCTTCCTCCAGGAACCTGAGCTGCTTTGGGAACCCTCACTGCCTGATCCTCCTCCAGGGGCTCACCGTCCACTTCCCTGGTTGCTCATCTTCTCGCCCAACACTGGCCTTCAATTTGGATTACCAACCCCTCTCCAAAGACGATGATCCTTATTGAACCTGGAACACGCCATTGCCACTGCAGACCAAGGGTTCATCTGAGGACCGCCCCCCCATCAATACGAAAATGAACTTCATCGCCCCTAATCACCAGGAGTTACTGAAGACTAACCTTCACCCCTTCCCAAGTCCTCTACCACTTATAAAACAGAAAAGGGAGGAATGTAAGAAAATAGTAATTTATCCTCCATTTGCCCCATGGTCCCAAGCACATAAGCCGGTGAGAATTATGCCTGGGCTTGCCTGGGGCTTGCTGGGCTGACCCCGCCTTATCTCTAAACATCCCGACCCTCCCCCAAGGCAACAGGCCGAGCGGATCCGCCACAATAAAAGGCACCACGCTGCTGCCCTCTCTCTCTCTCTGTCTCTCTCTCTCTGCTGCCCTCTCTCTCTTTGTCTCTGCCTCTGTCTCCCTGCTCTCTCTCCCTCTCTCTCTTTCTCTCCTCCCCCTCCCTCTGGGGCAGCCACTCTCTGTTTCAGATAATAAAGTCTCTTGTGTGGGAAAAAAATCTTAAATTAAAAAAAAAATTTAAAAATAATTAAAAAAAAAACAAATCCACACCCTAAAATCATCAAAGATTCAACAGTAGAAAGAAAAACAAGAGAGAGAAGAAGAGAAAAAGCAAAAGAAGCTATTAAACTAGTAGAGGATAACTTAGGAGCATTTTTTCATAACTTTGAAGTGGGGAAGATCTTTCTAACTATGACACAAAATCCAGACATCATAAAATATTTATAAATTCATCTGTATAAAAAATAAGCCATGTTAGCATTTTTAAAAGTCAAAACACAAACAAGAAATTGAGGAAAAATCATTTTCTACTATAGCACAGACCAAGAGTTGATCTCACTAATATATGAAGAACTGCTACAAAATAATTTTTAAATTAATGCTGTATTTTTTTAATTAAGACATCATTGATCTACAATGTTATGAAGGCTTCATATGAGCAACATTGTGGTTTCAACATTCACCCATATTATCAAGTCCCCCCCCATTGCAGTCACTGTCCATCAGTGCAGTAAGATGCTATAAAGACACTACTTGTCTTCTCTGTGCTGTACTGCCTTCCCATTGACCTACCTATATTGCGAGCATTAATTATAGTGCCCCTTAATCCCCTTCTCCCTCCCTCCCCACTCACCCTCCCCAACCCCTCCCCTTTGGTAACCACTAGTCCCTTCTTGGAGTCTGTGAATCTGCTGCTGCTTACAAAATAATTTTTTAAAAATCAACAACTCAATAAAAGAATTGGCAAAGTATAGGAATGGACAATTTACCAAAAATAAAATGCAAATAAAACATATAAAAGATATTCAACCTTACTCATGAAATACAAATGCTAGCTAAAACCACACTGAAACCCCAAAATCAAAGCATTTGGTAACATACAGGGCTGCTAAAACCATCAGCAAATAGGCCCTCTCATACGCTGTTGGAAGAAGTGTGAATTGGTGAAACCGCTATGGAGGGCAATTAGTGGTATCTATCAAAATTATAAATGCATTACATTTTGTTCCAGCAGTTCCACTTCTAGGAATTTATTTTATGAATATTCTCACCTTAGTATGAAATAACTAGGAAGAAGGTTATTCCAGTTTCGTTTGTCACAGAATATTCAGAATATATTCAATATTTAATCAGAATTTAAACAGGAAATTTTTAAAGACTATTCTTTATTTTATTGTGTTAAAAACATTTAACAACCTAAGTGTCCATCAGTAGATGAATGGATAAAGAAGATGTGGTACATATACACAATGGAATATTATTCAGCCATAAGAAGAAAACAAATCCTACCATTTGCAACAACATGGATGGAGCTCAGTGAAATAAGCCAGGCGGAGAAAGACAAGTACCAAATGATTTCACTCATCTGTGGAGTATAAGAACAAAGGAAAAACTGAAGGAACAAAACAGCAGCAGAATCACAGAACCCAAGAATTGACTAACAGCTACTAAAGGGAAAGAGACTAGGGAGAATAGGAGGGCAGGGAGGGATAAGGGCAGGGAAGAAGAAAGGGGGGTATTACGATTAGCATGTATAATGTGGGGGGTGCAGGAAAGGGGAGGGCTGTACAACACAGAGAAGACAAGCAGTGATTCTACAACATCTTACTATGCTGATGGACAGTGACTGTAATGGGGTTTGTGGGGGAGACTTGGGGTAGGGGAGAGCCTAGTAAACATAATGTTCCTCTTGTAATTGTAGATTAATGATAACAAAAAAAATAAAAAAATAAAATGAATAAAATAATGAAATAAAAAAAATATTTAACAAAATCTACCCTCTTAAAAAATTTTGAAGTATACAGTAGACTACTGCTGACTATAGGAAAACTCTGTTTTTTAAATAATAAACAAAATAAGTTCCTTAGAAAGATTCAAGAGAAAGGTTCTGAGTGTCAAACCTCAAAACTCTAATTTTGTAACTCTGGTGCAGAGTCTGGCTCGGCAGATTTTTAAAATGCATTCCTCGAAAAAGCCTAAGGGTCATTTGCATCGAGAAGTCTACTACCCCGAAAACCCGTGCCACCTGAGGAGTAGATCTGCTCCTAGAGCAGCTCCCAGCCTCTCTGGTTTTACTACTCCTGTGGAGCTGGTAGTTCATTGACAGATGGCATAGCAGTGAAAATACAGCCACATGGGAGAGAAATAAAATCCATGAAAAAAACGACCAAAACATTCTCTCCAAACAGATTCCTTTTTATTCTAGTAAATATGGTTCTGAATTTTTAAACAAAAACCATCTATAACAAAATATTTCCTGCTGGGGTGCTACTCTATGAGGGTCTAAGGAAAGTATTAACTGGCTGTGGCTAGAACAAAAAACATTTTAAAGGCTTTTTGTAAAAGCTGGTCATCTCCATCTGTATACCAACAGGGGGGAAAAAAGACATTTTTAACTGCCTTCCTATCTCTAAGCATCTTTTTTTTGGCATGCAATTAATTTGAAAGCTTTATTTAAAGCAAAATTGAGTGGATCAGAGTGGAAAGGTAAATGGATACATATCAGATTAAAAATAACTAGAAGAAACAGAGTGACCTATATATTAGGAACATTTTGAGAATGAGTGTGTCTTTTTTTTCAATGCTAGGGAAGGAAGTGGTGGTAAGTTGGCAATGGGAAACTGGGAAACTGCTTGTCTGAAATCGGTTCCTTTTGCGTTTATTTGGGCCAGGCTGACTGTTCCTTGCCAATGCCACTCCCACCGGCACCCTGTACACCACAAACATACATAATCATCACATGCTGATGGCATCGCAGGACCCCAGTGGGGCAGCATTCTTCAGCTGATCTGGCTCCAGTGACATGACAGCAACTGACTGTGTGGGACAGTGGCTCTAATTTTTCAACCGCAGACAAAAAAAGAAAACCTAATATTTGAAAAAGAACCACTTTAAAACATTGTAGCCAAGTATGGAGAGGCTCTCCTGAGCAGTTAGCTGATTTCATTCTGCCACATGCCCTCCCTGGAGGCTTTTTAAGAAACAACTGGGCTAACTAAACTACCATGTTAATAAAAAGCTAGAAATAAGCTTTGACAGTTTAAAAATGGCCACTTTCCAGTTGGCCAAAGCCAGAGTCGCTGTAATTTCTGAAAATACTTTCATAAAGTATTTCTTAAAATACTACGTAAGAATATATGGAAAGGTCACATAACAGCAGAATGGAGCTGAGCCATACCAGTTCAACAGGCTAGGTCTAAGTCTTTTCCCAACTATAAAGTTTTCCCTTCTTTCTGCAGGAAGTTAGAAAAGAAACTAAAAATAAAACAGAGTTTTACTTTAATTAGTGACAGGCAGCCAGAGTTTTTTTTTTTTCTTTTTTGTACTTCTGGAATATTCCAAAACACTCATAACAAAAGTAGAAAGAAAAAAGGGGATCATGAAAACATTAAGTTCAAATGCGCCCTTCTGAGACACTGTGTACCTGTTCGTTCCCACCCATAACACCAGCTTTATTTCATGTAAACCACACTGTTCCATCTCTCTCCTCGTCGAAGGGCAGGGTTCTTTCCAGTTGTTGGTGGCAGGCAGGAGAAACAAGGCCAAAGACAGGTTGAGCTGAGGTCAGGAGCTTGGAGATGCCAAAGCCTGGTACAGAGTAGAAAAGCAGAATTGGGAATAGGTGGAAGTCAGAACATGAGTCAATAGCCAGAGACACCAAGTTCAAACCAGGACAAGCCCGAAACAGCATCGTGGGGGCAAATCTAAGAACAAACCAGGCAGGGACACAAGAATAGGGAAGTTAAAAGAGACTAAGAAACATATGAGAAACTAGATCTGCACAGACATTGTGTTCAGTGTTGTGACCTCTTCCTCTGCGGGCAGGCTTCTACGGGTCTTAAAGGAGCCATGCGCGGAAAAACGTTAGGGAAGGGAACCAAAGCAATGGATATAAGATGAAGCCTTGGTTATGCACAGATATGCAGCACAACCCCCAAAAGAGAAAGCTACAAGAGATACACAAGCTAAAGACGGGCATCACTATTGTTAGAACAATAAATCATATACACCTAAACTGTAGCACCCTTGAAATACAAAGTAAGACTGATGTCATACTCACCCTATAATTCATTCATTAAAATATCTGTTGAGTAGGTGCGCTGTGCTGAAAGCTGGGGTTTAAAAAGGTAACAAGATACAGTCTGCACTCCCAAGGAATTTACAGAGAGAGCCAGGGAAATAAGGAACTGAAATGCACTATGGCGAACCCATTGCAAGGGGAAGTGGTGGAGGGCTAAGGTAAGACATCGGGATGATGGAAGGCTTCCAGAGGTGGTGCAAGCCGACAACAGCAGGAGTTCTTACTCTCTGACTTGAGCAGTGCATTTAATTATTCTCCAGAACCGCAGAGAATTTGGAGAGAACTCACAAAGGAACGGAGGCCCATACACAGGATCCATCTGCCAGAAGCAAAGGTAGTGGTGTGGTGTGATCTGGAGCACTGTTGAGAGTACTATTCTCAAAATGTTAAAAAAAAAAAATACATAGGAAACATATATCAAAGTTTTATATAGCTCCTTCATAAGGGAACCAACACAGTGACACAATGATTCTAAGGCAGATATAAGCATCAGATGTACAGATAGTCCGTTAAAGAAAAGAACCTACATTAAAACTATTAAATTAGGTACAAAACTCACTAATATCCTACAGGGCAATAGATTATCACTTCGGGGTTCTGTTTTCTAGTAAGCAGACGTCATTTGCATTGCTCTTGGGCAAAAGTGATTTTTATCTTATTTGTTTTTTTACATATGAACTTCTACATTATGACTTCAGTTGTAAACTGCCTAGGCCCTGTTCATTAGTAAAGGTAAGTTAAATAAAGTGAACCTTTGTCAAAAGTTCGATGATCCTTTGATTGGTTTATTAAGTGATGCCCTAGCATAACAGAAAAAAAAAATCACACCACCGTGTTTTGGGTGACTTTTTTATAGTGATCCTCTGAAATTTACCAAATATGAAATCATCCCACAAGGAGGGTTGGGATCATCCTTGGTGTCCATGAATCATGAAACTAAAAGTTACAACAAAACAGATTTTTTTGCTACCTGATTCTAAAGCACAAAAATGGTGAGAACCACCTGCATTCCTCACCCTGTTTTTACTTACGTTTCCTCACTGAGCCACCTCACCAATTCCATGTAGCAGGTTTCCCTGCATTTCATTTCTGTAGTAGAGGAAGAAACGAAGGATCACAGAAATTCAATAACTTGCCCCAAGTATAAATTAGTAAAGCCATCTGGGAGGACAGTTGGGCAATATCAATCCAAATGTAAAATATATATATACTTTGACCCAGGAAATTCTCCTTTAGAATGTATCCTAAAGAAATGTTTGCTGTTTGGTATGTATTAACAAAGGAGAAAGGAGGGGAGGGAGGGCAATCTGTGAGTCACCAAAAGGGGAGTGTTGAATAAATTAGGATATACCCATATGATGGAATATTCAGCAATCTTAAGAATGCATGAGGTACTCACACTTACCTCCAAGATATATTGTTCAGCCAAAGAAGCAATTTGCAGACTAATGCATTCATGAAAAATAAAATGTGCTTATAAAAGGCTAGAAAGGACGTAAATCAAGATAATGACATAATGATGGTTACCCCAGGCTAAGGGGGTGTGAAAGGGAAAGATAGGCTGGTCGGAGGACAGTTTTCCATTTCCTTCTATACTTACACATCCCTAGAACCATTGACAATGAAAGTGATTGCTTACACAACTTTTTAAAAATAATAATAAATGGTAAGAGTTCAAGAAGGATGACTTGCTAGAGGTAATCCAACCAGTAAGAGGAATTTAAGTTGCGATTCAAACTCAGGTCTTGTGACTTAAAAGCTGTAGGCTGCAAATTAGTATTCACCTCATTGTCCACCCATGATCGGGGGTGTTATTGAGGACTTGTGTACCACATCTGTCAGGGAGAAAATTCGTTTAGAGTTAAGGGTTGGGACCTGCTTTGCTTCTTCCAAGTCACTGGCATAATTTTTCTTCTTCCAAAACAATGAGAATTCTGTACCAGAACCTAACTGCTTTTTATCTTGATGACCAAGAAACTTTGAGTCAAATCCAGCACCTGACTCCCATATTCTGGTTTCAAGGTAGACACTGTCTCAGGCACAAACTGAAAGTTAGTGAAATGGGAGTCCAGGTCCTCCACGTCAACATGCGGCTATTCAGTCAGACCCAGCACGTTGGGCTATATCCCCTTCAATGACCTCAGCAAAAAGTCAGGTAGGTGTGTCGCTACACACACAGACCAGGTGTCTGACACTCAGCTGATCTACTGAGACATCTCATGAGCCATGCTGATCTTTAAAGGCAAACAGACAAGTACAGCGGACACAGCTCCAGAACAGCAAGGTAACCAGAGGTTTACACCCTTCAGGGATGAGGATCAGAATCGCTTAACTGGATAAGCCCCTCAACCAGCAGAAGCCCAGGCCGGGGAGAGTGAGTTGCAAAGGATAATGTGATGAGTGTCAGTGACAGCCCTGAGGTCAGCTGGAGCATCAGGCGCTGTAGTTCATCCTGTTAACTCTTCCCCTTAAAGTTCCCCAAGAAACAGGACTGACCAGAATTCCAGCGTTAACTGTTCCCAGAAAGGACACATTTGCTCTAAGGAGTAAGTGGAGCTGGCTGCTCAGGGGGTGGCCTGTGATGGAGGCTGTGATGCTCACTCAGGGGCTCCCTCTTCAGAGCCAGTGCATCTATCCTCAGACCAGCCGCTGAAGGCTTATCGCTGCGTGCCTCACTGGCAATTGCCCTCAGCCATAAGAAACTGCCCTGGACAGGTGGCCATCTATTCCCAGGGCTAGCTCAGGCCAACAGTGTCACTGGCTTGTAGCTGTTCTTTAAAAACCTGAAAACTTCTCTTTTTTAAAAATCAACTGAAAGAGCCCCTTTTCAAATAGGTTTCTGGCTAGATGTTCTCAGGGTTTAGCTAGGCAGTGGGCTAACTAATTATGGTGGAGCATAGTGGGCCAAGTGATTTCTCTGCACCCAAGCTTGAGTTGAAAGGCAGCCCCACTGGCAGCTGTTTCCAGCTCTTTAAGGTCATCTCAGGCCATCTGTAGCTGCACACCCTCTGCCCCAGTCCAACAGCCTTGCTAGGTTGGGTTTTCAAAACAAGATGCTCTGCCCTCCCCCCTTCCTCTCCTCATGCCCAGATTCCAGCTCTGAGGGTTTTGATCCAGACCTCATTTATTTGATCCTCCTTATCTCAAACTTTATCATTTCTTCCGTCTGCAAAGTTAGAATCTGCTTCCTCCATATTCTGAAGCCTTTCTTCTTAAGGGTTAAATGTCAAGTGACACCTACTTACACCCAAGTGTGGAGTCCTCCTTTTACGGAAGGGGGTCTTAGATGATGATAAGGCTTATAGCTTAGCTTTCAACTGTGCTGGGCCTCTTTTCAAAGCATGGGGTCCAGGCCCACCAGCGTGTGCCCTGGATCTTGAAATCACAGAGCTCATAAGTCAATCTAATGAGGACTGACTGCATTTCAACTGTCTAAATGCCTTTTTTGCCCCCAGAAACGACTCTTCAGAGTCAATCTGCTGGCATAACATAGGAGATTGAAGAGCCCAAACCTCAGAGAGATAATTGTTTAAAAGCTAGAGCTCACGCCATCTTTAGTGTATGTTATGATTCCCTTATCTTTGAGTTAAGTAACTCAATTAGCTGGCATTCAATGAGCTTAATTGGTGTATTAGAAACAGAAAAATAATCACTAATATGATTGCTTAGAGCTTGAATTGAAAGGCTAGCTTTGCTCCTTTGGAACTATAATTAATTTGTGTTTCTTGTGAAATATGAGTATATTTTGAGTAAATCAAAATACACAGAGCTGAACATGCGCTGTGGCTGCAGTGAGGGATGCCAGGGGGCGCTATGGCCCAAGGTTTATGTTTTACTCAACTCTCATTTGGGGCAAAGCAATTCTGAATGGGATTAGACTAGAATTTATTTTAACAAAAAAAAAGGTCTTTTAAGTACTTCCTCCTCTCTTTGCACACACCCCATTTTCTTCTCTTTTCTTCTAGTACGATTGACCCGTCTTGTCCCCTCTCATTGTATACGCCCTATTTTTTTTTTTAATGTTTCTTTCCCTCTTTAGTTTCTCCTCTCATTTATGTAACTTTTCTCTAAATCCAGTACGGAGGGCTCAAACTTGATTTTCTGAAACATCATATATCTAATTACATGCTCATTATTGTAAGGGGATCTCCAAGCACACACACATGCTGAAAATGGTATCAGTCACCATACCAACGGACCACATTTTCTGAGCCAAAAATTGAGATCTGTGTTCTGATAAGCATGAGGGTACTTCCGAGAGCAGCCAGATAAATTTTGAGACTAGTCCATAAAATCCAGGTCACACTGTCACAGGAACTATAGAGAGAGGATCTCACATGCACAGCTGGTGTGCTCGAGAGGAACTCCCCTTTCTTGGCTAGCATTAGTGTCCTAACGCTGGATTATACAATAAAAATGAATGCTTCACACCCACAAAGCCTTTACTAAATTGTACATATTTACCCGGGCAAGAAAAGGGCCTCTAGGTTTCCTCACCGGTTCACTGGCATAAATTGGCATACAGAGTAATGTCTCAAAAGATACCGTGAGCCTCTCTGAGCAGGGAACTAATATACATTCATGGGGAGCAGAAAAGATGGGAGGCACCCAGCAGCAGAGAAAAAGGCCAAGCCAGGTGGGGCGCCTAACCCCAAAATCAGGAGTGAGGACAAAACCTAGCCTTGGGATGGGACAGACCTGGTTCCAGGCAGGAAGTTTGTTTGTTCTTCTATTATTTCCGGCTGCCTCTCTACCCCAACATCCTCACCTTCTGTCCTCCCTCTCTCAGGGCTCTCCGCCAGCTTTGTGCCTCGGAAGACCTCACAGATTCACAGAATAGATAGAAAAGGTCCTTAGAGGCATCTCTTCCAACCTTGAATAAACAACTGATGAGTCTGGAGCCCAGAGGGTAGCGACTTGCTCCGCTAAGAACTGGAAGAGGCATGTGTCGAATGTAGCCCAAGAATCAGGGCTTTTTTTTTTAATCACCACTGCTGCCTTTCTGGACGAATTTTAGGGCAATGACAAAATGGTAAAGCATTCTACCCTGTCAGGAGAGACAAGAAGAGAAAAAAACAAGTGGCTTATACAGAAAACAGGGATAGAAGATAATCAGGAGAAGAAGAATGCAGCAAAAAGGAGAGAAAAGAAGGTAAATGCAGGTAGAGGCACAGGGTCTTCAGAGCTATAGTGCTATCACCATCTACAACTAAACTAAATTTAAATAATCCTGTGACTTCCACTTCTAGGTTTTTACCCAAGAGAAATGAAAACATGTCCAGAAAGACTTGCGCAAGAATATCCATAGAAGCTTTATATACAGTATTCAATAACTTGATGCCAGGTAGGTGTCTATCAATAGAGAATGAATAAACAAAGTACAGTATATCCATGCAATGGAATGCTGGTCAGAAATGCCACTGATGATCACACAGATGAACTAATTTTAGGCATTATACTGAGCAAAGGAAACCAGACACAAAAGCATGGGCATTTGTTAAAATTCATGGAAAAATATACTTAAGATCTGTGCATTTCACCTTAAGAGAAAAAAAAAACATAATACTAAACTCTAGTTAATGATAATGGATTTCCAAGTGTTCAGGAATAAAGAGTATAGCCATTTACTTTGAAATGCATCCAAAAAATGAGATGGATTGATGGCTGGAGAGATGGGAGATATGTAATAAAGCAAGTATAGGAAAATGTTAACCCATACAGTCAAGGTGGTGGGTATAATGAGTGTTCACAGTAAAATTCTTTCGCCTTTTCTGCATGCTTAAAATTTTTCCTTAAAAATACATTGAGGAAAACTCACTAAAGGACACAGTACATTTAAAAAAAAAAGAGAGAGTAAACCGCTGTGCATGAGGATTTTGAACTGAAATTTTCTCTTAACCTAGGTGTGTGGAGGGACAGTGAAGATAAATATTTCTGGAGGTCGCACTAGACCCAGGGAGACGAACTTTCTGAAGCACTTCCTGCTCTGCACACCTTCCTCCCTACATTTTCTGCCTTTCTCAGATTCTCTACCACTTGTAGCCAGATTTGTACAACCTTGGTATTTTATCACTTGTCACAATCCTGGGTCATTCACTTTTTCAAGTGATCTGTGTGCCTCATGCAGTTCTGCTCCAGAACCAGGTCCTGGGCTCTAGGAGCTGCTGTAGGAACACAGCTGAGTGTGCAGATCTGAATCTTAGCTGGGCTGCCGTGAACTCTGATGGGCAGAATTGTCTGGTGGTGTGGAGTTCCGGGAAGCAGGACTTCCGGGGCTAAAACCGGGACAAGATGGCCATGCTGGCGTTGAGTTGACATCTCATATTCCCAAGAGTTTGAGTGCATTTTTATATTATGATAGTGAATTAATTCAGTGGATTTTACATTTTACTTAGTACATCATTATTTTACTTGCAAACACCTGATAATGTTTAAATCAAACTGTGCAGATAAAAGGCCCTGAGACACAATGTCTCTTACTAAAACTGCTTAAAAATCCACATATATTTATGATATAATTAATGGGAACTGCTCATGTTAAATGAAGCAAAAAACAAGTAGTCTGGCCTGGGGTCTGTTAACTTCACCAGTGGGAGGCTCCAGGCACCCACCTGGGATACCCCGGGTACAAACCTACACTCTTCCCTTGAATTGTTTCTGTCCATGTGCACTTCTCTGCTAAGAAAGGAACTCTACTTTCCTTTGAATTGGTATTTTTCTTTTTCACTGTGAATTAAGATAGCAATACCAATTTCTACAAGCCAGACACAAAAACTACTCCATCTTCTTCATAATCGAGCTCATATAGCTACTTCTGTGTATTGTCAATATCTGGAAAATTCACCTGGATGACAAAACTCAATGTAAGCAGATAATGGATCTCATGAAATTCCCATTTAGAACACAACTCTACCACCTAATGAAAAAGAATCACTAATTCCACCATAGTAGAAGGCAATTTTTCTGTGGATTATGGTAAGAGGCAATGCTTATTTTTGAATATCTGATATTTTTAAATATCCTGACTCTAAATGCCAGAAGTGAAATAAACACTTTGAAGAAATGTGTACAGGCTACTGTGTTCCCAAACCTGGATGACATGGTTCCTTTCCAGAAGTCCAATAAAATCCTTATGTGTAGAAGATGTACAGCAAAGTCCCCAACCACTTGAATGTCTGGTGTGTCCAAGACATTCCCCGGACCTGACTCATTTTACCTGAAACAACTGAATCATAATGTAAATGAGAACCACATAGCACTTGGCTGGTTATTCTCCTAAGGAACTTGCCACATTTGAGTTCTCATCCATCACACCCTAAGCATGTGATGTTCCTTTGTGCCTCTGAGCTTTGCACAGGCTGTGCCCTCTGCCTACAAAGCCTGCCCACCTTTAATCTGTCTTGTGAATCTCTAGTCGTCCTGAAAGACGTATGATAATATTCCTTCCTCAAGGAAGCCTCCCTGGCTCGTGCAAGCAGAGTTAGGTACATTGTCCTCAGTTCCTCTAAAGGTTTTGATGATACTGCTATTGTAACACATACACAACACGTAATTACTCACTTGCATGTGTTTCTCTACACTAAACTGTGAGTCCATGGATGTGTGCTAGTTATCATTTTGTCCCTAGTACCTGGTGCATAGAAGACATGGCTGGGTGGCTGCGTGAGTCAGCAGTACTTTGATTCCTCAATGACACACTTCAAGAGCACGAGTGCAGGTCGCTCTGACTCAGTTCGTACACCTGACAAGGTGTAACCCATTTTCTTACACACAGTAGGCAAAAATAAAGAGCTGAGTGGATGAGATGTCATAACATTAACCATAACTGCAAAATTGGAAAACCCTTTTTTTCAACTTCTCCTACACTCTTTTAACCCACATTATATAGTATTTTTCAATCCATAAAGGAAAGAAGGGCAATCATTACAGAATTTTCCAAATGTACATAAAAGAAAAGAGGGGACTAATTTCCAGACCAATGATGGCTTTAAAGTCCCACACTGTCCTGTCATACTAGGTGTCCACATACTCAGGACCACTCGCACCCTTTTCCCACCAGTATCTCTGGAAAACCGAGCTGGAGGTAAAGCCTGTTCATAGTATCTCTTCTCCACATCTAGCCTCTTTTTGCCAAGGAGTAAGCACCTGACCAAAGCAGGATTCCACATGCAGATACAGGAAGGAAACAACACGGTCTCTCTGTTGCTTGGATCATGAACTGTATTGACCCAGGTATCACCATCTTCCCCTACCCGGGAAGACGCAGAGGGAAAGCAGGGCTCCCAAAGGAAAGCAAAGCCAGGACAGAGAGAGAGGGAGATGCTGATAACAGCATCTGAGCACTTCAAACCAGGGTGTGGGAAGCCAGCCATACCCACTGGATTTCACAGTTCTATCAACTAATAAACACCATTATTCCTTAGGCTGATTTGAATTGAATTTTGCCATTCACCATCAAGAGACCCCATTCTCCCAGTCACCAGGCTTTAAAAAGTCTAAGACATCTTTACCTCTTGATTTCCCTCCCCTCCAACATTCAGTTTGCGACCGAACCTTGTGACTCTCATTCCCGTTAGAGCTGCCACAGCCCCGATCTCTTCTGCCCTCTCCTCGCCATTACCAAGCTAAACCCTCATCGACCTTCCAAAGGCTGTTGCAATAGCTTTCTAACTGGCCCCCCAGCCTCTAGACTTCCTGTTTCTCCAATTGTATGCCACTGCTAGATCTCTTGAAACATAAAGCTAATTATGTAATTCTCCTCTTTAAAAAGTTCCCATGGGTACCCATTGCCTCCAAAATAAGAAAGTAAATCCTATATTAGTTTCCTTAGTCTGCCATAACAAAGTGCCCCCAACTGGGTGGATTAAACAACAGACATCTATTTTCTCACATTTCTGGAACCTGGAAATCTGAGGTCAAAGTTCTGGCGAGGCTGCTTTCTTGTGAGCCTCTCTCCTTGGATAGTAGATGGCCATCGTCTCCCTGTGTCACGTGGTCCTCCTTCTGTGCGTGTCCGTGTCCCGATCTCTGCTTGTTATTAGGACACCTATCATATTGGATTAGGGCCCACACTAAAGACTTCATTTTAACTTAATTACCTCTAAAAAATCCTACCTCCAAACACAGTCACATTCTGAGCTGTTGAGAATTAGGTCTTTAATATATGAATGGGGGGTGGGGTACAATTCAACCCATCAAAATTCTTCATTCAGATTATATGGCCCCAGATCAACATTTTCATCCCTATCAACCTTGTTTCCTACCCCCACTCACATACCAAGCTCAAGCAAACGGCTCCTGAAGAGCCTCGTATTTCCTGTCTCAGGGCCATTGTTCATTCCTGTCCACACCTCCTCTCTCTCCAGCAGAACCGGCCCCATCCTTCCGCGTCCTTCACAGATGCCAGCTCCTGGAAGCCCACCTGTTTTCTTAAGTCAAAGTGCTTCTCGTCCTGCTTGAGCGGCACCCTTTATTTTGCCCACCTCCATCCCTACACTCCTTTATCTCCTGCTTCTTTCCATTCCATTAGGTCTGGTGGAACCTCCACCTAGAGAATGCCTGGCCACAGGTGTGGTCGTGTGGACCAAACTCAGCCGATCAGAGCCGACCTCCTGGGTTGGTTCTCCTGAGTGGAAACACTCCGCAGGGTGGTCTGCGCTGAGTCATCTGATCGTCACATGCTCGATGGTCCCTAAGTTCCTCCTGTTGCAACCACCACTGGTTCCTGTCATTCTCAAAGCTGTAAACTCCCTGTCTCTATTCAGAGAGCTACCTAGACTCCAAATAAACCCATTGTTTTTCTTTTTTAAGTTAGTCAGTGTTCGTTCCTTTCATGTGCAAATATCTCTACTGACAGACTTTGAATGCCCGGAGCACAACGCTTGTACATCTCAAAACACACACCAGTTCTGCCTTGTATGGAATAGCGTCCACATTTCTTTTTTCCCCTTTGCTCTTCTCCACATTCAAGCACCTACCCCATTCTGTGCTCACTGCCTTAGGGGGAAGTGATGGAGCAGAAAAGAGAGAGAAAAAGAAGTTTCCTAGTGGAAGAGAAATGGCTCACAGCACAAACAATTTGGAAGCCAACAGTATTTGTGACAGTAGGATTCCCCACCCCACCTGTTCAGTCTTCTCAGACCAGAGGATTGTTGGGGCTGGAAGTAAGGAGGAAAGATGGAGGGCAACTCAGGAGCGCCAAAATGTCAATTGGTCCCGGAGGGAAGAGGCATTTTATCTTGTGTCCTACATAGAACCTTGGGGAGGTAGTAAAACCCTATAAAGAAAATTAATGGATGGTGTGTGTCTTAGTTGAGGCTGCTGTAACAAAATGCCATAGACTGGATCGCTTATAAACAGCAGAAATGTATTGCTCACAGTTCTACAAGCTGGAAGCCCAAGATCAAAAGGTCAACAGCTTTGGAGTGTGGTGAGAGCCCAACGTCCTGGGTCATAGATGCCATCTTTATACCTCATCCTCACGGGGTGGGGAGGGAGCTCCCTGGGACCTCTTTTATAAGGTGCTAATCTCTTTCATGAGGGCTCTTCCCTCATGACCGAGTCATCTCCCAAAAGCCTCACCTCCCAGTGTCATCACCTCAAGGACAGAGGAGAGGGAAGACTTCAACACAGGAACTCTGACGCGACAGAAACACTCAAACCGCTGCAGTGTGTTTAAGCATGCTGGGAAGGGGTGCCCTGATTTCCACACAGTCCAGAAAGGCCTAGAAGTAGCAGAGAGAATCAGAAAGTCCCGAAGGGACCACGCAGAGCACGTAACTATGCCCCTGGGAACTGATAACACAGAACTGGGGGGCAGAGAGCATCTCAGCAGACAGTGCTGGCGGGTGACGCTGAGGACCACCAGGGGACCCCTCAGAGGCCTTAGGATTATGGGAGCCCTGAGAGAGTCAAGCCCCCAAAAATGGTGGCAACCCCTGCTTTTATTCCAACCCGGTAAAAAGTAGGCTCAAAACAGAAATTAAATTGTTAAAGAAAGATAAAGAAATTGTTCTTTCTTTCCTGAACTGAATACCAAGATTTATACCCCTGACATGCTTATTTCTGTACTCGTCTTACCCTTCCTAGGAGTTGTAACAGAGCAAACTGCTCTCTTATCTCTGTAACCCCTGCAACTGTTTTCTGTAATATATGCAAAGTAGACAATAAATATGTTTTTAAGTTGAATTGAATTGAATAAAATACAGATTGGGAAGAGTACAGCAGGGCTGGATTACCAATGACAACAAGACAGTTTTTCTTGATTTATGGGAAGAGTACTGTTCATTTTTTGTATTTTCATGAGAAAATCAGAGAGTTGCATCAGTGGTCTGGAAACATCAATGGACTTTGCTTCACCAGCTGAGTGAAGGTTGTGTGACCCCAGTGATTAGGAGTTGGCAGTGTCTCTCACTCATAGTCAGAGAGTGTTTGCAATTTTGCAAAATCAAACCACAGAATTTTTAAATTGGAAGGGATGTTAACCAATGAGCCAACGCCCTTACTTTCAAGTGGGCAAAAAACTGAAGCCCAGAGTTATGTGGCAATTTACCCAAAGTAACAGTCAATGAGAGTCAGAACAAGAATCTGTCCCCTCTCGCCCGATTTTCCCATCCAGCGGTGACTTCACGACCTGCCCCCTTCCACCAGTCTCTTGCTGCACCTTCTCCACTCTCCACCCCCGGCAACAACCTGGAAAAGCTTCAACTTGGATGAAGCCACAGTTTCCCAGCTCTTTGTGCATCTGAGCTGCTGCGCTCTGCTTGAGAATATCAGACAGCCTCCCAGATTGGTGCCACCATAAATTCACTGCCAGACTCAACTGGGCCCCCGAGGCTGCCAGCCACCCCGCAATGCCTCCTTGCTCTGCTCTTTCACAGGCTCTCCACTCTGGTCACTTCACGATTTCCCTACTCCCCTCAGAGCTCTGAGCTCACCAGCTCTCCCTTTTATGCTCCATCCTACTTCAGCAAAGGAAAGCCCTCTGTCTCTCTGATTCCTCCGCCTCCAGGAGCCGCCGGCCCCTCCCTGCCCTGCCGGCCCCATCCTCCGCCAGTGCTCCAGTCCCACCTCCTCTCAGAGCTCAGTCTGTGCTTTATCCCCTTCTGCTCCTTTTTTTAACTTCTTCTGAACTATTTCCTTATCATTAGCACTTGAGTAGATTCTCCCAGGTGGTTCCTATGTTTAAAATCCAAGCTTCCTCAGCAGCTTTTCCCTGTGTCCTCTTTCCACACCCCCTCAATTCCTCCTCTCAAGTCACCGACACTCAGGATGTTAATTTCACCAAGTCCCCTATTACCTTGATTAGCTATAGGGTCCTCACCAGGGACCTCATTGCTGTTAAGCCCAATGCAGTGTCCTTGCCTTACTGGACAACATTTGGTCCTAGTCAGCAGTCTTTCTCTTCTGGAAATATCCTCTTGATTTCTGTGATGACACGTTCCTGATTTTCTCAGACATCTCCGGCCACATACCGTTAGTCTCTTTTTCAAGCTACCATTCCTGTGTCCATTCTTTAATTATTGGAGTCCCTTGGGGGTACTAGCCTGTCTTCTCTGGTCACCCTAACTACTGTCACTAGGCAATTTCATCTGCTTCCTTGACTCCAGGGTTGAAAACTCCCAAATCTGTATCTGCCCATCCAGACCTGGCACCTGAGCCCAAGATCTGAAATTCAGCTCTTATTTCCACATGGCACCTTCAGTTCAATATGTTTTAACTAGCTTCCTCATGTCTGCCCGCCCACCCCAAAAAGCCTCCCTTCGCCTCCCAGTGAAAGGCAATACCACCCACCCAGTTATCGTCCTGAACTCCTCCTCCTCGCGACGCCCAAAGGTAGTCACTGAATGCTCTCCAGTCCACTCTGTCGGTATTCCTCAGATCAGCTTACCTCCTGAAAGAAATCTGCAGGGAAGAGGTAAGACTTGCAGCCGGATAAAGTAGGTTTAAATCCCAGATCTACCACCTGGTTATGCAAGTAACTCAGCCTCTGTATGGTTTCTTCATTTATTAAATGTGGGAGGTAACAGTGGACCTTCCGCATGGGGATTGTGGATAAAATGAGAGTTCCTGAGGCCAGGATTCTCACCTGGCCCTGGCTGACTAGCTCACTGCACACCTGTGGGCAATACATGGCTGTTGACTCTATATGAAGAGCTCCATCCAGTGCTCTGGGCAGAGGCAGAGAGATGTTAGTGCTCAACCCACTGCTGGAGAACAAGCAGAGTAATAAACCCTTTCAACCCAAAGAACGTTTTGCTGTCAATTTCTTTGTTCACTATGAATCCATAGCGAACTTGCCCGGGCTGAAACCTATTGGCAAGACAGGATGCTATGAAGATTAAATGAGATGGTGCACGGGAGCTCCTAGAAGAGCATTTGGCACAAGATCACAGTCGTCCATCACAGTCGTCCCTGCCCACTTCAGAGCCAGCCATGGCCCCACTGTATCTTCCCTGGCTTACCCTGCTGCCTTCTTGTCTAGGATCTTGCCCCACCTCTAACTGCTGTCACAGGGATCTTGTGAAACAAAATTTGATCAGATTGCTTCCCTGTGAAAACTTCACAGTGCCTTTCCATTGCTCTTAAAACAAATTTCAAATTTCTGAACAGAGCTTATGAGGTCCTGCATGGTCTAGCCAGGAACACGTCTTTCCCACCTCAACCCTACACCTGTGTGACTGTGCCGCCGGCTCCCCCTCCCCCTCCAGGTCTCAGCAAAGCCTCTCTTGCTCTAGGAAGACGCGCTTTCTCCTCCCAAGTCTGAGAAGCCCCATCATCCTCTTGTCCCTAAAACTCGCTACTGGCCTTGTCCTTACAAATTTGTTTCTTGCTGCAGATTATGTTTCTTTCTGCTATCTTTGGCATTTATTGCTTTATTTGGTCATCGCCCCCAACTAGATTATGAGGTCTTTGGAAACAGGGACTCCAGTTAATTCACAGCTAGATCACAAGAACCAAGAAGAGTGTCTGGCATGAAGGACATATGCGGATTTGTTAGAAGAACTGAATGGCACCGAGGCTACCATTTTCTCAACACAGATGTTGGGTTTTTAGGTAGCAGAAAACATTGCAATTCATTTTGGATATTGAACTCCCGGAAAATCTTCTTAAAATAATATGATCTGTTCTTGTTCAGAGACGGCTCACCTTGAGAAACCTTGTATAATCTTCTCGCAGGACCTCTGGGTGCTCCCTCACCTCCACTGTGACACATCTTCATAGAACCCGCGCCAGAGACCCTTCACCCTGAGGGAAGCTTAGTTCTTCTGTATGGAGAGATTTTTACATTAGAAAAGCCTGTGGGCCACTTTAACATGAATTAATGACCTTAATCACATTTGACAACCCTTTCTACTTAAAATTATTTATGAGGTTCAAGTGAGTAGTTAGTAAATTAATGACACATTTAACTTCAAATGGACCTTCCTTTCTAATGTTTTTGCTATAATGACTTGCAATAGGAGGTAGCCCCTCTTGCTATTAGAAAGTAGAAAAAGAGAGTTTCTTTCACTTTGGAATGTTCTTTTAAAATATCTTTCCTTAGGCTGAAACAGATGAGATTCAGAAAGGGCATGTGTCACTAATTACTCTGATTAAACATTTATCTTTTTCATATTAACATTAGGGCATTTTTCCCCCGATCTTGTTCTACTTTATTCTCCCCCTTTTCCCTTCCCTCCCCATTTTTGAGAAAAAAAGGGGACAGGAAAAATAAGAAAAAGCATGTAATTTATACATATACACATATGTGGAAGGAGAAGGGTCTCCCAACAGTCATATACGCAGGAAGAAGGGTTTGCATACATGCATATATAATCTGTTAATATATTGTCTTACCAATGGGTTTCAGCCCTGGATAAGTTCACTATGGATTCAATATGACCAAAAAAATGACAGTAGAATATTCTTGGGGTGAAAGGTTTACACCCAACTTTATTCCCACAGTGGCAGGTCAATCACTAGAATCCTGTCCACGCAGAGCAAGTCTGCAGGCAGCAAGCCGGTCTCTGCCTCTGGGTCTCTCTGCCCCCACAGCTGTCTCAGTCTCTGTCCTCGGCGCTGCCACCACTCCAGTCTCATCTCTGCTCTCCTGCAGCCTTGCAGCTGTACCACCGCGTCGCCCAGAGCACTGGGCAGGGCTCCTTATATAGAGTCAATAATGACGTATTGCCCACACGTGTGTAGTGAGCTAGCCAACCAGGGCCAGGTGAGAATCCTGGCCACAGGAACCTTCACTGTATCCACATATATATATATGTACATAAATGTGCTTATATCTATATACATAAATACTTAGTATGTCCCAACATGTTTGTTAATAATTTCCAAGTTCATCTTCAAAAATGGATAAATTTCCATGAATACATGTGAATGTATGTATATGTATGTATTACATGCATATAGATACATTTGTGTGTATAGTGTGTATATATTATATGTATATATAAATATATCATGTGTATATACATAATGCATGTGTGTTGCATACATATATTATGTGCATGTGTGTTGCATACATATATTATGTATACATACTATGAATATAAATCCATATGTTCATATGAATCTTGAAATTCTATCCATTTATGCAGATGACCCTGGAAATTAATAAGGATGTTAGAATGTACTAAGTATTTAGGATAAACTAAGTTTTTATGTCCCTTACAAAACTATACCCTCCATACATATTAGTTTGAATTTTTAATGCTTAGTAACCTCTAACCATTGGGGAAATTTTGGTAACCTTTCTGTCTGTTCTAAATTTGGCAAATTTCCTTTCATCCAAAAACTGTCTTATCAAGCCAAAGTAAATTAAATGCACTGTAGATCTGGGGATAATTCCTTGAGACCACCTGAAAAACCTAGAGACACCGAGAATGTTACAAAGACAGGCCCAGACATCCCAGCGAGGGCCATCTGGGAGGGCAGTTTGCAGAACAGCTCAGCTCACTTTCAGAGTTCTGGAAGCAACAGAAATCAAAGTAACCTGGCACTGGAGCATGCCATCTGACTGTCAGGACAGGAACATAAAAAAGTCTGGGGAGACTGGGAGAGGTGGGTACAGAGAACTCTCAGTTCTCTATTTACTTATTTACATTTGACTTGTTAAGTCATATGCTATCTTTAAATTCAGGGAAAGAGATAAATAAAATGAATGAAATAATAAGTAAGAATCAATGATAAATAAAATCAGTGACCACAGTGATTTTTGAGCACATTCCCACAGGGTTTATTGGGTGGGAGTGAGAGCTCTCTGGTGCAGTACGGCATCTCCTCCCTGTCCACCAGGAAGAAGGAAAAGATCTTGAAGTGAGACATAGTTAAAGAAAGATGGCAGGCTTGTCTCACTCTGCCAAGAATGGGGGAAAGCAACGATTATTTTCTCAGGGAATTTTCTCAGTGTGTCCTCTCATTCTCCTCGGAGTGCTCATTTCTTGGAATCCTGCGTCTCCCGAGCAGGGGGCGTCGACACAACAAACATTCTCTTACCGAGGTGAGAAACAAGCCAGAATTTTTTGCCTAGTAACAGAATAGTGCACAGGACAAGCAAAAGCATCATTGAAATTCACTAACTAATCTTTCAAAGACAGCCTTAAACAAGTTTGCCTTCATGTTTGCCGATTTTAATCAATTATTGGTGATTTTGCTTGCGATTAACCATCCTGAAACGAGCAGCGGGGGAGGAAATTAACTTGCTTAATACCGCTAATATCTCAATTACCTGATGTAGAAGTACTCGTCATCCAAGGTATCTGTTCTACCCATCTTCTTGCACTCAGTCTCAGTGTGGGGGCTTACTACAGCAGTTACCTGTTCTTACAAATAAAGTTTTACTGAAACAAAGGCATACACATTCATATTTATACTGTCTATGGCTGTTTAGCACCGTAACAGCAGAGTTAAGTAGTTGAGACAGAGGCCGTGTGGCTCTGAAAGCCTTAAAGATTTACTATCTGGCCCTTTACAGAAACGCGTGCCCAGCCCTTGTTCTGTAATAATAAAACATGCAATTTTAAGCTAGGGACCCGGCTGCCTGGAAAAGACTTCATTTCTCAACCTCCCTGTCCTAGGTTGCCAATAAGATGAAGTGGAAGATTATACAACTTCACCTTGAACCGACTTTAAGCTTGAGCACAGAGGCCGTGCACAGTAGAGCCATGGGGTGTGGAGAGCCGGGTCCCAGAGCATTATCCTGGACTCGAACATTCTGCCAGATTTCTAGATGAGGGGGAAATAAATTCTGGCTTTGGATTTTTTTTTTGTCACTCACAAACAAACTTAATCTTAATATATTGAGGTGTGTCCAATTTTAACAAAAAATGTAGCTAGAGCTAAAAAGAGTTTTTTAATATATCTGCCTCAACCAAAAGCACATGTATCTGCATTCAAGTCAAAGAAGAGGCGTTACTGGCGCTTCTTAACATAATTCCAACTGAGTGACCTCCAGACCATCCCGTTAAAGCATCATTATAGAGAGAGGGATGCATGCACTCCTTGTTTGTATCTGAAGCTTTATTTTTATAAGCTGCAATTTCTCAGTTTATCATGCTTGTCCTTAATTGGGTGAGGACAGGATGTTATTTCTTGTAATTATAATAACTATTAAACAAAGCTGTCACGCCCTAAGCAATTGGGAATGTCAAATTCAAAATGAATGCTTTCCTAATGTGTCATCACAAATTAATAGGCATCTGTGGGGGAGGGATCAGGGACATATTGGCTATAATTCGACTTTTCCCTCTTGCTGGGATTTTCTTTTGCCTTCATGGTGAAGTGGTACAACTGTTCCATCGCAACAGTCAAGAAACCTGTGCCTGATGACACAGCAGGTGTGGAGCACATGTTTTAACAAAATGCCTTTTTTATTAATTTAATCAGCACCTGGCTGGTAATAGAGGAGCTAGAAGCTGAAGCACAAACTTTACAGTATCTTCCTTCCCTGACAGTAAACATCTCTTGGGGTCTCGTTCCCTCCACTTTCTTTCAATATAAAGTCACTTGTCACTTATTCCTGTTGTCACCTCTTGGCCTTACCACTCTCCCTCTCTTGGATTATAAAGATGAAAATATGAGCTTTTCCAGCATGTGGCAGTTTATCCAAATATTTTGTTCTTATTTCATGAGATTTTGTTTGAGAATTAGAGAATACTCAGTACTATGGATGTTTAAAGGCAAATCACAGAATTGGGGATAATGGGAGATAATATTGAAATCATTCAGCCTCAGCTCAATCTGGAAAAGGAAACTGAGGCCCATACAAGTGAGCGGTTCTGTCCAAAATCATGGAAGAATCTCAGATAGAAAACAAATCCCTTGACTTCTAATCCAGAGCCCTTTCCACAAATTGGGAATATTCTTTTAGTTCCAAGTCTTGTAACTTTCTGAGGAAAGATGACACTGAGCTTGACTAGGTTTGTGTAATGGGTTTTCATATCACAGAGAATGTTCCCCAGAGGAATGGACCTCCCCCTTTTATAGCCCATGAGCAGAGCTAGGCTAGCCGCAGTCACAGTGTGGCCATCAATGAAGTGGACTTTAAGATTCACACATGTACCACTCAAAGATTCAGCCATCCAAGGGCAATCAGGAACGTTTATACATTTAGGGATTTTGCTAACACAGGACTTTGAATCATGTGCTCTGCCAGGAAAATCTCGTACAGTGAACCTACAGTCTCTCCAGGCATCAACCTGTCATCACACATGGCTTTGTTATTCTCTAGTACATGTTCTCAACGACAACCCTAAGTTGTCATGGATTTTTAAAAATTATTTTTATTGTGAATAATCGCTCTTCGGTTTAAAGTGATAAAAAGTTCAAACTGACCCAGGCTAAAAATAGGAGAGAAATGATGTGTTCTTATAACTGAAAAGTCTTCAGACAAGGCTAGATTTCTACATTAAAAGATGTCTTTAAGAATGTTTCCATTAAAGTTCTACATTTATTGTTTCTAGAAGGAAAAAATAAGGAATGTTTCCATTTGTCCATTTTGCTTTCTTCTGTGTTGGCTTCCTTCTCAGACAGTCTCTCTCTGTGGACAAAGAAGCTGTCGCCAGCTACTAACTTACAGCCCCAGAGGACTTGCTCCCACTTGCTGTCCAGGGCATGTCCCGTTTTGGTGGTTGGACTGTGTGGTCACACTATGAGCCACATGATCTGAGATGGGGAACACCGACTGGTGTGTACTGGGACATGTTGAACGAACAGCTCTGGGGGTGGACAGCAGAGCCCTCTTTCCTAACGCCTGCCGATTCCCACGGTACAAATCTCTCTCCATGGTAGGTTCCAAGCTACCAAAGGGATCCCTGAGCATGGCGTCGGGAAGAGACGTGCAGGAGCACCCCTTATATAATATTCCTATCATATAGATAAAGTAAATGTAAACAACCTCAAGATCATAAATAAAATAATAAAATGTAGTCACATGACTACTAAGTGATGAGTTTTGAGTGTGTTTTTAATGTTATCTATCTAATCATAAATTTATGGAATTTAATGTTAAATAATAATTGTATGACAATGCTTTGGTTAAATTCCTGAAATTTGAACAGCTGGCTCTTCTCAGCTGGGATGAGCCGCCCTCACACACCAATGGCAAATGCTCCCAAAGGAGAAGGTTCCTGTTGTCAGAATCAGGAAGAATGGACACTGAGCAGGTAAAAATAATAGCTGGCTCTCAGAAGTGAGAAGTGCAATTTTCCTGAAAGTTGAAAATTGGTTATATTGTAGCTTGAGGACATGCAAAAGGAAAGTTTTATTCTTGCCAGAAACATATTCTAAGAGAAGATCTTGGAGTATTAAGGAGACACAAAGATCTTTTGTGTGTTGATTCACCCTTCAAAAAAGTAGGAGGTAATACTCTTGAGTACTTCTACGACCTCGGTCCTAAGGGTTGGTAGCTTGGCACAGGACAGCTCCAGGGGACATATCTACGTTGCAGGGATATGGGAATTGTGGCAGGAGGAAGGGAGCAGCTAGAAAAAGAGCTTCTCCATAAACTGCTCCATGAAAGCCAGTATTAATAATTGCAATTAAATATAGGAAAGTCCTTTCCAAACTGATGAAGTCTGAATTAAGTTTTTTAAATAAGCAAAGCTGCATTTCCATCCATATGACAAACATCCTCTGTAAAGCCTGTCCTCAATGAGCCAGGGTGCACTGGTATCCTGCCAAGCACATTATTGCATCCAAAATAGTTATTTTTTTATCCCCAACAATGCTACCCTAATAGAGTATTAAGCACATAGAATGTGTTTAACAAAAGTGTATGTATATGAAACTGGATGGAGAGTGACAAATTACTGTCTACTGAAAGGATTTGCTTTATGCAAAGACGATGGTGATTTGGTAGCCAGCACAGTAAGTTATATCTAAGTGGTGCTTCTAAACTCTTGAGGGTGCCTGAAAATAATTCATCTACTTTGAAATATTATCAAAAATGCTAACTTGGTTTTCAAATGTTTTTTTACAAAGATGGTGCAATGGTAAAATGCAGGTTAGGCCCCATCCAAATCAGCTCAAACTTTGTATTTTAATAAGGTCCAAAATAGGAGATTACACTGTAAATAAAAACTCGCAGTACCAATTCTCTCTCAGCCGGCCCTTAGGCTCACTGTTTATAGTGTGAACACCGGCCAGACTTGGCCAACTCACAGAACTATGCAAAGGTAACTTCAAATTACACGGTCTCAACGAGCCAACACCTTATGCTGGTTGTTGGAGGAGAGATTATCCACTTCTTAGAACAAAGCCTAGGGTGGCACATTACTTCCACATGGAGTTTCCAAGTTGAATTTGGGGATCTGCGCTGAAACAGTTGACACCCTTTTACTTACCTTTAGAGGCAAAGTCATGTTTCTGGTACGAAAATTGAGACAGTTATCACTGAATCATGTTAATTGTTCATACTACCTATTAGCTGTCATCTCAACTTGCTCAGCCTTCCTACTACAGCTGTTCCCCAGGCACTGCCCCGCCCTCACTAAAACTGCTTCCTCAAATTGTGTTGTTCAACTACTGTTTGGGGTCTCCTAGTTTTAAAGGAGATGTATACCATGTATCTGGAGCCCTCTCCTTTGATTTCTCAGTCTCGTTGGGCCAGCTGCCTTCAACAGATGGAAATTTGGTCCCCCTTTAAGGCTGCATCTGTTGTGGAACCTGCTGGCATCATTTCTTCCCATTGCATGTTGAACCACATACATTTTTGCCTAGGGACTGCTCTAGCCACACTTTAAATGACACCTAAATTTAATTTTAATTCCAAACACAATCTCTCAGAGCAGCAAATAAAAACAAGTAATTAGACGTTTGCAAGATTATGATATGACAATAATTTGAAGGAACAGAAAAATTGTGTAAATGCAGAATTTAAGAAAGAACATGTCAAATTCACAAATGTTGCTAATCTACACACACACACACACACACACACACACACACACACACACACACACCCTAGGGAAACACCATATTATTAAACCATAGTCAAATTCCCCCAATATCCCAAGAACTTACAGAATGTGATTTTGCACAGATAACTTTCCAAAATATCTGAACAACTATGCCTATAAGAGTCAAAATGTTTAAATCATAATCATTCTCCCTTGAATACCTTGTGCAATGTATTCAATTAAGTTTATAAATATAATTTAATCCACATCTTATGACCTGCAGTACTGCACTGTTGTGATGGATAGCATACCAGGACAAAAATAAGTCTTATTCATTTCCATTCAATACCACAAACATCTGTGTGTTTGCTGTCTCCATGCCGGATATGATGCTGAGTTCTAAGTATAGAGGCGAAATAAACCTGGGTCCTAGACCCAGGGCTGCCTCTATTCGCTAAAGGAGCAAGAGAGCGCAGGAGATACGCAGCGAATGGTTGCAGTTGATTGGCCCTGGAGGTGAGCAGGAACCAGATCATGAGGGAGTTTTAACTTGACTCTGAAGCACCTTATATGGGGGACTAACCTAGACAGATTCAGAGGGTCACCCTAAGGGCAGTATGAAAAATAGACAGAGCAGATGCAAAACTGGAGGTAATGAGATGAGTTTGGAGAATTCTATTCTAATCCAGACTAGAAATGATTCCAACCTGAGCTAACGTAGTAACAGATGTAGGAGATAAATACCAACTAGATTTGGTATCTATCTCAAATGGTGGACTATTAAGGAGGAACCTCGCATGATTTCTAAGTCTCTTGCTATGGGGCCTAGGTAGCTGATGCCATTAGGCAAAATGGGAAATTCAGAAAGAATGGACTTGAGAAGAAAGGTACTAAGTTTGGTTTTCATTCATTTATTCAACAAATATTTATTGGGCACTTAGTGTGTGCCAGTCACTGGATTGACAGTGAGGATACAATGGAAACCAAAAGAAGACATGATTTCTGCCCTCTTGCTGCTTACAAGAGAGAATTAGGAGTAACCACATAAAGACATTTGCAAACTTCAGCTGTGACAATGGCAAAGGAGGACATGGTGCTATGAGGGACTCTCACTGGGAGTTTAGCTCTTCAGGGAGGTCAGGGCAGCTTCCTGAGGAATCTGTGTCAGAGGCAACATAGGGAAGATAAGTAGGAGTTAGCTAAGTGACAGAAAGAAGGATGTTCACAGAGGAAACAGAATGCCAGGGGCTCCACAGTGGGAATGTGGTATTTGCAAGGAAGTCAGGGACCAGTGTGACTAGAGCAGGGAGAGCAGGAGATAAAACCAGAAAGGTGGATAGAAATCACCCCACAGAATGCCTTGGAAGCAGGCCAGATAGTAAGCCAGCCTGCAGCAGTGTGGCCACGCTGACATTAAGACAGTGACATACTTCTGTACCAGTTGATAAACAGCTGCTGCGCTGAGCTACCCTAGCGTTCCCCACACACCCCTCCCCCAGTCCACCTTCCGAGCCCTGCTTCGGGACTCCCCATTATCTGGCAACCAAAAGATTATCTAGCATAATGGGGCAGGAAGTACAGATTTTTTTCAATGCTGCTCCACGATGCTAGCATCTGTTCCGATGGTCACTACCTGTGTGATATGGGTTGTTAAATAGTTTGACTATTTTGAATATGTGCCTGCCTTGTAGGCCATTAAGGACTTTAGTATTTATTCCAAGTAGAATGGCACACCTTTGAAGAAGATGACATGATCAGATTCATATTTTGAAAATACCACTCCAATTGCAGTGTGAATGACAGATCAGGAAGGAATCAAAGTGAAGGCAGATGGACAAGGTAATATACTGTTCTCCATCCTGCCTTCTGTTAGGGTCATAACTGTGGTAGAGATGGAGAGAAAGAAAGAGATAAAAGAGATAGTTAAAGAAGAAATCCCAGTCAAAATGCCAACAGCCTTTCATGTAGAAATCAACAAGCAGAGTCTAAAATTTATTAGGAAATAGGAAAATATAAAAGGTCTTAAATAACCAAAGTGATTTTTAAAAAGAAGAACAAAAATTGAAGGACTTGCATTACCTGATTACAAGTCTTACTATGAAGGTATAGCAGTTAATTCTGTGTTGTACTGGCATAAGAATAAATATGTAAATGAATTGTTTTCTTACTTTCCTTTTTAGATTGTCCATTGCTAGTATATAGGAAAACAACAGATTTTTTGTGTTGATTTTTTATCCTTCAGCATTGTTGAATTCATTTATTATCTAAAAGTTTTTCTTGTAGATTCCTTAGAGTTTCTACAAGATCATATCTTAATATAGAGATAGCTTTACATCTTCATTTCCAATGTGGATATTTTTTATTTTTCTTGCCTATTGCTCTGGCTAGAACTTCCAGCACTATGCTGAGTAGAAGTGGTGAGAGTAAGCATTCTTATCTTATTCCTGATCTTGGGAGAAAAGCTTTCAGTCTTTCACCGCCAAGTATATTAGTTCTGGGCTTTTCATATATGGCCTTTACCATGTTGAGGAAGTTCCCGTCTCTCTCTAATTCATTGGGTGTTCTTATTCTGAAAAGGTATTGGATTCTGTCAAATGTTTTTCCTACATCATGTATAGATAATGTGATTATGTAAATGGGGTAACTGTGTGTTTTCTTCCTTCATTCTATTAACGTTAGGGTCCACTCTGACATTTGAACCACTCTGGCATTCCTGGGATAACTCCCACTGACCGACTGATCTGTGATAAAGGTCCCAAGGTAATTCAATGGGCAAAGGACAATCATTCAACAAATGGTGCTCACAATGTTGGATATGCATGTGGAATAAAAATAAACCTAAACCCACAGAACCCAAGAAAGGACTAACTTTCCCAAAGGGAAAGGGACTGGGGAGGATGGGAGGGAGAAGGTGGGGTAGAAAAAAGGGGGCCTTACGATTAGCATGTATAATGTAGGGGGGGTCATGGGGAGGGCTGGGCAACACAGAGAAGACAAGTAGTGATTCTACAGCATCTTATTACGCTGATAGACAGTGACTAATAGGGTATGTAAGGGGGACTTGGTGAAGGGGGGAGTCTAGTAAACATAATGTTCCTCATGTAACTGTAGATTAATGATACCAAAATAAACTAAATAAAATGAAATAAAATAAACCTAAACCCTAACCTCACCTCACACCATAATAAAAAATATCTCATAATTTCTGTGGGTCAAGAATTTGGGAGTGGCTTAGCTGGCTGGGGTCTCTTGTGTGGTTTCAGTCAGGAGGTCAGCTGGGGCTGCATTCCTTTGAAGGCTTGACTGGGGCTGGAGGGTACACTTCTGAGATGGCACCCTCCCGTGGCAGTTGGCAGGAAGCTGCAGTTTTTTACCACATGTAGATCTCACAGCATGACAGCTAATTTCCGCGCCACCCCCCACCAACCAGCAATCCAAGAGAGGGGGCGAGGAAGAAACCACAGGTCCTTTCAGGACCAAGTTTCCCAAGGCTCACATTGTCACTTTTACTTACTTTATTAGAAGCAAGTCACTAAGTTTAGCATGCACTCAGGACAAGAGGACTTGGGCTCTGCCTCTTAAAGGGAGGAATATAAAATAATTTGTGGACATACTCTAAGTCACCAAAGAACATGAATTCTGAGGACTGCTACAACCAGAAACTGAGATCTTTTTGGGTGGAGAAAAGTGACATGCAACAGATAAAGTATTATACAGTTTTACCCAAGCAAATAATGGGTTTTAAAGGATGACAGCTTATTTTAGTAGAACCAACCAACATCCCTGATGACATTAGACAAACTCTTTGCCATCTTGCTACTTTCTTTGAGAATAACTTATTTGATGAAAAATTGACATATTCAGAAAATTCATCTCTCAACAAAGTGCTATTTTCAGATAATTATACCAAAAATAATTTTAATATGCTTTAGCTTTCTGAACAGCAAGAATTCCTAATTAAATAATGAATTTTTTCTTCTGTAATCTGTCCATTATATTTAACTTCCTTTCCTTGTCTTTAAAGTAAATCAAGAATCCTTATTTTACCTCTTATAATTATTATTGGCAGTGTACCTGTTAAGGGGGGAGGCGGTCAGTTCAGTAGATGTGCCTGGGCCCAGTGGTATGCCAGGGCAGTTGCCTCTGTGATATGATTCCAGAAGAAGGCCTCCACTGTTCCTATGTTTGAAATTCACTCAGCAGGAGTCACCATCTTTCATTCCATAGTTTGTCTTAAGACTAAATGAAGATGATCACTATTTATAGGTATATGACAACGAGCAGAGCTGTCACATGCATTATCCCACTGATCAGCCTGTGAGAGCTCTGAAGTATTATCACAGTCATTCTCCTTTTAAGGTGTGGTGGATAAGGCGACTTGATCAAGATGGCCCATGTCATGTTGAATATTGTCAAACTTCAGCTCTGAGCTTTTTACTGCAAAGTCCTGGGTCCTTCCACTGTCACAGACTTAATTCATTGCAGTGTAAAAGTTACAGCTTCCAGAGTTGGGCCTTGGAGCATCGCGGCAAGATGAAGAGGACCGTCTGTCACCGGGCCCCGGGCCGGACGAGGGTGCTGGCTGGCCAAGCGCCGCAGTCTAGGTCGCCTCAGGAGACTGAAGCCGCATGGTAGGTGAAACAGGGAAGCTAAATATAAAGAATTATTACTTATGATGAAAGGGCGGCTAGAAATGATGAAAGACAGGAAACTCTATTTGGTACCCTAGGGTAGGGAGAGTACCCCAGGAGGGACAGACTTGGAAGGGGTTCAGGCCTCGTGGAGAAGGTGTGGTTCTCTGCTACCAGACAGCAGAGCAGTTCGCTGGTTTGGCCAGACTGGAGCTGATCTGGAGGTGCTGGGCCAGCACTCAGCCACCTTCCGACATGCAGGTGGGAGAGTGGGGAGCAGGCATCAGCAGCTGGTAGTGGGGTGTGGAGTGAGAGTCTGGACCCCACAGGGAGTCGTAGGAAGCCTTCGAGGCGAGGAAGGGCTGGGTGTGCTGCGGCTGTGTGGTGCAGGTGGCACAGGCAGGGGCAGGGCTACATGCAGAGGGAGCCCAGGTGTCGTGTGGGCAAGAGGCCCTCCAAGTGTGCAGGACATACAGGGCCTCTAGTTTCTGTGTCAAGAGGCCTGCAAAAAGGTTATTGCCATGCTGAGGATGCAGGGACACAGAAGTCTGACTTCTTTTGATTCTCAAAATTTTAAGAATTAATTAAGTAGTAACTTAACTTACATTTACAAAGCACTTATTATTGGTTCTGTCTTTCAACACAAATCTATTGAATATCTACTAGTTTCAGGCACTGAGTTAGATGCTATTGCTTGTAAGCAATAGACCAAAGGCCTCTAAAAAAGAAGACATATAGAGACAGCAGAGTGTCAGGGCACCTGGAGTCCAGACACATAGCTCAATGGAACAGAAATATAAGGGCACAAATAGCTCAACTGATTTGTGACAAAGTCACAAAAACAATTCAAAGGAAGGAGGATAGCTTTTCAGTAAATGGTGCTGAGCCATTGGATAGGCATAGGCAAAAAGATAAACATCAACCTAAGCCTCAGGCTTCATAGAGGAATTAACTCAAAATGGATTCCAGGGTCTAGTGGGAAACATGAAACTTCAGGATCTACGGCAAGGTGCAGGGTTCTAGACCTGACACTAAAAGTATGATGCAGAAGAGGGGCATTTGGTAAATTAGACAGCATCTAAATGAAAACCTTTTCTCTGTGAAAGACGAGATTAAGAGGCTGAAAACACACGAAGCCTAGAGTCTAGTGCAACTGAAATGCAAACAACCAGAACCCGTGTCTTTTGTACAGGCCCAAGCAAAGAACTAGGAGAATACACAGGAGGGCGAGATTCATTGCAGCCGAGGGAATCTGGGAAGTCTGACAGGTGATAAATAAACTAGGATTTGAAAGACAAGTAGGACAGCAACAGATGGACCCAAGAGCATGACGAGCACCCAAGTGGAATTAGCAAAACTAGAGGAAGCCAAGTGCAAGAATGCACAGTGCTCGGCCCAGGGTGGGTCTAAGGTACGGGAGTGGGAGGGGCCGGGCGGGAAGTGAGCCTGGAAAGGTGGGCTGGGGACAAGTGGTGCAGCTGAGAGCAGGGGGGGCACAGATCTGTTCCCAAATGGCTTAGAGCTAGAAAATGCTAACCACAGAAAGAGAGCCCAGGCAGGCGTGAACTCTAGGAAACCAGAGGAATGGGATTATTCAGCCAGGGGCTGTCATGAGAGACGCCACCTGCTCCAGGGGCACAGCTTGAAGAGACCCAAGAAGGGGGAGCTGCGTGCCCCCTCCTGTGTGCTTTCCTTCCACTGTCCCCTGTCTCAGGCTCAGGCTGGGACGGGAGTCTGTCTTTTTCCCAGGGGAGTGTGTTCCTTGCCTCTCTCGTCTTTCTCAGACTGAGGGCAGGGCTGGAAAACCTCGCCTGTACCAGCTGTGGTGGGACTGATGGGGTAAGAGCCACCAGCCACCCTACACCTGTGTCTAAGCTACAGTGTAGCATTTACTGCAGGGGGAAGGGGTGGAGTAGGTCACTTAGCAAGTGGTTTATGAAGTGCTTATTCAAAAACACATCACAGCAAATGCTTTACTCTATTCTCAAAACCATGGATACCCTAGAATTTAAAAAATTATTTTAGCCATTAGAGTTTTACATCCACTCTTTATATCTACTCACCTAATTCTATCAGGAAAACTTAAGTGTCTGTGGTTCAGAGTAACTTATTGTATTGCCAGTCTCTTCCAGGTGGGCTTGCTGGTGGTTCAGAATATAAATCCTTTTGCACTGTTCACATAGCATTTCCTAATTTAAAGGCACTTAAGTGAAGCCATCTTTTAAAAACTAGGGAGCCAGATTGCTGGTTATTTACCTGCTTCGAATCTCCTAGTGAAAGGTTAGAGTTGTTAGAAAAGAGGAGAAATAAAACAAAATACCAGTGACCAAAGAATGGAAAAGATGGGTTGACTTCTCAAAGGGATGGAAGGTCTGGGTGTTCGCTTGGGTATTTAGATACTGATTTCCCACCTAGGCTGTATCTCTCGCTCCCCTGTGGGGGGTTGGTGGGGGACTTTTGTTCTCATTCTGGTATCTCCCTCTTGATTAACTGCTTAAGCTCACAGAAGTACACTTGAAGGCTGATGGCATCAACAGAAAAGCCAAAAACCTGCCGATGGCCTTGTCGCTGCTGAGCTCCAACAGTGGCTGATGATGTCGATCTAAGTTTCTGGACATGATCAGCCAAAACGAAACACGGTTCTCATTGTACAGTGAGAGGTTGGTTTCTGAACTTACTCTGCCAGCAGAACTAGACAGGCGCTCTTTATCCAGATTCTAAGGCTGAATTAATTAAACACTCATACTTTAAAAATGACAGAGAAATTATGCAAATTCAAAAGAAGTTTCCTTACTTGCCATTCCACAGAAAAAAACTAATGGGGGCTGAGTGAGTAAAGTAATCTCCCCTACAAAATGGTATGGTATGATATGACACCTCTTTTGGTTATTATCTATTCCTTGAGAACTCCAGTCTGCAGGCTTCTTCAGCATCCATTTTTTTAATCCCTAAAGTAAATATTGACTTAAAAAGCAGCTGACCTTACAGACCAAGAAAACTAAGCTCTAAGGTCATTGGAATTTCTTAAATTTGTTGTACTCATTCTCTAAATACTATAACTGTCCTTTAAAATATATAAATAAATGGTGTTGACGGCCTATAAAGTTTTTCCTGGCACAAATGTAGTATGACCTGGAAAATGTACTTCATCATTCATGACTAGAATGTTCTTTCCACTTAATGCCAATAGAAACTTGGATAAATCCAACATACACTTTATACATATTACGTTACACGCAATACAAGAACAGTGGCTCAAAACATAAACCCCACTTTTGGCAATTGAAAAGGCAAGTTTGGTGTGAGAAGGAATTTCTCAAAGGACTTCTGACCAATGTCTATGTGAAAACACAGAGAGGGTAGAGAAGAGGCTGAGGAAATGTTACAGAGAAAATAACATGGGATTAGGGACCTGAGGAATGACTCAGATTTCTTTAGGGAAACAGAAAAGGAGAAGGTCATTTCCAACAAAGAATATTACCAGGAGTCCCCAAACTTCTGGGGAGATCTGCCTGGTTGTCAAGTGTGGCTGTACCACATGGTCCAGGAAGAGATGTGGCTGGCTGGAAGTGTGACCAAGAGGTGGTGGTCACACTGTGAAGATTATTATTGAATGTCTTCTTGTGGTACAGGAAGCCACTGGAAGGGTTTCTTAGGAGAGCTATCCAATACTGACAGCCATGTACCAAATGCTTACTATCCAACACCATGAAATGCAATAACTTATTTCTGAATACCAACCTGGGAGGTGTGCATTATTCCCATCTTACAGGTGAAGAAATTGAGGCACACACAGATGAAATGATGTGCAAGGTCAAAGAGCTAGTAGGCAGTGGAGCCAAGCTTTAGACCTAGGCGTCTAGCTCCAGAGCCCATGCTATCTTGCTTCCCGCAGAAGTCTTTAGAAGGATAATGCCATGACTGTGTGGAGGATGAGTCAGAGGATTAGTGGGATTTGTTTGAGGTCAGTGATGTGAACTATGAGGGGCACTCAAGTAAAGGGGTCTGCAGGCAGGTAGAACATCATACCTGGAGTGTGGAGGAGGTCGAGGCTGAAGACAGCAGCAGAGGTAGATACACTTAAAGGTCGTGCAGCTTGAGCTTCAGGGATCCTCCATGCATGAGCCATTCCAAGCCCCTGGCAGGGGTCCTAAGCTATACATCCACACCGTCACAGGCATTTGTAGGTTGTTGGGGCTACAACTGATTAAGACTATGACTGTTACCTCTTTCCACCCCAAATTCCTCTTGCTCACCTTCCTCTCAGAACCAGTGGCACTGGCATACTCCAGGCATTCGGGGGAACCTGTTTAGGGGGAAGCTGAGTTAGGAATACAATATCATTTGAAATTAACAGGCTACATCTATGTGGTTTCCATGTATCATGAAGTTATTGAGAAGCATCCCAGCATAGACGTTTGCTTAGAGGACACCCTCCCCGAATTGTATGAATATCAGGTGCCGTGAAACTTGGATGTGTTCTGGATTGCGTCTGAGGTGATAATTTGATAGAGTTGACAACTGAAGCCATGGAAATGATAAGATTGCACAAAAAGAGAATGTAGTAAGGGAAGATTGCCAAGCCTAGAACCTTTTTAGGAACTCACATTGAAGTGGTGGGTAGAAGAGAGCCAGATGAAGAAAGAGTTCTCAGAGAGGTTAGAAGAGCCACACCAGTGCAGGGGTTTGGGAGCCAATGGAGAACCAGTTTCAAGATGGAGGGGTGGGTAGAAGGGGCACCCAATGCAGAAGAGAAATGGTAGAACTTAACAGGTAGGTAGAAATGGGCTGGGTCCCTAGGAGGTAAGAAACTTGAGGCAATGAATGTAACCTGCTTTTTTAAAGGAATAACGTGCATTTGCTATGTCCAGGGTATCCTGTTCAGTGCTTGCACACATGAATCTTATGTGTCATCTTGGCTGGACCACAGTGCCTCCGTATCAGTCGAACATTACTCTGGTTCTGTGAGGGTGTTTTTGGATGAAACTCACACTTAAATCTGTGAATTTTGAATGAGTTGAAGGCCTGATTAGAGTCAAGGCTGACCCCTCCCCAAGCAAGAGGCAGGTAGTTACGCCCTCAGAGGCTGTCAGACTTGGGCTGCAACATCGGCTCTTTCCTGGACTTCAGCCTGCTGGCCCGTCCTGCAGACTTCGGGCTTGCTGCTCCATAATCCCACCAGCCAGTTCTTTTTAATAAATCTCTCTCTCTCTTTACATACACACATAGACACACACACACACACACGCACACACACTCTCTCTCTCTTTCTGTTGGTTATGTTTCTCTGGAGACCCTTGACTAATACAGCTTTGTGGGGATACCACCTAATTCAAGAATGTCCTCAAGAAGCTGACCCAGTGTGAGGGGAGGGGTGGGATTCAACCAGGCAGAGGAGCAGGAGCGGTCTCACTAGGCTGACTGCTTTTCAGGTGGGCCCGGGAGGATGGATTCTGAGGGGTAGGTAGCTGGGGAAGAGCGATCGACATGGAAGGCGTGGTCAGATGAGGCGATGCTGGCCCATTTGGGCGTTCACAGGAGTCCAGTTTGGATCTAGCTTGATATATATGAGAAATCAGAGGGAGACACGTCTGGATAGATTGACACCAAAGCTTAGGGGGTAATTTAATATTAGGAATGAGGTGATTGTCATTCTTTTGATAGGAGACCGAATTATTAAAGGTCTTCGAGCAGAAAGGTGGCCTGACCGGGTTTCAAGTACAAACAATCCCAACTAATCCATGAGCTGGGTTCCTACCTTTCTTTCAGTATATACAAAATTTATCATATATTGGAGATACAGTAATAAAAAACAGAGTCTCTGAATTCAAGGAGCTCACAACGTGTGAGGGAGTGGGAAATAGAGAATGGTAAAGTTAAAATGCAACCATGATAAGCTCTTCAGTAAGAGTAAGTACATGGTATAAAATAATCACAAAAGGCAGGTAATTCATGTGTGGACATGAAGCTGGGTGGAGGGGTGGAAGGTCATAGAAAGCTTCCTGGAAGAAGTGATTTTAGGACAATTTTCTGGAACTCTGAATAATTTTCTCTCGGAGGATAACCTGAATCATTTGAAAATGAGTTGCAATTTCATATGGTCCAACCTACAGAATGTTAGGATGGTGCTGAGGTCCCCTAGGTCAGACCTCAAAAGCTCACTTAATTCATGACTATCTTATAACAGTATTTTCTGTCTTACAGGTCCCCAAATCAAGAGATGAAGGAGTCAAAAGCAAAATCTGAAAACTGGACAGATTCGATTTTTAAATACTTCCATCCCCTTGCCCCAGTTTCTTTGCTTACAGCTCCTGTCTCCGGAACTTCTGGCCTCAAGGTCTTCCGCCTGCCCTGAGGCATTCAGTGCTTCTCCCAAACTTGATTTGTCCCAAAACTTTCTATTCTTTTAAGTGCTGATTTGTGTTCTAAAGAAGACAACCTGATTGAGCAAGCCAATGCTCAGTGTGAATGCTCAAGCCTTACCACCCTGAGTTACTTGAGTATTTATGAGAGGATACTGAGAATTGGGTGGAATTCCCAGCAATAAAAACAAGGCCTTTGTGTATTTGTTTGTATAGGCCATTTATAAATCAAGCATTGAGAAGGTGGGGCTACCCACCCTATGTTCCACATTCGGATATACTTAGTTTGTGACTTTGGTAAGAAAATTTCTGCTTCCCATTTTATACCAGGTTACATTTAATATGTCATAATATACTAAAATATTTGTTTATTTGAAATTTGATGGACCAAAATGAGCTATGGATTTTTTTCTGATGAATTAAAGTAGACGATGTAAAAACCTGCCACTTCAAAAAGAATTTATGACTCATTGTTGCCAGTGGAAGAAATCATGATATTATTTCATCTCTTTTCTGCTTCCTTTGAATACTAAGTTGGTTGAATTGCTCTGTATAGTTATAGCATATGTATAGTTTATATTTCTAAAAGGGACTAGCTTCTCAAAAAATCATTCATAATGTACATTTCATGATTTAGATTAAATAAGCAAATTAATAGAAAGATCTGGTTAGTTGATGTCTCTTCCTTAAAACACACTATTTCAAAACAAGTCTTATTATAATACATCATAATGCCAATACCAGATGTTTTAAGCTCATAATATGTGAAACTTTAACAGAGGAAGGAGTGGTTAATTAAATCAGTGGTTCCCAAACTCAAGTCACCAGACCAGTTTGGATAATTATATAATCATTATCATCAACATCACTGTCATCATCATAGGTAATTTTATTAAGTATTTAATTAACAACTATCTCATATGAGATAATATCGCCTCCATTTCCTAGGTGAAGAAACTGAAGCACAGAGAGGTTAAGTAACTTGTTCAAAATAAACCAAAAAATAGGTAGTAAGGCCAAGATATAAACTCCGGTAGTTTTGAATTCTTTCTCTACCGCTTCCCACCCTACTTTGACTCGGCAGATCTGGAATGGGCCCGGAAATCAGTATCCAAGTTCCTAGGTAACAAAGCCAGGTATGGAAACTACCCCATTAAATGAATTTACTTTGCACTGAATGGCTAGTTCCTTACTAATGCCTTAGAAATAACAGCTCATACTGCTAGTCAAATGACACAGTACCCTTTCATTGAATTAGTAAACAAGTATGTCTGAACACTCTTCAGTGTTTTTCAGACACAGTGCTGAGAGGCCCGGTGAGCTTTAGGGAGGACTGCCTGGCCCCAGGCACAAACCATCCCGTTTGATCATCTTTCAGGGTAAGAACACAAAAGCCTGGGTAGAAGGTGCAAAATAGGCTTCCCCAGCTGGATCTCGAAAAGGGAGCATGATTTGCAGATGTAGGAAAGGAGGAGGGAACTATTTTTGTTTAAGGAATTAATGGAAGCAAGCATTCAAAAATGATGTTTCAAGACTGGTGTTTGCGGGACTATAGTCGCCCAATGGGACTGGGTGAGGTTGAGAGTTCCTTTTGGGAAGTGGCTGGAAATAAATTTGGAAAAGTAAGTTAGGACAAACTTATGGTAAACCTGAAGTGCACGCTCAGAGTTCGGACTGAACCATATGAACAATGGGAGCCACTGAAAAGTTTGAAAGAACAAAGATATAATGGTGAAAGTATCAGGAACCACCTGTAGTCAGCCATTGTGCAGGCTGGAAGGACAGAGATCAGAACCAAGAAAACCATTTAGAAGGTTGAGGGAACAATGTAGGTGCAGGAAACTTAAAATTTTTATTTTATATAAAATATTTAAAAAGTAAAGTAGTGAATATGTGTGGATTTGGGAGTCAGTGGATCAGGCTACGTCACTGACCAAGCTGAGTGATTTGGAGCAAAATGCCTATGATCTCCAAGTCTTAGGTTTTTCCACGTGTGATGGATGATAATGTTTGCCCCCACAGACTGAGCCAAAATAGACAAAGGATTTCTCTAGGATGGTGACTAGCTCTGATTGCAAAATAAAGGGTATTTTGTTTTCAGACTGGTATGTCTTGGAAAATGTTATCAAAGCAGTAGGGGAGTCAGTGGACCTCCACTTTATGGAAAACAAGGAAAGCAAGGGAACCCACACTTGATGTTTCAGGAATTATGACCGAATTATAAAGGAATTGCCTTCCCAACAACCTTATGAAGTGGTTATCATTATCCCCATTTAACAATTGACTTACCTAGAGCAAAAGATAGGAGTTTGTGTCTGAATATAAACCAAGGCCTGCCTAAAATTTGAAACTTAGGCTTTTTGAACTTCATCATATTGCTGTAGGCTCATAAAGTCATATTTTATTTCATTGGTTTTGGTCTAATATTCTAGTCTGAGATTATTTTGAATTTGGATTCTGACAACTATGAAGTTTATCATCCCTCCGAACTTTGGGTCATCTGAAAGAGGGACATCAATTTTGCTTAGATGGGGGAGGAAGATGGAAGAAGGATGTTGTGGAGTGGAAAGAGAGTCCGTGGCCTTGCTCTGTTAGGTAGGAGACAGGGTTACCTGCCCAGAGGAGAAGGGGTGTAAATACAACCTGGCTGTGAAGTGGGCAGAAAAGTCAATGGGATCACCTAACTGCTGAGAATGACAGTGCAGATGGATGGAGAGTCACAGAAAGAAGTTAGGGACCAAGAATTACGGCAGTGTGAGAAGTGAAGAGGGTGGTATACAGGTGGACTAAATACTTCCACTAAGGAAAAATAGAGGATAGAAGAAGCAAACAGTAAAGAGTTTTTGCTGCTGGAAGTCAGACAAGGAGACCCTGTGGAAGGATGAGACTGGGGGACAGGTTAGGGAGGATGGAGATGAAAATGTTTTCTGAGGGAAGCACAGGTTTCAGAGAGGGGGAGAAAGGAAAATATAAAAGCAGCCAGATATGGATAGTAGGAAGCATCGCTGCAAGGAAAAGCATTCGATTTTTGCCTTCCATTTTACTATGTGCCCACAAAAAAGTTGTTGAATATATAATATCTAAGTTTTCTTTTGACTAGGTTATTTAGAAGTATAGGATATAAACCAAGAATTGTTATACCTTTACAGAGACTGAGATGACATACTTTGGTGTTAAGTAGACACAAATACAATACTTGTAAAGATACTTAACACAGGCTGACGAAACACCCCATTTCAGTTGGAGGACCCCCACACACGGGTGGGATATTTCTTCTGAGAAAAACCCATGTTATTCCAGAAACAATGTGGATTCTGAGGACAGCCCTCTGCTCTGGGCCTAGGATTTCTGCTCCAGGGTGGTACTAGAATCTTTGTAGGGTTTCAGTTTTTTGCAAAACAGGCAGTCACATTCATCACATCTTTTGCCCAGATAGGCTAATTTGAAATCCTTCCTTGCTTGTTTACGGAATTAGCCAGAACACGTCACATGTTCTGAGCCACGGTATTGAAGCAGGAGCCTCTAAGTGAGGCCCAAGTCCATGCTCTGTCCAACTCTGTCACCAGAGGAAGCCCAGTGGCTGTGTTGCCAAAATTTGCATTTAGAGTACTTTAAGTACTACATTGCGAGAGTTAATTTCAAATGAATGAGTGACTACTTCAGACTACACGTGAAAACAATACTATTTTCTAGTCACACCGCATACCCTATTCTTCAATTGGTCTTTACAAAGATTAACGGTAAAGTGATTGTCATTTGCCAAAAAAAAGAGTTGGTTAAAGAGCTTGACGAGGGAAGCCCAGTTTGGTTTTAGCAACGATTTTTGCAAAGGGCGAGCGAGCCGCGCAGGTAGGCCAGGGACTCAGGTGCGCCGGTGAAAGGGGGCCCGAGAAGCCCCTACCCGTTCCTCGGAGGTCTGCGCCTGGTTTGGGGGGCCGGGCAGTTTCAGCCGCTCGGGGATCTCGCTCTGGGTTATTGCCCGTCCAGGGAGGCGTCTTAATGGGCTTTAGTTGTAGCGGGGCTGGGGCGGTTCAGGCTGCGTGCGCACTCGAGGGGCCGCAGGGCGCCCCCAGCCTCGGAGGGTGACCCCTCCTCGTTAGGTCCCAAGTGGCGGGAAGCCGGGTCTCTGGAGGCGGCCCGCAGGCAGCGGAGGCTGTAAAGTCCGGAGGAGGATCCGGCGCGCCCGGCCGGGGACGGCGCCGGGGCCCAGGGAAGGGGCCACGGGCTTTCAGGTAGAAACAACCCACGCGAGGCGGCCGGCCGCGCCGGGCGGGCGGTTTCCGGGCCCCGCCCGCGCCCCGGGCTTGTGCGGAGATGGCGGCGACGGCTTCCCGGCTCTCCGCCCCGGACGCCGATGGCGGTGCGTTCCGGCCCTCCCCCCGCAGCCGCTCCCCCACGGCACCGGAGCCGGTGAGGCCGGGAGGGCGGGGAGCCGCGGAGGACGGCCAGGGGGCGGAGGGTGCGCGGAGCCGGCGGCGGCGGCGGCGGGAGGAGGGCCGGCAGGAGGGCAGGGCGGAGGAGGAGGCGGGCGCCGTGCCGCGCGCAGCTCCAGCGGGGCGACCCCGGCGGCGGAGGGACGCAGCCAGGCCTCGGCGGGACGGGGTTTCACGGGGGCCCAGGCCCAGCGACGAGCCCTTTAGGCGCCTGGGACATGCGGGTGAGTGTCGGCGGCGCCGGGGCCGAGGGGAGGCGGTGGCGGCAGCGCAGGCCCGGGCCGCAGCCGCGGTGTCGCAGTGGCTGGGCCCCGCCGGCCGAGTGCCGGCGCCGGGCGAGGCCTGAGCCGCCGAGCCTAGCCGCGGCCCCGAGGAATGGCGGCCGAGCCGGGGCACTCGGAGGCGGCGGGGAGCGCGCGGGCCCGGCCCTGAGTCACCCCGGCCGGCTTGGGCCTGGCCGGGCCGCAGCCCCGGACGCGGACGCGGGGTGGCCAGGCCCAGACTACGCACTGGGAAAAAGCCCGATTCATCGCGCCCGAGGCGGCGGCCTTGTGGCGCCGACCTCGTTCCCAGCCGGGGTCGGGCCGGCGAGCGGCCCCCGGCAGCTCGCGCGTGCGCGCCGCGCCTCCCCTCGTGCGGCGACCGGCGCGGGGCCCCGGGCTCGTGCCCTTTCTCCCTCGCCCCCTCGGGATCACTTGGCCCCGAGCGTCGCTTTCCCCCCGGACCCGTGTCCTTAAGTAAGTACGGGGCAGGCGCGCGGGAGGAGCCGCGGAGTCGGGCTCCCGGCTTCCCGGTTCCCAGCCCGCGGCTCTTGGGCTCCCCGCCTGCATTGCTGCGACCGTGTAGGTCGCTATTCCTGGGTAACAGTGGCCCTTTTGCTCCGCGCCCTTGGCGGCGCGGGCCGGGAAGTGCGCAGGCAGGCGAGTGCGGCGACGGACTGCTCGGAGCCCCCGGCGTCCGCCCCGCGCGTCTGGCCGGGCCTCGGCGCGCTCGCCGCCCTGCGCCCAGCGGGAGCGCGCGTCGACCCCGCAGGTATCCCGGGCGCGGGCCGCTGCGTGGGGCGGGGTCGCCACCTGGGCAGTGTTGTGATGTAGACGAAGTGGTGATTGAGGGGCTGAGTGAAAAGTGCATTGTGAACATTCCTGAGACTCTTCTCCGAAGTTAAGCGTTTTCTCTCTTTGGCGAGCTCTCTGCCAAAAATAGGATTCTCTTTTCCGATTGGATCCCTGTTGTTGCTTTTAGTTCGTAGTTGGGGTTAGTGGTAAGTGTGCAGTCACGGAACTGCAGTTAACTTACTCAAGTATTTATTTTCTCTGTAATTGCTCTTCCCCATAGAGGCGTTAAAGCAAAGTTACTGGTGGAGTAAATGGTCACGTTGTTTTGCAGTGCACTTACCTTAGTGACAGAAGGGGAGCTAAATTCACTTTTACGACCAGAGCTTCTAGGCCCTAAACCTGTCTTCCCACGCCTCAAAACTGTATCCACTTTCAAGTTGAACCCTTCGTATTATGGCCACCTGTCTAACTGATACTCTGAAATTCTGATACGGGTTATGGAGCAAAATAGAGAATGTTGTTTAAAAAGCAAAATCAGTCATTTTGTTTGAAAAATATTAGGATTTCCTTTGTTGAAAGAAGGTTCTTGGCTATTAGAAAGATTTTTTACTTGAAAGTTCAGTTTGCCGCTTTCTATAGCAAGTCGAAATAGTTGCATCGCATTTCAAATTCCGAAGCTGCAAACACAAGACTGGCTTGCTTTAACTCTATTATGCCCATTTTTGGAGGTTTCAGGAGAGTGAATGCTCATTAAGCTTGAGAGGGGTGGTGGAATTACTCTCTAAAAATGTTATTTTTTTTTTTTTCTCATTGGCATCACATTTTTAAAATTACTTTGCCAAAAGAAAAATACAAACTTTAGTTATACTGGGAGTTTTCACCAGCTTATAATATCCCTTTCTCAGAGCCATATGCTCAGTTTTTTACAGGTATGTCCCCCGTTCCTATAGGGTACCCCGTCAGAGGACTAAGGGACAGATTGAAAGCCTGAGTGGAGTCTGATATCCTTAGATATCACAGCCCCTAAAAGTCCTTTGCCTCTTACTGGTTATTACCTTGTAGAGATAATTAGCTTAAACTTGATCATCAGTACAGCCTCATGGCCCATACATTTCAGACTGAATTCCTTGAAGGCAGGGTATATTGTTTATTTTCTCATCCCCAAGGTAGCATAGGAACTTGGTCATGGGTACCTCAGTTGTTTTTTGAGTGAATAAATCTGGAACAATTCTAGCTTATTTCCAGTGTTTAAAAACACTTCTGATTTGGGCTGCAGAAAACATTCACTGGTAAGAATACAAGCTGTATTATATATAATTATAGCACCCAGAATCTAGTACAGTGCCCCAGCAGAAAAATGCTCAGGTTTTCTTTAGCCGTGGAAATCCCGGAGAGTGTTCAGAAAACAAGCTGTGAAACTTAACTTTTTTATCTTCAGAACTAGTTTTAAAACTAGTTTGTTTTTAGAAAGACTGGGGTCTTTCCCCCCAAGTTAAATAGGGCACCTTGCCTTTGAAATGAAATCCTTTGGTAGTTGAGACTTGCCCCTGTTGGTGAAATGAAGTAAACCCAGAGGTGGTACTAGAGTCTGATGTGGCATTTCTTAGGGGAGAGACCATTTTTAAGTCTTGAGGGCCTTTGATCAGAACTCCATTTCTGGTATACCCAGCAGGCATTGTGCTTTTCTTTCAGCATGGAAAATGAAAATGAATGGGCTTTAACTGAGGAGCTGTTACTTACCATTCTTCAAATTAAAAATTTGGGCCCCCAAAACTTACAAATGTGTTTGTATTTTTATACTTTGCTGTGCCTAGGACCCTGCCAGGGTCAGTGCTCATTTAACTCCTACTTTGTTGATGAACATCCTCCCACCTGGAACCTTTCAAGCCCCAGTAAGTGTAGGTGCTATTCTTTAATTGACCTGGCAGCACATAGTCAAAGAAACTGAGGTTTGGGTGGCTAAGTTCAGGCCTACTAGGTGGTGAACCTAAAACTATACAGGGACTCAGAGCTCCAGGCGCTCCTTGAGTATTTGATGTGGCAGTGGAAGAGGAGAAGAGATTGAAATGAAAGTGCTTTAAGGATGAATATCTGGTAATTGATCATTACAACAGAATTCATTATGCAGAACTTAGTTGACTACTGAGAATTGAGCTTGTTCTTCTTGGTCTTTTAGTAACTGGTGGACTTTGAAGAAGAGTAATTGGGCACTGATGGGATAGAAATGAACAGTCCCAAAATTTGGGACTGGAACTTTGGGACTATTGTTAATTAGGTGTAATGTTATGACTCACAGACCTTGCAAAATTTATAAAGTCATTGTAAAGCCTTGCAGATCTAACAAGCTGCAATTTTTTAAAAGGCCTGTGTCAGAAAATTCTTTGAAAAACATTATATGAAATGTGTGTAGCACTATAAAATCAGTGTGCATAAAGTGCATATGCACTGGTAAAAATATTTAAAGTAAGAAATGTAATTTTAGGGTAGTGAACTTGTGTGCTTTTAAAGTAATTTTCAAAAAAGTTCTTTTAAGAACCAAAAGATATTACAGGTGATCTCAGATGGAGAAAGCCTCTCTTAGCATAATGCCCAGAGAATGAACTGTAAAGGAAAAGGTTCATTTGATTACTTTTACATTTGATTACATTTTTAATTCTGGTGATGGTATTTTAACATACAGAGGCTTTGTATGTTAAAATACCATCACCAGAATTAAAAGGTGAATGATAAACTGAGAAATATCAAACTTACAGGAAAATTAACCACTTGGTTTAAGGCATGTAAACCAAAAAGATAAAGAGGATTCCCCTCCCCCCCATGGAAAAATTGGGCAAACTTGTCATTTTTAAAAGAAAAGGCAGGAAAGTGGAAAAAATTTTAGCTTCACTGCCAGTACTCCTAGAAATGCCAGTCAGTGAGATACTGTTTTTTTAAAGTTTGGGCATAAATTTAAAAATCAACACTCTGATGAGGGTATGGAGAAATGAGCCCATTCAAAAATTGCTAGAAAGACTAATTTAGTGTGGTTTTCCTAAGAGAAACACATAACAAAAACTTAAAAACATATGCACTTTAATCTACTTCTAAGGATTCAGTCCAAGAAAATAGAAAAAAATGATTAATATTCTGTCATGAATGCCCTGTAACTTAATGCCCTCTTATTGAGCATTTGTTTTCAGTTTTTTGCTATTTCATTATTTTTAGAATAAATCTTTGCATTTCTGTAATTCTGTATTTAATGATTATTCAATGAGTATTAAGTGACATAAAACATGCTGTGCTACAATATGTCTAAGATGGTGTGGTTTTTTTGATGTGTGACTATATACATTAAAAAACCCAAACCCAAAATGTTAAAGTAATCGTCTCTGAGCAGAGGAATTATGGATTATTTTTAGTTTAATCTTTCTGGGGGTTTTTTTTTTTCCTCCAATTTCCTGCAGTGCACATGTGTTTATAATACAGTAGAGTAATTGGTGAAGACAACAAAGAAAGGGCAGGAGAAGCAGTGGGATTACTTACCCCTGCGAGATGTTCTGCCTAGTTCCAGGCTGGGATCACTTTGTCACTGGCTGTGCCGGCAGGTCCTTCACAGGTGCTGGCACGTGGGGTTAACGTCTGAGGTTGGTGGGCTCTGTTCCTGGGAGTCAGCCTCTGGTCTTCCCATTCTTTCCCTTTATCTTAATCCTTCAACTTCAGGTCCCCTCAAGGTTCATGCCCTCCTTGAAATTTTTAATCTCATGACACTCATTTGTTTTAATATTAAATTGTAAATATGGATTATATACTGATAATTATCTTCAGTGTGTGGACATTTCCTTTCCTTAGTGATATTGTAAATTTCTTATCCTTTTTTGCTTTGTAATTCCTATAACTCTAAAAGATAGGTGTAGTTTTAAGTGGAAGTTTAAACCTACTATCATGCTTAAGAAAATTAATTTGCTAAAATTAAAAAAAATCCTTTTAGCACACTTTTTGCTTTAGCTTGGAAAATTGAAATGTTACTATCAATTTAAGAAATGTAGTCTAAATGACACATACTAGGAATACTTGTGGAATTATGAGAAAATAGGTGCACAGAAATGTCACCAAATGCCAGGGTAAGAGTGGTTTTACTGTATAGAAATCAGTTAATTATATACTAACTAAAATCGTGTGCCTGTAAGCACCTGAAAGGCAGGACAGGGGAGCAAGGCCAGAGAGCCCAGGTCTCCCTTTCTGCAGGATGGCAGGAGGCCTGCCCTGGCCAGACTTGAGGGAAAGGTTTGAAATTCTGGATGAGGTTGAGAAACTCTAGACCACAGACTTCTTAGTCTGGGTGGAATCCCACGAATAGAGCTCTAAGCTCAGCTGGCTCCCTCCCCAGGGCCCAACCTTATCTTTGGGAAGTAGGGGATGTTTGGCTTGGGGGAGGGTGCGGAAGAATACAGTCCAACAGTGGTTTCTTCTGACATGTCCCATCTTTAAGATTTAAAAATCTGTAAAAGATTTACATGTAGGTTCGCCTTACATGCAGTAATACTACTATTTACTCAGCACTTAGTGTATGCCCAAGACCAGGTTGACCCCTCTTGGTGACTTTGGGACTGCCCCCACTCAGCTTCCCGCTTCTCACAGATACCTCCCTTTGGATGGAAGTCTTTCCTCTACTGTCGTGGTTAAAGGTAGACTTGGACACAAGGGCAGGAATGTTTACTAGGTGGTGATCAGATTACTCTCACAATGTCCTCTTGATATGATGAAGACAGACCACCAGCAGGGCCCGAAAAGACACAGAGGACAAGGAAGGCTGAGGGATGCTTCAGACACTTAACCTGTTGAGCAGCTTCACCTGGAGTTCGCTCTTCAGTGGCACCTTTGCAGAGGCACTGCATGTGGGTAACTTCTCCTTGTGCAGGGTGTTTTTTTAATGTCTGCAGTTTAGCTGGGATATTTCTGGTGAAGCATATCATGTCTGTCATCACTTTTGATGATGAAGCTTTGTTTGTTTTGGTCACTAATTGTTCTTATAATAAAGGAGCTCAGCTTTACCACTCCATGTTACTGTGTTTTCAGAACTTACTTGTTTAGAGCAACATTTACCCACTGTGTTCTGTGACCTGTAAGGTATGGGAATGGGGGGGGGAAGAACTGTGAATAAATAAATTTAAGAAATGCTAGGTTGCATATTGAGACATCTCTATATGTCAGTGTGCCTCGTGGCTCTTACGGGGGATATATATCTTACAGGGAGTGTGTGTGTGTGTATAGGGTATTCTCTTGATAGCATTCGGATGAAGAAAACCTACCACCATATTAAGGAATGTATCTTGTTTCATAGAACACATACTGATTTTAGAATCATAGAATGTGAAAAATCTGGTGCCTTGCGGTGGAGATGTGGTATGCAGTGAATCGATGTGTTGGGTTTAGTTCTGTCTGGGTGAAGCCCTCATCTTGAAACTAATATTCCTAGGAGCGGCGTAGGAAGTGCCCTAGAGACCAGGATCTGAATGAGTACAGAGTTGTGGATGTATTTTTTTTTTTTTTGAGAGGGCATCTCTCATATTTATTGATCAAATGGTTGTTAACAACAATAAAATTCAGTATAGGGGGGTCAATGCTCAATGTACAATCATTAATCCATCTCAAGCCTAATTCTCGTCAGTCTCCAATCTTCTGAAGCATAACGAACAAGTTCTTACATGGTGAACGAATTCTTACAGAGTGAATAAATTCTTACATGGTGAACAGTACAAGGGCATTCATCACAGAAACTTTCGGTTTTGATCATGCAATATGACCTATAAACCATCAGGTCAAATATGAATATTCATTTGATTTTTGTACTTGATTTATATGTTGATCCCACATTTCTCCTATTATTATTATTATTTTTATTTTTAATAAAATGCTGAAGTGGTAGGTAGATGCAAGATAAAGGTAGAAAACATAGTTTAGTGCTGTAAGAAGGCAAATGTAGATGATCAGATGATCAGGTGTGTGCCTATGGACTAAGTATTAATCCAGGCTAGACAAGGGCAGCAAGACATCCACGGATGCAGAAGATTTCTCTCAAAGCAGGGGGGGTGAGGTTCTGAGCCTCACCTCTGTTGATCCCCAAATTCTCACCTGATGGCCCCCCTGCGACTGTGCCTGTCTTAGGTTGTTCCTCCCTTGAGGAATCTTACCCGTCTCTGGCTAACCAGTCATCTTCCGGGGCCATACAGGGAAATGTAAAGTTGGTAAGTGAGAGAGAAGCCATATTGTTTGCAAAGGTTAGCTTTTTACTTCTTTGCAGATTTATGCCCTGTGGCTTCTATGCCCAGCACTTGTCTCGAGGTATCTTTACCACCTGGAGGAATTATGATACTCGGTAAATTCGATATGAGGCACGAATTCTATTTAAGGTTTGTAATTAGGAAGGAAGAAGAAAAGCTATAGATGTAGCATATGAAGGAAACTTGGGAGGATTGATTATTTCTTTGACATATCTTCTTGTAGAGTACCTTAAGTATGTATAGGTTTTAAGCTACTAACTAATTTGCACACACATATTAACATAATAGGAATACGGTGACATAAACAAAGCAAATCTATAATTACCAGCCATCTCCAGTGAAGCCAAGAAAACCATTTAGGCACCCTAGGCATTTGTGAAAATTTATCTATGATATGATGGATATTTTCCAACTGTACTTGAACCATCAGACAAATTAAAGCAGCCCATTTCTGGGATCTGTTCACATCCCATATGTTCTTTTAACCATAGATAGTCTATAGTCATGAGATTTTGGGGTGCTACAACTTGCACCCCTCCCAACTCCTGGTTGAGTTCCAACAGTACAGATCCAGTCAAATTCGTTGTCTCACTGTATGCACATGCCAGCCTAGACATCTCCCTCCTCCTTCTTATGGCAAGTCCAGGAGACGGTGGGCTGGATGCAGCCACAACCGCAGCATCGTCCGGATCCCTGTGGAGGCTTTTTGATGATCATCCCCCGGCACGAGTCCTCCAGAGAGTGCTGATGCCGGAAGCTCCTCCTCATATCGTATCTTAGTTCATTTTCTGGGTATCCAAGCTAGGCCTTGATCTTCTGCGTAGAAACAAACAGACCCTTTGCCCACACTTTGACATGCCCTCTATACCACTGTGCAGAACTCATTGGAGGTCAGCACACAGGAACTGCTTTTTTTTTTTTTTTTTTTTTTAATTAAGAGAAAGGAATATTATCAGAAAAGAGTACCTCCATAGCTGATCATCTGACACCCTTTAAGTGATCAACATTAAGGATATTTAAAGCATGTGTTGATCTTTGATTTACCAATAGTTTTATCCTGTTAAGGAGTAATCCCCCTTTTCTTTCTTTCTTTCTTTTTTTTTTTAAATTTTTAATCTACTCTTACCTGAAGAATACTATGTTTACTATGCTCTCCCCTATATCAGGTCCCCCCTAACAACCACATTACGGTTACTGTCCATCAGCTTAGCAAAATGTGGTAGAGTCACTACTTGTCCTCTCTGTGTTGTGCAGCCCACCCTCCCCTTTCTCCCTCCCCCCCATGCATGCTAATCTTAATACCCCCCTTCTTCTTCCCCCCCCTTATCCCTCCCTGCCCACCCATCCTCCCCAGTTCCTTTCCCTTTGGTACCTGTTAGTCCATTTTTGGGTTCTGTAATTCCGCTGCTGTTTTGTTCCTTCAGTTTTTCCTTTGTTCCTATACTCCTCAGATGAGTGAAATCATTTGGTATTTCTCTTTCTCCGCTTGGCTTATTTCACTGAGCATAATACTCTCCAGCTCCATCCATGTTGCTGCAAATGGTTGGATTTTTCCACTTCTTATGGCTGAGTAGTATTCCATTGTGTATATGTACCACATCTTCTTTATCCATTCATCTACAGATGGACATTTAGGTTGCTTCCAATTCTTGGCTATTGTAAATAGTGCTGCGATAAACATAGGAGTGCATCTGTCTTTCTCAAACTTGATTGCTGCGTTCTTAGGGTAAATTCCTAGGAGTGGAATTCCTGGGTCAAATGGTAGGTCTGTTTTGAGCATTTTGATGCACCTCCATACTGCTTTCCACAATGGTTGAACTAATTTACATTCCCACCAGCAGTGTAGGAGGGTTCCCCTTTCTCCACAGCCTCGCCAACATTTGTTGTTGTTTGTCTTTTGGATGGCAGCTATCCTTACTGGTGTGAGGTGATACCTCATTGTAGTTTTAATTTGCATTTCTCTGATAATTAGCGATGTGGAGCATCTTTTCATGTGTCTCTTGGCCATCTGTATTTATTTTTTGGAGAACTGTCTGTTCAGTTCCTCTGCCCATTTTTTAATTGGGTTATTTGTTTTTTGTTTGTTGAGGCGTGTGAGCTCTTTATATATTCTGGACGTCAAGCCTTTATCAGATCTGTCATTTTCAAATATATTCTCCCATACTGTAGGGTTCCTTTTTGTTCTATTGATGGTGTCTTTCGCTGTACAGAAGCTTTTCAGCTTAATGTAGTCCCACTTGCTCATTTTTGCTGTTGTTTTCCTTGCCCGGGGAGATATGTTCAAGAAGAGATCACTCATGTTTATGTCTAAGAGGTTTTTGCCTATGTTTTTTTCCAAGAGTTTAATGGTTTCGTGACTTACATTCAGGTCTTTGATCCATTTTGAGTTTACCTTTGTATATGGGGTTAGACAATGGTCCAGTTTCATTCTCCTACATGTAGCTGTCCAGTTTTGCCAGCACCATCTGTTGAAGAGACTGTCATTTTGCCATTGTATGTCCATGGCTCCTTTATCAAATATTAATTGACCATATATGTTTGGGTTAATTTCTGGGGTCTCTAATCTGTTCCACTGGTCTGTGGCTCTGTTCTTGTGCCAGTACCAAATTGTCTTGATTACTATGGCTTTGTAGTAGAGCTTGAAGTTGGGGAGTGAGATCCCCCCTACTTTATTCTTCTTTTTCAGGATTGCTTTGGCTATTCGGGGTCTTTGGTGTTTCCATATGAATTTTTGAATTATTTGTTCCAATTCATTGAAGAATGTTGCTGGTAATTTGAGAGGGATTGCATCAAATTTGTATATTGCTTTTGGCAGGATGGCCATTTTGACGATATTAATTCTTCCTAGCCATGAGCATGGGATGAGTTTCCATTTATTAGTGTCCCCTTTAATTTCTCTTAAGAGTGACTTGTAGTTTTCAGAGTATAAGTCTTTCACTTCCTTGGTTAGGTTTATTCCTAGGTATTTTATTCTTTTTGATGCAATGGTGAATGGAATTGTTTTCCTGATTTCTCTTTCTATTGATTCGTTGTTAGTGTATAGGAAAGCTACAGATTTCTGTGTGTTGATTTTGTATCCTGCAACTTTGCTGTATTCCGATATCAGTTCTAGTAGTTTTGGAGTGGAGTCTTTAGGGTTTTTTATGTACAGTATCATATCATCTGCAAATAGTGACAGTTTAACTTCTTCTTTACCAATCTGGATTCCTTGTATTTCTTTGTTTTGTCTGATTGCCGTGGCTAGGACCTCCAGTACTATGTTAAATAACAGTGGGGAGAGTGGGCATCCCTGTCTGGTTCCCGATCTCAGTGGAAATGCTTTCAGCTTCTCGCTGTTCAGTATAATGCTGGCTGTGGGTTTATCATATATGGCCTTTATTATGTTGAGGTACTTGCCCTCTATTCCCATTTTGCTGAGAGTTTTTATCATGAATGGATGTTGAATTTTGTCAAATGCTTTTTCAGCATCTATGGAGATGATCATGTGGTTTTTGTCTTTCTTTTTGTTGATGTGGTGGATGATGTTGATGGATTTTCGAATGTTGTACCATCCTTGCATCCCTGGGATGAACCCCACTTGGTCATGGTGTATGATCCTTTTGATATACTGTTGAATTCTGTTTGCTAATATTTTATTGAGTATTTTTGCATCTACATTCATCAGGGATATTGGTCTGTAATTTTCTTTTTTGGTGGGGTCTTTTCCTGGTTTTGGTATTAGGGTGATGTTGGCTTCATAGAATGAGTTTGGGAGTATTCCCTCTTCTTCTATTTTGTGGAACACTTTAAGGAGAATGGGTATTATGTCTTCTCTGTGTGTCTGATAAAATTCCGAGGTAAATCCGTCCGGCCCCGGGGTTTTGTTCTTGGGTAGTTTTTTGATTACTGTTTCAATTTCTTTGCTTGTAATTGGTTTGTTTAACTTTTGTGTTTCTTCCTTGGTCAGTCTTGGGAGGTTGTATTTTTCTAGGAAGTTGTCCATTTCTTCTAGGTTTTCCAGCTTGTTGGCATATAGGTTTTCATAGTAGTCTTTAATAATTCTTTGTATTTCTGTGGAGTCTGTCGTGATTTTTCCATTCTCATTTCTGATTATGTTGATTTGTGTTGACTCTCTTTTTCTCTTAATAAGTTGGGCTAGAGGCTTATCTATTTTGTTTATTTTCTCAAAGAACCAGCTCTTGGTTTCGTTGATTTTTGCTATTTTATTCTTCTCAATTTTGTTTATTTCTTCTCTGATCTTTATTATGTCCCTCCTTCTGCTGACTTTAGGCCTCATTTGTTCTTCTTTTTCCAGTTTTAATAATTGTGATGTTAGACTATTCATTTGGGATTGTTCTTCCTTCTTCAAGTGTGCCTGGATTGCTATATACTTTCCTCTTAAGACTGCTTTCGCTGCATCCCACAGAAGTTGGGGCTTAGTGTTGTTGTTGTCATTTGTTTCTATATATTCCTTGATCTCTATTTTGATTTGTTCATTGATCCATTGATTATTTAGTAGCATGTTGTTAAGCCTCCATGTGTTTGTGAGCCTTTTTGTTTTCTTTGTAGAATTTATTTCTACTTTCATACCTTTGTGGTCTGAAAAATTGGTTGGTAGAATTTCAATATTGTGGAATTTACTGAGGCTCTTTTTGTGAGCTAGTATGTGGTCTATTCTGGAGAATGTTCCATGTGCACTTGAGAAGAATGTATATCCTGTTGCTTTTGGATGTAAAGTTCTATAGATGTCTATTAGGTGAGTTGTGGATGTATTTTAGAGGTGATTTTTGCTTCACCATATTCCTTGCCCACATCTAAATGCTTAATGCTATTACAGGAAGTATCTAAATTTTTTTTTAAGTACATGGGTGAGCATTAATCCATAATAACAGTTGAGGAACAACAAAATCAAAGCATGTGTCATTTACATTTTCTTGGTAGTTATCATATGTTAAAAGTACTTTATAAATCTGGAAAATACCGGTTTAAGACATTAACTGCAAAGGTATTTCAATTTCTTTTTTCTTTCAAAGTCTAAAAACTGAGTTTTAAAAGCATTTCAGTCCATTGAAAATCAGACTTTAGCTTTTTAATATTCTCTTGGATTCTTTCCTGATATATTAAAATTGGTTCTCCTACATTTCTGTCTAGCTCAGTAGTTTCCAGAATGTGAACACTGTCACAAAAGATGTTAGGTCATACTACTTTGAGCAGCATGACCAAATCTATTTTCTAGAGCATTTTGGCTCTCCTTTAAGGAGGGGATGTAATGCTGTGATTTCCAAAAATCTGGGCCAGGTTACCTTTCTTGTTTCCTAAATGACCTTATGTATTAGCTTCTGGGGAAGATACTGGGTTTTTCTGGTTTATCTCCTCCTCTTAAGGTCAGGAGGCACTTAACTTCGACTTGATTCTAAGTTCTAGTTTATTCTGTGTAGGGTTTTTCAGTTTTATTTTGGCTAAAGCAGTTCTGATGGTTTTAACTGTTAGCTCATTGATGGTTCTGCTGAGCTTCCTTCAGTCCTTTGAACTGCCCTCAGGGTGTTTCCATTGGGCAGCCTGCCCTTACTGATCTCCTTTGCTCCCTAAACCATATCCAATTCTCTATTTTAAGCGTGATATCTAAGACTTTAATTTTTTCTGTGTCTATATTAGTGAGCCACCAAATCATACTAGTTCTTCCTTCAGAATGTTCTGTCTTCAAGTCTCTCTTTTTGGCTCTCTTACCAGCTTCATGTCGCCCTTACGCCCTCATGGCCAGCGATGCAGGAGTCTCCTGTATTCATGGGTTGTCAAGGCTCCTGAGACTGTAGGTCTGTCCCCAAGTGGTAGTTGAGTCACCATGATTTGATAGAGCTGGACTGCTCCCCATCCTGGCCAGTCCTTTACCACACAAGCCCATCTCTCTTCCCCTTAAACTCAAAAAACACTCAGGCCTGGCTGTGCACACCATGCTAGTTTGCTGCACTTGGTTGTTCAAACTGGAATACAATTTTTACTAATAAAATTTAACGAAATTGCAATAAAGCAAACCAGTTTGGGGGGTTGTTAACTTTGAGATTTTATCTGTAATAAATTATAAATGTAGAAATTTTCTTTGGATAAGGCTGATTTATGGAAAATGAATAAAGAATCTTCAAATCAGAACCAATAAACCATGTTACATTAAAGTTTCCTTTTGAAAATGTGGATGTGTAAGATGAACATCACATTGCTTTTTTATGGTAGGGATATGTGTGTACCTAGGACAGTAGATTACCTTAATAGCTGTAGTGAAAAGTAGTTTT